>NC_135720.1:29071863-29671863 GCF_964656455.1 Halichoerus grypus | reverse complement strand
CCATTAAATAAGCACATTCACATTAGAAATCATTATGGAAACTATTTAGAAAAAGAAAGCCACGCTACTGGTTGGAAAATCCTAACCTTATATTTACAAGATATGAAAATAACCCTTTATTCCTGGAGCATCTTCCCCAAAGCAATGTCTGAGTATATTTTTCCCCAATCCAAATCTGCTTTGCTTCTCTGCCTGAAGGTGAGAGAGCGCCTGCATGAACTTGATCTTCTCTGCATGAAGGTGAGAGAGCGCCTACATGAACTTGATCTTCTCTGCCTGAAGGTGAGAGAGCGCCTGCATGAACTTGATCTTCTCTGCATGAAGGTGAGAGAGCGCCTACATGAACTTGATCTTCTCTGCATGAAGGTGAGAGAGCGCCTACATGAACTTAATCTTCTCTGCATGAAGGTGAGAGAGCGCCTACATGAACTTGATCTTCTCTGCCTGAAGGTGAGAGAGCGCCTACATGAACTTGATCTTCTCTGCCTGAAGGTGAGAGAGCGCCTACATGAACTTGATCTTCTCTGCATGAAGGTGAGAGAGCGCCTACATGAACTTAATCTTCTCTGCATGAAGGTGAGAGAGCGCCTACATGAACTTGATCTTCTCTGCCTGAAGGTGAGAGAGCGCCTACATGAACTTGATCTTCTCTGCCTGAAGGTGAGAGAGCGCCTACATGAACTTGATCTTCTCTGCCTGAAGGTGAGAGAGCGCCTACATGAACTTGATCTTCTCTAGGCTGGGAGGCTCCCCAAGGTTGGCAGCGAGACCTGCAAGACTGGCCAATAGATCATTACAGGGTTGGACTCTTTCACTGGGGGTTCACTGTTGTAGCAATCATTGATCATCTCCCGTACACTGGGCGCTCTCCATCTCCCATCTTGTCCATTCCTCACAAAGAGCGATCCTCGCTTCACGAACAAAAAACAGTCCCCCCATCTAGAAAGTGGAAGCTAAATTTCAAACCTGGGTCAGTAAAGCTATTAAATCCTTTACTCTCTGAGGTGAAAAACCCTCTCTGCTGGGAATTAGCAAAAGGAAAAGTCCCTTCCTTCCTCCAGACAAACAGGAATAAGAGGATCGGCGGCTTCCTGTTCTGGGAGAGGTGGGGTGAGCCTGTGCTCACTCACCATGGAGGGCCTGGGAAATGGGGGAATCTATGTTGGCCTCCTTCCTTGGAAGAGTGCTTTATTGAACCTGAGAAGAGGAGGAGACTCATTCAATTGGCTCCGTGACACCTGCTGGGAAAAGATAAACACCAGTACAGTTCTCCAGTTCTCCGCATAGAGAAACACCAGAGCAGAAGTAGTTAAGTGTCTCCCATAGTCAGGGATGGGGGTGAGGGAAGGGAGCCTGATTTGAATTGACTTCTCAGATTTCTTGCTCTAATTGCTATGCTATATTTTCACTATATTGTTAAACATTAAAATGTCTCTTCAGCTTTTGGCAAGATGTTTTAAAACATCAACATTCAATTTTCTGCCAATTAACAGTCATTTAATTTAGGACTACCTAATCGAGTTTTCTGATTTTAAGATACTTAAGGACTAGAAACTCAGATGCCATATTTTAGCCCAGAACTAACTTTTCATAAGCACGCTATAACCTTTCTAATAGACCTTGAACCACAATGACTTTTCTTTGCAGGTGTAACTATAATGAGCTTTGATCGCTTGCTCAAGTGTATCCCCACCTGGTTTTGAATCTATAATGAATCATCAGCTGGAGTCCAAGTTGCCACCTCGGGAGGACAGCCAAGCACAAAGGTCAGGGAAATTCCATCTTTGTCTAAAGTGGCCCCAGCAAAAATATCTCATTTAAAATCTGCTGCAAGTTGGTATTTTCTTTTCTTCCTAAATCGGTGCCTGCACTCTGATGAGCAGAGCAGAATGAAACAAAATGTCGTTCCTATAACAGGCATCAGGATGGAAGAAGGTCAGAAAGCAAAAAGACAATGTTACATTTTAAATACTGGATTTTATGTCAGGTACTAGGGGCACGTTTTTTAATGTGGGACTTGACATGCAACCAAGGGACAGTTACATATCAGTCAGGATGGTAATGAGTCACATCCAAGTTTGAGGTGTATGTATTTCTGTGACTAAGCTTTGTCCAGGTAGTTCTACAAGAAACTGCTTCTTACGGTCCTACAGGCAGGCTTCAAGTTTCCAAAGATGTAACCACCCAAAATGTTCACTATAGCACAGCGTGTTTCAGTCAACCTTTCTTGTTTCACTGTAGTGATTGCAGAGAGCAAGCTACTACATTTAGGTGGAGCTCCTGACATGTGGTTGAGGCTATAACAGTGTTTGTTGAATGGATAAATGAATATATGAGTGAATGATAAAGTGTGACAGAATCAAGCAAGTTCCTTCAGGGTCACACGGGCTTTTAAAAGGGGTGTTTAAGTTGAGTCCAAAAGTGCTCTCAAGGTGAATATGACTGTTCAATTTGGCTGACAGAGTCACCAAGACATCAGTCTTAGCCTCTTAGCTTGTAGTAGAAAATCTCCCTACTTCCGGGTATGACCCTCTGAGTGGAAAGGAAAAGCCCCCTACATCGAATATTTTCATACATAGATGCAGCCAAATGCCAGAAATCCTTTTTCTTTTTTTTTTTTCAAGTAGGCTCCACATCTAATGTGGAGTCCGATGCCAGGCTTGAACTCATGACCCTGAGATTAAGACCTGAGCTGAGATCAAGAGTCAGACGCTTAATTGACTGAGCCACCCAGGCGCCCCCAGAAATCCTTTTAAAAGGACTTCGCATGACTTGAAGAAGGTACTGTAGAAGCTAGAAGCTCTGGCTTTCCTATGTGATTGAGCATCACGAGGAGATTCATAATCACCCGAGCAGGCACTAAATCCTTAAAACTGAACATGTGGGGTGTGACTGTAATAGAAACCATATCATGGGCTTCGTAATCAGAGTTTTGGGGTTTGAATACAGCACAATTACTAGCTTTGACTCCTTTGTGTTTTTTTTTTTTTTTTTTTTTTGCTATGACTCTATTTAACCTCTTTGAGACTCAGTTTCTTCTGTGTAAAATGAAGGTAATAAAAATCTATCCTATAGAAGGGTGAAATAACATGTGTAAAATGACTAGCACAATACTATTCTCCTAGAAATTGTTTGATAAACAATAACTAGTGACATTATTAAACAGATACACTTGCTACCTTGAAATATTCATTTTCTGCCTCTAGACTTTAGACAGTCACACAGTGTTTATTGTGCATCTACTATATGCCAGAAGGATGCTAGGTATCACACAGAAATTATTGACTAAACAGGTATGGCCCCTTGTTCCAATGAAGTTAATACTTTAGGAAGGAAGACGGACATTAAACCAGTAATATTTAGGCAGAAAAAGATCAGAAAATGTGAAATGACCATCAGTGATCCAACAATCCAAGCTTTATTATTTTGAACTATTTTGAACCCTTGCCTTTCCTTGTCCTCTGTCTCTTCCCATGGACTGTAGGGAACTTCAGAAGAAATGTCCTACTCTCCACTGCTCTAGTCTTAATAATTTTTGAAGTTACAGGCCTTAAGAGAGGACAATTCAATGTATTAATCAATATTCCTCTTGCAGAGAATAGAATCTTCTCTGGCTAAGGAGAATGGCATGGACCAGGGGGTATCAATAATTCCCCGGCTATTGGGAGGTGTGAGGAAATGGATCTAGGCTGAGTTACCAGGCATGAGCCCCCAGCCACACTGTAGAACCAGGCCATTAAGAGTGGTGGTCACCTGTACACTGAGCAAGAAACTATCAAATCAAGAAGTTGCCACCTCAGCTTCCTCAGACCAGGACTCTCGGCTCTAGTCTGCACCGGCACAGTGAGAACCCTGGACCTGCCCTTTCCCCCATGTGACTTGGTTCTGAATCAACGCCTTTGTGAATGCATTGAATTGGAGGTGCCCAAATCACATACAGAATGGCACCACAAGTCACACCTGGGAAATGTGGTTTTAGTTTTTCAGACTCAGCACTCCTCAGTGGGCCTGGAGTGGAGGGAGAACGAGGTAACCCACAGGATCCATCACCAAGTGGTCGGTAAGGGCAAAACTTTCAGTTGAACAAGGGCATCTCTTTTTAAGGAGAAGAATAGATTCTCTTGCATCTCCAACCTGTTCATTGGCTCCATGACAGTGGAGCTACCCTTTTTAACTGTTCAGCACCCTAGTTCAGCTCAACCTACAATAAGTAGAATAGAATAGATGTTAAGTAATTCCACTGCTCTGGTAATCTTTCTTTTATTTTTATTTTTAATTTTTTTTTCAAATGCCTGACCTTGGATAGGATGTTTATTAAGAGAAGGCTACCCATGGCTGGCGTCAGTTTTCCTGATGTGCCTTGGAGTTTCACTATCGGCTTTGCCATTTGTGGGTCAATATGGCTTGCAGGCGGAGCTGATGAAATGGGTCCAGAAAGGGAATGTAACATCTGTGACCAATTCAGACCTTTCAACATGATGATCTGCTTATCAGAAACTAAAGTTGTTAAAAAGAAAGTACAAAAAGAAGGGAAAAAAAACTAAAAAGCCAACTATTCATTATAAGTTTGAAAACAATCTGTGTGTGGGCGTGCCTCTGTGTGTGTGTGTGGGTGTGTGTGTGTGTGTGTGTGTGTGTGTGTGTGAACCACATGTTAAAAAACAAATTAGAGTGTGGTGCACCTTGATTGGGGGTGACTAACCTTCCAGGTTCACCCAGGACCCGGGTAGTTTCCTGAAACATGGGACTTCCAGTGCTAAACAAGGACACTCTTGGGCAAATCAGGCTGGTTGGTCATAATAATGCATCCTTAGACATAGAGATCCTGTAGCCTGTGGTCTGAAATTTAGTGTTGCCAAACATCACAAGAAGTTGCAAACTGTTGGACCATAGATTCAGCCAATAGGGTGTCTATTTTTAAAAATTTGTTGCCAGCATTTAAAAACAGAGAGACTTTCACCAAAATGGACATGTCCAACTCTTCTTGATACTACTCTTGATGATGATGCTTAATCCAGAAATGCTAGGTATTCGCACGTGATTTCTGTGCTCCAGGGTGGGAAATACAGTATTCCATTTGTCACCATCTCCGTCATTCCTTATTGTCTTAACTGTTACTGAGCCTCAGGTCAACTGTCATTTATCATCTTGCTTGTGCTGTGGCTTTTCTTATAACTGAGAAGCATGAATTTTTTTATACATTGCCATAAAAAAATAAGAAAATGAAATATACACTGAGAAGGCCATGCATTTCAAGAGCGCGTGGAAGAGTACATTTTTCTTGGAGCCGAGCTCCTTCTCACATTTACAGCACCTGCCTGACCTCCGTCGGCACTGGTTTGCGGCACCTGCTCCAAGGAAGAGAATTCAGTGGACAAAATAACTTCCCTGATTAGTCTTTAATGAATACTGTACTCCTTGATAGAGAAGTTAAAATGCTCCTTTTCATATCATGCAGTCATCTAAACATGTTTTCAAAGACTTTTTATTGATATGAAACCCATTTATGTTGAGGAAATAAACAAAAGATGGATACAGTATTGTAAGTACATAGTCTGCCCATGCCTGCATTTACAGCATAATACCAGTTAGGTAACAAACATGTACATGGAGGGAAAAAACTGGAAGGAAACACACCAAGCATTAACACTCCAAAGGGGAAGACTCTGCCCTACCATACATATTCACCTATTGACCGCATATGAACAAACTTTGCCATGCTTACTATAAGTAAATGCCAAACTGCCCAAAGGTCTTTCTTAGAATCCCCATTATCATCTTGCCCTCATTCAGAAAATTCAAAAGACAAAAAGTCCAAAGTTAGAGGTCAGGAGTTGATAAAATTTTCCTGTAAAGAGCTATAGGGTAAGTAGTTTTGGCTTTGCAGGCCATGTGGTATCTGCCCGGCTGCTGACTTCTGCAGCGAAAGTACGGAAGCAACCACACACGATAAACACATCATGAATAAGGGTGCGTGCGTGCCAGTAACAATTTCTTTGGACACTGACATTTTAATTTCATATAATTTCGATGTTCACAAAATATTTTTCTTTTGATTTTTTTCCCCAACAATTAAAAAATGTACACAACATTCTTAGCTCATGGGCTGTACAAAGACAGGTGGTGGGTCAGATTTGACCTTCTGGCTCTGCTTTGTGACTGGTGTTACCGATCCTCGGTGTTTCCACCCACGTAGGCTGAAGGTTCATGGATCCTGGCAAGCTGTACAAATAACTTATGGGATTACAGTGTGTTATTAGGATCTCTCCTATGGAAACAAATATTATTACACAAAGATGATGCAGCCCCAGAATGGTATGGTGACTCTATTTAGATTATAGACCAAGTGTCCATGGTGGGAGTGAAGTGTGGATTCACATCTGGTAAGCAAAATGGCATGTTCACAACTGACTCATGCAAATAGTGTCCCACTTAATAATTACATTTGGAAGAGCACACAGTGGAAATTCACTTGGAGGAAACATTTCTCCTCCAGACAGGGTGGTAGCATTATTCATCAGGGTGTTATGTCATTGAGTGATGGTTTGTATGGACAGTGAAATTGATTAAGCTACTTTAATTTTCACTAGTTATAAATTGTTTCATAATAAAGGGCAGAGAGAGAAATTAAGCGTCCTGGGAGTGACAGAAGAAATTTTCCCAGCTTTGCTCCCAGGGACGTGGGCTGCTGGGCCTTAGCCGCAAAGAAATAGGACTGCTTATTTTTAGGAAGATAGTTTCTATCATGCTGATTGGCAAGGAAAAGCCTCTCCTGCAGGTATGAGTAGAACACTGCAGATTCTCCTTTACCTTTCCTGGTAATGTTTCTAAGTGGAGTCATACATCAGAAACAACTTGTTATCATGTGGATGCCCGAGGCCCTCCCCAGAGCTCCTACTGAATCAGAAGGCCTGGGGTGGAACCCCAGATTCTGACTTTCAGCAGGTGATTATTATGCCCATCAGAAGACTAGGGGTAAACCTGTAGAGGCTTCTATTGCCTCAGAATAAAGTGTCCAGGGCTTTGCTTCCTGGCTATATTTGGGGGGATAGGACCTTCTCGAAAGGCTGAGAATCCCACGCCAAAGGTGGGGTAACAATAGTGGAAGCTCCCCTAACTGTCACAGTCTCTCCCTCCTTTCTTGTCGTCTATGAAGACACTGCCTACCTCCCTGTTCCTCAGCTTCCCTGCCCTTCAATAAACTTCCGCTTTCCCAGATGCCAGACAGGGATGCCTCAAGCAGCCTCTACTCTCAACCCTGCAAAAGCCACAGAGGATGGCTACAGCAAGAGCCTCGTGAACTTTTAGGAACAAGGCAAAGAGAAAACACAGAGAACAAAGCACAGAGTAGCATCTCAATAAAATATCCGACCACACACTAATGCCTAACAACCACGGGGCTACCCAAGTTAGTCTGACAAATGGTGAGCTGAATCAGAAAGCCAGCCAGCCAGAGAGTGGTCGGTGAGGAGGGGTAGTGGGTGGTCAAGAGCTGCCTGAAGATTGGGCTATTGCACTCACCCTCTCCCCACAGCCAAAACTTTCAGTTGTCACCAGAAAGAGCTCCCTACATTGTAGGGGCCAGTTCTACTTGAGGCATGAGGGACTGAGGGCCCCAGTTCTCATAAAGATCCTGCCTTTCCTATTCCTGGTGCACAATGCTCTGCTTCTTAATTCACATTAGCCCCCAGCATCTGTAATGTTGGTGCTGCCTTGATCGTTTCTCGATTGTATGTTAGAGTCTGGCTCTGACCCCATTCTTTCTCCATGATGACAGAGTTCCCCAAAGCAAACCCTCTCTGAATCCACCTGCTCCTGAATTCTTTACTGCTACCTAAGCCATTTCCTTACCTAGACTCCTGTATATTGGCTTTTGCTCGCTTCTAGTAACCACCCACATCCAGTGGTTCTGAAACTTAAGCGTGCTTCAGAATCCCCTGGAGAGCCTGTTAAAAAAACAGATCATTGGGCTCCAACTCTGATTTTTCTGGTTGTGCAGGCCTGGGGGTGGGGTCAGG
The DNA here is from genome assembly GCF_964656455.1 of Halichoerus grypus. Lineage (NCBI taxonomy): Eukaryota > Metazoa > Chordata > Mammalia > Carnivora > Phocidae > Halichoerus > Halichoerus grypus. The sequence continues at coordinate 29,663,845 of NC_135720.1, read as the reverse complement.
AAACTTGCATTTCTAACCCAGGTGATGTCAGGCCCCACACTTTGAGAACTACCACAAGTCTACTAACTGTTCAAATAAATTTGCCTCTTCTGGAAGTTCGGGCTGCAGCCATCCTTCAGGAAGCAAGTCTGATTCATGGGCTCAGGGCCTCTCTCTGATTTTTCCAGTTGCTGTGTACATTTATGAGGTTGTATCTAGCCTGGTGAGAGTCATTTTTATATAGTGCGTATTTGACTGAATTCATTCATGCATTCTACTTCCCAGCCATTGTGCAGATGTAGATGCAGAATCACATTTTTGCAGGATATTTTCTTTTCTAAACAAGAAATAGGGTCACCTAAAACACATTATAAAGCTGACCATAATTATAGCATCAGTGAACATCATCACTGTCTACTGAGTCTTCAGTAGGGAGCTAGGTGCTTACATGAATATCATTCAGGGTCCTGGCAGGAGAGAGACTAAACAGTCCCACTGGGTACTTGGAAGAGAGGTCAACAAAGGAAAGACTTACAAAGTGTGGGCAGAGTTTAAGGAAACCACAAGGGATGGGGTAGTACCCTGGGGCCACGGAGAGTAGGCCCCCAGGGCTGGAACCCACAGAGTATAGCTGTTAGAGAAGGCGGCCAGACAGGAGCTGTGAGCTTCCATGTGACAAGTGGCCAACACATGACCACCTGGCAGGGAGGGAGCTGGGGGAGTAAATATCTGGATCTCCCTCACGTCCCATCCCTGGCCTTCCACAGGTGCTTCCATGGAGATCAGGTAGCAATAGAGCCTACTGATGCGTGCATATGGTCAACCTCCCAGGACACCGTTCAGGTAGAAAAGAGGAACACATGGTTCTGGAGGGCCCCACACGAGTTTCCTAGTGTGATGCAGACCTTCCTAGCAGCCCTCTCAGGAAAATTCTGCTCTTCTCATTTGACAGGCTCTGAGTGGATGGTAGCTTCTACTGCATTAACATGGCTAGTAGGCTTCAGAGCTGAGGTTCAAAACCCTGATGGCTTTGCCTCCATTAACGAAGGGGATGGAGGAGAGGAAGGGTACCTCCTGGAGAACCAGGGAGTCACCCATATTTCCTGTTTCAGTTCATCCTGGAAGTCTTCAGCAGCTTGCAGAAGAGCCTCACATTGTATGCTTCTGAGATGCTGGGGCAGGACGGTGGCGGTTGTGGTGGGTGCAGGCTTGTTGGGAGAGAATCCACTTTCCATGCACAGCATGTGCTCTAATCCCAAGTGTTCCCCAGCATAGACACCAAGGAAGGGCATATGGATTCTTTGGGGTCTGTAAGACACACGGAACAGACCAGGGATGGATTAACACTTGCTGCCTTCTTTTAGTACATGTCCCTCCCATCTTTGCAGTCACTCACTGTGGGACTTGGCCTCAGTACCCCCAGTCAGTTGTTATTTACCAAATGCTCTTAGGGGCATGGCTCACAGGGCTGGCTTCCCATTTGTTCAGCATAAATAATAATACTTGTGAAACTTATGGCATTGATTATATCTCAAAACAATTTAGTTGGTGCCTGCTAATTATTTTAACACTCTTAGATAAAAGGTGTTATAGATCTCTTACTTTCCTCTTCTGAGACAGGCACAGAAGTGAAGGGATACAGAGTTGAAGGAGAGACATCTCGCAAGATGACTTTTCCCTCACAATAACGAACATTTAACTGCTAAACATGATATGAGTGTCTTAAAAAAAGTCAATGTAATTGTCGTAGAAGTTCAAAAACATGCCATTCAGCAATGTGCCTTCTGTCTACCCATGACCTGTGTGCCATAGCTTAAGGTCAGTGAGTAGAAAAGGGTTGAGAAAACTGATCTAACTCAGTGCTCTTTCTGGAAGGAAGAGGAACAATTTAAAACAGATTTAAATATTTTCAGAAGCAAGCCAGAGAAAGAACACGTGAAGAGAGGTGGGGTGGGTGGGAAGAAGACAGGCCCCCAGGAGTGCAGGAGCCCAGGGAGAGAGGGAAAGCACCTGCTCATCCTCAGGGGAAGCTTCTTCAGTCTGCAGTTGATTCACTGCCGGCTTAAGAGAGTGGTCTCAAAACTTCTCGGTCTTTCCAGTTCAAAAACCACGATCTGAGGTTTAATTTCTCATTATTGGCCATTAAAAAACAATGGACTCAATAAAAACACATTTAAAATAAAACACATTTAAAACAGAAATAAAAATCACAGAAAATTTAAAACTTAAAAACAAAAAACCCCACTAAATAAAATAAATGTAATATGGTCTGTCCCTATGTGCCCAGGTCAAGGAATCTAAGAAGGAAACCCATTATTCCAAAAATAAAGAGACTTATTGAGTAAACTATTTCTAGTCGTAAAATGTAAAACATACCTTCCACGATTAAGGTTGGTTGGAGGTATGGGGTAATATATCAAGAATGCCACTCTTCTAAGCTAACTTTACTCAGATCCAAACTTTGTTCTTTCCCTTTTTTATTTACGAAGAGCACAGATGCCAAGTACACATTTGCTTTTAATATATTTTTAACATTCAGACCAAAAAGCAAAAGACCTTTGTCTCCCATTTGCTTGAGTTAGTTAGACAAAAATAGGTCTCTTTTTCATCACCACGTGCACAAACCATGTTATTAATAATTTACCGCAATGTTCCACAGCAGAGATAAAGCCGACACCTACATGATCATTATGTGTTCAGGGGCTCTGCAGCACTTTTAATTTTCCTGCACCTGCTGTCACCTGGTCTCTCACTTCTTTCTAAGGTTTGTGTTTTCTATTCTGCTGCCTGCATCACCTTTAGCTTCATGTTGCAAGCCGCCTGGGTGGGTTGCTGCTGAATAAAGCAAGCAGACAACTATAGCTTGCTGTGACCCCATTTCCCACCTCCCACCCTCCTTTCCCAGGCCCTTGCCCTGTGACGTGGAGTACACAGGTCCTGGGGGCCGTGATGCATTAGGGACCTCAGTGCTCTTCTTGGCCCAGCCATTAAGTAGGCTGAAAAAAGGGGCATTCTGGGTGGAATCTCCCTGTGTGTTAAATGTGGACATCTGACCCAATTTTAGGTTCCCCTTTCCAGTTCAGAGGGAAAAGCCGATTCCCCCCCCACACACACACACAAATGCTTACATGTCATGTGCTCAAAGCCGGTGGCTCTCTACTCAAAGAGTAGACAGACAGTGGGAAGCCCGGGACTTGTCAGTGTGACTCCCTACCTTTCTGCTGTGTCTGACTGGAAATGCCGATTTCTCTTGTTCTCTGCAGAAAAGACCCGGCCCTGGCTTCGTGCTTCCTCGTGAGCAAAGCCTCTCCTTTGAACAGTGTTCAGTCCTCCTGAGGTATTGGCGTTTTTAAGAAATACCGTGAATTAATTACTCACATGTATTATCTCATGGAATGCAATTTGATGTGCTAGGAATCATTGGTTTCATTTTGAAAATGTGGACACAGAGGCTGAGATAGATGAAGGGCACAGAGTTGGTAAGGGCTGGAGCTGAGATCTGAACCCTTCGAAGAGTATTATCTGCCACTGTAAGGTAATAGAAAAGGGATTTTGAAAGCTTCTCTCTTACACATCTCTCTCTCCTCTTTCTCTCTGTTAGAGTCTGTACACATGCAAAAGATTCTATATCGGTGGATCTTCGAACGCACAGATGACTGAAGCAAAATTAGGTCCTCAGTGAGGCCCATGAATCTTACGGCCACATGGGCCCTGGAGGATGGGAAGGAGCAAGAGGGATGGGGTGGGGAGTGTGGCAGCTAGGGATTCCAGATGGTTGTGGAGTCTGCATTAGAGAGGAGGAATGAAAGATATCCACAAGGAGAGCACTAGAAATAAAGGAAATGCTTATTGCCACCAGAGTGTTACTTTTTCCCTGGGCATTCATCAGAAGCAATTAGTTATCAGGGTGAACAGTTGAAAGCATATGTTTGCTTTTTTGTGCGATCACTCTTAAGTTCCCGTTCAAAGCACATGTTCTTTCATATTGGGGGAAGACAAGGAAAGGGAATTGAGGTCATAATGGTGAAGTTTTGAACATCAGCCCTTCATAGAGAGAGAAGGTAATTTGATCCAGGGTATTTTCCCAGAATCATTTACCTGTTGCTGCCTACTTCCTCTGAGGCTACGCATGTACCATCAGTTGGATTAGCCAAAGAAGCAATCCAATTCGGTCAGTAGGAAAGCTAAAATCAGAAGGTCAGACTCCTTTGCAATAGAGATTTTGTCAGAGTTGGTCTTTTTCACAATAGCTGCCATCAGTAGAGTATGACAGTTAAGAGTGAGTCAGACTCACAGCCTGATTTCCTGTTTCCCAGCTGTCCTTGATAAACCTCTGCCTCAGTTGTCATGTGTAAAATGGGGAGAAGGGCACCACTTATATCTTAGTGTGTGGTTATGTGGTTTAACTGGAGTAACGTGTTTACATCACTCAGGGCAACATCTGGCGAATGGCAAATGCCAGGTTGTATGCACACACACACACACGTTTATCTACATTATATTTATATACACACAAGTGTGCATGTATAAATTGATTCTGTAGTCAAACAGCAATTTGGAACCATCTGGGAAATGTTTCACAAGGACACTGAATTTCTTTAAAATGCATGTGAAAATTGCTACAGAGCAAAGCATCTGGGGACACTCTGATTTATACATCTGTGGTTCAATAGAATTTGATTGCTTCTTCTCGCCTTGTACTGACAGGTTGGTGTGAAACAGGGGAGGCACCTCAAGATAAGGCTCCTCACAGCCTGAGGCCTTCATGCAGGCTGGCTGGAAGGGCTCCCGGGGGCCTGCACCTCAGAAGAGGGACATAGGGAAGTACACAGAGGTTAGTCTACCCTCTTCACCCATTCATCCCTTCCACACGGTCCAAGCCCTGATGGCGTCACTGTGTGGTCCTGAGTCGGACAGGATGGAATTCCTTGACTGGGGTTAATTGGATATGGGGTGTTGCTCTGACCTAGAAAGCACATAGTTCATGATTCTGATAGGTGTTACCAAAGGACTCCCAGAAACAGATTGTGAATCAGTTACGACAAAGCCGAGGGCTCATAAATGCGATAATTTATGTGTTTACGATTCGGTGATAAAAGGAGGAAGAAGGAATCGAGATCATTAGCCAAGAATGCACCCTGAGGTCTCAAGGTCCTGGCTGTCGCTGAAGGTGAGTGATTTCTTCCTGTGTACTTACGACTCCATCAGCCTTCCCTGGGTTTGTGAGACACCTCCCACCTCCACTACAGTGCAGAACTCGCCATTCATCCTCTTTTTACCTCGGTTAACCAATCCATAGCTAATGGATGTTAATATTAACTTACTGTTGAGTGGTATTGTGAGATGTTGGACATGTAAAATGATACACTTGAAAAGCATGCATAAAATATCATCATGTTTGAGTACTTGAACAAGAGTCAAGTGGAAGGGGTGGGGATGGTTTGGACAAATAGCACAGTTTAAGTGCACTTGTTACCTGAGCCAGCCATTCAATTAAAAAGGACTTGTTTTGAAAAGCTGGAGAACACAAATAAAAATGGTTTGAGGGGGAACTAATCCAGAGGCATACAGGGAAATGGTTGAATGCCCTGGCTTTGAGCTCAGACAGTTCTGAGTTCATCCCTGGCTCTGCTTTCCTGATACTGTATGTCCCTGATAAAATCAGCTAACTTTCTGAGCTTCAGTTTCCTCATCTGAAAAACAAGATGGTAATACCTACCTAACAGAATTGAAAGGCTAATTAAATAATGTGCGGAAAGAACTTAGCATAATGCCTGGCACATAGGTTCAATCAGTACATGTTGATGGATAGCTCTCAGAATGAATGATTGCACCATGCTAATTGCACCATTTAAGGATGACAGATGGAAACGAATCTAAATACCCCAGACTTTAGGGCAAAATTTTTGACTGACCTTCTCATCTCTTCAGAAAAAAAAAGCACATTTGCTTTGCTTGTTCTTCTCAATATTTTAGAGATTATATTGTTGTTACCCTCTCTTTTTTTTTAAGATTTTATTTATTTATTTGAGAGAGAGAGAGAGCATGAACAGTGAGAGGGGCAGAGGGAGAAGCAGACTCCCTGTTCAGGGAGCCTAATGTGGGGCTCGATCCCAGGACCCTGGGATCATGACCTGAGCCAAAGGCAGACGCTTAACAGACTGAGCCACCCAGGCGCCCCATACCCTTTCTTTTTTTAACTAGAATCCGGGAGTTCATGACCCCATACATTGCAGGAGAACCTTGTTTTATGAACAAGTTGTTTTTCAAAAGTATGTTTGCCTATAGGTTGTTTGAAATCTAAAATATATTTCTCAGTAGCAACAATGTTATAGAAGATGAGGACATCCCCATGGCTAGGCCAGGCCATGACCACTCATTTAAGACAATGTAGTTGAATTGATATAGAGCTAATGAGTTGTTTCACTCCATGCCTCCTGTAGATACCAGTCTCAAAGTTCTGAAGTACGCTATGTCTCTTATCTGCTCAGAGATTTGAGGCTCACCTTCACATTCAGGATGATCCAGACTCTTCCTGGCGTAAGAATCTGGACTTCGCCTCACCTCTTCCCACTCTCTCCACCAAGACCACCAGGCTTCCTTCCTTCAGACATCCTTAGGCCTGGATTTCTCATCCTCAGCAAAAAAAAAAAAACCACCCAAACAACAACAACAAAAACAAAACAAAATCTTACAGAAGTGTTAAGAGGAAAGGATTCAATCTTCAAGAAGAGAAATCACCTTTTTTGTTGTTCTTAGATCGGGGTCTGCTCTCCACAGTGATAGTTGCGTGGATATCACAATGATATCTTAGTTAATCCTTCCTAGAGTCAGCAAATAAAGGACCTGAAAATGATGTAGGGAAGTCAGCTTTCACATAGCCTAAGGCCTCTCTCATTAAAAAATGGATATTTCATGGGAATGTAGAGCATCCATTCTTTCTTCTACATTTATTTTTTTTCATACATCTGTTCTGCCTCTGACACCAAATTGTAAAGTCTTGAAAAACAGGGATTTCTGTATTTCCCAGTATAGCTGGTATGGCACTTGGCCAGTGGGGTGCGGAGGTGTTCAAGGTGTATTTTTTAAAATTTAAATTCCAGTTAGGGGCGCCTGGGTGGCTCAGTCGTTAAGCGTCTGCCTTCGGCTCAGGTCATGATCCCAGGGTCCTGGGATCGAGCCCCGCATCGGGCTCCCTGCTCAGTGGGGAGCCTGCTTCTCCCTCTGCCCCTCCCCCCTGCTTGTGCTCTCTCTCTCTCTCTCTCTCTCAAATAAATAAATAAAATCTTAAAAAAAAAACTCAGAAGAAAACCAACAGAAATTGTTTAAAAAAAAAAATAAAAAAATAAATTCCAGGGACGCCTGGGTGGCTCAGTCGTTAAGCGTCTGCCTTCAGCTCAGGTCGTGATCCCAGGGTCCTGGGATCGAGCCCCGCATCGGGCTCCCTGCTCGGCGGGAAGCCTGCTTCTCCCTCTCCCTCTCCCCCTGCTTGTGTTCCCTCTCTCGCTGTGTCTCTCTCTTCAAATAAATAAATAAAATCTTAAAAAAAAAAAAAAAATGTTTAAAATAAATAAATAAATAAATAAATTCCAGTTAGTCACCATACAGCGTACAGTTTCAGGTACAATTTAGTTAACACCAGATACCCATCACAAAAAGTGCACTCCTTAATCCCCATCACCTATTTAATCCATCCTCCTATCCACCTCCCCTCTGTTAATCATCAGTTTGTTCTCTATAGTGAATAGTCTGTTTCTGGGTTTGCCTCTCTCTTTTTCCCCCCTCTGGTTATTTGTTTTGTTTCTTCAATTCCACATATGAATGAAATCATATGTTATTTGTCTTTCTCTGACTGACTCATTTCACTTAGCATAATACTCTCTAACTCTATCCAGGTCATTGCAAATGACAAGATTTCATTTTTTATGGCTGAGTAATATTCCATTGTATAAATATACTGCATCTTCATCCATTCATCAGTCAATGGACATTTGGGCTCTTTCCATAATTTGGTATTGTAGATAACACTGCTATAAACATTAGGGTGCATGTATCCCTTCGAATTAGATCAAAAGGTGTATTTTTAAATTTAAATTCAATTAGCCAACATATAGAATATCATTAGTTTCAGAGGTAGAGTTCAATAATTCATCAGTTGCATATAACACCTAGTGCTCATCACATCATGTGCCCTCCTTAATGTCCGTCACCCAGTTACCATCCCCCTACCCATCTCCCCTCTAGCAACCCTTAGTTTCTTTCCCATAGTTAAGAGTCTCTCGTGGTTTGTCTCCCTCTCTGATTTCTTCCCATTCTGTTTTTTCCTCCCTTCCCCCATGATCCTCTGCCCTATTTCTTATATTCTTCATATGAGTGAAACCATATGATAATTGGTGTATTTTTTATGATGGTGATTCAGATCTTTATATGTACTTTCAAGTTATCTTGTCCTGAGTAAATAGAAGGGCCCATGAAAGAAGAAAAATAATAATGTAGTAGAGCACCTACTAAATTTCTCTTGTAATTTTTATAAAACCAGAGGGTTACTTTGCACCAGGGAAAATGTGTTTCCTCCCTTTTTCCATCACTACCTCCCACCTCCTCAGTCCACTGCATTATTAGTTAAAGAAAAGTCAGATGTTTACCTGGGATTTTGAGCTCATCTTTCTCAATTATGCATAGAGTTCAATACAGATAAATCTTGGGGCAATACAACTTCAAAGTGCTGTAAAATAAAACAGAAGCACAAATAGCTATTTCTAAACACTTCTTCATCATGTCCTAATTTTTTTTAACTTTTGCAAAAGTTCTTAGCAACTGAGGCCTCACATTCTATTGCAAAATGAAAAAGATGGAGTGTTTTTTTTTTTTTGTGAAACAAAACAAAACAAAACACCAATGGCAATAGCAACAACCCATATTAGTCACTTCTGCCTCTCTGACCAGATGGACAAAATGTTCCATGGTCTATAAATTAGAGTATGGTCACAGTCATGAGTCAGTGATGTGATGTGAGTCAGTTGGTGAGGTGGTTGTCCAGTTGTCTGCACCAACCCAAGAAACTCAGGTGGAAATAAAGTTGGTATTTTTCTGTAGAGCTGCCATGTTTAATATTGGGAGAGTCCAGAAAAAGGAAACTGAGAAGTAGTTAGACAAGTTTATGGCCACCATGTCTGGGGAAGACGGAATATGAGTGATGCTGGCAGGTGGGGTTGGGGAAGGAATGGGACTGGGTTGCCTACTCCCACTCTTCTTCTCTTCTGACTATAAAATACAAGTGAAAGTGTACAAAGTGTGTGAACAAAAGTTATGAAGAATGGATATTTGAGGTTTAATATCCCCAAAGAGAAAGAAAAGAGACCTAGAAGACAATCTTTGTAGGAAGGAATGACTGTTTTTAAAAAACTTAAACAAAGCAGAATTAAGAAAAAGGAGAATTTGACAATTGTTATAGGTAGCAGTTGTTTGTGTGTTTGAAGAATCTGCCAAATGAAAGTTTGAGGAATTTTCCTATTATACTTAATATATTAAGAATATTTCCTTATATAGTTTCATACAAGAAAGAATTTCTAAGAGGAAAAAGGTTTTAGATATTGTTTTAGATACTGATGGGCTTGAGGAAAGTTGATGTGTGATGAATAGTTTGTGAGATACTGCTTACTAAATAGGAATACAGACAGTTCCCAACTCACAAAATGGTGATGTTCTAAAAAGCTCTTCCTAAACAGACTGTTTAGAACTTGGAATCTACTTTTATATTTACTTACATTCATTCTTCCATTCAAAAAGGTTATTTAAGGCCTGATATGTGTAAAGCACAATTCTGAGCTTTTCAGATTCTAAGATGAATCAAATCCAGGGCAGGATATCAGTGAACTCAAAGTCTAGGAACAAAGGTAAGATTGGTATAAAAAGAATTCCAATATTTGGTAAAAATTACATTGTGTCAAAAAAAAAAAGGTACACAAAGAGATAAAAGACTGAAGAAGTACAGTGAATGAGGGCTCACAAAGCATGGGATTAACATTACCTGACATGGTGAACACTGGGGGTGTGAGCATGGACTTGGGAGACAGTCCAGCTGGATTTGGATCTAAGGCCCATGTCCTCCTAATCATGCAGCTAAAGTACTCCAGGCATCAGTTTCTTCAGCTACAAAATGGAAGTCAGAGAAATGCTGACACTTCATAGAGTTATTATAAGGACTAGGCAAAATATATGTGAAATTCTTAGCCCAGGTCATGAAATATAAAAAATGATCAGTAATGTTACTGATTATTATTAGTCCCAAAGTGTTCTTGCAAGTTGACACTATATAGACGAAGAATGTTAATAATGGCAGAATGGAAGCCCTATTACTTGTTTAAGGTGAGAATGGCAGTTTTGGGTATTAGGAAATCTGCCAAGCTGTAATTGTAAAAGGAAAATTAGGGACTCCTCTTCTATATTCCAACCAAAGCCAACAGAGTCATTTTCAGCTCAAACTCATCATTCTTGGTGGATCTCCTGGCCTGGACAGAGACTCAGCAGCCTGAGGCTTTGGGGCAAGAGAATGATCTGGGAGGGAAGGAAGGTTCTAGAACCTCCTACTGGAAGGTGTTATTGGTGCCATTACTTTCCAAGGGTCCATCTCCTTCCTTTTCTGCAGCTATCAGCTATTTCTTCTAACTAGAGAATAATTTCTACTATGGTCCTCTGGGAACAGAGGAAATTCCCCTTTTCTGTGTTTGAATTGAGGCCTTGTGAAACTCTTAGTTATTTTAACTATGACCAACAAAAGGAAATTGAGTAAGATAGAAAGATGTTAGGTCCTTTTTCTGATCAACCTCATCTCTCCACACTGCCCCATCTTTCCCCTTCAGGCCTAAAGAAAGATAAAGGAAGCTGAGGCAGACCTTTTAGTACTTGAAATCCTGAGATATAAGACGTATCCGTATTTCAGAGATTCAATTTGCCATGATGTTCCTGGACATTTGATCACAGAAACTGGATAGGGGATTTGGACTGTAGAGCAGTACCAGGCATGGGACAGAGTAGACAACGCTAGAGGATGGGCTCAGACTGGGGATGATGCAAATAAAAATAGTGAACCAGAGAGATGGGGAGTTCAGGCTAGGTGGGAACAGGAAACCAGGCCACTGGATCCAGATGCTGCTTTATTATATGTAAAGTATTTAGCCCCAGGCCAGACGCATGTATAGTGCCCTGAATAAATGTTTAGTGAATGCCAAAGAATGAAGTAGTTATGGCTTCTTTCCCTGATGGACACACTCTACAAGAGGAGGCAGATGGGTGAATAGATGGTTAAAAGGTGCTGCTTTAAGTGATACTGACAGTTATGCAGAAACTCTGAGGACAGAAATTTAACTGGGGCCAGCTTTGCAGGTGGACCACCGGTGCTGTTAAGGAGAGCCTTGCATCTAGAAGGGCCTAGAGCTTAGCTCAATGCTCTGCCATCACTATCTCAAAGTGTCTAATAATTTTTAGGCAAGGAACTACACATGCTTATTTTGCTGTGTGTTCGAAAACCTGTGTAGCTGATCCTGCCTATAACCCACGTGGGACTAGGATGTGGGGAAGGTGAGGGAGAGAGTCTAAAAGGACATCACTCTAGAGTTAGCTGAATGAAGTGAGGTTGGGGAAGGGGGCTGAGGGAACCAATCAAGGCAAAGGGAACCTCATGCACAAAAGCTCAGAAGCGCAAGAATGAGCAGCCAGCAGTTCATCCTAGCTATAGCACAGCTAAGAATGGGAAAGAGCAACAGGGGAAACAATACCTGATAAAGAGTGGATTTTACACTGAAGGCCAGGAAAAGGCTTTGTATGGATTCAGGAAAAAGAGTAACGTTTAGATTAAGTTTGCATTTTCGAAGGCTTAAACTTGGGACAGTGATAGAAGGTTTTCCAACTTTGGCATTGGCTAAGAGGAAGGAAGCATGGAAATGAAAGAAGGAAAGGTTTATCAGGGAAGAGCCTCTTTAGTAGCCCAGGGGAGATGATGCTGTAGGTGTGAGCTAAGAACATGCTGTGGAAATAGAAAGATGACCTAAGAAGGCAGCATCAATGAAATTTGGTGACCCATGGGGTGTGAGGTAAGGGAGAGAAAGAAGTCAAGGATGGCTCCCAGATTCCAGTGAATTGAAGTATTTTGGTTGTTTCCTTATGTATGGATGGATTCTTCATTTATGCTCTTGCCAATGGAACATGAACAGACTCCACATATCTAAATAATTGAATTTTATTCTTGACTTTTCACTTTATTCAAAAATTATCTTTGTGTTGTCTCTAGAACTTGAATGTTTATATTAATGGGAATTTTGCCTTTATTTTTATTTTGATTTATTTTTTTAATAGAACAGGCTGGGTCCTGCATTTTCAGCAACATTATCAGAATGGCAATAGCAGACCCCAGCTCTGACGTCAGGTGAATACCAAGCAGGAGCCCTCCTCTTTGCTGGATGATGCACGTGTTACTTCTCAGTTAGCGTCTCACATACATCATGTCATGGAGATCATTTTGTCAATATTTGGAGACAAAGAAACGATGATTCAGATTAAGTAAGAGCTAATAAGGAGAAAAGAAGATGTTCAAAGCCAAGTTTCCTAGCTTCATGTTTTTTTTATTCTTCTCACCAAATGACATTTGCCTCAAGGGATTAAACCAAGAAGAGTTGAACCAATAGATTAGTTTCACCCAAATATTTCTGCACTCTCTTCCTTTGGCTCATCATTTATGTGGTCTTAGAGATGGCTGAAAGAGAACTGAAACAGCAAATAATGTGAGTAAGAGAGAAGAGAACAGCAAGAGTAGAAGAGTTATAATACTCACTAAATGACTGGCAGGGAAAGTTGATGACCGTCTCGTGGCCATGATGTAGTCAAAGAGAATCATGGCCATGCAACACTTAGTGGGCACACTTTCCTGACCCCTCTTGTATCACCTTTCCCTAGTCTCATTTCTTCACAGAATTTATGTCTGTTCAGTGCATCATCTGAGATTATTCTGATTATCCTGATATTATTATTATGTACTAATTAGTTTTATTTCCTGTATTAGATTATCAACTCCTTTGAGACAGGGGCCATTGTGTCTGGTTCACCACTGTGTCCCCAGAGACTAGAAAAATGCTAGTGTATAGTAATGCCTCAATAAATATTTGTTGAATCAAAAATCAGGCATTAAAAAAACCCCTTTTACTTACTTAGTTATTTTTTAGAGAGAGAGAGAATGTGTGTGAGCGTGGTGAGTGGCAGAGGGAGAGGGAAAGAAAGAATCTTAAGCAGGCTCCACGCTGAGCTCGATCATCGCGGGGCTCGATGTCATCACCCTGAGATTTTGACCTGAGCCGAAATCAAGAGTGGGTCGCTTAACTGACTGAACCACCCAAGTGCCCCTAAAACAAACAAACAAACAAACAAACAAACAAACAAACTTTTAAATAGTGCGGTATAAACAAAACAACTAGCTGAATTAAATTATCAACTTTGGTTACGGAAGCCTGTGTATATTATTTTGGAGGATGAGTTTTCCATTTCTTTTTCTACTGCTGATGCCCAAAAATGTAAAAGGAAGACTTGATAAACCCTGAAAGATATGCAAGTAATCTTAGGGGAAAAAATGTTACAGAGATTAGTATATTATGAGCTCTAATAAGGAATCTTATAATGCCACATTATATTTTATTGTTAGGGCAATGTGGAATGAATTATTCAGAGGATTCTTAAGATGTGTGAAAACTCTAATTTCATGGAAGGAAATCCTAACCACTAACACTATATGCTCTGACCCAGAATCCTGGAACCAGGCGATGACACTGGAAACAAAACTGTCTTTGTTTATAGATAGTGTAAAACCTTAGTTCTTTGATCAAAACAAAACTTAACTTAGCTCCAAATGCCAACACTTCTTGTTCCTATGTGAAAGAATATCATGTTCATTTTACACTAAAGAAGGGGAAACATATGTATTATACTTCAGAGATCGAAGCCTAAAATTAATAATTTGGGAGTGGTAATAACCTATAATATATAAGTTGCAATTGGGAAAACAATGGTAAATGCTAAATACTCCTGGACATTTACATTTTTGTGTATGCATGTGGACTGGTTTTAATTAATTAAAAGTACAAAAAATAAAAAGAAAGACAGAAAATAGAATGTATTAAAATTTACTTAGTTTATTAAAATTTATTAAATAACTCAACTTCACTCAGGCAAAGAGCTGATAAATTTCACTTTTAACTAGTTTTTTTTTTTTTTTTAAGACTTTATTTATTTATTTGACAGAGAGAGACACAGCGAGAGAGGGAACACAAGCAGGGGGAGTGGGAGAGGGAGAAGCAGGCTTCCCACAGAGCGGGGAGCCCAATGCGGGGTTTGATCCCAGGACCTGGGATCATGACCTGAGCAGAAGGCAGATGCTTAACGACTGAGCCACCCAGGTGCCCCTTAACTAGTTATTTGATGGAGACATCAGAACAAAATATAAGGTGATATGTTTTCATCTCATAATGATTTGATATCAATGGTAGGTAGATATGTTTGCCTGGGATAAAAACAAATCAGTTTCTATGTAGACTGAGTTATAAAATCTTCTTTGGTTTATAAAGTGAAATGAGAGAGCACCTTAAAAATAAGGCCCTTCCTGATGCAGCTCCTAGTCCCTCCTAGTTCCTGGAAGAGTGAGACACATAAGCACATGTTTATAAAGCCATGTAGAGTGCAGGTTAAAGGTGTACACAGGAAATTATAGGTGCCTGAAGGATGGTCACTTAACAAGGCCAGGCCTAGGTTATCTAAACGACAAAATTTTTGTTGAGTTTTTTAAAAACTTAATGAAATCCTATTAAATGTTTATAAAAACACAAGTATTTGCAATTTTACTTTTAATATTCACTGCTAATGTTAAAATTGATATTATGTGTCATACATGTTATAACTGAATGTGTGCAAGCCAATATTTTGTTATGCTATCTGAGAGGAAGAACTTTGGCAAATATATTAGTTTGCTAGAGCTGCTGTAATGAAGTACCATAGACTAGGTGGCTTCAACAACAGAAATTTATTTCCTCACAGTGTAGGAGGCTAGAAATCCAAGATTAGGTTAGCATCAGGGTTGATTTCTTCTGAGGCGTCTCTCTTTGGTTTATAAATGGCGGTCTTCTCCCTATGTCTTTGTGTGTCTGTGTCCAGATCTCCTCTTCTTATAAAAATACCAGTTATATTGGATTAGGGCCCACCTAATGACCTCATTTTAACTTAATTACCTCTTTAAGGACTTTATCTCCAAATGCAGTCACAGTCTGAGGTAGTGGGGGTTAGGATTTCAACCTATGAATTGTGAAGGGCACAATTCAGCCCGTAATAGCATTAATTTGTCTTTCCTTTCACCTAATCACTTGCCTACTTCAATTTCTCAGTGACATGAAGAAAGCAGCATTTTTCTCTTACATATATAATGACATAATTCCCACCTTTAATAGCATATAGATAGTTGCCTTTTGTTTGAGGGATCTGAGGGAAGATGTGGGGAGAAGAGATATGCAAAAATGCTTCCCTGGGGCTTGACCCACATTTGTTCCAGTGCTGAGCACCACATCCTGAATGACAGAGTCACCGTGTGTCCCTCAACAATCTCTTGTGTTTGGGATATGCTGGTCGTTCTATATAGCACAGCACCCAGGGCAAGGGCCTCTCTTGTCTGAGTCTCCAGGAATACTGCAAGGAATGATGAGGGCTTCCATTATAGCTGTGCAAGCAAGGATAAAAGAATAGAGAGTAGGGGATGATTTGATTGACACAAGGCAAACTCCACGATTTATAGGAGGAAATGAAGAAGAGGAAAGAGCCAAGAGTAATTCCCTGGGTCTTGAGTAATTAGGTGAATAGCAAGATTACTAACTAAGGGAGAGCATCTGGAAAATCTACTTTCAGGGTAAAGAGGAGCTGCATTTTGGGCACACAAACTCCACAGATAAATCCTATCGAACACAACCAAGTTCATATTCTCATATGTACAGCCTGGTTAATCATGCCAGCTTGCAGAACTTAATTTATAAACTATGGTAGTACTTGGTGTGTTAATTAATAATCAACATACATCAATCAAAATGTGAAACCCAAGTTTATCGACAATAATACAGTCATGAGAAATGGGAGAAAGAAAAGGAAACAAGACAGGGGTGTAACATTTAAGAGTTGTGCAAAAGCAGAACCAAATATACCCGAGCAAACAACAAAAGCAAGCCTTTCGAAGAATGCTCTCCGTTCAGCTGACTTTGGCCTGGGTCTCCAGAGCCGCCTCTGATGATACCAGTGGCACAAATTTCAGTGACTGATCTCGAGCATATTTACTTATCATTTGACATCAAACGATAGGCATCAATGCTAACTACAATGAAACCAAATTTTGAATTCCAGGAAAGTGTAACAAATTTCTTTTTTTCTTTTTTAAAAGAGTTACACTTATAAAACCTATTGTGTTGTATAGCCAAAAGTTGGCACTAGTCTTAATTCCATCAACAAATGAATGGATAAATAGAATGAGGTTTATACATACAATAGAATATTATTCAGCCATAAAAAAAGAATGAAATTCTGATAGATGCTACAGCACGGATATACCTTGAAAACATTATGCTAAGTGAAATCAACTAGACACAAAAGGACAAATGTCTGATTCACTTAAACAAAAAGTCTAGGATGGGCCAATTCATGGAGAAAGAAAGTAGATTAGAAATTACCAGGGGCTGGTGAGAGTGGGGAATGGGAAGTTATTTTTTAATGGATACAGAGTTTCTGTTTTGATGAAAAAGTTTTAGAAATAGATAGTGGTGATGATTTCATAACATTGTAAATTTAATTAATGTCACTAAATTATACACTTAAAAATGTTATGTTATATATATTTCCCCAAAACAAAGAAAAAAATTCCCCATTGTGTAGGTTTTGAGCTGACCAACAGGGTTGAGAAATCCAGTTTTCTCCTCAAAAAAACATAGTCTAATATGTTCCAAAGCAATACCAAAGAAGAGTAGACATGAATTTACACCCCAATTACTGATTATCAGACCCAGATAGCATTCCAGAATATAACAATTTTCTGTTTAATAGATGCTGATTAGCATTTGAAATAAGGTTTTTGGGTCATCAATTCATTCTTAATGCAAGAAACCCAATCTAAATGCATCTTCAGAGATGAGTTCCTCTGGGTCATTCCTACTTGCTAAATTCATAGGCAGTGCCCTACTTTTAAATAAAAAAAAAAGAAGAAAGAAAGAAAAGAGAAAACAGTCAAAACCTTGTATGATTAGTAGTAACAATATATTTTATAAGCCAAAGGAAGCAAAATCTCCCGATAGTCTCTTTTTCTGAAATTTACAAATCTTTTTTTCTTAAGGTATCAGACCTAATTTTTTCCACTTTATTTTTTTTAAATAGACTATTTTAGAATATTTTTTAGATTCATGGCAAAGTTAAAAAGGTAGGCCCCGTGAGCCTCCACGCAGTTTTCCCCTACTGGTAACATTAGTATGGTACATTTGGATTTCTTTTGTTTGTTTTTTGTGTGTGTGTGTGTCCTTCAGTTGGGGTTTCCTGGACGCTGTTCTCATGATAGGGTTATGGGTCTTGGGAGGAAGAGCTCAGAGGTAAAGTGCCATTCTCCTCATATCGTAGCAGGGTACCTCTGTTAATATGACTTAGCACTGATGATGCTAACCTGGATCATCTGGCTGAGGTAGTGTTTGTCGGGTTTCTCCACCATAGAGTTACTGTCCTCTCTCTCCTTCCACACTCCATTCCTTGGAAGGAAATCATTGTGTGCACCTCCTCCTTACTGGAGGCAGCAGGAGGTTTATGCTCCAGCTTTTTCAGTGAAGAGTAGAACTTTACAGCATGAAAAGTGACTCTTGAGGAAAATTTTTTAGAGGGTGAAAGGGCACTTTTATAGAGAACACACTGCTCAAGGCGCAGTTTTCAAAAATTCCTATGCTAGTAAAATAGGTTTATTCCATTTAAGCCCTATTTAGAGAAAGCTAGAATCATCACAATTTTTTCCACCCTTGGTAGTCAGAAAATGAGAGAATTTAGCCTATGTATTTAATGTAAGCATTATTTTAAGGAAACAAATGAGGTTCATATTTAGTCAACCTGGTGTCAAGTAGCAGTAGCGCGAGATAAAATAAAAGATAAGGCAGAATCAGTGTGGTGACAAAGCAAGGAAGGGATGGGCTGGGGACCAAGAGCAAAAGCCAGGCAGGTATCTGAACAAAGCCAGAGAAGGAAAATCAATTCCAGAGCCCGAACAGGGAGGCCAACTTTACCATATTTGTATTTATTTTTTTTTATTTAAATTCAATTAATTAACATATAATGTATTATTTGTTTCAGGGGTACAGGTCTGTGATTCATCAGTCTTATATAATAACCAGTGCTCATTACAACACATAGCCTCCCCAGTGTCCATCACCCAATTACCCCATCCCTCCACCCTCCTCCCCTCCAGCAACTCTCAGTTTGTTTCCTAAGATTAAGAGTCTTTTATGGTTTGTCTTTTTATAAGGTTTTGAAAGTCATTTGATTTCTTCCTTGTGAGACTCAGCCTTCTCTTAGGTAAAATACAGCAAAAGAAGTCTCTATATTCTGATCTCAAGTCAAAGAGGAATTATTATAGACTCCAGTGATTTAGGGAGGCTTCATGGACAAGTATGTTAGCTTGCCTTGGAATGAAGCTGGGGTACTAACAGAGATAAATAACTGCTAACATCATGTCTTTTTTTAATATATGCAAATTTAAAAAATCACTTAGGAGATTGGGGGACCCCAGGATGAAACGCAGGCTATGCCAGAATAATCGAACTATATTACGAACGTAGGAAATAATCTTACCAAAGGGGGTGGGGGGGGGAGGCTGCTGATCTAAGTAACTTTGGAAATGAATATAGACTATAAGACCAAGGGGAAAAGGAACTGTGCAAAGGACTGCACTCTATTGGTGAAGATGAACCCCACTGGAGTGGGTTAATTTTAAAACCACTAGACAGGTATACTGGAATTGAACAAAAAGTAAATGGGTGGTGAATGTTGAAAGCCAAGTTTCTCATTTTTGGAACAGAAGGTTACAGATAAGCAAAAGGGAGAGGCTAGAATGATTCATGTGATACTGGATTGGAGACATCAGTAGGAATTCATGTTTATCTTCATATAGATCCAAATGAATACATACCGAAATATTTATAGATATGTGTACATATGCTGGTTTGTACACACACTTCCTTGTTTTGCCAACTGAGAGGACCTAAGAATAACCGTGCCCAGTAGCAAGGAGATATAGGGCTTGGCAGCGGTGTTTGCTGGTTCTCCCATAAAAGCAACCAAGACGCCTTGGAGAAGTGGCTGATTTAGGATTGGGACAGGAAATATACCAGGTAAGCCTGCGGCGCCTTGTAGTGCCAAAAGATAAGGAAGGGGTCAAAGAAAAGCAATAGTAACAACAGCAAACAAACAAACAAACAAGCAAAAACCAAACCCCACGTTGACAGGAATACGTCCAAGTGACACAGGAACCAACTGAAAAATCTCCCAATGACCAAAGCTGGAATAATTTGAGTGAGAATAAAGATAAAGCAGTATTGGATTATAACTCAAAGCATAAAATTAAATATCCAGGTGTCCATTCTGATCTAAATAAGTGAGTAAATAAATAAATAAGAAAGAATAGAAGAATCTCAAATAATTTTTGTAGCTCTAATTTGTATACTTATAATTCTCATTTCAACATCATATAAAATTATATGAGTTATTAATAATGCTGTATTTGTAGAGGCAAAACTCAGGGATGAGAAAGCCACAGGGCATCCTTTAATTGAAATGGGCAAACTCAGGGTCATGCACAGCCATCATTTTCACTTGCTTCGCCATTAGGTTTCCTTGGTAATGAGCCTTATCTGGTAACTACTACTTATACCTACTTAGATCCTAAGCGTACACCTCTCTTGAGTCTCACCCCATGGATTTGAATTACCAGGGGTGTGTGTTCTTATATTAAGAGTACATTCGTATCCACACATACACACCTTCAAAAGAAAAAGAAATGTAACAACGTTTGGTTTTGCTTGTAGCCAAAACAAGATTTCAGTGTTTACTAGTTTCTGAAAACCACAGCCATGATGGGCTGTGTCATCTTCCTGATCACCCATTACTGAATGCTCAGCGTAAGGATTGCAGTGACTCAGTAGCAAACACCGCTGACACGCCCCTTGTCCTCCTGAAATGCACCAAGAAGGCGTGGGCCCTGTGACTAAGCCCCTGGACATTTACAGTAAAGTTATGTGCTGCTCAGAAGTAGGCACCGATAATGGCTTGTTTTTATTTATTTATTTTTTTTAAAGATTTTTTAAATTTATTTATTTGAGAGAGAGAGAATGAGAGACAGAGAGCATGAGAGGGAGGAGGGTCAGAGGGAGAAGCAGACTCCCTGCCGAGCAGGGAGCCCGATGCGGGATTCAATCCTGGGACTCCAGGATCATGACCTGAGCCGAAGGCAGTCGCTTAACCAACTGAGCCACCCAGGTGCCCAATGGCTTGTTTTTAAAAAGCCAAACAAGGGGCCCCTGGGTGGCTCAGTCGGTTAAGCGTCTGCCTTCAGCTCAGGTCATGATCTCAGGGTCCTGGGATCGAGCCCCACGTCGGGTTCCCAGCTCAGTGGGGATGCGGGCTTCTCCCTCTCCCTCTCCCTCTGCTTGCCGCTCTGCCTATCTGTGCTCTCTCTCTCTCTCTACGTCTCTGTCAAATAAATAAATAAAATCTTAAAAAAAATAAAATAAATAAAATAAAAAGCCAAACAAGCACCACTACGACTGCTGAAAAATATGTTGAATCTTTTCTTTACAAAGTTTTGACAACCTGAGACATTTGAGATAATGGCCGTGCCTTGTTCGACCTTTGTTGTTCTTTCCTACACCTTCTGTGTTCTGTGTCACAGTGCGTATGTCCTGCCCCAGCTCACCCAGGGAGCTGCGAATGACAGCCTTCCCCAGAGAACCTTCTGAGGAGGGGGCACTTTACACCCCCATCCTATCATCAGAGAAATGGCAGGCCACGGGGAGACGTCACATATTCTCAAGCAACAGTCTTGCCTTTAAAATCCCTTTTTCTTCTATTACAGATGTAACAACTGTTCGGGTAGATATGACCCTGAAAGGAGGGCATTTCTTAAAGGGAAATTCTTAAGAAACCCAAATCAAGCTTAAAATATAAATAACAGATGTGCCTTTAAAAATAACTTATCCCATCCTACAAGCCAGTTTCTGCAGAAATCAGTTGTCACGTAAGATCTAAAAATTTAGCCATATATAAAAAGTTCACAACTGGATCAGGATGCTCCTTTTCCATATCTTTCTCTCTGTTGGAAGTCAACTCCAAACACACCTATAATGACAATGTGCTTGAAAAATGCCAACGACATAGAGGTTTTCAACGGATTTAACTAAATACAAGATCCAAAAGGCTCACTTTTAAAATACGCTAACTCAGTCCCTGGCCAACATTTTATGCTGATCTGTAATTCTTACTCTATTGTAAAAATGATGCAGTATTGTAATGACTATGGTGTATGGGTATATTATTTTTGTAATTTCCTTTATGTAATGGAAATATTTCCTGTTCCAGCACCATACAAACACCTGAAGAAAGGACAAGGTCAGGTCAACAGATTGTGGAATTTAGATTGGCCACGTAAGCTATTTGAGGTCGGCACTCACTGTAATCTTGAATGTTTGCACCTGCTGTGCAGTAAGTAGATGTCCTTGGACACCTTACAAAGCTCAGCATGTGCACAAGTTGGGGAGAAGAAGCAGGCTGGCAAAATTACTCCCTTACCAACTCACTCAACCCCTTCTCCATCTCTCTTCATAACGATTTGTTTACATCAATAGCAAAGACATAAAAGTCATCTTTCACTTTTCAGCTACAAAGGAAGAAGTGACCTCTGACACCGACAAGTGTGACTGGCACTTAAATACTGGTACAACATGCTAGGCTCACAGAGTCTATTCTATGTTCTATACTATTGTTGAAAATGTGAATTTAGGGGGTATTCACCCCTATTGTCCTTTCTCCATGTTAGATGCTGCTCTTTGGTTTCAATGTCCCCTTATAGAAATATATGTAGTGACTGCTGCCTCTATTAAGATACCTGCCATTGTTGCAAATTCTGGAATGAAGGTAAGGCATTTAAAAAACTTATCCTATTGGAACACCTGGGTGGCTCAGTTGGTTAAGCGTCTGCCTTCGGCTCAGGTCATGATCCCAGGGTCCTGGGATTGAGACCCGCATCCTTGCTCAGCAGGAAGCCTGCTTCTCCCTCTACCTGCCTCTCCCCCTGCTTGTGCACGCACGCACTCTCTCTCTCTCTGACAAATAAATAAAAATCTTAAAATAAATAAATTAATTAAAAATTTAAAACTTATCCTACCAGGCATGTGGGTGGCTCAGTCAGTTAAGTGTCTGACTCCTGATTTCATCTCAGGTCACGATCTCAGCATCTTGAGATCAAGCCTTGTGTCAGGCTCTGCGTTGGATGTGGAGCCTACTTAAGATTCTCTCTCCCTCTCCCTCTGCCCCTCTCCCCACTCTCACTCTCTCTCTCAATAAATAAATAAATAAATAAAAATAAATAAAAAACTTATCCTTCATTAAAATTATTTCCCTTCTATATTAGATAGCTTATAATTTCGGTAACCAGATTTCTGAAACAGGGATGGAGAGGAAGGGAGGGCTGGAGGGAGGAGAGAGACTGCTGAAAGGCAGGGTCATCCACAAGGAAAAAATATGAGTAAAAACAATATAAACAAGGATGACATCCTCCCCCCACCAAAAAAAAAAAAAAAAAAAAAAAAAAAAAACCTTTCTTGTCACCTTGCAAAGATTATATAAAAAGTTACAGGTTATAATCAAAGTAAATAAAATATTTAATTAACAAGGAAATATGCATCCTTCACATAATTACTGAATGTAATTGCCAGAAACTGGGGACTTAGAGGGGGAACTGATATTCTCCAGCTGTAGCCACACAGAAGATTACAGATAAAATGAAATTTCTCACTGTTTCTGCCCATGTTTGCAAAGTGACAAGTTATTGTCCCCAAACTAACTGAAACAATGAAAAAAAAATTTTTGAAAAAACAAAGAGAATGATATTACTAGCTTATCATCTTACTGCTTATTTCACTTAAACATATCTACCCTCTGATGGTTTGAAATCTAAAGCAAATATCTGGAGGCTGACCTAGTATTGCCAATTTTGACATCAATCTGATAAGACCTTGCCATTTATTTCCTCTGTATTTTTGCTTTTTTATCAGGTTAAGAATGTCTATCTACTTTCTGATTTGTAATAGAAGACTTGGAAATCTCTTTCAGCCCTTTTGGAGGAAGTCTTTATGAAGCATAAAATGCTTTTATATTTTAGAATGAACTCTTTGTGCCTATTAATAGAGAATTATAATGGGTAGTGATTAATGCTTCCCAAAATGTTCAGAGAGTTAGTCTTGTCTAGTTATTTCACCATACCTTAGCAGAATCACAATTTAAGGGTTGGATAAGAGAGGAAAGAATAGAGGAGGAGTCTGGGGAGGTGGGATATAGGATCACGTTAGCAAGTTAACAGAGCACACCAGGTCTTCTGTGGATATGTACACTTCAAAAAGGCTCAAAGGCTCTGGAATTTCATGAAGCATTGTCCCAAGTTCAACAAATATGAAATTGTTAAACAACATCAGAAAAAAATTATGGAAAAGTAGATTACAGCCTATGTAAATTACCCTTTTGAATTGCATGGCTCAAGATGTTTTGAAAAACCTCATCAATCTATCCAAATTTATTCAGTGGTTGGTACTAAACTAAGTGCATGAAATTGTCAGCATTCAGGAAATTTTTAAAGAATTTATTGATTTTACTCTAGGGCAGTAACAATTCAGTGAGACATTGTGGGACAAAGATTGGAAGAGGTAAGAAGCCAGAGAATTGATCCTGGCATTTGGGGACCATTTTTCCCCCCTTGAAATGATTGCCAATTCCAGTAACAGATAAGCCCTCATAGAGAATGAACCCCATCTTTGAGTCATCTTAATCTATAATAGGATTTGCAATGATTTCAGATAGCTCATACCTCAAACCTAGCAACTTGGTGGAAACAAGAGTAAATCAACCTTAGAGAAAGATTAAATCATTAAAAGCTTAAAATTACTTCCAAATTCTTCATATATATTGTCCAGCACCCAGTCAAAAATAACTAGGCACAATAGGAAAAAGACCATATGACCAAAATCCAAAATAACAATAATCCACAGAAATAAAAATACATCTAAATAATGCACTTATCAAAGATTTATTTTAAAATGTTATACATGTTTAAGGAATTAAAAGACAAGACCAAAAATTTTGGCAAAGAACTATAGAAGAGAACCAAATAGAAATTTATAACTGAAAAATATAATACATGAAATTACATGTCAGTGGATGAATATAAAGGAAATCTGATTGGGGAAAAACTTATATACTGGTAACAACATTTCACCATAATGATGAATCCATATGTGGAAAGCAATCTAGGAAAAATGTGCACAGAGAAATATTTGGATTTGGTTTCTCTATACCCAAATGAATAAATAATCCATGCATTCAACTATATAATTCAACAAAACAATTTAGATATTTCAAGGTAAATATAGATAGCGTCTCTTGTGACATGTGTCTCTCACTAAAGGATCACCCCAAATCAATATATAAGTTACATTATTTTTATCCTATTCAACTCTGACTTAATATAACTTTCTTTCTCTGAGCCAAAGCTTAGGAGTCCTCAAAACTTATTTCTTTCCTCTTGGGCTGAACTTCAGAAAAAATACCTGATTAGGAGTTGAGACTCTAGTCTTTAGTCTTATCATTTCCACTATCTCTGACTGACAATGACTCATGGGGTTCTCAGTTTCTTCATCTGTAACATGAATACACATTACAGGTGAGCTCAAGGCTCAGTTTCTCTCACCTATAAAAGTCAAGATGCTAATAATAATAATAGTAATAATAATAACAGTTATTAAGGTCTCTGAGGAAGGGAGGATATATGTATAAAAAAAAGAGAGAGAGAGGGGCCTGGGTGGCTCAGTGAGTTAGGCGTCCCACCACACCAGGCTCCGCACTCAGTGTGGAGTCTGCTTGAGCTTCTCTCTCCCTCTCCCTCTGCTCTTCCCCCTGCTCACTCTCTCTCTCTCTAAAAGTAAATAAATAAGATCTTTTTAAAAAGAAAGAGAAAGAAGGAAGGAAAGAAGCAAAAGGATTCCAGAAATAAAGGGCAAAATATAACTCCCACCATGGAGGGAAGTTACAGTTCTCTCAGATTAACTGTGGGAAAATAAAAAGACAGATATTGACTAACTTTTAATGTTTTCTGGAAGGAGAGATACACTTTTAATACTATGGGTTCATCAAAAGTTGACTCCGTAAATTTCTGTGTGTAAAAACACACAGAATTATCCCATTTTACATTTGTATGGTGCTTTCAGTTCGCAAATTCTCCATATATTCATCAATTTTGATCTTTTGATCTTTATAACAAACGTATTTGGTACAAATTGGAGCCTAGAAAAAGTGTGCAACTGACAAAAATGCTCTGCCCTTGGTTCAGGACCTCAGGATTATGTTCTCATTTACAGGATGGATTTCTGTAGAACTTATATTCTCTCACACGACTCTCCAGTGATCAAAATATTTGAGTATCTGTTATTATCGGGAATGCATAATGGGGACAATAGTTACTTTACTAGAGTCTTATTTTAAACCCACTGGATAATCCTATTCTGGGTTAAAAATTAGATCATAGCTCAAAATAATTCTTAGCATAGTGCTGATGTTCAAAAAAAGTAGAAGATTATTTGATATCCCTCACATTACAAGCCGTATCTGCAATGCCTTGCCCAGGATCTCACACATACTAAGTACTCAGTAAATATTTATTGAAACAGATTCTTGAACTAAAGTGGTACTCTGTGGGTATCAAACCTAGAGGGCTTGCCAGGTAAGTTGAAGACAAACCTTGAAGGAATTTTGCCAGTTTAATGTCCAGATATTCCTAAACAAAGAGATTTGAATTCATTAATATTAGGTTTTGTTTATATGTTTTGTATAACTAAGGTCACTTCAGAATGGTCTTCTGCTTCTAAACTTATTGGCTTAGTTTTGCTAAATGTAGTTTAAACAGAATTTCTGTGGATTTTCTTCAGGTTTTTGCCTTGTCACACTGAACCACAGGGATTGATAACAAGAGAAAAGCAATCAAACTTATCACAGGTGTTCCTGACCCTATGCAGCACTTACTAAATATCTATGATGGGAAAGAATGACTCTCTTCCCCCAGGGGAGTTAGTGAGTGGTAGTAACATTTAGGAAGAGAATAGAGAGAATTTTTTTTTTTTTTGAGTAAACAAATTTCTAGTAGGGAGAGAGAACAGAATGGAAATTTAAGAGAAAAACCAGGATCTTTTTGATAGAAATATATATGGTACCTGAACAGCCTCCATGTTGAAAGTCCATACTTACTCTTTCATTTCCTTGTACTTAATTTCACTGTTTATAAATCACATGGGGGGGGCGCCTGGGTGGCTCAGTCGTTAAACGTCTGCCTTCGGCTCAGGTCATGATCTCAGGATCCTGGGATCAAACCCCGCATCGGGCTCCCTGCTCTGTGGGAAGCCTGCTTCTCCCTCTCTCACTCCCCCTGCTTGTGTTCCCTCTATCGCTGTGTCTCTCTTTGTCAAATAAATAAATAAAATCTTAAAAAAAAAAAACAAATAAACAAATAAATCACATGGGAAAATGATACTTCTATCGAATTTAGAAGTGTTTTTTCATGAATAAGAATAATAATGTTAGCGCTGTGAATTGTGCAAGACTGTTGAATCACAGATCTGTACCTCTGAAACAAATAATACATTATATGTTAAAAAAAAAAGAAGAAGAAGAAGAAGATAGCAGGAGGGGAAGAATGAAGGGGGGTAATCGGAGGGGGAGACGAACCATGAGAGACTATGGACTCTGAGAAACAAACTGAGGGTTCTAGAGGGGAGGGGGGGTGAGGGGATGGGTTAGCCTGGTGATGGGTATTAAAGAGGGCATATACTGAATGGAGCACTGGGTGTTACACGCAAACAATGAATCATGGAACACTACATCAAAAACTAATGATGTAATGTATGGTGATTAACATAACATAACAATAATAAAAAAAGAATAATAATGTTATATTTACACGGTTTTGTATGGCCGATGTCGAAACTATGTAAACTTTTTGATATATGGACTCCCGTTATTGTTCTCTCCGATGGTATGTGCTCTGTAGGACTCTGGGGAGTCTCGTTCTAGAACTGCATAAACTGCTTCACATGATGAATCTCTTTGAATAGAGAGCCTTCATTTTTAAAAATATGGCAAATGAGGCGGCAGATGAAGTTCAGTCACCCCCGCACTGACACGGGAGAGTGTATCTCATCTCCGGTGAGATTCCTAGCAGAAGCGGCAAAAGAAAAACAAAACAAAAAAACCCCAAACTTACCATACAATCACATGAAAATGAAACTGCTGCAATAACCTAGCTAAATGTCCTGAACAGGGGGCACTCAATCAATACTACTGACTTGAACTGAAAATTAACCCAGTGGTTTTTGGTTCTATTTTGACTCAACGGAAGTATTTTTCTGTACACTTGCCCCTTTCGGGTTAATCAGTTCATTTTTGTTTGCCTGTTTGTTTTCAGTTTGTAAATGTTCAATTCACTGGTAAGGGGATACTTTCCCCATTATCTTTCTTCTCTCTTTGGCATTAGCTTTCTTAAGACATTTTCATCGTGAACACACCATCGGTACCATCTTACCAGTGACACTAGAGGTTGACTTGCTTGAAAAACAATAGTGTTATTTCTGCTCCTGACCCTTAGCCAGGTAGCAGCTCCTGGCAGCCTGGCTGGAAACACAGCTGCTGTCCTGGCCTGTGGCCTCAGCTCCGCCGGGTCAGAGAGCTGGATGAAAGGCATGCCTGGGGCCCCGCTCCCACTAGGTCAGGAGAGCTGGTTGTGCGCGTCTTTTCCCAGCCCCACGTTCAGTCACGTCAGCTGGTTATCTTCAAATTGGCCATGCTAGGAGTATTTACACCGTGGAAATCAACGAATGCTTCAAGTCCGGGCTTCCCTCCCTTGTCACCCATCCAGGGAGCCAGCAGTTAAACGTTCGCTGCCACGCCACTAGCGGGGTATGAGGTGGAAAGACAAGTGGAAGGCAGGTAGAGAACGAGATCACCAGCTATTTAAAGGTTCCATGATAAAACAAGAGTGTGAACCAAAGGGGCTTCATCTTCTCTAGTCCTCATCACCACCAAGAGCAACACTGCTCTGCTCTGGGGGCCAGTGCAATAGCACCAAGGAGCCCTGGGCTGGGAATGGAAGGAACTGGGTTCTAGTCTCACACAGGCACTAAGTGCCTGTGTGACCCGGGTGACCATGTAGCCTCTCTCAGTCTGTTTCCTCGCCTATGGTACGAAACGTGCTGTGTGGCTTACATTCTCCTTGCTCAAAGTAAGTGTGGTTCACGGACCATCAGCATGCGTGTCCCCCGGCTGCTCGTTAGAGAAGCAGAATCTCAGGCCAACCTGAGATTTTACTGAAACAGGAACTGCATTTTAGTAGGATCCCTGAGCTGTGTCATTTTGAGCCTTTGGTGAAGCACTGTGGACTAGGTGGGTGGTTCCCAAACCCAGATGAGTATTTGGAGTTTTTTGGTTTTTTGTTTTTTTTAAGGTATTTCTGGCTTTCACTCTTAATCCATGGATCAGGATTTCTGGGAATGAATCTCAGAAATTTTATTTTTTAAAATTTTCCAAGAAGATTCTGAAGATCAGTGATAGGCTCCATTAGCCCAGATGGTCCCTTCCAGTTTTTATAGTCTCTGGAAAGTTACTAGCCTCCAAGATATGTTATCCTTATTTCTGCCCAGTTATTCTGCTGACAGTTATTAAAATTGGTGAAAAAGCAACTCTTGAATGGTTTAGGGACTATGAATTTTTAAGCCACCTTTATTTCATGAAATATGAGAACAATCTGTAAAAAGATTAGATTTTGGACTGGATACAACAATCTTCAAAACATGAAAAAGAAAAAAAAAAAGAATACCAGCAGGGACAGATTACTTCATAGAGTTGGAAGAAAAACCAAAGGAAAATAATTGACACTGTAAATATATCTATCCCTTGAAGTCCTAGCTAACTTATTAAATTCACAGCCATGCAGATGTTTTTTTTTTTTTTAAAGATTTTATTTATTTATTCATGAGAGACAGAGAGAGAGACAGAGGCAGAGGGAGAAGCAGGCTCCCCGCGGAGTAGGGAGCCCGATGCGGGACTCGATCCCGGGACCCTGGGATCATGACCTGAGCCGAAGGCAGACGCTTAACCGACTGAGCCACCCAGGCGTCCCAATGCAGATGGTTTTAAATGTGCTCATCTGAGGTAGTAAGGCTTAATGGACTAAAAGTGGCTGAAAGCTCAGGAAATCTGCTTTTAGCTACAAATTATGAAATGGATATATATAATTATTGAAGTGTTATTCTTCATGCGAATAAACTTGCAAGCTATAAACCAATTGCTTCCTCATGAAATAATCCTGTGATCATGTACATTTTTATTTTAAAACGAGTTTTACCAAATATAACTAAAAATGGGCAACATCTTGCTCACGGAATCCCACCTAAGAATATCAATTAGGAATGTGATGGGCTACAGATAATAGAAAATGTGGCCGGTAACCCCCGAGGGGTTATTTTTTCCACATTAAAAAAGAGGACCCAGAGATGTTGAGTCCAGCATCTTCTGCTTCTCTTGGCCTTTCCTCCATGTCTTTCCAGCAGGAATGAGGGGGAAGAAGGTGGGCGCTGACCACCTCTGCCTCCTTGCACAGAGATGAGCAAAGCTTTCTCACTCTGGCAGCCAGCAGAGTTCTGCTGACTTGTGGCCCAAGCTAGGTCACACGGCCACCTTCAACTAGAAGGGATTTGTGGAATACATGAGTTTTAACTTTCGAACTACACTGCTAAGGTTTTTGCCTTCTACCCTTTCACTCTTCCTGCACAGATCCAAAAGCATACCCTTTCACTCTTCCTGCACAGATCCAAAAGCATTCTCTCTCTACTTTGCCAAACTCGGTCTTAGAATTCTACTTGGTCTGCTTAGTAATTAACTTTGTAATGAAGTCTGCTCCAAATATTTCCACATCATGATTTCCTCATTTTCTACGCATTTACATATACGTATCTATTGTTCTAACATACGCCTGGCTTGTTTTTTTTTTTTTTTAAAGATTTTATTTATTCATTCGAGACACAGAGATACAGAGAGAGAGAGAGAGAGAGAGAGAGCACGAGCAGAGGGAGAAGCAGGCTCCCTGTTGAGCCAGGAGCCGGACGTGGGGCTCGATCCCACGACCCTGGGATCATGACCTGAGCCGAAGGCAGATGCTTAACCATCTGAGCCACCCAGGCACCCCCTGGTTTTTGTGTTTTTTTTTAAGATTTATTTATTTATTTTTAGAGAGAGAAAGAAAGAGAACATGAGCAGAGGGAGGGGCAGAGAGAGAGGAAGCAGACTCCCCACTGAGCAGGGAGCCCAATGCAGGGCTCGATCCCAAGACCCTGAGATCATGAGCTGAGCCGAAACCAAGAGTCGGAGCCTTCACCGACTGAGCTGCCCAGGTGCCCCTGTTTTGTTTTTTCTGTTATAGCTTATCTCCTGTGCTCCTCAAGAACGAGTTATTCTTACAGTTCCCTCTGTGTCTAGAACTCCGCTGTGCCTAGCAATGCTTACTAAGCTGAACTGAGAAAAATGTACGCGGTGGCCACTGTTCTCTCCACCCAGGGTAGCACGTGCAAAACTCTGCAGGCAGCACGAATCCTTTGTGTACGCAGTGAACTCTTTCTGACACTTTGGAAGCTTATGGTTAATACAAATCACAAGGACCACAAATACGAATCATAACGGTGGCCCCTGTACAGTTCAGTTATCCCTAGTGAGAGATTGGATTTGAGTGGTTTGTAAGGCATCCAAGAGATTTTCCCAAGGAACCTGGTGATTCGAATGAGGCTACAACATTCCATCTCTTGGAAGAGTTGCCAGGAAAAGAACATGCTGGATGCAGGAATTAGCACTGCCGAGCATGCACCCTGGATGCTTAAAGTACAGGCTGGGGACAAACCCCATAGCGGGCAGTGACATGTGGGTTCGTTTATGAGGGAAAAAATCAACAAACTACTTATTATGTATATTTCCTCCCCTTCCACTCCTCAGCCTTCTGTTTCAAGTTATTTTTGTACTCATCTCACACTTTCTGTATCTTTCAGACATGCATTAACAAATTAGAGAGACGATTTCTACTGGCACTTGCAATTTTCTCCTGATGGATGTATCTCTGAAACGTATGTGTGACACACATTAGTTTGAAAACAATCACAAGTGGCAAAATGGTGATTCAGGAATTATTGGGTCAAAAAGGAAGAAAACAAGAAAGGAGCAGGGAGAGAGAATTGAAAAACTTACAGGAAAGAAAAGCTATGGTGACACACATGGAAAGTAAGAAATGCAAATTTTAACAGTCAAATTGAAAAGTCAAAAATATATCCTGCCTCTTTCTTCACGGCATAATTTATCAATGTAGCACATTTCTGAGTACATGTTCTGTTCTTCAAATCAGTTATGTCTACAAACAAAATTAATTCGAGGGGGGGGAAACTTTGCCAAAAGTAACACTGGATTATTATTTTTTAATGGCCTGATGCTAAATGGCCTCTGTGACTGAATTTTGCACATGCAACTAGTTGCTGTACAGTCAAGTCAACTGTCTACGTGGATAAAAAAAAAGAGGCACAGCTTATTAACCAATATTACGGTTTATATATTTCCCATTCTTGATCCTTATTCAGGATCTTCTTTGGTAAAAAAAAAAAAAAGTGTTCACCCATACCTGCTAAGTTGCTATGTTCATTTTCCAACTCATTGTGTTATTTTGGTCTTCATGGCCCTACACTTCTAGGAGGAGATTCATAAACAGCCAAACCAGAGCACATAGCCATGTTTCCTCTTTGAACATTTCAGATGTTGCTACTTTTTAGTACTTTTTAGAAGGCAGGATTCTTAAGCACAAATTTTGTTTGCAAAAAGTGCTCCATAGTGAGCAAGCTGGGAAAAGTACCACAGCTAATTTTATCTGCTAAGACCTGTTTCAACAACCAATGGTTTCTCTGGGTTGTAGGACTCCAGGGGAGCCAAGAGGAGAAGGAGCAAAGGAGCGAATAGATTAAATTTCACACACACACCATGTGATTTTTTGGTGGAGTGTGGGAAACCCAAGATTCAGGCTAATATTTGAAACACCAACCTTCATTTTCCTTAAGATGAAAAAACTTAAAAAAAATAAAAAATTTGTAACCAGAAATTCTAGTCCTAAGTATATACCCGAGAGAATTGAAAATATATGTCCACACAAAATATGAATATTAATAGCAGAATTACTCATAAGAGCCAAAGAGTGCAACAACCCAAATTTCCATCAACTGACAGATTTAAAAGAGATGGTATATCTATACAATGGAACATTATGCAGCATGAAAAATGCATGAAGTACTGATTCACACCCAACATGGATGAACCTTGACAACATTATTTTAAATAAAAGAAGTCAGACTCAGGAGACTGCATGTTGTGTGATTTTTTTATTTTATGAAATGTCCAGAATAGGCAAATCTATAGAGATCAAAAGTAGATTCATGGTTGCCAGTGACTGAGAGGAGATTGAGAATGAAGAGTGAAGATTAATGGATAATGGGGTTTCTTTGGGGGATGATAAAATTTTTCTGGAATTAGACAACGGTGATGGCTGTCCAACTTTGTGAATGTACTAAAAACTATTAAATTTTACTTTTTAAAATGGTAAATTTAATGACATGTGACTTGTAACTCAATAAAAAATAATAAAAGATATATACTCTTGGTATCAAATGGCTTTTAACATGAAAGTTACGTTACCACAGAGATGCTTCTGAGATGTATCTCCCAAATGCCACACAAGTTTTTAAAAGAAAAGAAACCGTAAGAGGAGCCAATTTCAGTGTGGTAAAAAATTTAATTGACTAAAAAATGTGTGAGTTTCTTTTTCTTTCCTTATAGGTGGCCTCATTTTTCATTCATTTAAAGCAAGTAATCCTGAATTGAAACTACACAGATTCACAGGGTCTGTGGTGGGCAAGTCTGTGGGATGGGCCTGGCTGTCGTAGGCCTTCCTGTCTCAGTTGTGGGACTTCCAGCCTTTTATTTTGAGTGCCCTGAGGTAACCAGTGCCCTTGTGAAGTTTTGTATCATTCTTTCTCCATACCTATGGCTGTCCTCCACATTGCTTCTGAGAAGCTTAACCAGAGCTTGAAATGTGGGGCTCCCTATCTCAGCTGCAATAAGTTCAACCCACAGAATGATCCTCTACAGGTAAAACTTGAGGCCTTAGATCCAGGAAGCGGGGAGATATCCTTAGACAGCAGGCAGATTCCCTGTGGGTGTCAATAGCAATACAGAGGGAACAACTCACAGAGGTCCCACTCTCAGTCCTTGGCGTAAGCTTCTGGCCTATCTGGTGGCCAGTTAGCCATGCCACTAGGAATCTCCAGAAGATTAAATTATCGTAAAAATCCAAGGAACTTTGGATTATTCAGTGAGCATTTTCTATGTTAAATCAAATGCTATTCCGTAAGTTCTAGTTTCAGTTCTGCTGAGTTTCTGGTCATTATAAATGACAATCATTCTTTCAGTTAGAGAATAAGGCCCTGATACAGGGTCAACCTTCTGTCCACCAACTCCCTCTGCCTTTAAGATGTTCTCTGCCTAGAAAGTGCCCCAGAACCTTGTGCATCTGGTCTCCTGGAAGAAGAGCCAGCCCTAACATTTGCACACACGGGCAAGAGTACAAATGAAGCCCCCCCACCCCCCCCCCCACTCCCTCCAACCCATGGCCTTCCCCTTTTGTTTTTTTTAGCTTTTGCTCAGTCTTGCAACTTGAGGGACCTCGTGCACACTCATAGGTATGTGGATATCCCAGTCCAAACACAGGAGGCCTGCAAAGAGCTGTCCTTTGGCTACTATCAGGCTAGGGATGCAATTAATAGCTGTGATGCTGTGACTTGCAGAATAGGTCCCACAGGTTCTAGAAGCAGACTGGGATATGTAAGAAGAATATGTCAGGGTTCAAAGTTCCCAAAGCATGGACTAGAAGGAAACATGTTGATTCCAGGTGAGCATGTCTCCCTCTTTCCTCTTAAACTAGAGCATGGGCCTCAGGCTCAGGCCCCATTTGCCTGGGTCTAATGTCAGAACCCCCTGGAGTCTTCCAGACAGATGCCGCCATGGAGGTACATCTTACCTCTGACAGGAAGCTGAGCTCAGTCTTAAACCACCTTCTTACCTACATCCTTTTCTCCATAATACAGGATATACATCATATATGTGTCTATAAGCATGCAAACAAGTAAGAGGATCTTGATGAATTCTCTTCTTAGAGGAAGGAAAGAAGTTCGTGTGACGTGGAGTAAACTAGGCCAAGGTTTAGGTCCTGAAGAGACCATTTTAAACACACACACTTCTTCCACATGTAATTATTAAGCTCTTGTTCTCTCTCACCAAGACACTCAGCAGGACTCGGGCGTTTAATGAGTTTTTCTCCCTTTATTGAACATCTAAAGTGGTTTTTACTTCTATGGGGATAATTTAGAAATTGTTGTGAAGTATAATTGATTTTTGTAATAATGCATATATTTTGCACTAATAAGCATTTGCAATGTGATTTGTTTGTGCATGTGTCCCCTCTGCTCCCCAGAATGCTAATGAATAAAGTGAGAGAGCATACTTTCTAAAAAGCACAGTTTATTATTTTCACTTTTAGAAAATGAACTATTTTCTCAAAAGGAGAGAAATAAAAAGTTGCTGGAAAGATAATTCCTAAGGAAGAAAGGTGAACTCAATTCAACTTTATTATTTTTTTTTAGAGGGAGGATAGGGGCAGAGGGAGAGGGAGAGAGAATCTCAAGCAGGCTCCACACCCAGTGTGGAGCCCGACACGAGGCTTGATCTCACAACTCTGAGATCCTGACTTGAGCCAAAATCAAGATTGGGACACAACCAACTGAGCTACCCAGACGCCCCTCAATTCAACTTTATTTTTATATGTTTTTCCTCCCAACATTCTTCAGCAAAAGTGACAAACTTGTCTGCTACATTCTCAATATTCCCTCTAATTAGTCCTAACTTCGTGTGTGTATGTGTGTGTGTGTGTGTGTGTGTGTATACATACATACATACATATTTAGAATAATTGCTTGTACTGCGTATATTTAAGCAGAGTCGTGTGTTCTGGTCTATAATCACTAGAAACTTCCTTCTGAGAAGATGTCCTTCTTCTTTACCACACAATTTACTTTATAGCGTGATGCTTTCAAGGGATACACCCTTCCTGGGTAGATTATTTTCTCAGACAGACCATAAGTGCTCATCAAGGAAGGAGCCTCCAATAAGTCCTCCCTTTTCATTTATTCGATATGTATATCCAGATTCCTTCCACCCCTGTAAGTCCTCATCAGGACAACTCCCTAATTTAAAAGGCCCAGGGCAAAAGCCCACAAGGTCTCTTATTCAAAAAGCAGGAAAAATAAGCTTTCCTTTCTTTTTCTGTCTCTCTCTTGGTGTGTCATGCTATTTTTATTTGCTGTTTAACACCACGTTCCCTTGAGCATAGGGATACTTAAGGGGTGAGCACAGACCCTCCCAGATGCCCCCGGCCTTGGCCAGCAACTCGGAGCACCAGGTATGCACAGCGACCCCCACTTGCCTGCACCTGTGCCCAGGTTCCTGCTTGCCCTGGTGGCTACAGGCACGCGATGGGGGCAGGGAGCTGGAGGCCTACAACCTGTGGGGGGTGGGGAGGAATTGGAGGATGAGCAAGCTCCTCCCCACCCCCTTGCTGAATTGTTTCATTGGACTTGACTTACAAAACACAAATTCAAAGATAAATTTCTTAAGAATTTCAAGAGATGACTATAGAGCGTAAGCCCCAAGCACAGGTGCCCCTTTCTGAGCCAGGGGCTGCCCTGGTGGTCCTCACTCTTTACCTCTTTATTTGATATCTTTTCTAGGGCCCAGCTTGGTGGTGGGCCCAAGATAGACAGTTAACATACATTTGTGAAAGCAGTTCCTTAACAGCCAGTTGCTCTCGTCAATTTGGGGGGGCGGGGGGGAGGGGCATGTAGCCTTTCCCAGCGACTGTCTTCGTGCCTGCATTCCCATCACTCACCTGCCAGTGCCCACTATACGGGAAATCAGGAGTCTGGCCAAGACATTCATCTGTAATTTACACCATTGCTCTGACTTCAGAAACTACCACTCTTACATCACCCCTGAAAGATGGGCGATTCTCCTATTACAAAAGAAATCCATCAAAGACTCCACAGCTTCTGCACCAGGTCGGCATCCTCTGCTTTTCTTTCTTTCTGTTCTCAGTGATCACCAAGGACATACAAGGTCAACAGTACGCCAGCCACCTGTGTTGCCTAATGGATGGCAGACTGCCTCTCTATCCACTCGGTACAAATGGTGGATAAAGGAAGAGCAGGGGATGGTCTCCCGCCTCATTCTGAATTTATCTTGGCCCCACTCCTCAAGCGAGACACAAATGTATTTGTTTTGTCCACCTATGTCTTGATTTTATTATTTTCCTCTATTTCTTGTGCACATATGTCTACGTCAGAGTTTTCTATTCTCAGGTATAAACATGAAGTCCCCACTCCATTGTTTAAGGACACACACACTAAAACATGGTTTTTGCAGAAGCAACACTTTTCTCATTGAAAAGTCACACACATTATAGAGAATGTGGAAAATTTAGAACATAGGAAAATAAACAGCCACCAGAATTGCCATCTTACGATCCAGAGAGAATTATTTAGCATTTTAGCACATGAATTTTTGGGCTTCTTTATACATACATGTCTATGGTGCTTACATTATTGAGATATTGTAAATATATGTTTTGCAATATGTTTTTATCCATTCAGTAACATACCAGGAATACCTGCCATATTAACTATTAACATGTTATTAACTATTAACACAACTTGTATTTTTTTTTTTTAAGATTTTATTTATTTATTTGTCAGAGAGAGAGAGAGCACAAGCAGGGGGAATGGCAGGCAGAGGGAGAAGCAGGCTCCCCCCTGAGCAAGGAGCCTGATGCGGACCGAGCTCAATCCCAGGACTCAGATCGTGACCTGAGCAGAAGCCACCCAGGCATCCCAATATTAACACAATTTTTAAATATTTCATACATAAGACTCATTTGGGAGCATGTAGAAAATGAAGATATGCTCACTCACAGAGTCTAACTCATAAATCTGAGATGAGGACTAGAGATCTGCATTTTGAAAACCATCCCAGGTGATTCTGATGTAGATGACTCTCAGCACTTGCTCTGACGAACAGGATCTACAACATGGTTTTTAATTGCTACACTGTGTTCTATTATATAGATGTCATAATTTATTAAAACAACCCGATATTGTTTAATTAAGTCTAGTTTCCAAATTTTCACTTGCACCATTAATTCCTCAATGAATAACCTACTACATAAATCTTTCTGAACATCTCCGATTATTTCCTTTGGAAAATTTTGCAGTGGAATTACTGGGTCAAAGGGAATGCCAACCCTAGCGAAGTAGATGGTATATTGAGTGGAAAAGCAATTTTGGAAGCTGCAAAGTACTAGACTAATATGAACTATGTAACAGCTGCTATTTTTTGAAAACTTCTGTATGCCAGGACAGTGGTTCTCAAATTTATCATGCATAGGAATTACTTTGAGGGCTTGTTAAAAACAGATTGCTGCCACTTCCTTCCTGTCCTCTTCTGATTCATTAGGTCAGGGGTGGGGTGGGGTATTTGCATTTCTAATAAGTTCCCAGACGCTGCTGCTTCTGCTGCTTTGGAAACCACCCATTGAGAGCCACTGCACTGGACAGGATCCTAGGTGTTTTATGTAAGTTACTCAAGTTCACAACAGTCCGTTACAATCGAGGACTGGCTTCAGTGAGGATCCAAGGCCGTGAAGTTAATGATGGCGGAGCCGGGATTCGATTCCAAGTTTGATCAAAGGCTGATGCTTTTCCCGTAGGCAGCCTGGTTTCTTTCTTCATTTCACTGCCCATGAATAAAATATTTTGGATGCCTTTATGACAAGCACCATACGTTTCACTGTAAACCACCTCCCCCTCCAATCTGTTAGGGGTACTTGGAAGAGAAAGGTTAGGAAGAGTTTGGTTGAGAATGTTTTCAGGGGAAACTGGTTTGAGGAATTACCCTCTACTATTCACGTCAATCCGAAGGGTTTCTTCTCTGCCCTCCAGGGGCTTCAACAACAGGTAGACATCAAGAGAATCATTTCTCAGCAGTGACTGCTACGGTATAATAGTCCTTCCTTGGAAGAGTGCTCTATCTTCTCCAAAACCACCTCCAGGTTTCTCCACACAGTGGCCTAAACAACATGTTTGTTCAGGCAAGTCAGAAAATACATAGCATTGGTGCAAAAAAACAAAGAATTCCTGTCAGACTGGTTGGCTAATATTACGCAGCAGAACAAATACCCAGTGGATTGGCAAAGCATGAAGGCTGGCTGGCTTCTACCAGACTCAGTTTAAGAGAGGTGAACATTTCCTAACCTACACCTAGAATCACCAAGTGAATCACACACATTTCACAACTAAAGAAATTCTAAGACCTAATTATGCAAATTTTTACCTGTTTATTATCTTGGGCTGTTGTCACCCTTCTGCCTTCTAATGTGTTGACAATTGCATGTGTAGATTATTTTTGTACAAGTCATTCAGCCTTCGTTTATTCATCCTGGGAGCCGAGGACTGTGTTAGGCACTCTTTAAGGAGAAACGAATGTTGTCTGTTTAAAACACGTTTTGTGTGGCTTCTAGCATAGTTCCATTGGATGTGGATACCTGAGAACCATCTGCTCTTACTGTTCAATTACATAATGCAAAATGTAATTTCCATCCAGGTAAAAATAAATTGAGTCTGGGATGCTTTATATTATAAGACAAGGCAATACGTCCCAATAGATATTTTGTCCAGAGGTTATAAGGAGCCTTGTCCAGCCTCTGGCTTTATCATTTATAGTGACTTCCTAACTGCATAAGGACAGGTCTCAGGCAAGGAAGGCTTGAGAAGTCTGTTTACGGAAGAGTGAGTGCTCATCATCTGAGTTGATCCAAGTGCCAGAAGCTGGTATCAATAGTTGACTGTTTTGGTAGCAGAAGGAGTACAGCAATTAGAATTATCTGACAAAAGAAGGAATGTCCAATGACATAGAAGTCCCTATAAACTAAAAGAATT
The DNA here is from genome assembly GCF_964656455.1 of Halichoerus grypus. NCBI lineage: Eukaryota > Metazoa > Chordata > Mammalia > Carnivora > Phocidae > Halichoerus > Halichoerus grypus. The sequence goes on along the minus strand of NC_135720.1, from coordinate 29,624,345 downwards.
AACATTCAGACTAGATTGTTGTCTTGTCAGGAATGCTGCCAAAGGCATGTCTACACTAGTGAAGAACTTTGATTAGCTGACTCCTAGAAATCCTATAAGATACATATCTCTCTCTCTCTCATTCTCTCTCTCTTTGTTTCTGTCTGTCTGTCTGTCTGTCTCTCTCTCTCTCTGTAGTGAGGGGACTTAAAGTGAGAAAGTATAGTGTAGATGAGGGGCAAGGGAGGCGAGGACCACACCTGCCTGTCTTCTCCAAGGGAGTATCTAGGTGAGAGGTGGGAGAGGGGTTTGAGGTGTGGCAGGAATGTATATTGTAAAAGGGTAGCCTCCTCTTTTTTACAAACGTTTCAGTCTTGTGCTGATTTAGTATCTTTTGCTGTAGTGCTGTCTCCCAAACCCAGCAATTCAAGAATTATTCATTGGTGGAACTGCTTGAAACATTAGTGTGTAGTCAAACCTTATTAACAGGCATCCAATGAGCCAGAATGACTTTGAAAATTCTATTTTTAGAAAACACGGGAGAAAATTATCTAAAACAAGCCCATATTGATGATTTAGTATAAAAAAGGACATTTTCAAGGTATAGCACAGTTTCAATATAAATTCAGCTTAATGTATGTTTAGACAATGATCACTGATACTCATGATGATTGCATAAGAAATTCTTCTATCAAAAGAAGATCCTATCACTATTCTACTAAGAAAAGAAGGTGGGCAGATATATTTCAGAAATATTTTCAGTACTAAAGATGAAGGCAAGTTTTCTATTCATCACTGATATAGCCAGAAAATTTAACTAGCCGGTGTACTCCATCCAGTTACTTACTGTATATGGAAAACTCCACCTATCAGTTAGTAACCCATACCATGAATACTGAGAACTGTTGTCAAAATTACTGTTTTGTAAACCAGAAAATACAGCCCTAAAATTCCCAGATCCTTGTGTTAAATAATTTTTGTGTTGTTAAGCTTCACATGTCACTACATACGTCTAAGGAAGAGTGAGTCAAATTTCTTTGAGAATGGCACAGTTGTATTTCCAGGAGTCAAACTCATTTGTTTCGAGAGGCAGTGAAGAGTAATGTGTTAACATGTGGGCTCCTGTGCCCAGGCTCGGTCTCTGGGCTGCCTCTGCATTCACCTGCAGCCAGCTGCATGCCCTTGCGCCAATCATTTCTTTGAGCATTCTCTGTAAAATGGGCAGGAAAAGCACCAAGGTTATAGATGTCTGAAGATTCAGGGAGGTAAATGTCCTGCGCGCTTTTCACAGAGCCTGGCACTGGGCAAGCCACAAAGTTTAGCTTTGGTTATTAAAGTTCCATTGAATACTTTATGTTATGAAGTTCTGTGGGGTTTTTTTTAATTGTGGTAAAATATACATAACATAAAAGTGACCATTTTAACCATTTTTAGGTGTGCAGCTCTGTGTTCTTTTTATTTAGAGGGAAAATATGACCATTTACAACACACGTCTATATATTAACACTATGCAATTTGCTTTAGCATTAAATATTGAGAGAAACAATCAAGACTAGTAAGAACCTTAGGTATAAAGATCAGAACAAAACAATGTTCTCTACACCTTCACAATTTTAAAATGAAGCGTGGGGGGAGACCTGGGTGGCTTGTGTTCTCAGATCCTCAAGCTGGACACCAGAAGCCCGTAAGCCAGGCCCCTCTGCAGCCTGGGACCAGGTTCTGCCATCAGGGGCCCCGGATCTGCAGCGGGGAGTGGGAAGCAGGAGCGTGTGTCCTACTTCATTTATTTATATTTTTTCTGGTGGGGATCATGGTGGCCGCGGGAGCTCCTGGCAGCGGGGGCGGCGCGTCCGGCGTCAGCCAGGGCTGGGGTTGTGTCCGCCCGCGGTGGCCGCGGCCGTGGAGGCTTCTCGGGAGCGGCCCGCCGTGGGGCTGTTTGGGCTGTGCTCCTGGCTGCAACCTCTAAGCCTGGCGCTCTGGCCCTCCAGCACCTCTGAATCCTGCGCAGTTACTTTGCTGCTTGAATAGGCCAAATGAGTTCTGGTATGTATAACTGAGGGCCTACAATCCGAGTTTCCCCAAGCCCCAAACCCCTAACCCCTCCCATTCCCTCATTTCATTGTGTGGCAGCTTGGTCCTGCTGGTTGCTCAGGCCCCAGATCTTGGTGTCATCCTTGACCTCACTCTTTCTCTCAATAGCAGCCTAATGGGTCTTTCTACAAATGTTCCAACCCCCCCTGACTCATTGCCAACCCAGCTACTGGAGTGATCTTCCAAAAAGTAAGTCACATTATGTCACTCCTCTCCTTAGAATCCTCTGGTGGCCTCCACCTCCCCGAGTAAAGTCGAACATTATGGTGTCCTTCTAAGGCCCACTCGTATTCTCCTTCTTATCAAGAAGCCGTTCCCTTCTTCACTCACTGCCCTCCACACACTCTGGCCCCAGGTCCCTAGGGTCCCAAATGACCCAGCTGCCTCCTTGCTAGTCTCAGAACACTCCCAGCCTGCCACTACCTCAGGGACTTGTCATTGGCTCTTCTTTTGCCTGGAGCCCCCCTCCCTCTGAGACACATCCTGCTCCCCACCCCATTTGCACATTGTTTAGCCTCTTATTTCTTCAGATGTCCTTCCCTAACCTCCCGAGGTTTAGCTGCCCTCTCCACCCCATTCCACTCAGCTCCTGATCTCTCTCACCCTCTCTTTCTTCCCACAACATTGTTTATTCTCCAGATATACTTGCTTATCTGTCTATTGTCTGTCTCTCACCCCATGAGAATATAAGCTCCATGAAGGTAGGGACTTTGGCTCCTGCTATATCCTCAGAATTTAGAATATTGCCCAGCTCAGGAAGTACTTTAAAAATATTTGTTGAATAATTATATAAATGAAGGAATGAATACATGAATATGGAGGCATACAGCATTCTCACCTCTCTGAGAGTTTATAAGGAGGTTAATACCAGGCACTCAAGGAACTGTTACTGTAAAGGTAGCAACTTCAATGGAAATCAGTCAGAAGCCTTGAAGGAAATGACTGAATTTATCTAAATTCTTCATTTTAATGCAAACAAAAAACATTGTGCAAGATTTAGTAAGGGCTCTTTGAAGTCTTTCCTAAGCCTGGTCAGAGACGTCTACAGTGTGATTTAAGAGGTGTATAATGGACTCATTTGCCCAAACCAATAGTCCCTGGTCTGTCATAATGTCTAAAATTCTTAATATTCATTCTCTTATTTATTCTAGACATATTCCAGGCTCCATTCTACGAAGTTGGGACATAGCAGTCTTTGAGTCACGTTTTATTTGGGGACAGCAGGCATCACGTGGTACTAAGTGCCAAGAGGAAAATGCTGATGAGTGAGGGAGAGGGTGATGGGGCTGGGTGTGTGGTTTTTTAGATAGGGCTGTTGGGGAAGTTAATATTAAGGAGGTGACATTTCAGTAGGGGCCTCACTGAGGTATGGGAGGAAGCCTTGCTGATGGTATTCAATCTCTCTTGAAGACATCTCAATGAACGGAGAGTGACGGTGACCCCCGGGCTGTCTTGGAGCCCTAGTCAGTGATTTGAAAGCATTTTAGCACTTATAAAAACACCATATATGACCTATCTCATTTCACTCCTTCAACAATGCTATGAACTGCAAGGAACAAAAATTATCCTTCCCATTTTCCAGTCAAAGAAACTGACCTTTGAGAAAGTTAAGCAACTTGCACATGCTCAAATAACCAGTAAGTAGACACTCTGGATCAGAGAGAAGTTCAGTAACTTTGTATGACGAATCCCACACATGGGGACATGCAGACATAAAACACAGGGCACAGTTTTGGAATAAGACAGACCTGACTATAAATTTTTCTGTCTAGCTCTCCTTGTCTTAGACAAATTACCTACCTTTTCTGACCCTCATTTTGTTTATTGCAAGGCAGGTAGACAATACCTCCAGGGATTGAACATTCCAAATGAGATAAGGTTTGTGAAGCTCCTGGTCTAGGGTCTGATATACACTAGATTCTTAGTAAATAGAACCTTTATTGTCAGCAGATGCTTATCATCCTCAAGATTATTCAGATGTGGGAATAAAGAAATGAAAAGGAGGGACTAGAAAATCCACTTCATCTTGAAGTTCCATGTGTCTGTAAAGAATTTGAAATATTTTTATTTCTTTCACATTCAAAAGACCAGATTAGTGGGCCTGGGAGTGACCAAGTTTTTCTTTTGTCTTCTGAACAACTTAAAAGTATTTCTTCATCTCTCTATTTGTGGGGGGTGGGGGGGAGAGGGCAATGTCACAGAAAAATGACCTTTGCCTTCAAGCTCTTCAGAAGGTTAAGAAGGTAGGAAAGCCTTCATTCCAAAGCAATTTTTAAATTTCCTTTAAAGAAATAGGAGTGGGAACTCCTACAGTATGTTGAATTTTGTTTCTCAAATACTGTTTCAATGCGCCCTTCAAGTGTGTGATGGTGGGCGGTTATTGTATAATGGGATTCAAAGGAGATTTATAAACTTCTAGAGGGGGCTAAGATTCATGAATTTCTTGAGTGGGCATTTGAGTCAGGATCAATGAAGCATTGACAGTTGATGCCCCCAACAAATCGAGTTATTTTCTGATCCAGTTTCTGGTTTACGTTAGATCCAATCCAGACAACAAAACTGTGGAGGGTCAGAGTAATATATGACTCTAAATTTGCTGCAAGATGCATGATATTTATGAATCTGTCAGCATTGATAAACTTTGTTTGTTTGTTTTCTCTTTTTCAGACTCAACTAAATGACAAAAGTATCATTCAAGCCCCTCAGACCTTCATGCAAAGTTGTTCTGATGTACACACAGACATGTTCTTGTGATAAGTTGATGTACTTTATTCCTGTTCAGAACAATGGGCTGGGGCACCTGGGTGCTCAGATGGTTAAGCGTCTGCCTTCAGCTCAGGTCATGATCCCAGGGTGTTGGGATCGAGCCCCACATGGGGATCCCTGCTCAGTGGGGAGCCTGCTTCTTCCTCTCCCTCTGTCACTCCCCCTGCTTGTGCTCTCTCTCTCTCTCTCTCTCAAATAAATAAGTAAAATATTAAAAAAGAGAAGAACAATGGACTAGACCAAGTAACCACACCATTTATTGATGCCAGCATCAGGCAGTGTTCGTTTGATGGAAAGGACTTGGATAATTCTATTTAATGTCTAACTACACCTTACGCTATGACACAGCAGAAGGGCCCAGAGTAGCAGCTGTTGGAGTGACTACTCCTCATGTAGTCACTCTGTTGGAGTCACACTGTTGCAGTGACTACTCCTCAGTCTGACATTCCCAAGGTAGGATTCGGTTACGGAGAGCAATAGGGAAATCTGGGCAGAGAGATGACGTGCAGAGAGCAGGAAATACAAAAAGGTGACAGTGACAAGGCGGTGAGGCAGTCTGTGTTACCTTATCAGGCTGCGGGGAGGCAAAGGATCCCGACAGAATGCCTCCCCGCTTTCAGGACAGACGCTCTCAGACCTGGTCAGGTCAGCACACTTCACAGAAGCCCAACTGCGTGGTTCCTCTGAAATGCTCCACAGCTCAGGCAGATTCAAAATGCAACTGGGAGAAATTTGCTGAGAAAACAAAGTAAGAAATTCTAAGCTTCTGTATATTTATTTATTTATGTGCCACGTGGGGATGTTGGGGATACAGGACACATGTATGTCTCCTCCTACAACTCAACTTCAGTCACATTTGAGCAATTACTCAAAGTGCAGCATACTCTAATTAGTTCCTTACTCTATTTATTTATTTATTTATTTATTTATTTATTTATTTATTTTAAAGATTTTAAAAAAATTTTTATTTGAGAGAGAACAAGAGGGGAGAGGAAGAGGGAGAGAGAATCTCAAGCAGACTCTGAGCTGAGTGCAGAGCCCAACGCGGGCTTGAGGCGGGGCTCGGTCTCACGACCCTGAGATCATGACCTGAGCAGAAACCAAGAGTCAGAGGCTTACCGGACTGTGCCACCCAGACACCCCAGTTCCTTACTGTATTTAAAAGTGTTAATTATTTACGGGTATACTCCTTTCTCCATTTTTTTCTCTTATGATTTATACTAAATTTGTTGTTGGTAGCTATCTTTTTTTCTTGGATAACTCTAAGTTTCAAGAGTTTCTCTTTTGAAGCCTTAATGCCTAGGATCAGATAAGCCACAGAATCATCATCATCATCCATATGTATATGCAATAATAACATACAGATGCACACGTGTAACTTACAAAGCACTTTCACACAAGTTATGCCATTTAATCGTAAGTACAATAATAACATCCAGTCCTCTTTCTCTTCCTTTTGGTTACCATGAGGTGGGCACTGTGCAAAGAGTTCTACACACAATGTTTCCAGAGATGAAAGAGTCAAGGAAGAAAGGTAATGAGGAAATCCGTGAAGGGTGGTTGAACAAGCACTTAACTAGGCAGGAGTGGTCCCAGGAGGAATGGTCACACTCTGCTGTTGATTTCTATTTATCTGGCACTGGTCAAGTGAGAACCTCTTTAGATCTCAGTGTGCTCATATGCAAAATTAGATTAACACACACCTACCCTGACTCCCTTACAGAGTTACTCTGAGAATCAAATTAGATAATATGTGAGAAAATATTTTGTGGTTTGCTAAATGAAGAATACATATTTTTACTGATTTTTTTTCCTGCACTTGACTTTTGCCGGCATTTGTAACATTGTCCTAAACAAAGGCTTCTACTGAATAATAGAATAATAGGAAATTGAGTATTGAATAATAGAACTGATTCTATTGAACAATAGAAAAGATGAACGTTTTTAGAATTGTTATAAGCGTGTTCTAACAGTCTGTTGGCCATTTTACTTTACATCCAATCAAAACATATACATATTTGTTTGGCAGCCAGATACCTAAATTCAATCCATGGGAGCTGAGCTCAAAAGGAAACCGAGGTCTTGTTTCTTTTCTTTTTTTTAATTTTTAATTTTTCTCAAAGTGAAATCTGCAGATAACTTGCATACAAATCACATGGCACGATTATAAACATTTCTGATTTCTGCACCCCACTTCTGTCTCCTGAATTAGAAGCTCCACGGAGACACCGGGAGTCTGCCTTCTTTAGAAAGCACAACAGCTGAAACTTAGGCCCACTAGTCCAGGAGCCCAGAACTTACTGGCTGAGGTTTGCAAGTTGTAAGAGAACATTCGTTCTTCGTTTCTTTCCAGCGGTAAAAAGATTTTCCTATCAACATTATATTAAAAGCAGATACATGTGCTTATGTGGAATAAAAGCAGCACTGCATTTGTGTGCAAAATTTGAGTTCACTTGCTTGAAAGCACTTTGAAGTTATGTTTTCTCAGCTTTCTTTAATTGGATGGTGCATTTATAAGAGAACTTTGGAAGGAGTATTCTATTTCAGTGTTATTTCTGGCCTCCATTCAAGAAACCAACAATCTCATAAGCAATTAAATTGATAACCAACCAGTAACTCTCCAAATTAGAAGGGGGCCTCAACTCATTTCAAGCTGTAACATTAAAAGCCTCAAGATGTTAGCAGTCCGCACTGTATGGTTGAAATAAAAAGGTAGAGATTTTGCTTCTGGTGTTAGTGAATATGGAATGATGTAGTGTTATTTCAGAAGTTACAGGCACATCACCAATCAGCTTCTTAGAACAGAGAAATAAAAGAAAGAGATGAATCAATATTTATTCAACACACATTTATTGAATAACAACTATGTACCTGGCACTGGTCCAGATCTAGGGCTGGAGGAGTAAATAAAGCAAATCAAGGTTCCTTAGCTCTTAGTTCTAGTAGGGGAGACAGAAAACAAAGAAAAAGCCAATATTTAATATTTCTAATATCAAATGGCACATTACAAGATAATAAACGCGAAGGCCAGTGGTTTACTCTGAATCTACTATGCTAAAATTTAAAATTCTGGAAACAGCAGAGCTTGAAAATGATCCACTTAATCACTTGCATTTATGGTCATATTTACAGTATAGTCAAAATACATATTGGATATATGATTGATCTTTTTTCCCTGAGGCCAGATCTCCTTGTCATTCCTGACCTTCTGTAATAATGCTCAGAAAAGCAGCCAATCAGGAGATTTATTTGTTTGTTTGTGTTTCTAGCACTTTTAACTCAGGCAACCAAACCAGTATGAACTGGATAGAGCATCAGAGTCATCTCTAAATTGTACCCAGAGTCTACAGATATTTAGTTAGTTACAAAACTGCAAGCTAATACCCACACTACCAGCCTGCTTTTCTTTTTTTCCCCTCTGCTGTGTTATTCATATTTAGAGTTGTAATATGACCCCATCTGAAAACCCTGTTGCAGAAATTTCTTGGAAATGAACATGCAATTTATCTGTGCCTATGAAGTACCTGTTAATTGGGGAAGGTGGCGGTGGCAGGGTGCTGTGGGGTGGGGGAGGTGTGGTGGGGTTATAAAAACAAAATGAACCCAAAGCCCCATGAGCAGCTATACATTTTCTTTGTATAACGTGACATCATTTCAGTCCAAAGTGGGGAGTCACCTTTTTTCAGAAATGTATCCGCAGCAAAGAGGATATTGCTCTTCTGATCAGAATTCATTTGGTAGGTCTGTTTTGGGTTTGATTTAATTTTTCATATTTGTCTTTCGGCCTATGTAAAAATTTCCTCTAGGGGAAAATACGCCAAGGTGAAACTTCACATGGATTAACTAATTACCTACACATTGCAGCCTTCAGCAGTTTTCCATAAAAGGACACCATCCACATCATGCTAAACTGCAAAAAGTGATTCCTTTTTCGTAATATGCATGTTATTCCACTGAACTGCGCTATTAGAAGAAATCCCAGATGCAAACCTGGTACAAATTGTGGAGCAGCTGCACAGAGGTGGCTTCTAATCATAACTGAACGTGAACGAGAACCCATAAATCGAGGCAGAAACTCCTCTTCGGCTGACCCAGAGATGTCGGTTTCCACGCTGGATAAATACCAAGCAGCTTGCAAGAGAAGTCACAGTAAAGCCCACCTTGGCTCCGAGCACTCAGATGTGCCAGAGGCACAGGAACTTTGTTTTGAAACCCAGATTACATATTTGAAACTGCCGGTTCACGACTTAACTCCCCTTGGCGCAGAGGCGTGCTGAGTGTGCACATTGCATAGACAGACGGCAGCCGACAACCTCCGGGCGAGGGACACTCACCTCACAGTCACAGGCACAGGGCGGCTCCGAAGGGCACATCAGGCGGACCGACAGTCAGTCCAAGGCAGACAGGCATGACGCTGGGACAAAGAAAGGGCTGGAGTCTGGGGGTTTTGTCATCTTGCGTGTGTTTTTAAGTATAAAAGTCGATTGTAGAAAGGTGATTGGAGTTGGATTTTCTGCTGAGGCCAGGTTATTTAAGAAATGGCTTTTTGGCAATAAATGTTATCTTTAGCTAGTGACCCTCGAAAAGCTAAGTGGGGGTCAAAATCAAAACTTGGCAGAGGTCCCCTTGTGCTTTCTCTTGTGCCCCCCCTTTTTTTTTGTCCTGAAAGTCTTTGCCAAACACTCCTCCTTCAAGGACCACTTCTAGGGGAGAAGAGAGCCTCAAATCAGCAACTTCTAGGCGTAGAACAGCAGAGACTCTGCTCCAAACACAAGCATTGTCTTCTTGTTGCTGTATGACCTGAGCCCCCAAAATACTGCTTTCAATCAGCCATTTAGTTCTAACGCGTTACAATAATAATAAGACGGTGCCCTTGAGCCTGTGACTATTTCATTTTATTTTTTTAAGATTTTATTTATTTGTCAGAGAGAGAGAGAGCATGAGTGGGAGGAACAGAGGGAGAGGGAGAAGCAGGCCCCCCGCCGAGCAGGGAGCCCGATGCGGGGCTCGATCCCAGGACCCTGGGATCATGACCTGAGCCGAGGTCAGACGCTTAACCAACCAAGCCACCCAGGTATCCCTGTGGCTATTTCAAATACGTGATTTTGTTTCACCCACATGCAGAAGGACTAAAAATTGCAGAATCAGGACAGTTGCTGTGCTTCTCTGTGATAATATCTTCCACGCACAAATATACTAATCTGTTAAACAAGAAATCTTATCCAGTTCTGAAATTCTAAGTGTGTCTCACCCTGGAAGAAATTATTTTACAGTCATCTTTTCCTAAGTCTCATTTCAAAGAAAATGTCTTCCATTATTTGAAGAGGAAAAACTAGGAAATACAAAATTATTTTGCAAGGAGCCATGGCCTTTTTACAAATGTACTTTCGCATCTCCATTTTAGGAGGGACGCACGTTGCTTTGCCTCCCTGGGGTCATTGACCCGGCTTGTGCCTTAGATGTTTTTATCCCATCATCCAGACAGTTCAAATCAGGAGTGAGGTGCATTGGAGCTGGGTTTCTGCTGCTGCCAGGAGGATAATCCCCTACTGACCGGTCAGCATTTCCATCCCAGCAAGTTTGACCTTTCAGAAGGAGATGCCGCTTGAAGTTTGCACAAAATAACCTTAGCGGCAACTGAAACCCAAGTGTGGGGTGTTGTTGCTGTCTCCCTCACCGCCTGCTGTTTCCGGCTTTCCTTGCCCGGTGTGGACATTGCAAATACAGCGTCTCTTCAAAGCGGTCTTTAGTTCTGAAAACATGTGGAGTTAGGGCAAATTTTGCATAATTCTATTAAAAGGCTTATGCCTCAGCTTTGCAAAATATTTGAGAAAATGTGATTGAGGGGGAAAAAAGTCTTATCTTTTGGCCCAGATGGTGCTTCATGGAACTAAGCTTGTTAATGTTAGGCATGCATGTTAAGCACCAAAAACTAAAAACAACAACAACAACAACAAAAAAAAAAACTTGAGAGACCTGAAGGGCCTCTTTGATCTCCCTGCAAGTCCCCAGTGGTCTGAAGCTTAAGACGGAGATGCATTTTCTGATTCTTTTACCGTACTGCAAACTCAGACACTGGAGTCATATTACAGTATGGGCAACACAGGTGTGTCTCTGTAGATTCTAAAATTAAACATATTGGCTCTTTTCAGTTGAGGACAGTTCTTTCTGGTGTCATGACAGACTTGAGAACATCTTCCATAGATCAAATGACTCTGTCCTCATGCCTATTTTGATCATATGATACTGCCTGGCATTCATAGGTTGACAGCCAGTTTGGCATCCATTTTTCATATTCAGCTGCTGAGATGGTACTTAAGGAACCAGACACCTCCACCAGTGTTAACCTTACAAAACCAACTGCAATTAAAATGCTTTTTAGTACAGAGCAGGTCTCCATTAAACAGGCGGCTGCTCCAGGAGCCAATGGCGGCACATCCGGATGATGTCATGCTGTTGGAAAGGTACTTGGAGACTGCACCTGTACTGTGATTGGAGAGTGCCCCCCTCCCCCAAGAAGCCACCATTCTAGAACTCTCCAGAGCCTTAAGCCTATCTTCTATTGGGTCATCTCTCATCCAGAACGTGTGGAGTCTGGGGACCTCCCCTGATAAGTGTCTTAATTTTCATTTCCTATTCCCCTGAATTGGCCAGGACCAGAATAAGACTTTTAGAGCCCCTAAGCTCTTAAGCACATAAACAAAAATACAATTTTATTTTCTGAAATAACAAAATTGATAAGTATGTTGATAGCAGAACAATTTTTTTTTCTACCTAGGTGATTTCTTGATTATAAAATTCTGGGTAGATTCATCAAAGTGGAAATTTCCTAACATTTATTTATTGTGCTTATAGGGTAAGCCAGCAGTCACTGCTGTGATAGCATCTAGTTAGTGGCCATTTTTGTCCCCACAGTCTCTTCTGCCTACCAGCATAGCAAGGTGACTCACACTTGCTTGTCAATTTTGAAAATTTTATTGGGTCTTAATTGTACTTCATATCTAATTTAAAGCCTTTCCAGATGGTTTTGTGATTTTCCTTATCTAACTGACCTTAGGCTGTATTCTTTCCTTCCAAGTGATCTTCCTTATCATGTTTTTCACCTGTCCTGCTATCTATCTCTAAATTAGATTAAATCAACTTTTAATTTATTTAGATAAAAAAACCACTTAGGAGAGGTTTTATGTCATTTTTTAAAGCAATTTATGTTGGGACGCTGGGTGGCTCAGTTGGTTAAATGTCTGCCTTGGACTCAGGTCATGATCCCAAGACCCTGGAATCGAGTCTCACACCAGGCTCCCGGCTCAGCAGGGAGTCTGCTTCTCCCTCTGCCTGCCACTCCCTCTGCTTGTGCTCTCTCTCTCTCGTCTCTCTCTCGCTCTCTAAGAAAAAAGCAACTTATATTTAATTCCTAGTGGTTCTAGGAAGTTATATACATCTGGTCATCCATTCATAAATGCATATATAATGCTTTGGTGCATATGTATAAGTAAAATTCACATGCTGAAGATTATGTGGACAGAAGTGGAATTCTATTACCTAGAGTTGCCTCTTTAGGATTAACACCTGAGAATTATGTACTGATTATGTAATACATAGGCAAAGTTATGTTACTATACCTGACATGGCACAAACATTTCTAATGTCCAGCCAAAATTGCCACCTGAGGACACAGAGAACAAAGAAACAAAAGTCCTAATCAGATTAGAGTTTAATGAATCCATCTCAGGCCAATTATGAACTCTTAATGCCCAGACATTCCAATGAATAAACAGTGGAAAAACTTGGAGAACAAAAAGTCTTCGTAATTATTTGCATTCTTTTGGTAGCTGTAATTACAGGACATTTTTTATTGTCTGTTGCAACTTGTCCCCATGTTGGTGTATTTTTAAGTTGTGGTTTGTTCTTTGTTTAGAGTTAGCTATGATAATTATTAAAATCGGCAAAATTTCCTTCTGAAATACATAAAGTTTAATAGAGATATGTGTTTCAACTTAACCAGAATTTGTAGATGAAGAACAGTTCCAGGTTAGTTCTTATATAATCTAGTATAACCATCTCTAGAAAATACACCACACGCAATGTACCATATTATAAAGTATGTAGCTAGAATAAAAATATTAGAAAATCTCATAGTTAATATGTTTATATATTTGCCCTTTATTCATAAATATCAGTTTCTCAAATAACATTTTTTTCCTGATTACTAAAACAACACATGCTTGTTTTGGAAGAGATGGAAAATACACAAAAATAAAAGAAAGTCAAGAAGAATCATATAATCCTACAACACAGAGATATCCATTCTGGTAATTAAAACTGTCTGTTGGGGCTCCTGGGTGGCTCAGTTGTTAAGCATCTGCCTTCGGCTCAGGTCATGATCCCAGGGTCCTGGGATCGAGCCCCACATCGGGCTCCCTGCTCAGCGGGAAGCCTTCTTCTCCCTCTCCCTTTCCCTCTCCCCCTGCTTGTGTTCCCTCTCTTGCTGTGTCTCTCTCTCTCAAATAAATAAATAAAATCTTTTTTTAAAAAAAAGTGTCTGTTAATGCTATTAACTTGGTACAAGTACCTTACTTCTAGTCTTTTTTTCTACACACTTTATTTTACAAAATTGTATTATACTATAACTGTTTTATAATTTTAAATATATATGTAGTTTATTTATTTACAAAAATATTTGTTTATTGTTACTACTTTTCCATATCACAGTTTTTTTTTAATTTTTTTTTATTTATTTATTCATGAGAGTCAGAGAGAGAGAGAGAGGCAGAGGGAGAAGCAGGCTCCCCCGCCTAGCAGGGAGCCCGATGTGGGACTCGATCCCAGGACCCTAGGATCATAACCTGAGCCGAAGGCAGACGCTTAACCATCTGAGCCACCCAGGCGCCCCTTCCATATCACAGTTTTAATAGCTGCATAGTATTTTGTCATGCGTATACTAAAATCTGAAAAATGGTACTTACACCTGATAAGAATTACAGTGGGTACTTACAGCTTCAGGCCATAGCTGCAATGGCAGGTTGATGTTTGGGGCTTCAGCTTCTTATTTAAGGTAGAGCTATTATTTTCTTTGATTTGTGTTGAATACCTTTAGGTGATCAAGCACCTTTTTCTATTTGTTCTGTCCCATGTGCAAGGCCCCACCATTGTCCATTGTCTTATATCTGCCTACTTCATGCATTTCGGTTTCCTGGCTGAGTATGCCACCTTTGGCATGGAATGTATGAGAGTCAAGAAAAACATTAAGGGAGTTAAAAATGATTGAAAGTGACTTTTCTGAAATAACAATCACTGTGTAAGTGGGAGGTACATTTTTTTCACTATTCAGCACAGCTGTTTTATCCCATGTAACTAGCATGATTTGTCCTCTGTGGTGTTAAATGCATGTATATGTGCTATTTGGAAAGGAAAGAGAACAAGAAATTAGGACAGTGTGTGGTGATGGCTTGGACTCAGTTCTCTTGGCAGCATTTTACCCAGAAGTCATGGTTTCTCTTTAGTCCTGGACAGAGTAAGCAGTGCTGTAGTAACAAATTAATCCTGAAGTCTTTGTAGCTCAGAAAAAAAAAAAAAATCCATTTACTGTTCACACAGAGAAATGATGGAAACTGACGGGGACTCCCCTTCATCCATGACTCAGCCGTGCAAGCCCCGCTTCCATTTTGTGATGATGCCATCTCAATATGTGGCTTCCAAGATTGCTGCTATAGAGGAGAAGAGGGATGTAAAGTCACACCAATTCTTAATGGCCTAAGCCCCCAAATTACATGTGTTTCTATAGTTCTCAATCCCTTGGACAGAACCAGTAATATGGGATGGGCGGTGGAAGGCTGAGAAATATCCAGAGCACATGGATATTCGATACGTGCAGTCACTGCACCTTGTCACATATCAAACTACAGAAACAAAATTTATACCTCTCTCAGTGAACTAGAACAGGGAATCAAAAGGATTACCGGGATCAGAGAATCTGGAGAAACCAGTAAATCCATTAAGACCTGAGAATCAGAACAGTCCAAAGAGTAGTAATAGTCAAAGTGGGAACAAACTGACCAACACAACTACTGGATAGTAGTCAACGAGATAGAGTGAGACCAGAGAGATGTGACCCATGACCTCATTCATGCCCCTGACTTGGGTTCTTTGCAAGTATGGTTTCCAAACCTGGTTACTCAGATTCAGAAAACTTCAGAAAGAGGTTTAGAAAATGTAGAGTTCTGGCCTCACCTGAGGCCTACTGAATCAAAATCTCTTAAAGAATATCCTACATATATTTTAAAAGCTCTTCCTGATTAGTCTGATGTAGCCAGGATTTGAAAACCATTGCTTAGAGAAGGAGGTAGATGATGTCCTTAAGAGGAGGGTCAATGAGAGAGTAATTCGTGGAAAAGCAATGGGAAGACCCAAGCCAGAAGGGGACCCAGTTTATGGTCCTATGTTTGGGAGAAGGTTGGCATTACAAAGGGAGGTATACTCAGCTCTGAGTCATGGTAACCTGAGAAGAATCACCTCAACCAACTATCTAGTCAGATACTTAGTACCCACACAGACCCAGTAGGTTGGAAGGGTTTTGACTTGTTTAGTCATCTGCCTCTTGGTCAAGAAATTACTGGGTAACAGCACTGTTAAATATGTGGAAGTGTCTAAAAATAAGCTAAAGCAGATAAATCTTCAGTTTTATACAGAGTATGAGAGGAAAATCTGACCTTTGCCAAATGGCTGGAGTTTTTACTCACAGGACTTGTTTTTGCATATGACTTTATATATGTCTGGAGATAGCAAGACCAAAACTTAGGGTAAGTGCCTAAGTACTGAACAAAGTAGTAAGCAAATGTTGGGTTAAAATGGAGAGCTGAGTACAGAGTTTCAGTGATGCCAAAGTCAATTAATGGATTCCAAAATATAAGATCACATAGCTGAGTAACAAATGCATTAAATCAGAGTTGTGAAATGGGAATCAAAACCAGGACTGGACAAAGACAGATGAGTTAGCAGGAGTCATGAACTCAAAGAAACATGAACAGCTTGTCTTAATTCCAGTGGAAATCCAGCTGGTGTATAGTTGTTTTAATGTCGCCAGAGAATGCCTTCCCACTCCATATTTTTTAAGCTGCTGGAAGCACAACTGACTATAGAATGTGCCCTTTTAGCCTTATGGTATTTTCTAAAAGACCATTTTCATGCTTTAGTTATATCCACAGTCATGATTCATTAAGACCACAGCAGTGGATTTTGAAAGTAATTCATCTGTTTTCCTTTTACTCCATCTCACTCTGTTTTTGCTTAGAAGTCCTGCAGATGGCTGGCTGGCCAAACTGGGAAAGTAAGGTTTGGGTGATGGCTGCTTCTGAGCCATCTTCTAGGACATGTGGGTATTTCTAGACTAAAAGAGAGAAGTCCAATAGAAGACATACACAGAGACTTCTTCATCTACTTGAAAAGAAACAAACGTGTTCTGTGTTGCTCCAAAAAGACCAATATTTTGAAATTCCAAAGGGGCAGACTCAAAATGAAACATCCTAAACATTTGAGCCATCTAACAATGACATTGGTTTCCTAGGTATCATTGAGCTACTTGTGCTTCACCAAGTTCTAAATGTTAGGGCTGCTCAGATTTTAATTTAGGGCTGTTTTCCTTATACATACTTTTTCTATAGCATGTCATCCAGTTCCATTGTTTTAAATGGCTATATGTGTTAATGAATCCATTGTTTTCTCAGCCAAATATCATCATCTCTAGCCTCATATATTCAACTATCTTTATGACCTTTCACTCGAATGTTTCATGAACATCTCAGACTTAATGTGTGAAAATAGAATTCTTGATCTCCCTTCATCATCCTCCAACCCAAATCTTGTCATCTTCACCTTGCCCTAGCCCAGTTAATTATACCACCATCTACCTGTTATTTAGCCCCCAAACTCCAGGCTTCCCTTTGCTTATCCCTCTCAAACCACCTCAAACCAACTGCTTCCAAATGGACAAGGAACATAAGTGTATTATTCTTTGGATTCCCTCAAACACTGGTACACAGTAATAAATATTTGAAGAATGAAAATCCGGAAGAAATAATAATGACCCTTATAATTTATGGAGCAACCACCATGTGCTAGGTGCCTTAAATATTATAAATATATTTCTAATAACAACTCTTCAAAGTAGGTAGAGAAGAAAAAAGGTCATAGAACTATGAGTTTTGTATGGTTTTACTTTTATTGAGTTTTCTGGAGCACTTACTATTGGCTAAGTGCTTTATATGGTATTTATCATGATACACTTAGACATAGCACTAAGTGCAATAATAATAAATAATAATAATAATATCTTCTCATTTAATCCTTACCAGCACCTTTAGGGTAGGTATTATGTACCATTTTATAGATGAGGAAACTGAGGCTAATATAAATTAATCAACTTGACCTAGGTCAAATAAACAGGAAGTGATGGGTCTGACATTTAAGCCCCAGTCCATTCAGCTCCTATGCCTATATATTTCCCTGTTATATCACAGAGCAATCTCCAACAAGGATTCCAGCAAAGGGATGCCAACATTTTATGAAATGTTACAGTAGATGATCTTTTAAGTTTCTTCTAATTAGGATTTTCATAATTATATTATGCAAATAGTTCTTTTCTCTACATCTTTAGATAGCACTTCCTTACCCTACGACTTTAAAGACAAAAAATAACTTCCTAAATTTCATAGAAAATCTAAAAATTTTCTAAACCCACACAAAAATTTTACCTGATATGATAAAGATCTCTCTCTTTTTTTGTAAGTTCTGGCATACAAATAATTCCACCTGGTGGAATTATTTTGGGACGCCTGAGTGGCTCAGTCGGTTAAGCGTCTGCCTTCGGCTCAGGTCATGATCCCAGGTCCTGGGATTGAGTCCCACATCGGGCTCCTTGCTCAGCAAGGAGCCTGCTTCTCCCTCTGCCTGCCTCTGTCTCTCTCTCTCTGATAAATAAATAAAATCTTAAAAAAAAAACCTCCCTATTTTTATAAGTTTTGGCACATTTCAAAATAAGATTCCCATCTTCTTAATATCTGGACCAAATCAAACAGTTTGGCAATGATTCCTGAAGCCATGCTAGCAGATATACAGTGCAGGACCCCATTCCAGGACTGACTAACCACACAGAGTATCTAGTGACTCGAGGAATATTATTCTCAATGATCCCAAATTTACTGAGAGCTATTCTAAATACCCCTGAACAAAAAAGACCTTATTACAATTAGCATATCTTTCAAAAGAGAAACACCAATGCTAAAATCCTCTGTATATAGCTCTTTTGAGTCCTTAATTCTATTCCTTAGAGTTATACAATTACATGGAAATCATTTCATGCCAACTCCTCTATTCCGCCATCATTTTTTAAAAGGAAATTAACAATGATGCCCCATTTGACAAATGTTTGCAATAGGAAAAGAGCACTGTGATAGTCCGTGAAATAATGAGAATTGAAACAATGGGAAAGCAGTGTCGATTTTCTAAGCAAATCAAGATACTCAGATGCTTCCATGTGAAGTCAGGAGATTGGGATTGAGGAGGAAGCACCAAGAAATCTTGATGTCTCTTCTGCACAGTGCAAATAGTTTTGGAGCTCTTAAGCATAACTGTTACTTTTCCCGCTTGTGAATCTGCACCAGACTCCAAGCTAATCATGACAAATTGCTCTTTGAATTCACAAGGCAACAGCATTCTGAAACATTTCCAGAAATTATTTGCACCCACATAATGATAGCAGGTACTTATCCAATGCTTACCAGGTGCTGATCTAACTCGAGCTAGGGTTGGACCCCAGGGGGTCTAGCTCCATACTGTGCTCTTATCCTTCGCACTGAACTGCCTCCTCCAAGACAGACTATTTTAATAAGACCCCTACTTAGAGGCCCCATCTGTTTGCAGCTCACATTTGTGTGAAAGCAAAGCCACAAATCAGATCAGGAATTGCCATCTCCACCACTGACAAGGGGACTTTGTGTCACTAACATCACTCACTGGTCAACTGAAATCCACAACTTTAGAAAGAATGTCACAAACTTGGCTCGTTGCAAAGGTAAAGGGAAGACGGTGTGAAGAATAAGACCTTCCCTGTGAGTGAGGGGAGCCTCCCACCTCATGTCTTTGGAGATGGACAGAATTGTAGGGGAGAATCTCAAAAGAGGTGCAGTTTAGGAAGGTAAGAGTTTGTGACTTTTTCTCTCCTATTTTAGGGAGTGTTTTGAATTAGAATTTTCATAATTATATTATGCAAACAGTCCTTTTCTTCACTTCTCTAGATAGTACTTCATTACCCTACCACTTTAAAAAAGTTGATGTTTAAAATAAAGTTGATGTTTAAAATAAAGACATTTGCTTTATTTAAACGTCTGGTGTTTCTGCTTTGGGCCAACTGTGTGGACAGGATGGCAACAGAGAGAGGTTTATCCCATCCCGTGGCTTCAGGGGGTCCCATACAGGGACGTGCTCCTATGGAGTGGACCAAGACTCCAAGCCAGGGAGGTGTCTAAAGTACAAGAGTGGCTGAAAGGCAGAGCTCCGGGAGAGTGAGGCTCCGCCTGCCTCGACCTGCAGGTCAGAGAGGCACTTCTCCAGCTTCCAGATGCATGAGATTCAGGGCACCTGGGTGGCTCAGTCGGTTAGGCGTCTGCCTTCGGCTCGGGTCATGGTTCCAAGGTCCTGGGGTCGAGCCCCGCCTCAGGCTCCCTGCTCAGCTGGGGAGCCTGCTTCTCCCTGTCCTTCTGTTGCTCCCTCTCTCTTTGTCAAATAAATAAATAAAATCTTTAAAAAAAGAAAAAAGATGCATGCAATTCACCTGGGGATCTTGTTAAAATGCAGATTCTAACTCAGTGGATCTGGAGGAAGGTCTGAAGCTCTGCATTTCTAACAAGGTCCCTAGTGATGCCAAGGCTGCCGGCCTATAGACCACACTTTCAGTAGCAAGGAGCTGGGGGCCACGGCGACCGGGAGGCAGAGGGACCTTGTGCACCTGTACATATATTTTCATTGCCCTTCCTTGTTTATTCTCTAGGTCTCATATCCAGTTGCTTAGGGAAGAACCTCCCTACCTCTGGTCATATGTTCTGAGGGAACATTCATAAAAATGATACTGGGGCCCCTCTCTGCCTGTCACACTCAAGTCATCTTAACCAATTGCCTCCAGACTTCTACACCATAAGTATATTATTCACGGTTACCCTCAAACCACTGGCACAGAGAGAGCAGGGGATGTGGGAAAGCTGTCCTTGGAAGTCCCTCTTCTCTCTGCTGCAGTTTGAGTCCAGGCGGATGGCACTTTTATGTGGCCCTGGGGACATCTGCTTCCTGGCCCTGGGACAACTATATGTTTTGTCAGTGCTAATGCTGCCCTCTGTTGCTATGGATAATAGAGGATATGGTCTACCAAAAGGTGATGCTGGGCTCAAAGCTGAAGGGAGACTCCAGAACTAGTGATTCTTCACTCCCATTGTCCAGAAAAATCAATACACTTCAGCAAGCGCAACACAGGCAAACCCTCTACTCTGTGTCTCTTGAGTTTACCAAGGGAAATGCTTGTGGGAGTGCCTCCATTTCCAACTTAAGCTCCGGTTAGAGGAATCATTTAAGTATCTTTCCTTCTCTGAAACATCAGCAAAGAGGATAATTATTTACGTTGTCCAAACTATTTTCATAAAATATGCAATGGAATTAGGAAACCCAAATTTAGATGAGGTGCAATGGAACTGCCTTCCTGAGAGAGAAAACGTAATTATAGAAAGGCCTTTCAAAGAAAAGTGGTGGAAACACTTGCTAATTTTTCCCTGAGACCTTCACAGGGCCAGGTTACACAGAGAGGAAGTTGGTCTGGATAACCTATTACTTCTTTTCCCAAGGCGATTCCCTGACCTGAGCAACCACCATAGAGAGCCAAGACAATGAGTGGAATCAGGCCATGCTTGAGGCCAAGATAAACTGGGCTAATGCTCTGACTGTTCTGAATGGCTTGGTGCCCAGCTGCTGCCCCTTTGAACACTGGCCCCCTAGACCCTGCCCCACCTTCCTGGCAGGCAAGATTCCCCCACATGCTACCACCCCATAGAACCACAGGACAGAACTTGTATATGTTACCAGATTACATCATTCTTATTATTTCCTTGGATCTTCTTGCATTTATTTCTCTTCAAAATGTTTTTGAACATGGCTCAAAAATCAGAACTATATAAGAGGGTACACTGAGCAGCGTTGCTCTTTCCTGTCGCCACCCACCCCTGCCCTCTTGCCCATTCTGAGTCATTACTGAATTTCTGTTTATATTAGTTCATTATGCACATATGAATAAATATTCTCATACCTCTTTCTTACTTAAAAAGATAGGGTTTACTGTTCTACACCTTGCTTGTTTTTCATTTAACAATGTATTATAGAGATTTCTCCATAGCAGTATGTAGAAATCCTCCTCATTTTTGAGAGCTGTATGGTATTCTAATATATGAATGTATCAGGGTTTTTCTTTTTTTTTTTTAAAGATTTTATTTATTTATTTGACAGAGAGAGACACAGGCAGGGGGAGGGGAGAGGGAGAAGCAGGCTTTCCGCGGAGCAGGGAGCCCGATGTGGGACTCGATCCCAGGACCCCGAGATCATGAACTGAGCCGAAGGCAGACGCTCAATGACTGAGCCACCCAGGCGCCCTAGGGTTTTTCTTAATAAGCAATAATCTAGAGTTTATTTTTTAATATTAATTATTGAAGTATAGTTGACATACAATGTTATATTAGTTTCGAGTGTACAATATAACAGTTTGAAAATTCTATACATAACTCAGTGCTCACCACAGTGAGTATAATCATCGTCTGTCACCATATGTTATTACAATATTATTGACTATATTCGCCATGCTGTACTTTTCATTTCCATAACTTAATTATTTTATAACTGAACGTTTGTGCCTCTTAATCCCTTTCAACTATTTTGCCCATCCCTCAGCAACCCCCTCTGGCAACCACCAGTTTGTTCTCTGTATTTATGAGTCTGTTTCTATTTCTTTTTTGTTTGTGCTTTGTTTTTGATTCTACAAATAAGTGAAATCATATGGTATTTGTCTTTCTCTGACTTATTTCACTCAGCAAGGTACCTTCTAGGTCTATCCATGTTGTAACAAATGACAAGGTTTTATTCTATTTTATTCTATTGATTCCATTGTATATATATATATATATATCCAAATGGGGTGTGTATATATATACCCACCCCATTTGTTTATCCAGTCATCTACCATGGATACTTGGGATGCTTCCATATCTTAGCTATTGTAAGTAATGCTGCAATAAACATAAGGGTGCATTTATCTTTTCAAATTAGTGTTTTCTTTTTCTTTGGGTAAATGTGTTAGATTTTATTCAATCTCCTGGTTGCTCTACAGTCTCTTCTATTGCAAACAATGCTGCAAGCAGCATCCTTTTGCATATGATATTTTGTTTGTGTATAGGTGTAACTAAAGGCCAAATTCTGAAACATGGTTTTCTTGGTTTAAAAAGTAAATGCATCTATAATGTTGATAGATTTCTCTAATATTGGGGCACCTGGGTGGCTCAGTAAATTAAGCATCTGCCTTCAGCTCAGGTCATGATCCCAGCATCCTGGGATTGAGCCTTGCATCAGGCTCCCCACTCAACGGGGAGCCTGCTTCTCCCTCTCCCTCTGCCCCTCCTCCTTGCTTAGGCTCTCTTTCTCTCTCCCTCAAATAAATAAATAAAATCTTTTTTCAAAAAAAATTGTAATATTTTATTCTCCCTCCAGTAATGTGTAAGAGTACCTATTTCTCTATAGCCTTGTTGAGTGAGTGTGCATCAAACATCTGGATTTGGCCAGTTCAATAGAGGACAAATGTTATCTTGGTTTTAATATTTGATCTCTTATCATGAGTATGAAAATATATTGTCATCTTTAAGGGACATTTAAATTTATTTTTTCTGTGAGCTTTTTGTTCATGTCCTTTGCCCATTTCTATTGTTGCTGATTTTTAAATCTTGATTTCTAGGAGCTATTATGTATTTAGAAGATGAGACTATATGATTGCAATAATAAATTGTAATATTTTGACCAATTTTTCTTTTGTCTTTGGATTTTGTTTTTTTTTTTAGCCATGCTTAAGTTTTCTTATTTTTATGTACTTGATTTTATCATTATTTTATCTTTATGCTTTGGAATTTAAATTTTAAAAAGATCTTCCCCATTATAATGTTATAAAGAAATTTACTTATATTTTCTTGTAGTATTTACTTGGCTTAATTTTTTACATCTAAATATTTGATCCATTTGGCATTTGTCCTAAAGTATGGTGTGGACTATGGATCCAGCATTACCTTTGCCCAGTTGACTGTATGCTATTTATTAAACATTATTTGAGATGTTATCCTCACCAGTTCAAATTCCTACATGTGTTTGTGCTTATCTATTTTGGGAATTCCTACTCTGTCCCACTGGCCTGTCTATTCAAAGGTTGATAGAATAATGTTATAATCAATAAATAAGGGCTCGTATTATATTTTAATATCTGGAAATTTCCAAGTTTCACTGGCTATTTTTGCTTGGATATTGTTAAATTCATTAAATTGGAGAATACAAATGTTGTAATGTTGTTGAGTCCTTGTATCAAGGAACATGATATATATTTCCACTTGTTTAACTGTATTTTTTTCCCTTCAAGTTTTCATCATGCATATTTTGCCCATTTCATGTTAAGTTTATGCTAAGTATTTTTTTTATTGCTATTGCAATAGCAATAAATGGCAAAATATTTTTTTCTGGATATTGTTTGCAAATGTGAAGTCTTGATTTCTGTATATTAATTTAAATCCTGCGACTTTACTAATACTGTCTTAAATTGTAGTATTTTTTCAGTCAATTTTCTTATGTGTTTTAAGAGAGAAAAATCACATACAACAATATAATTTGCAAATAGTTATAGTTTTATCTCTTCATTTTCAATTTTTATACCACTGCTTTTCTTCTCTTGTCTTAGCATAAGTTAATACTTCCAATGAAATTTTAAATATTAGTGGTACAGAAGGCATTCTTGTGTTCTGGTCTTTATATATAAATATATTTTTTTCATATTAAGAAATTATTTATCAAGTTTCATTTTATTGAATTTTAAAAATAAAAAAGCAATATGATATAACATCAAATATATTTTTTTGAGAAACCTGGTATTCTCTGATATCCTTTTTTTAAGTTTTTATTTTAATTCCAGCACAGTTAACATACCATGTTACATTAGTTTCAGGTGTACGATACAGTGATTCAACATTTCTATATATTACTCAGTGCTCATCACAAGTGCACTCCTTAATCCCCATCACTTATCCCCCCACCCACCTCCTCTCTGGTAACCATCAGTTTGTCCTCTATAGTTATGAGTCTGTTTCTTGGTTTCTCTCTCTCTCTCTCTCTCTCTCTCTCACATTTTTCCCTTTGCTCCTTTGCTCTGATTCTTAAATTCCACATATGAATGAAATCACATGATGTTTATCTTTCTCTGATTGACTTATTTCACTTAAAATAATACTCTCTAGCTCTATCCATGTTTTTGTAAATGGCAGGATTTCATTCTTTTTTATAGCTGAATAATATTCCATATATCACATCTTTATCCTTTCATCAATCGATGGACACTTGGGCTGCTTCTATATCTTGGCTATTGTAAATAATGCTGTTACAAACGTAGAGGTGTTGAATATCTTTAATATTTGCAGAAATGACTTGTGAAATTTCTCCTTAAATCTCATTAAATTTGACAAATTATATTAATTGATTTCCTTATGTTGAGTATTCATGGAGTAAAACCAACTTGGTTATGATGGGGTATTTTAATATATTGTTGGATTCTGGTTGCAATCATATATGATATTGATCTATAAATTTCTTTTTTATGTAAACTTTAAATCAGATTTTGGTATCAATATTATATTTGCTTCATCTGAAGAATTTTGCTTTGGACAATATATCAATAGCATTTAAGTTACCTGTTCTTTAAAGTTTTAATAAAATTCTCCTTTGAAACCTGACTGCACCCTATATGTTTTATTTTCTAGCCAGTAAAGGAATCAACATTGGCTGTTATTTAGCATAAAGCTTTGTTTCTTGCCAAAGCCAATCTTGCAAAACCTGGTATCAGCAGAGTCAAAGTATTGAAAGCCATATATAAAGAGCAAATCTAGAAAGTGGCAAGAGAAAAATAACACTTTAAATGTGAGAAACACTAATTCGATTAATAGCTTACATTTTTGAGAAACCATGGAGGCCAGCAGAAAGTACAACATCTTTTTATTTTAATTGAAATACATCTGACATATAACATGGTATAAATTTAGGGTGTACAATATGTTAACTTGATACATTTATATAATGTAGCATGATTGCCATTGTGATGATAATTAGCACCTCTATCACATTATGTAATTATCGTTTCTTGCTAAGAGATTAGAATTTAATTATTCCAACCATTCAAGAGAGTGAGACAACATCTTTAAAGTGCTGAAAGAAAAAAGAAAACTGTCAATCCAAACTTCCATATCCTTCAATAATGAAGGAGAAATAAAGACATTCTCAGATGAAGGGAAATTAAGAGATTATGGTACAAGCAGATCTTCACTACAAGAAACCCTAAAGGTAGTCCTTGAGGCTGAAGTTCTGAAGGAAAAAAAGGATAAGAGATGGAAACTTGGATCCACAAATAAGAATGAAGAGCATTAGAAATGGTCACAGAAGAACATCAGT
Source organism: Halichoerus grypus (assembly GCF_964656455.1). NCBI lineage: Eukaryota > Metazoa > Chordata > Mammalia > Carnivora > Phocidae > Halichoerus > Halichoerus grypus. Next base: position 29,598,740 of record NC_135720.1, on the reverse strand, counting down.
CTGAGTAAACAGAAAAGACTTGATTTTTCTATCTTAATTTCTTTATAATCAGTATGATTGTTTAAAGCAAAATATATCATTATCTTGTGTGGTTGGTAACATATCCAGCTGTAATATGTATAATAACTACAAGATAAAGGATTGGGATATGTTAATATGGGCCATATACAGTTGTATGTATTCTACATTTTATATGAAGCCTTAATACATAAATGTACATGAACTACGAGAAGTTAGGGATATATATATTGCAATCCCTAGAGCAAACGCCAACATGAATCATGCAAAGATGTACAGCTAAAAAGCCAATAAGAAAAATAAAATGTAATTCTAAAAAATATTTAAGAAAAATCAGGAAAAGGGAACAGAGGAACAAAATACAGAAAAGACAAATAGAAAACAAATAATAAAATGACACATCTAATTACAAACATATTAATAAATATACTAATGGTCTAAACACTTCAATTAAAATATACACTGGGTGTTACACGAAAACAATGAATCATGGATCACTACTTCAAAACCTAATGATGTATTGTATGGTGACTAACATAACATAATAAAATTAAATTAAATTAAAAAATATATATACAGATAGTCAGAATGGATTTTTAAAAAAAGCATGACCCAAACATATGCTATCTGGAAAATTGAACCTTAAATATAAAGACAGAAGTGGATTGAAAGTGAATAGATAAAAAAGATGTACCATGAACACAGAGATATAAGAAGGCTGCAGTGGCTATATTAAAATAAGATTTTTTTTCAGAATAACTTTGTATTTATTATTGTAGCTGTAAACTGTATTCTTATAGTCTCATACTACAATATGCAGGGGATGTGCTGTGCTATAAAACAAGATGGTTTAAGATTAAACTTAGCTAAAATTTAGTAGAGGAAAGAAATAACAAAGAAAAATCAGAAATAAATAAAAGAGACCATAATAAACAATAATAAGACATTGAAAATAATGACCAGTTTTTCCAAAAGTTTAATAAATAAAATTGGCAATGCTTTAACTACATTAACTAAGAAAAATAAAAGAAAGAAGACTCAAAAACCAAAATGAGAAATGGAAGAGAAAACAATACAACAGATAACCACAGAAATACATAGTGTGATAACAGATTACTATAAACAATTATATACTAACAATCAGATCTCAGAAAAAAAAAACCCAGATAATTCTTAAAACTGCACAAGTTACCAAGATTGAATCATGAATCTTGAATACAAGAAAAAGGAAATCTTCTTAGACCAATAACAAGAATGAAAGTTGAATTAGGAATCAAAAATCTCCCAGAACAGAAAAACCCAAGACCACATGGTTTCATTGGTGGATTCCACCCAAACAGTTAAAAAAAAAAATAATTAATGATAATCTTTATCAAAATCTTACAAATAATGGAATAGAGGGAACATTCAAAATTACAATAAGATTTTAAAAAGACTTAAGGATAGAAATATCACCAGAGACAAAAAGGGACATTACATAATGATAAATCAGCCAATTCATCAGAAACACTTAAGAGTAATAAACCTTTATGTGCCTAATATCAAAATTTCCAAATACTGTAAACAAAAATTATAATTCCCCAGTCATAGTTGGAGATTTTAATAGTCTTCTCTCAAAAATTAAAAGAAAAAGCTAGACAAAATAAAATCAGAAACATATAGAAGATTTTTATAAGACTATCAACCATCTTGACCTAATTGATATTTATAGATTCCTACAGCTGATATTTGAAAGAATACGAGAGATGCATCCTTTCAAATGTAATACGGTATAGTACATTTGCCAAGGTGGAGAATATATCCAACCACAAACAAGTTCTAATCAGATTTTCAGATTAATGAAATCATACCAAGTATGACAGAATTAAGTTAGAAACCAATAGGAATAAGATATCCCAGAAAAACCCCCAAATATTTGGAAATCAAATATCTTAATAAATAATTCATGAATTAAAGAAAACAATCACAGGGAAGTTAGAAAATATCTGAATGATAATGGAAATGTAATATATCAAAATGCAAAACAAAACTACAATGAGATATCACTTCACACCTGTTAGAATGGCTACCATAAAAGTAGACAAGAGATGGTAAGTGTTGGTGAGGATGTGGAGAAAAGAAAACTCTTGTGTGCTATGGGTGGGAAAGCAAATTGTGTAACCACTACGGAAAACAGTACGGAAGTTCCTTAAAATATTAAAAATAGAACTACCATATGACCCAATAATCCCCTGCTGGGTAGATATCCAAAAGAAACAAAAACACTATCTCAAAAAGCTATCTTACCCTCATGTTCATTGCAGCACTATTTACAATAGCCAAGACATGGAAACAACCTAAATGTCCACTAAGGGATGGATGGACAAAGAAAATATGGTATGTATAGATATATATATAAATAATGGAGTATTATTGGAGTATATAATACACAACGGAGTATTAAGCCACAAAAGAAGGAAATCCTGCTATTCGTGATGATAACATGGATGGATCTTGAAGGTATTATACTAAGTGAAATAAGTCAGACAGAGAAAGACAAATACTGTATGGTTTCACTTATATGTGGAATCTAAAAAACCCAAATTCATAGAACCAAAGAACAAATCTGGGGTTGCCAGAGGTGGGAGGTGGGGATGGGGTGGGAGTAATGTGGGAAGGTGATCAAAAGTTACAAACTTGCAATTACAAGATGAATAAGTTCTGGAGATGTAATGTATAACAGGACAACTACACTTAACAATGTTGTATATTTGAAAGATGCTAAGAGTATAGATCTCAAAAGTTCTCATCACACACACACACACACACATACACACACACACACATACACACATACTGTAACTATGTGAGGTAATGGATGTTAACTAGACTTATTGAGGTATTATTTTGCAATATATACTTACATCAAATCATTATGTTGTACATCTTAAACTAATACAATGCTATATGTCAATTATAGCTTAATAAAACTTGAAAACATTTTATTTTTTTTAAAGATTTTTTATTTTATTTATTTGAGAGAGAGAGACAGATAGTGACAGAGACAGCGAGAGAGAACACAAGTAGGGAGGAGAGGGAGAAGCAGGCTCCCACTGAGCAAGGACCCCAACATGGGGCTCAATCCCAGGACCCCGGGATCATGACCTGAGCTGAAAGCAGATGTTTAACCGACTGAGCCACCCAGGCACCCTTGGAAAGCATTTTAAATAAATAAATAAAAATTAGTCATACTTTAAAAGATCATAAGACAATGTTATGCACAACTTTCGGCAATAAGTATGACAATTTAGATGAAATTTAAAAAATTCTTAAGAGGGGCCTGTGGGTGGCTCAGTTGGGTAAGCATCCAAATCTTGGTCTCAGCTCAGGTCATGATCGCAGGATCCTGGGATCAACCCCATATTCAGCTCCACGCTCACCAAGGAGTCTGCTTGAGATTCTCTCCCTCTCCCTCTGTCCCTCTGCCTGCTGGTTTTATTTATTTATTTGAGAAAGAGAGAGAGAGCATAAGCAGGGGGAGGGGCAGAGGGAGAAGCAGACTCCCCACTGAGCAAGGAGCCCCATGTGGAACTCAATCCCAGGACCCTGGGATCATGATCTGAGCCAAAGACAGATGCTTAACCAACTGAGCCACCCAGGCACCCCCTTAAAAAAATTCTTAAGAAATACAAATTACCACACCTGATCCAAAAAGAAATTGAGAATTTAAATATTTCTATATTAGTTACAGAAACTGAATTCAAAATTAAGAACCTTTGCACAAAGAAAACTCTAGACCCAGAAGTCTTCACTAGTGATTCTCATTAAATGTTTAAGGGAGAAATAAGACTATCCTAAACAAATTCTTTCAGAAAACAAAGGGAAAACATTCAACAGTTAACAAGGCTAGCATTATCCTGACATTAAAACAAAAGACATCACAAGAGAAGATATCACCTTGATATGCCATGTGAACAGAAATGCTAAATTCTTTAACATAATTTTGCCAAATTAAACCCAGAAATATGTAAAAAGGATCATACCTTATGACCAAATGGGGTTGAACATTTGAAAATAAATAAATATATTTCACCATTAACAGAGTAAAGACAAAAAAAAAATCTGGGGCGCCTGGGTGGCTCAGTCGTTAAGCGTCTGCCTTCGGCTCAGGTCATGATCCCAGGGTCCTGGGATCGAGCCCCGCATCGGGCTCCCTGCTCGGCGGGAAGCCTGCTTCTCCCTCTCCCATTCCCCCTGCTTGTGTTCCCTCTCTCGCTGTGTCTCTCTCTGTCAAATAAATAAATTAAAAAAAAAAAAAAAAGACAAAAAAATCTGATTATTTTAATTGATGCAGAAAAAGCACTTCATAAAATTTCAGTATCTATTATGAAAAAGTAGCTTTCCTAAAACTGATTTAAGACCATCTGTGAATACTTATGGATCACATCATACTCAGTATTGAAAAACAGAATGCTTTCTCTTAAGGTAAAAAGAAAGCAAAGATGCCTGACTACTTTCACTGTGTCTATTCAACATTTCACTGGAGTCTTCACCAAGGTAGTAAGCAAGAAAAAGTAATAAAAACATATAGATTGGAAATGAAGAAGCAAAGTTCGTTCTATATATAAATAATGATTGTATACATAGAAAATTCTAAATTATCTACAAAAAGTTACTAGAACTAGTAAGTGAATCTAATAAGATTGCAAGATATAAGTTCAATAAACTAAATCTATTGTATTTCTTTTTTTATTTAAATTCACTTAGCCAACATATGGTACATTATTAGTTTTTGATGTAATGTTCAATGATTCATTTGTTGTGTATAACACTAAAAATGAACAATTGAATTTTAAAAAATATTTCATTTATAATTTGCATAAGAATAATTGGAGATAAATTTATTAAAAGATGAGTAAGATCTCTACACTAAAAACTACACAACCTTGCTAAGAGAAATAAAAGCAGACCTAAATAAACAGAGAGATATACATATTCATGGATTAGGAGATTTAATATTGTTAAGATGGCAATTCTCCCTAAATTGGTTATACATTCAATGCAATACCAATCAAAGTCCCAATAGGCTTGTTTGAAGAAATTAATAATCTGCTTCTAAAATTTACAAGGAGAATAAAATGTATAGAAGAGCAATAATAATATTGAAAATGAAGAACGAAGTTGGAGGACTTACACTACCCAATTTCAAATTTTATTATAAAGCTATAGTATTCAAGACAGTAATGGTAATGGTCTAAAGACAGACGATTAGATCAATGGAACAGAAATAGACCCTCACTTATGATCAATTGTTTTTCAGTAAAGGTGCCAAGGTAATTCAATGTGGGAAGGATTGTCTCTTAAACAAAATGTGCTGAAACAATTGTATGTATATCTCTGTAGATTTTTAAAAAATTAACCTTGACCCTTCCCTCAAATTATAAGCAAAAATGAACTCAAAATGGATCATAGACCTTAATATAAAAGCAATAAAACTCATAGATAAACCCATAGAAGAAAATATTTGTGACACTGAGCTAATCAAGGATTTCTTAAATAAGTCACAGAAAGTACTGATTATAAAAGACAGCACTGATAAAATGGACTTTAACAAAATCGAAACAGAATGCCCTTAGAAAGACACAACGAGGGAAATTAAAAGGCAAGCTGTAGATTGAGAGAAAATATTTGCAAAGCGTATGTGTATCAAAGGACTTGTGTCAAGAATCTATGAAGAATTCTTACGGTCCCATAGTAAGCAAACACAATGAAAAATTTGGCAAAAGATTTGAACAAATTCTTCACACAGGAGATATACAGGTGGCAAGTAAGCATATGAAAACATACTCAACAGCTTTATCATCAGGGGAATGCAAATTAAAACCACCATGATATCCTACCACATGCCCTTCAGAATAGCTAAAACTAAAGAGACTGGCAATACCAAGTGCTGGTGAAGAATGAGGAACCACTGGAATTCTCATACAGTTTTAGTCGACCTGCAAAATGTCACAGTATCGTTGGAAAAGAGTAAGGCAGTGTCCTTTCTTCACACATATACTTATCATCTGATTCAGCAATCCCAATCCCAGGTATTGAAGTGAGAAATTAAAGATATGTCCACATAGAGACTTTTATATGAATGTTACAGCAGCATTATTCATAAAAGTGGAAACAACAACTCACCAATTGGTAAGTCCATATTGTGAAATACTCAGCACTAGCATGGAACACAGTGTTAATACACATAGCATGAATGAGCCTGAAAACATCACGTTAAGGGAAATAAGTCAAACCAAAAAGCTATATATAGCATGATTCTTTTTATATTAAATTTTAGAAAACACAAAATTCTAGTGTCTGAAAGAAGAAGAATGATTTCTGAAACCAGGAACTGAAGGAAGACATTAACTGCAAAGAAGCAGGAGGGACTCTTTGGGGGTGATAGAGTGTATATTTTGATTCTGGTGGTCATTATATGATTACATAGAATTGCCAAAACTTATCAAACTGTGCAATTAAAATGGGCGCATTTATTTTACATAAATCACATGTCAATAAAGCCAGAATGGGGTGGGGGAACCTCAAACTGAATTACATTAAAAACATACCATATCAAAATTTGTGGGTGGAAGCTAAATAAGTACTTAGAGGGAAATTTAAAGCTTTAAAGACTTACATAATAAAAAAGATTTTAAGTCAATAATCCAAATTTTTGTCTTGAAGTACTAGAAAAAGAGCAAATTAAGCCTCAAGAAGAAAGGAAATATTAAAGAGCATAAATACATAAAATAGAAAACAATACAGAAAACTTTAAAAGTCCAAAGTTGGTTCCTTGAAAAGATTTTTAAAAATTAATAAAGTCCAAGCAAGACTGATAAAGGAAAATACAACTAACCAAGACTATGAATGAAAGAAGGGATATTACTGAGATCCATCAGTCATTACAAGGATCATAAGAGAATACTGTAAACAACTTTATGTCAATATATTTAACATCTTAGATAAAATGGACAAATTCTTTTTAAACAAGCTGGGCAGGTGAAACAGTGAGGGAGATCATCCTGCAGAAGGAGAAGCTCATGCACAGATGAGAGCATGGCCCTTTCTGGAATGGCATGTAATTTTGTTCAACAGGCAGGCCGAGTGCAAAGGAATGAAAAGTGGGACTGGGGAGTTCAGTGGGGGTTGACTCACATGCTTGGTCCTATAAGCTTGGTGAAGGTCTTTGAATTTTATCCTGAGTCAAGGGCAGGGCATTCAAGGGTTTTAAGCTCCTTAAGCAAAGGACCTTAACATATTTGTGTTTTAGAAAAATCAAGGTAGCAGGATTAGGGAGGAAGGAGGAGGCCAGCTGCCATTGCAAATATACTGGCAAAACAGAATGAGTGCCTGAAGTAAGAGAGCTGCAGCTAAGAAAGAGGTGAACGATGAAGAGCACCAAGTTGGCATACGCATCCAGCATCCAAGTAGTCTCTTACTTCCCTTTGCTGGCATAGAAGTTGTAAGGGGCATCAGTGGGTCCTAAGCTTGGACCAGCCTAGCTGGTGGTGCTTCCTGAGAGGAGAGAATCAGAGGAGTGGGCTATGTAATGCTCCTTCCCTCCCTTGGATAGAACCTAAAGCATGTGCACTCCACCTGCTCCTAACAAGTATGTGATGTTCAGTGGGTATCCACATTGTTTTTTCACGTGAAATTTTGTTGTGCTTCAACAGGAGTATATTAAACTCTTGTCTAGTTCTTTGGCCAAACCATTATTCACCCAGTAACAACTCTGATATGAATTTGCAAATTAAGGTCAGTGGCCAGGTGAAACTGCTTGATTCTCTAACCAAAACCATCTTCAACAGCCAAACGAATTAAATTATTTAAGCCATGTATTTTTAAGAGCAAGAAAATATGCATGCACAAAATGCCTGCCCCTTTCTTCTTTTTTTTTCCTTTCTTTCCCTTTCTTTCTCCTTTTTTTTTTTTTTAAGATTTTATTTATTGACTTGAGTGAGAAGGAGAAAGAGAGCAGGAGCGGTGGGGAGGGGCAGAGGGAGAAGCACATTCCTCGAATGAGCAGGGAGCCTAACATGGGGCTCGATCCCAGGAACTGGAGATCATGACTTGAGGCAAAGGCAGATGCTTAAGCAACTGAGCCACCCAGGTGCCCCTTTTCTTTTCTTTTCTTTTCTTTCTTTTCTTTTCTTTTTTTAAGATTTTATTTATTTATTTGTCAGAGAGAGAGAGAGAAAGGACAAGCAGGGGGAGCGACAGGCAGAGGGAGAAGCAGGCTCCCCAACGAGCAGGGAGCCTGATGTGGGACTCCAGCCCAGGACCCAGGGATCATGACCTGAGCCAAAAGCAGACGCTTAACCGACTGAGCCACCCAGCTGTCCCATCTTTTCTTTTCCTTTCTTTTTTCTTTTCTTTTCTTTTCTTTCCTTTTCTTCCCTTCTCTTCTCTTTCCTTTCCTTTCCTTTCCTTTCCTTTCCTTTCCTTTTTCCTTTTCTTTTTTGGGCTTCATCTCTTTTCTTCCCTTTCCTTCCTCCACCCCTCTGTTTCTCCTTCCAACCCTCTCTCTTTCTCTGTTAATCTGGGAGAAAAATTTTTCCAAACTGGAACTCTTTCCACTGATTGGCTTTAGCACAAACATTATGAACTCTAAAATCTGGAGTCAGATAGACATTGATACTGAGGTTGACATTCCCATGGGGACTTCCATCAAATAGCCCCTTCTTACCACCTCCTGCTCTTCACATGACCCCTGGCTTAACTTCTGCAGGATGGATTGCATTCTCTCCCCCAGCTTGTATGCAGATACCACCTCATGGAAAGAAGTTTAAAAATAATTGTAAGCTCATTAGACATGGCAGGATCCGGGTGAGAGGGAGGATACTGGATGAGGGGAGAGTGGATACAGGAGATGAGAGAAGGCACATGTTTCCACTTACAAGCCAGGGCTTTAAAACTGTGCCAAACAAAGCTGCTGGTGGACTAACATAGAGTAAGCACATGAGCACAAATCACCACATTTGACTTTGACAGAACACTTTGGCTGAAGCAATAAAACGATTTTAAGGTAACCTTTGGGGGGACTTTCAATCATTGCTCCATTGCAATCAACACATGATATACAAGGCTGATGAAAAGAACAATGTACTGGGAAGCCAGCCATGAACTCAAATTATGGGTTTTCCATTGACTTGTTATAAGAATTAAAAAGACTTTTTAAATCACCTGACCTTCAATGTCCTGACCCATCAAAAATTAAAACAGTACTTGCTACCTCACAAGATTTTATGAGAATATACTGAGATCTACCTTGTGGAAAATTCCCTAATATAAATTATTTTATTATTACCATTATTCTTGAGAAACAATTTTTGGACAGAGAGTATTTAATTTTAGAAAAGCAAGGCACAAGAAAAATTAATTTGTGGCAAAAAAAAATTCTTCTGTATAAAATGCTGATCTCCTCCTAAAATCTGACAGAAGATAGTGAGCAGTTTAATACTCAGTGGAGACCATTAATACAACAAAATCTTCCTACACACATAATTTTTGGTTTGTTTTTTGTGGAGTAATCATCAAATGGAGTATCAGTTAATGGAATAAAAGCTGGAACTATGAAAACAGATCTTAGTTTTTTAAAAATATCACAAAAGTCATTTGGGCAGTGGAATGAACTACTTGACAGATATGATGGTAGTAGACCTTCGCTGTAATGGAATTATATCAAGCACTTTAAAATTTTAGCTTTTGCGGGGAATTCATTTTTGTTTTCATAGCATGTATTCAGTTGCTGAAAACAGTATTACCTCATTTCGTTTCAGCTTCTGTAACTCCTAAGCAAAAACCATGACGCATGTGTAAATTTATGTAAATCAAGATACAAAAGGTCATTGGGAATCAAGACCTCTTTATGCTTTCATCACCAGATTGGAGCTCTAGCTACATTCTAGTAGTGAATTTGGACAACTTTCAAGTTTCAGCTTTTGCTAATAAGGGCTATTAAAATAAACAAACCCAAAACCTCTGAATAAATGCAGTACATCCTAGAACATGGCCTCCAGGCAGGCAAATCTGGTTCACTGGGGATAATGATTTGATCACTAATAAGTGAACAATTACAGTCCATATAACAAGACTCTGAACATAATCGTATTCAAATATTAATGGAGTAAATATGAAAACATTCCCTTCCAGTAATGATGACTAGATCCCAGAAACATCTTAGAAGTAGATAGCCAGGGTTTCATTTCTTTAAAATCCATATGCAGAGTTGTAGGTTATGTTTTCCATAAAACATAGAAACCTACTTCATGTTCAACTCGCTAGAGAGATTAGCGTCTAACTTGGCAATTAAAATGCAGACACACAAGCACACACACAAAGAAAGTACTGCAGCTGCTGCCCTTTGTCACTTAGTCAGCTAGTTGGAGCAGAAGACAATTAACTGCACACCACTCTGCGGGCTTGAGTCCGGCTTTCTGCGGGAAATACCACAATCCTGATCTTTACATTGAAGAGCTCAAAGGCAAGGAAGCCAATTGTCTGTCTACTTCATCTTGCCATCTACCAACCAGCATTTCTCATTTAATAAGATAATTATAGCTATGTTAGGGACAAAGATAGTCAGTTTTACTACATCTCTTGTTATGGGGAAAACTTAGTTTCACCATCACGAAAAGAGACAAAGCAGCATAGGAACAAAGCCTGGAGAAAAGAACGTGGAAAAGGAAAAACAGTTGGTGTTGCAGTGATGGGGCTGAGAGTGAATTTCATTTTTGTACTTTTTGTTGTTGTTTTTAATGTTTTTTTGTATCTTTAAACCCCTAATAGAGGAGCAAACGCTTATTAATCTAGAATGTACTCATAGAGAATTTTTCGTGATGGGAGCATAAACCAGTCTTGTTTAATTTTGTACCAGCTGTGAAAGAAATGTTAACACAAATTATAGATAAAAAAGAAGTTGTGTTTGGGGAGTAGGTGGATAGCTTAATCTGAGAACAATTTATTTTTGAGCATTACCTTCATGCATTTCTATAAAAGCCTCATGGTAGGAACACACAATCTAAATTCTTTGCTTCAGCGGATTTCTCAGGACGGAAGGAGACAGTTATGTTTAAATCATGAGATCACATTATTCTAAGTACTTGAAAACGATATACTTGATTTTCTTTAAGAATCTTCTATAATTGAGGGTTTTTTGATAGCTCGGTAACTTGCCTTACCAATTCTGGGCTCTCACTCTCTTCATTCCTATTGCCTCCCAAAGTAGCATTACTGGATCCATCTTCTTGAATCTCCTTCCTGGTAAATGCTCTCCTGCTAAACACTTGGGTGACTCCCCAAAGCTGGCTGAATACTTTTGATAATTGTTTTCTTCCCCCCCCCCCAAGGCTTTCTATAATTTGTTCCTGCGCAAACTATACAACCTTCTCGTATAGATTTCCAACCAAAAAACTTCAATTTCTCCTACTTGAAAACCCTTCTCACAACTTTCAACTTATCTAAAAACCACCTTGTCTTCCAGTTTAATTTCTGTACCATCCAACATGAGTCTTCCCTGAGAATCACAACCCAAATGGATAGTCCTTATTTCTGAATTGCATGAAAATTTCTACACTTTTATTACCACATAAGCATAAATAACCTTGGATTATTTAAAAACACTTAGTATGTATTTTCTTATTATTTTTTTATCAGATCAATGTTCCTTAAAACATCTTTTTATTGTATTTATTTTGTATCTTTCTAACAGCTGTTATATATCCAAGAACTGTTGAATTGTAATAATGTGGCCTAAGGCAGACAGTCAGAGAATGCTCTTTGAATGAATGAAGATGGAGAATGACTGTACTCAGCAAGGAAGCAAGATCCTGGCTCCAACTTTGCTCTGTGTTAACCAGAATGATGCTGGCCAAGTCAGTTACTATTTCTGGTCCTCCTTTTTTTCATCTACGAAAGGAGCCAGGTAAAAGAGATGATCTTTTTTCAGGCCTGTCTCACTTCCAGTGAATATCTACATAACTCTATCACCAAGCCTTGTCTTGCTCAGCTTACTCACCTTCCCCATGTGGGAGCATTCAAATAGCTGCCACAAACTTGGGAAATAGGCAAGAAGACACTGAGTTCAGGGACTCTGCCAGGCTGGCTGTGTGGCCAAGGTAACAGGCAGGCCAGGATGCAACAAGAGCTCAGAGCCGGAGGGGAAGTTTATAAAACAAATGTAGGAACATTAAGCCTGAGGGGGAGACAAGATCCTGGGGTGCAAGCCAAAGTTCAGACTTCACGCTGCCTGGCTGCTTGGAGGGCGCCAGAGGTCAAGATCCATCAGAGGCCAAGGTGGGGGTGTGGTCATGGGGTGGGGGTGGGGGTGATGCAGTAGAGGGTGCTTTGAGACCCAGAGATCCCAGCTGCCCTGACTCATGCACACTTGGAGGAATAAAGTCTGAGGGGCCGGGCGTGTCCCAACTCAGGTCCAAGCTGGCCTGAGGAGTCAGGGCAAGACTGGAGCTCAGAGCCAGCCCCAGCAGGCCCTGCCCTGACGCCAGCGAGGGCTGCCAGCCACCCCCACGGGGGGCCCTGGGCATCATGCCTTGAGTTTGCAGAAAAGGATTAGTAGGTGGGCAGTAGGATTCTGCAAATGCTGGGGAAGGCAATGCCCTTTATGTCCTCAGAGAGCATCACTCGTTTTACCAGAGGCCAGGAGGGCACAACCGCCCCCAAAGTCCTTTACAGAGCTGTTAGCTGGCAACTGTTAGTGCCAAAGGAGGTGTGGCACATCATGTGCCAGGGGTGTGTGGGGTGCGGCCCCAGTGACTGCCAGGGCTTCTGGAGCTAAGTCCTGGATCGGCACTCTTTAAGGGGCAAGGCGTCTCTGGTGATGATGGGCTCACCACCTGGGCCGGCGGGCACACGCACATTAATGTGGATCGAGTCCTCAGACGGCCAAGGGTGCCCCACAGCCTCCCTCTCCTGGTGACCCTCCCCTGCTTCCTGCCGAGAACTCTGGAATGGAAGAGACTGAGACATTGAGGGGGTGGAGAACGTGGCAGAGATCCTAACTTTTTGCTTAAGGAAGCTCTCCACGAGTACCCATCTGCCTTCAGGGAACAAAACATAATTCACTTTAGTCTTTCAAAGGCGATGTTCATGACCAAACCCTGCCGCCAGCAATCTGTGTTGCGGTCCTTCCCCAGCAATAGCATTTTCCCGAGGACTTAGTTTCGGATGTTCTTTGTTACAGAATCTGTTAAGGATGACAAAGAATCCAGATAGCTACCCACCACATTTTATATCCTTAGTGAGCAATTATGACATTTCTTGGGCTATTTAAATGTGTTCTCTGAGTCAGGTGAAGGAGATCATCATAGTTAACCAACAAGTAATTCGTGGGTACTTAACAATATCCTAAGCACTTAATCATACTTAAAATTGACTATTAACAAAGCTTATAAACCATTTGCAGCTCTGAAAGTGAATTTCTCTGTAGGCTTAGAGATTATTAAGCCATTTAGATTTTACCACACAAATATTATTCATGCTTTAATTCCTGAGAAAAGAGATTCAGAAAATCAGGTTAATGCTCCGACGTCTTTCGCTGAGTTTAACAATTACTTACTCCATCTGGGAAGCCCTGAGCTCAGGTTAAACATTCCTCAAGTCATTGCCAAACTTCGTGAATATTAGTGACCACTTTTTAATTATTAAAGAAAAGAATGAGAACGCAAATCAAAGACATTGAAGAATGAACGTTGGCATTTAAGGCAAATAGGTTGTTTTTTTTTTCAAGAATTACTGACCTACAGGAAAATGAATCAAAAATCAAACTATTTCATTTTAGTGGTGTTTTATTTTTAAATAGGAGGATTAAAATAGATCACCTTCTCACCTTTTTTTTTTTTTTTTTTACATCCCGTACTTTTTTTTTTATTGGAAAATTTTTTTAAATTGAGGTAAAATTCATGTACAATAAAATTTGGAGTCTTGTTCCGGGAGTTTTGACAAAGGCATACGGATGTGTAACCACCACCAAAATCCAGATTTAAAATAGTTTCATCTCCTCAAAAAATTCTCCTGTGCCCTTTTGTAGTCAACCCTTCCCCTACCCCCTGGCAGCCATTAGTTTTCTGTGCCTATAGTTTTCCCTTTCTTGAATGCCTTATGAATCAAATCACCCTATTTGAATCTGTTTTAGCATAAAATACTCATTCAACAGTTGAAGGATATTTGGGTTGTTTCCAGTTTGGAGTAATTATGAATAAAGTCACTACAAACATTCATGTATTAGTTCTTGTATAAACATAAGTTTTCCTTTCTCTTGAGTGAATACTTCGGAATAGTATTGTTAGGACATATGGAACCATACATTTATAAGAGATTGACAAACTGTTATCTTAAGTGGCTTTACTATTTTGCATTCCTACCAGCAATGTATAAGAGTTCCAGTTCTTTTATATCCTTGTCTGTGCTGGGTATTATAATCATTTATTTAGATCTTCTTTGATATTTTTCATCAATGTTTTGTATTTTTCAGTATACAGATCTTTGCACTTACTCTGTTAGATTTATACCTATATATTTCGTGTTTTTAGTGTAATTGCAAATGGTAGTTTTATTAAATTTCAATTTCTAATTTATTGCTAGTTTATAGAAATACAGTGTTGATTTTTTTTTTTTTAAAGATTTATGTATTTTAGAGAGAGAGAGAGAGAACCAGCAGGAGCAGCACAGGGAGGGAGAGAGAGAGACTCTCAAGTAGATTCCCTGCTGAGTGCAGAGCCCAACTCGGGACTCAGTCCCACAGCCCATGAGATCACAACCTGAGCCAAAACCTAGAGTCAGACTCAACCAACTGTGCCACCCGGGCACCCCTACGGTTTTGATTTTTCTATCTCACCTTTTTTTTTTTTAAGATTTATTTATTTATTTTAGAGAGAGAGCATGAGCGGGGTAGGGAGAGGCAGAGAGAGGGAGACAAGCCAGACTCTCCACTGAGCGGGGAGCTGGACGTGGGGCTTAATCCCAGGACCCTGAGATCATGACCTGAGCTGAAACCAAGAGTTGGTTGCTTAACTGACTGAGCCACCCAGGCAACCCACCTTCTCACCTGTTTTTAAAATAAAAACTGAATGGTAGAATTCATTTAACAAATGTAGCAATATATTAAAAGCCTTCAATATGATAGTGAGGAACAGGTAAACAAAAAATAAAAGAGGATCAAGGGGAACGAGGACAGAAAATGAATGCTATCGATGCTTCCTTAAGATATGACTAATATTGTTTTTTAAAAATAAGCAATGCTTTTCGCAAGGAAAAGTTGGCAAACGTTTTCTGTAAAGGGCCAGATAGTAACTATTTTGTGTTTTATGGACCACATACGTTCTCTGTTTCATATTGGGGTATCTTTCTTTCTCTTTCTTTCTTTCTCTCTTTCTTTTTTTAAACAACCCTTTGAAAATGTTTAAAACATTCTTTGCTCATACTTATACAAGAACAGACAGTGGGCTAAATTTGACTCACAGTTGGTATAGTTTGCTGACTCCTGCTCTAGATTTCAGAGTAGGCCAGAATGTTGGCCAGAATCTTATGTAAAATTAAAAATATATATAAAATAAATAATCTAATAATATAATAAAACAACAATATTTTATACAAAATAGTAAGTAGTGATTTCATAGAAAATTGGCAAATAAAAGAGTTCTTGACATGGAGACTCTATTTTTAATGAAGAAAGGTATACAGTTCCTTCTTAGAAAAATGGAAATCAGTGTGTAAAATTTCACTTCCCCCCCCAAAAAAGGATCTTCTTTCAAGGAGTGGCTTTCCATCCGGCGACCTTTCAATAGGCCAGCTCTGAGGGCTTTGAAAACCTTGTGTATTTCCAATGAAATCACCCCTGAGCACCTCCTCTGCAGGCAGGGTACTTCCTACTGCTTCAGACAAAGCTTTCTGATCTGAAACATTGGGTTCCTAAATTGGACTCTGAAGGCACACTCTAGAGGTCACTCAAGTTCTCTACAAAATAGTTAAGTTTTTGTGTTTTCATTCCTAAAGATAATAAAAATAATTGATCATTTGGGCGGTCACTGTCAAAATGAGAATGGTCACAGGAATCCAGTGCCCACTGAATTCAAGAGTTCTGGCTAATAGGAATGTGAGTAAAGAATAGTGATATCCTAGCATCCTGTATACAGGATGGTTTTGGGGCAGTTAGGTTAAAACAAAAAGTCACGGATGAGGATGGCCATCAGACAGCTTAATAGCAGTACTACGGGCATATCGAGCCGAAAGAGCTCTGCTGGAGTAGTGGGAGCGACGGGCTGGCAGCGATAGCAGTGGTTTAACTTCTGCAAAGCCGCGTCATTGATCCTGTTCAACTAGCCTAGTTGACTTGGATTTTATTGAATTTGGTTAATGCAGTTGGTTTACAAATTAATTTTAGTTTCTCCCTTATATAAGAAATATAACTCATATATAGGAAATATAACGCCTGGGTTGCTCAGTTGGTTGAGCGTCTGCCTTCCACTCAGGTCATGATCCCGGGGTCCTGGGATGGAACCCCATTTCGGGCTCCTTGCTCAGCACAGAGTCTGTTTCTCCCTCTCCTTCTGCTGCTCCCCCTGCTTGTGCTCTCTCTCTCAAATAAATAAATAAAATCTTTTTTTAAAAAAAGAAATATAACTATAGTAATAAAAACAGGTCAGCACCTCAGGTCTGTGAGGATATCTGTTCTTTGAAGGACACTTCTTAGCGAAAAGCATTCATCAATATTGAACCAAAACCCAAAAGGTACAGGTCGATTTTCTTTTAATGCATATATATATATACACACACACACTATATATATGTATATATATATTCAAAATCTTAATACATATATATATACAAAAATCTTAATGATGAAGTTATTTTAAGTCAGAGATAATAACCTATTTTGAGTAATATTTGACAAAACAAATTTTGGAAGCTCAATAATTGAGGTCAATCATTGTTGAAACTTATTGTAATTAATAGAATTTGGCTGAAACTGAGCTGAAAATTAAGCTACCACTCTCACCCAAATATAATCTTCCTCATACTATCAAATGTTCTGAAGAAATGGTGAGCACTTGCTTGTTGCATGACTTTTCAAAATTTAGCTTTGTTTTTGTTATCTGAATACTGTATATGACCTGTAACAGTGCAAACAAGATGTTTGTTTAATTCCTAGTCCTTTTATAACTGAATCTGGAGGCATTAAAGAATACACGTATTTTCAGAATATGAATGTCTCTCACTTAATTCAAATCAGAGGACTTATTTTGCACTTTTAATGGTTACACGTGTTTATGCAATTATTGTCTTAGTTTAAATATAACCTAATAGCTGACTCTGCATTCATATGCTATGCGGGATTCCTAGCTAAAATATCAATATACCAGAAAGTATTTTGGATATGTGGATCTCTAGTTTACTTTTCAAACATGTAAACTGCAACTTTGATTTCAACTTTAAAACAGAAATTTCCTTTGGGCATTTCTTAATTTTTTGTATCTGTTTTTTGTTTTTGGGGGGGTTCTTTTGGTTGTTGGTTTTTTTTTTTTCATTGAAGACAAAAATATGGTCCCTCTTTAGAGTTACCTACCTTTTTTAAGAAGAGACAAGGGTAAAGGCAGTAATTCATACTGTTTGGTCTCAAACTGCCTTTTTACTTTTAAAAACTGTTGAGGAACCCAAAGAGCTTTTGTTTATGTGGATAATGTCAATTACTGTTTACCATCTTAGAAATTAAAACTGAGCAATTTAAAAGTTATTTATTAATGCATTTAAAATAATGTTAAACTTATTACCTGTTAACGTAAGTAATATATTTCCGGAAAATTAATTATTTTTTCTGAAATGGAAATAATTAAGGAGAAGCATAACTTTATTTTACATTTTTTTGTAGATCTTTTTAATGTCTGGCTTAAAAGAAAATAGGTGGATTTTCACATCTGCTTCTGCATTCAATTTGTTGCTTTATGTTGTTTTGGTTAAAGTATATGAAGAAAATCTGACTTCACACGGACATATGTTTGGAAAAGGGAAGAATATTTCAATATATTTTTCAGATAATTATGGATATTCTTCTTTGATACTATATCAAAACTCAACAAGAAGTAGTTCCTTAAAGGTTAGTTGCAACATGAAGTCAGAAATTACATTAATGAAATTTGCATAGCTACATTAAAATTTGCTCATCTAAAAAACACTCATTCATGTATCTTGCACCTTAAACAAACATTTTACTCATGGCTTTTGTAATATTAAGTATCGGACATCTGGAAAACTTGGTTCAAGAGATATGCAGATCTTATAAATGATTATGCATGTCTTTATACAGTATCAAGAAAATGACATCTGTTAACATCATCACCAATCTCATCAGAACAAAAAAAAGATGTGAGTTTTGGAAAGCTGTCAAGCTCAAAATGGCAGCTACAAATTTTGCTAAATTCTAATTTTCACTTGAAAGTTCAAATTTATCATTCACAACAAATACTGCCAAGTCTTTTTTTGAAATGACAGACATACTTTGTTCATTTTCAAGAAAATGTCTGCCAGATGCCCAAGTCTGAAGAACCACAGTTTGTCTGTCAGTTGTTCTTTCAAGTACAGATAGTGTTCCATTTAAAGACTGGCTAGTTCAGCCTGCAAGTCATCTCCCAGGGGCCTTTCCTTGAGACAATTCACATGGCAGTGGGCAGCGTTAATGCCATCGCGTACTCTTGTTTCGGACAGAACATGGTCTCCAAGGTGGAGCTTTAATAAAATGAATAACGTTTATTGCTTCATCTAGGACTTTCTTAAATAAGACTGGCTTTTTTTTTTCCTGTTTTAAATATGAGTGGATGGCAGTACGTGGATGCTGCCACGACAGATGGTGTACAGTTTGTCTCCACCACTCTGAATCACGTGAAGGTACCCACCACGGCCTTTGCACCAGCTTCAGTGCAAATGTCCAACAGCGAGAAAAGCAGATCCTAATGTATGAAAATACCGTTGACGTCCTAGACCTTCTAGTAGGATCTTGGCGACTTCTAGGGGTCTGTAGACCATACTTGGAGAACCACTGCCTTCTACCATAGGGAAAGAAAAATTACAAATTAGGAAGGAGAAGAAATAAAAAGTAGGAAATATTGAAGTACTGAGAAGTCTTGAAATTCCGTTCTTCCCAGATATTTCTTCAAACAGCTGAATGTCTTTGTTTCTAGACACTTCGTTAACTCATTCAGGCAACGGACATAACTGAGAGCTTTCTGTGTCCTGGCCCTGGGACACAGAGATGAATCAGAGTTCTCTGACTGGAAGTAAATTACAGTCTAGAAGGGGTAAATGTGGTAAGTAAACCAATGCGTACAAAAGGGTGTTACTGGTTCTACAGTAAGAGTATAACATAAGAAAGCGAGTGGACAACTCAACCTGAGGGTGATGAGTGTAAGTTTTGTACAAGTGGTGCAAGGTGAATTTCGTAAGTGTAAGCGTTCATTTGACCAACATGGGAGAGACACTGCATGCACAACGGGTTGGGAGGGGGAAGCTGAGGGGAAAGGGAGTGAGGCTGGAGTGGTAGAAGCTACAGGTCATGGAGGGCTCATGAGCCATTTGCTGCATTTAGTGCCCTATTCTGTGAACACCCAGGAGCCACAAACAGGTTGAGGAATAATGAGATTACAGTTGAAGTGTAGAAAGATTGTTTGAAATGCAAACAATATACCAGAGAAAAGACAAGAATGTCTTACAAGACTATTGCTGCCCTTCAAATGATCCAAGTCTAGATGGCCCAAGCCTGCTTTCCTTTGACTGTTTTCCTGCAGAATTCTTCAAGCAGAAAGCAAGACTAAACTCCATGCTTGCAATGACCTCAAACACAGGAGACACATGTCAAGCTCTCCTAAGGACTCTCTTGCCCTGCTCCACCTTGGTGATAGAGCTTCCGCAGCTCAACAAATACCAGCCAGCTATGGAGTTGCTTGCTTGTCCCTCCTTACTAAAGGTCCTCTCCCCACTCTAATCCTTATCAGGTATTGTGGTGGTTAATTTTAAGTGTCAATTCGGAGGGTGTCTTGGATGAGATTAACATTTAAATTGGTGAACTTTGAATAAGCCGATTGCTCTCCATAATGTCGGTAGGCTGCATTTTATCAGCTGAAAGCCCGAACAGAACAAAAATGCCAGTCTCCCTGAGCAAGAGGGAATTCTCTGGAAGACTGCCTCCAAACTTCATGTGCACCATCAGCTTTCCTGAGTCTCCAGCCTGCTAGCCCACCACTAGAGAACATTAGCTAATACAATTATTATCTTGGGGGTTCCCTGTACTTGGTGTGGGTTCCTTGATGGAACAACAGTACCTCCTATTAGGCCAGCAAATTTTCCTCTGACATCTTAGTCCAAATGTGGCTGTTCAGTTGGTTCAGCTTTCTTTCAGTGTTTCTAACATGGATTTACCCAGCATGTCTCCTTAGAATGTGAGTATACTTATTTCCTATTTTTCTCATCATTGGATTTTAAGTTAAACTAAAACAACTGGAAAAGTTCCATTTAATAAAACCTTATATAACCTGACACCTTACATAGAAAAATAAAAAAGACGCAGATGAGATATTTTAGGTAATTGTTTATGTCGGCTCTTTGGTTGCAAAGAAGAGAGAGATTTACTTCTTCTACCCCAAGAGACTGGGACAGAGTATCATACTCTGTGGAACGACACCTGTGGAAGTGAGGAAAACAGGAATCTTGACCAGCTTTCTTCTTCAAACATTTAGAATCTAAACCAGAGTCCAAAAGAAGCCTCACAACCAAGAATCACAAGAACAGAAGTTTCCCTCGAAGACTAGAACACAGTTTATGTTCTGAAAAGTGAGTCAGGATTCTACATGGTTCTAATGACTAGATTATTCCCTTGCCTTCTCTCAAGTATTCTCTCTGTGTAGCTGTATTCTACTACCATCTAGCTTATTTTCACAAAATAACTTGTGTTCAACGTCTCAAGAGAGAGCATCAGGTTGTCCAATAATCACCACCATTCTTAAAGGGCGGAGCTTTTGCTGTCAGACCACCGCAGAGGCTGTTGGTCTGACTAGATTGGCTGCCTTTGGGTTAGGGATATACCCTGTTCCAATTTTTCTTTAAGATTTTATTTATTTATTTATTATTTATTTAGAGAGAGCAGGGGGAGGAACAGAGGAAGAGAGAGAGAGAGAATCTCAAGCCGACTCCGCACTGAGCGTGGAGCCTGATGCAGGGCTCTATCTCTATCATGAGATCATGACCTAAGCCTAAATCAAGAGTCCTATACTTAACTAACTGAGCCACGCAGGCGCTCCCACCCTGGTCCAATTGTCTGTGGGTAGCAGGCTGATGTGGAGGAAAACATGGCCACTTATGCCTGTGGAACTTCCTAGAGTAACTTCCTCAGCAAGTGCTGTGGATTTCGTGGTTTCCCTCTGAAGAGACTATAGGCATGGCATGGCAGCCATGTCAAGGTCTGGTGTGTTCTGTAAATTGATCATTTTAATAGATGCAGTCGACTTCAGGGAACCTTAGGCAAAAGGATGAGGAAGCCCTCTACCCTCTCTTTGGGGAATCATTTCTCTTTTCATGCTTTATTTCTCTCCTCCATTCTACTCTGTCCTTGTCCTCATGTTCAGTGCCCTGAGCAGAGTTCCAGATGCCATTGCCACAGCCTCACTCTCCTAGCTTCACAGCACACCTCTTGTCTTCCTTTTCATTTTTTTACCCAGAATCCTGCTTTCTGTGACGCTAATCAATGAATGACTAACTAATCCATGAAAACGTTATCAACTAGAGCTAATGAGAGCATGAGGTGGATACTTCTAAAACTGGGGGCAGGCCAACACAAGAGTTGAAGACCAGGAAATCTCCAATGGGGGTGTGGTGCTGGGCAGTGAGAAAAAGAGCTACCCATAATACCATATAAATAACCCTTTTGTCCACCTACATGTCAAGTATGCCCACATTGGGCACAGTGGAACCTAAGAAGAAGTTAGCAAAGAACTGTAAAATCATTTGTGTTCTTATTCTTGAAGTAACTAGACAACTAGTAACTTCATCATTCATTATAAGGCACTCATTAAGTCAATTATTGACTTGTTCTAGTATATTACTACATATCCAAAAGCAATCCAATGGATACCTCACTTTTAGATCCATTATTTTCCCTTCTCACCTATTGTAAATTATGTGAAATTAAGATAAAGAATTGTTTCATTGATCTGGCACTTAAAAGAAACATTCAGTGAAACGCTAAAACTCCAATGGAAAGAAGACTAATTATTTGACAATAGACCATTATTTTTCAGTTGCATATATTGTATGTGTACAGCAGATAACCCAATAGTGGTGTTGAAAATTAGTACGATAGTTATTAATAATTTAGATCTTTACATACTTCTCTGTAAGATTTGAAGTTACTGTAAACAAGTAAGAGTTCATCCTCTGTGTCCTTTGCAGAATTTGAGAGTGATCAAGGGGGAATCATTATGTGTGTGACAAAGGAGGAGCCTGTTTTGCCACCACACACAGCTTTACCAAATTTTCTTCAGGTTCCCATCACCTTGGTAGTATTCAGGGAAACCCAAAAGGAAAAGAACATAAACTATTAATGAACCCCTCAATGCCTTGTGCTTTCTATAAGGAGATTATAGATTCTCTCACCAAGAATTGCAAACTTTTCATCGACTTTTTAATTTAAAACAAGAGGTAGATTCTTATATAATTATTGTATCATACAAGTTTGGGTTTGAATTCCACATTTACCAGCCATGGAGAAGTTCTTATAACCTCTCTGACCTTGGTTTCTTCACATGTCAGATTGGGAGAATACTTGTCTGGTATGGTTGATATGGGATGAGAGATAATGGTGTCTGTCAAGTGCTGGGCACATGGCAAGCACTCTTGGTATTGTTATTTGGAGAAGTGATACGGTAAACTGTTTACATTTAAAAGATATTCACATTCTCTAAGTTTGATGTTGCTTGAAAGCCTTCTTTCCTGCCTAGTGGCAGACTTTCCCTTTTCTTATTGTTCTAAGAATATTTCTCCATTTGGCCCATTGTAAATAGTAACAATTGTTTAGTTGTTCCATCAGAAGAGAGAAGCCTCCCTGGAGCCTGGCTGACAGAGCTCCCTGTCTGATCTGTCTAACAGCTTTGGAGCTGAAGACAAAGCACAGCACTCTCACTTCCTCCTCTAGGAAGAGAACAGTGTCCCCAACCAAAATAGATCCTCATAGTCTTGCAAACACCACCCAGAATAAATACAAAGGAAATGAGGGCAAAAATCTACTGTGGGGGATATTGAGACAGAATTATGCCCAAAATAAAGTTTTTCAAAGCTTGTAGGAAGCAGTAATGGGTATTACAACACATGAATCATTGTTGTGCCAATTCCAGATTATAGATTAGTAATATGCTATGTGCAGAATGGTTCTATTTTGATTACTTGAACATAGATATATATATTATATCTAGAGAAATATGCTGATGTAGCTGCATTTACAAACAAGGATGGCCTAGTCAAAAATTATAAGTACCGACTCACCCATGGAGTTCAATATAAAATTAGTTAAGATCTTGGCATTAAAAAGAGTAATAAACTTCAACTTTCCCTTGTCCTTAATGAAGCTTGAAATAAAAACCATGTGATTCTTTCTATTCTTTATACATTTTCAAATTAAAGCTGGATGCAAATTGGTAAAGGTCAGGGTGGGGGGAGAAGAGACACCAATGATAAACGTTGTACTATAAGAATAGTTAAGTATTTAACTTTTCTGTTAAATTATTGTTAAACTCAATTGTTTTCTATTTAAATAAAATAATGATCTTTATCAGTCATGAATCTGCTAGCTTTCTTTCCCTAATTAGCTAATTTTCCTATTGTCTGGACCTTGGACAATATCTAAAGCTGGAAAAAAATGCTAATTTTAATACAAATTCAAGGTCAATTCATTTGATGAAATTTGAACGATGTCAGATCATGTAAGTTTTCGACATAAAGAACTTCATTTGCCTAAAAAAGTTGCATTTCTTTATTCATGAAAAAAACAATTTAGGGCACCTGGGTGGCTCAGTTGGTTAAGCGTCTGTCTTTGGCTCAGGTCATGCTCCCAGGGTCCTGGGATGGAGTCCCATGTCAGGCTCTCTGCTCAGAGGGGAGTCTGCTTCTCTGCCCCTCCCCTGGCTGTGCTCACTGGCTCTCTCTCTTTCTCTTTCTCTCACTCTCTCTCTCAAATAAATAATTAAAATCTTTAAAAAAATTTATAAGAAGTAGCATCATGGCCTACTGTGATATTATTAAATATCTGGAGAAGAGAAATGTCTAATGAACTTTATAGTTCTGTTTCAGAAGTGGGGGGAAGTAGTTCATTTAACAGATATCAAAACTCACTATAAAGCGACTAGAATCAGAGCAGAATCAAAACAGACAGATAAATGAAAAAGAATAGGGTTCTGAAGTGGATCCAAGTCTATCTGGGAGTAGGTGTCATTGGGGAAGGATCTATAATATTAATTATACATACAATTCAAAGTAAATATAAGTGGGATTGGGATAAGTAACTATACATAAAGAAAATAATGTCAACTCCTGTCTTATAAATATCCAGAAGTAAGTTCGAGACATATTAAGAAACTAAATATAAAATAAGGAACACCATAAAGATATTAGAGAAAAATTAGGAAAATATTTGTATAGCTATAGAGTGAGGAAAGCTTTCTTTGGCAAGATGGGAAACTGAAGGTAAATAACTGAATACATGTTTTTAAAAACTATACTATAGATTGCTGTGTAGCTTGTTTATAAAGGAAAAACTGGGAAGGGTCAATTAAATAAATGTGTGTAACTTTCATGTAGTAAAAAGCACAGAACAGATGATCTTCTAAGAGAAAATATTTACAACGCATATAAAACAATGGCTTAATATCCCTAGTACACAAAGAGCTCTTGAAATTAGTTAGAAAATGATAGTAGTGAATAGGCAATTCACAGCAGAGGAACTACAAAGGACCAATAAGCCTAAGATGTTTGACATTCACATTAGTAATGAGGGAATGAAAATTGAAACACCTGGTCATCATTTAGGGGTGAAGGGGCAGTGTTCCTGCCAGCATGATTTAACTCAAACAAGTCCCGAGGTCTAGTGTTGGTAAGGCTTGGGGGGTAATCATTACTCCTGAATACGAGGGGTAGTTCTGTAAATTGCTTCAGTCCAAAAGTAATCTGCCAACATATCTTAAGATATAAAAATGCAAGGAAATTTTGCCCACGTTCTCAGTTCTGGGTAGTTACTGGACAGCAATAAAAATAAAGTATATAAACATATGTACAAGTATGCTAATTAGGGGAGGGAAGACAGAACTGCGTAGTAGGGAAGAGCATGGCGTCTCCAGATGGACTCATTTGGATTCAAATCCCAACTTGCTGTGACCTTAAGTAAGTTATTTAATCCTTATATGTCTCAACTTTCTCATCTGTAAAATGATATCTATCTTATGGAGGTTGTTTTAACATTAAATGAGATAGTGCTTAGAACATTGTCTAGTAATTTTAAGACCATAATTAACATTGGCTATGATTATTATTATTTGTAATTACAAAAACAACCTGGCCGTCCGTCAACAAGGAACATAATTGAACAAATGCTACTATGAAACCATTACGAATAATGAAACATATCTGTATGTATGCATGTATTTGTTATATGAAGTATATGAAGTAAAAAAGTGCAAGTTACAGTTTGATATATTGTATAACCCCAATTTTGGAATAAAAGCAAAATTAAATAATTCCCCTACAGACGTGCTTATTTTTGTGATAAGATAATAATTTGAGATATTGACCATAAATTTTTTTTTTTTTCTAGTAGTTCACTTTTTACCTCCTTCTACCCTTACTCCCATTCAAGCCCTTGGGCTGCTCTGGGCTTGTTGTACCCAATGAGGTATGGGTAGACAGAAGAATCATCTCAGCAACCAGTTTCCAAAAAAATCACATTTGCAAACATTTGAGGCTTTGAGAAGAGAAGGGGGTCTCCACACTGCCTGACTGAGATAAAAATACAAACATATGAAACACTGTACAAGGATGCTCACGGAAGGTTGGAGAGGAGATGCACCCAGCTTGGAGAGAGACAAGATTGTATTGAGAGAAGAGTGATGAGTGTTGGAGGTGAGCCCAGAAGAGCAGGGTTGATGCCAGAAGCCATAGATAGACCCTGGGCAAGTGGAAAATTCCAGTGAGGCTGGTGGGATCTAAGACCAGAGGAAAATTGGGCCTCAGTTTCTGGGTGGAGGCCAAGGAAGCTGGCAAGAGTCCATGGAGGAAATGGCTGTAGAGAGCCAGGGCTGGTAGAGCCTCAGGCAGCCTGGCAGAGATTGCCATGGCTCAGGCACTGAACCACCGCACCTGACAGGGTCTGACAACAGGGACCAACACACCTGTGGGGACTGGTGGCCAAGGCCCAGATAGAGTGAACGATGTCTCAATATTACTATGGTTACCAAGGAGCAGATGCTGTCCATGCTCGACTTCCCACTCAATTCCTTGGTACTATATAAAACCCCCTGAAATGTAGACATAACTACAGGAAAAAGGAGCATAGTCCACACTAACTGAGGCTGAGTGGCCATCTAACTGATACGAAGGAGTCTCGAACTAGAAATTAACTTGAGTTGAAGAAAAATTGTTATATGTCTTCTTTATCAAAGTTGGGGACTCATATCAGTTACAGGCATGTTTATACATTTCTATACAGATAATTAAAATACAAATTGTTAAGAGTGATCACCAAGGGGCAAGAGACTATACAGCTGTAAGGGGAAGGAGAAAGTATTAGTTTTACTTTAGATACTTCTGTAATGTCTAAATAGTTCAAATTAGTAGATATTATTTTTGTAAGTTAATCAACTGAAATAGCATGAAATGCAAAGAAAAAAACAGAAAGTTCAAAATTATTTTGTAGTAAATTATAAAAGACTCAAAATGTTTATTTTGGGCAAATTATCAGTATTCTATACTTGGATTTACTAATTTATAAAATGAGGGGATTGAGTTAAGTAATTTATATAATCCCTTCTCTGGGATTCTCATAAGGCAGTGAGTGTCCTGTTCTTGAAAATGTACAACAGATATGGTAGAAAAGAGTCATATTTGTGAAGGATTTTGGATAAGTAAGAAGCTTCTAAGTTAATGTTCTAGAGATAAGGACTACAGGAACCATAGTGGAAAACCAGACCTGTTCTAAGAAACAGGGTTTTGACTGTCAATCTCAGCCCTGCCAATTCTTTCCTGCATGACTTTGGGGGCCAGACAGTCTAAACACTTTGGGTTTAAACTCTTTAAACCTCTCTAAAGCAGTTTCCAAACCTGTCTGTACCTTAGAATAAGTCAGAGATTTTTTAAAAAATACACATGCCATACACCCAGTAGAATGTGTATATATGTTACCAAAAGCCATGTACAAGAATGTTCATGGTGGCCCTGTTGGTAGTAACTCAAAACTAGAAAAATTCAAATGTCCTTCAAGAATAGAACAAATAAAGAAAAGGATACGATAAAGCAGGGGTCAGCAAACTTTTTTTTCTGTAAAGTGCGAGATAGCAAACATTTCAGCTTTGACAATTACACAGTCTCTGTTGCAACTAAACTCCGCCATTGTGGCGTGAAAGCAGCTGTAGACAATACAGCAACAAATTAGCCTGGCAGTGCTTTATTTACAAAACAGGACATTGACTCCCCCACCTCCCCTTACTACGTAGCAATGAAAACAAACTATATGCAATAACATAGATGAATTTCACAAACACACTGTGGAGTAAGAGAAGCCAGATACAAGAGAACACACACTGTGATTCCATTTATATAAATTTCGAAAATAGGCAAAAGTAAGCTATGATGTTAGAAGTCAGAATATAGTGGTTATCTTGGGAGAGCGGTGACTAGGATGCGTGGTGACCTAGAAGGGATTGTCTTCTGGACCGGAATGCTCTACTACTGAATTTGAGACTGTGTTCCCTTGGTGAAAATTAGTTGAACTGTATGCTTACGGGATTTGCATTTCTTTTCTGATAAAAGCTTTATTTCAGTGACAAGTTTGCCTAAAAGTGGATCTTTCAGGGTCTCACTGTAGGAGTCTGGGATAGTTGGGTGGGGGTGTGGCCTGAGGATCCGTCCTAATCCAGCCTTGAAAAGGTAAGTGACCTGGGCAAGGTTACTTTATTGGCGGAGCTGACAGAGCGAGCTTACAGTGTGGGGCACGGGGTGAGTCCGTTCCGCAGAAAGCAGGACACAGCACCTGTTCCTGAGAACGGACTGGTCATTAGCTAAAGGAAGCCAAGCTTACATTCCAGACTTCAACGGAGAGTGATATTTGCGCGATCACCTGGATATTCTCATTGGCCTCCACCAATGGGCAGCACCCAGTTCGGAGCTTCGCAGATTTGCAGAATTGCTGGGAATCTGCCAGAAGGCTTTCAGAACTCAGCATGAGCACAGCAAGCGGCTTTCAAGGTGGATGGTCTCTGCGTTCTTTCCAGCTCCTCGTGGCTCTCATACGGGCATCGCGGTAGAGCAGACAACAGCCTGAAGTTTTGGTACAAACAGATACAACCTCACATTCTGGTTTCACAACTCAACAGAGAATTACTGAATTTTACTCGATCCTAATTTTTCTCCTTTGTAAAAGAGGCATAAAATCATCCTCTCCACCCCTGTAACAGGCAAAGGTTTTTCTTCCTCTTTTTTTAATTCAGTATTCACTGAGCCAGCATTGATGTGCCAAGCACTATTAAGCCTTTTGCAAGGATTATCTCACTTAATCCTTGTCAGTGAGGAAGGTTCATTTATGATGTTATTTTATACATGAAGAAACTAGGAACTCGAGAACATAAGTGACCTGTCCAAAGTCACACAGGTAACAGGAGGTAGAACCAATTTCCCACTGAGGGATTCTCACCAGGAGCCCTGCCCTTAACCACAGCGACAATGCCTGGCAGCTATCACTGTATCTGGCCCATGGATGCGATCTCATAGGTGTTAATTCTGAATTTCCTCTTTCCTCAAAGAGCTATGAATGGGAGCTGAGGCCTCGCAGTCAGAAAATCTGGATTCCAGCCGCTTGGTAAGTCACTTTTATTTCCTTACCAGTATAATGAAGACATTGGACTAAGGAATTCTGAGAGGTTTCTTGCAGGCTGAATGAATTTGTACTCTATGCTCCAAACAGAAAATGACTTTAAAATGTTTTCATCCTAAATTTTATGATAATTTTGCATTTGCCTCCATAGTCTGAATTTGTTTGGATGTTTTAAAAGTAGCTACTAAATGATTTACTAGCGAAACCTCTCTCCACCACACACACATCCACCTACAGTCACCTGACCCCATGCTACAGCTCCTGTTTGTTCCTTTCCTCCCGACATACCTCACGCGTGGTTGCATATTCCACAAGGGCACACTGGAAGGGGCACCCTTGGCTTGGTTTGAAAAGCAGAGGGTTTTTTTTTTTTATTTTTTTCAGGCCTCTGTATCTGTACCCTTTTATTGATCTATGCAATGTGGAAGCTTCTGACACAGAAGCTCTTCCCAGACCCGAGACCCTAAAACGCATCTATAACTGAACAAGTGATTCTCCCTAAAACAAATCAATGCATTTTTCACATCTTCCCAATTTGGCAGATAATGCTGGATTTTCGACAAATTGAAAAGCGGTGGTGGTCATGTAGTTTGTGGTGATAGTGCTGATAAAATAGAACCTCATTTCTATATGGGATGGTTTCTTAGAGAAGCCAAGTTGAAACTTATGCATCAGGTTTGAGAAACATTGAACCAACAAGTAGAGGGCAGGAAATGGTAAATTTACAGGATAAACTAAGAATTGTTTTCATATCACTTATTTCCCTGCATTTGCCTACATCTAAAACTCAATTAATATTTAAGGGAGAATGAGTTTTGTGCAAGACACTTACAGAAATGAAAACTGAAGTAATTTGAATAATAAGTCAATATTTTCCTCTTCACACAGGACGAGCAGAGTTTTGTTATAACATTTAAAATAACGGGCGCCTGGGTGGCTCAGTTGGTTAAGCGACTGCCTTCGGCTCAGGTCATGATCCTGGAGTCCCTGGATCGAGTCCCGCATCGGGCTCCCTGCTCGGCAGGGAGTCTGCTTCTCCCTCTGACCCTCCCCCTCTCATGTGCTTGCTCTCTCTCATTCTCTCTCTCTCAAATAAAAAAAAAAATAAATAAATAAAATAAAATAAAATAAAATAAAATAAGTTGTAATATATGGGCTGTACCTAGCAGCAATACATTTGAAAAAGCATACCGTAAAACCACTGTGAATGCTGGAGAGCAAAATGAACAATAGAGCTGAAAGATTTAACATTCCAGTAATAAGAGTTTGGAATTCCCAGACACAGAAAAGTTGTCATTTTTATTGTTTTGCTTAGTTTGGTTTTATTCCAGGAAGTGAGGAGACACTAAGCTAGACAGCAGAGATGACAAGTCATGATGTGCACACTTCCTGTGAGACAGGAAACGCGCTCAGACCCTGCAAACGACTCTGCTTTCAGTGCCTCCATATGCTTCTTTGTGGGTAAGGCTATGCATTGTGTCCAGATGAGACAGAGAGAAAAATGCAATGGGACAATATGCCTCCAAAGGAAATTGCTCTTATAGCACCAAGGGATCAATAAAGACGCTTACCATGGGGTTAATAAAGAGATATTCAGTATAAATGGTAAGGCTATTGTAGCTTCACAAAGGAATGCATAATATAATTTTTTTAGTTCCCAAATGGTAATGATTTCACACACATGCACACACACGGGCACGCGCACACACACACACCTACCTATACGTATATACACATATGTGATTGGTTTTCAAGTGATTACAGATTTTTTAAAAAATTGATCACTAAAACTCAGTTATCAGTAATGAGTAAATTTTGAATTTGTGTTTCTGAGCTATTACCCATTTTGGCCATGTAAACCTTGTAAATTAATAACCCAAATTATAATGTAAATTATAATCCAAATAATAATGTAAATTAATAATCTTTCTTCATCATTTTGACACCGATTCATACTGTTTTTTAATTTGCCTATCTGGAAATGCCATGAAAATTTCTTCTTAAAAACTGCAATTGGGGGCGCCTGGGTGGCTCAGTTGGTTAAGCCACTGCCTTCGGCTCAGGTCATGGTCCTGGAGTCCAGGGATCGAGTCCCGCATCGGGCTCCCTGCTCAGCGGGGAGTCTGCTTCTCCCTCTGACCCTCCCCCTTCTCATGCTCTCTCTCTCTATCTCATTCTCTCTCTCAAATAAATAAATAAAATTAAAAAAAAAAAAACAAAACTGGAATTGGCTTTAGTTGAGCTATCAGATTCCATCCAGTGCCCCAAAGGTATGCTCCTATTGCTACAAAAAAGAAAAAAAAACAAATATATGTGTACGTATATATACATATGTAACGCATTTTTATTTTATTAAATCATGCTAGCTGAAACTTGCAAATTTATAGTAACATGAGCACAGAATTATGGTAAAACTCTTTCTTCCTCAAAATATTTCTGATGAAATTATAACAATATTATTTCAAGTCAAGCCCAAGAACTGCAATAGAATGGTATGTTTTAGCCTATTTGCTATACAGAAGGTTTTTATTGCAAAAATCCCATCTTTCTTTAGTTTCATTTTTCAGGTATATATTTGGCCACTGGTTAAGGGGATGGAAAGTCGGCCCCCATCATTTGAAAAGAGAATTGAGGTGTTGACAGGGCCATGCTCCTTCCAAAGCCTCTAGTGGAGGATCCTTCCTCGCCTCTCCCAGGTTCTGGTACCCCCAGGCATTCCTTGGCTTGTAGGAGCGAAACTCTAATCTCCGCCTCTGTGTTTACATAACCATTTTCTCCATGTGTCTATGTTTTCATAGCATGTTCTCTGTGTGTTTGTCTCTCTCTTCTTAGAAGACAGTTGTCTTTTGGGATTAAGGGCCCACCCTACTCCATATGACCTCATCTTAACTAATTGCATCTGTAACAACTTTTATTCCAAATAATGTCAACCTGAGGTGTTGGGGTTAGGATGTCAACCCACCTTTGGGAGGGGAATACAATTCAACCTGCAACATCTGCTTTAATAGGTACTTTAGATGCTGGGATTACACCATGGATAAAACAAAGTGCATGCCCTTTGAGTGCAAGGAGATTGACATTAAACAAACAAAACCCAAGAATATCAGTTGGTGATGAGTGCTACATAGATAATTATACAATAGGGCACCTACTTGGATTGATTGGTCAGAAAGATGACTCCAGGGCGACCTTTAAGCTGAGCTCCCCACAGGAAGGAAGCTGCCATGCAAAGATGGAGAAACAAGGATTATAAGCAAAGGAAAGCCATGCTCCCAGGGGGGAAAGAAGCTGTTCCTGTCCCACTGCTCACAGCAAAGTCTGTCAGCACAAATGGTTTTCTTTCTTTCAGTGAATTTATGTATTCCTTCAAAAATGATCTACCTACGTTTGGGCTTCTGGTAGGTAGTTTTCTATTCAGTTTTGGATGGATGGACCAGCAATCCTAGCAATGGGACTTTTCATGCTCTGAAAAAAAGGTATTCACCTTCAGTTTGAAGATGGCGTAATTTTTATGGGCTATGAGGCTATTTGTATAGGTTGACAATTACTTTCCAAATATAACTGGAATATCATTGCGAAGAGTTATAGAAAATAGGGAAAGTATTAGTGGATAGGTAAGTCCTTCTCATGACTCCTTAAAAGATGTCAGATCTGATTTGCATCCGTGCATTCATAAAAGACATTGCTATCATTTATCAGACAATCATCCTTAAATTTATCTTTAAATTAGACAGAAGTAATGTAGAAATCACTATTTTAGTGAAATATGGCTATATTTCACAAAAGCCACGTTTTTCTAAAAACCGCCTTTCCCTCTTTAAATTCTGGGAGGTTCTGTAGTATAGGGCATAGTGATCAAAAGCTGGGCTCCAAGTTGTTTCCTCTTGAGGAAAATGAAAACGCTGTATGACAATGAAAAACTGCAGAGAAGATTTAAGGGCCAAAATCTTTTGCACCTTTTCTATGTCAATTTTGGGTTTGCATTTTTAATATTCCTAGGAAGATTCACAGTAAAAATAGGGCACTTTTTAAATCTCTGTTGTTTGCAGACATAAGCATATTTTACTCACTGAATTATTAACTTTTCCATATGCCTGTCAATTTTTAGAAAACGGCCAAGAACTTGTAAAATCACATGTCAGAATCTGCGATTCAAAGAGAGAACAAATGCACCCAGCGCCCAGAATAACCTCCGAACTGACCCAATTGAGTCTCGAATAAGGCACTTTCTAAGGACATGGTTGCTTCCCCTAACTTTCCTTGAATTTCCTCAAGCAAAATTTCACAAGGGCCAAGGCCTTTCTTCAGATACTCAAAAATTTAAAACTGCTCATCTTTTCATCGATTTTTTTTTTTGGAGTGGTGGGAGAGTAGGAATATCATGCTACAAATCCCCAAAAATTATTCAAATAAAGAAAAACTTTCCTATGAAATGAACATTTCAAGAAACTTCTAGCAACCTGACTCTTTTCCATTGAGTTATATCTCAAATAATTGCATTAGAAGAAAAACATTAGAAGATTGAACAGAAAGTGAAGTCTACTCTACCCTTTTAGGTCATTCTGGACTAACCTAAACAAACTGGATCAGCATTCATTCATTTGTGGGATGACAAAAGCTAGTCCTCATGGTTTCCCCACCCCTTACCACCCCTACCTGTGGTTTCTGGAGGCATTTGACTCAAGCCTGGGGCATCCTGTGTCCTAGCCCGGGGAACAGGCACCATGAGGTCTGCAGCTACTACCAGGACAGTGTGATCTAGTGTGACCTACCAGGACAGTGGCCTACCAGGACAGTGTGATCTAGTGTGATCTTCCTCCAGAAAGGAGGTCAATTTGTATTTAGTTGGGTTTTCTGTTGCTTCTTAAAGTCCCACAGTGACAATTTTCAGAGGTCTGAGTGAAATGCTATCTCCCATAACAAATGAGTTATGAATATTTTATTAATACTAGCTGATCAGATAATTAAAGGAGACTGGTAAGGTCAAAGCTCACATATAAATAAGCTGTTCAGAGTCCATTGCTTGTGGTTGCTGAGAATTATGATTTATTCTATGGCTTATTCCAGGGAAAGGATATGGGTATGAATATGTTTCCAGTGGTAGGAAGATGGGAGGCCAAAACATAGAGGACCCTTTTCCTAAGACAACTGTAGGAAAGTTACCACTTTTCTCTTCTCTTTTTATATCACAATCAAAAAGACACCTCATTTCTTTGGTTCTAGAAGTGCATTACAGAAACAGGTACGAGAGAGCCTGTTGGCTCTTTGGTGGTAGTTTTTCCTTTTGGGCCTCTCAAATTTCATACATGAGCAATTAATGAAGACTTAGTGTGTGTAGAAAAAAAAAATTTTACCCTTGAGGTAATTTGTAGCTTCAAGGAGCAAAGAAAAAAAAATGTCAGCAAAGGAAAGGAAATAGCGACTTACTCAGGGTCGAAACAAACGCAATCTGCTGTTTTAGGAGGAACGACTTGTTGATACAAGTGAAGGAGGGCTTTTTCACCTGAGAACTACACCATCTTGGCAACATTTTTAAGGGAACCAGGCTGTGGTGAGGTGTGTTCCTCCTGGAACCTTTCATTACACCACTCTGACTTGCTCCCCAAGGCTACCTGGGCATGTCAATTCTAGTGAGTTCTATGCATCAATAGGAACTGAGAATATAGAAAAGAAAAAAAATTCATACATGTGGGTTATTTCAGAAAAGCAGAGAAGAGAAGGAGGGAGGTTATGAGTCTTAGAGAAAACACTAATACTATGTATGAGTCACATATACCTGAAGTTTCCATAAGTGTTGCAGATTCAATTTATGTAGTGAAGCACACATCTTCTTTCTTTGTTTACTCTTTCAAATTCTCCTCTTGATTCTCCCTCCCACTTGGCAATTTCTTCTGCCAGATTTCAAAGCCGTGATTTTAAAGCGGGCTGCTCTGCTCTAGGCAGATTGGTTTGGTCATGATGGTTTCCTAGACAAGGACTACACCAAGTGGAGTAGCAATTAAGATATTTCCAGTGTAAGCAATACCGTAGTGAAGAAGACTGACTGGAGTGAATGGGCCCCAGCTTCTTGAATATGGAACTCTACTTGGTTCAGATTAACCAAGTAGATATTATCTCTTTACTGCATTTGACCCTGGAAGGTCCCATAAGTATAGTTCAGAGAAAGCTAAGCCTAGTAACAAACATTCCCATCATAATCCAAGTGAGTCAGTTGCAGAGCCTGGGGGATGGGAGGCAGTGGGGAGGAAGACTCTGCTTTACATAGACATTCTGAAATTCAGGCTCTTTCCACCTTGAGGAGGGGTCAGGAAACTACAGTCCACAGGTCAAATCCAGCTCAATTCTGGAAGCTAAGAAAGATTTTTACATTTTTTAAGGGTTGTAGAAGCATCAGCAACAGAGACCTTAGATACCTGAGAAGCCTTAAGATATTTATCTGACCCATTACACAACAAGTTTGCTGACTCCTGATAGGAGTCTGCAATTCCCCAGAACGCTGAAAGTGCTTCCCTGGGACTGCGCTAAGCAATCACTAATGAGAGAAGAAATCGGGCCGGGCGTGGAGCATTCTGTGGGACTGTTAGAGCCAGGCCAGGCAAGGCAGATGCTCCTGCTGTCTGCATTTCTTTGGGCAGAACACCATCACCTGGTGGCAGCTACCTGCAAGGGAGGGTAGGAACTGCCGCCCAGCTCCGTGCCCAGGAGGGAAAGGAATCCGGTTAGTGAAAATGCAGGTGTTAGAAGGCACACAGGTTAATTGCTAGAAGAATTAAATAGGCAGTTGTTAAAGAGTTCAGGAAAAGGCCAGAACACTTCAGATTGAGGCTATGAGGTTATCACGGTGGTTTCCCAGAAGAGGTCAAACTAGGATCAATCGTCAAGAGAGTGGAAAATGTAGGTAACTGGAATGAGATCACCAAAAGCACGAAGACGGAAAATGTAGGCTTGCCTAGGGAACCCTATTTAACACGGAAAGAGGCCCATGGGGAAGTTCTGAAGAATATTCTTAGAAAGACTGGATTCAGCTAGTAAAAGGCCCTGAGTGGTCAGGCCGTGGCAGGCCATAGGTATGGATGCCAACTTTTAAAAATCATTTGACCATGGCATTTTTTTTCCCCTGATTTTTATTTTATTTGTTTATTTTGTCCTCTATGGCAGCATCGTCTCTGAGTCTGGAAACTCTGCATCTTGAGGTTCTTCATTGCTGTCTCCAGGCAAAGGCTATCTCCAGAAGATAGGAATGTTAGAATTTCAAGAGGTGAAATGAAATGATAATAATGGACCCATCTCTTTTGAAAAAAATCAAATTTGTAAATCATACATTTGTGAGAGTTTATGAGAACATTTATACTCAGTTTAAAGAACAATAATAAAACAGACACTCAGGCACCCAGCACCAGCATAAGTAATAAGAGAACATTGTCCCACACATGACGTAACCCCACACAGGTTCCCCTTGATCACGTGTCCCTCTCTCACTCCTTCCTTCCAAGAAACAATAATCCTGAATTTTATGTTAGCTGTTCCTTGCTATTCTTTATAGTTTCACTACCTATGCATGAATTCTTATATTGTTTAATTTTACCTACTTTTGACCTTCATATAGATGGAATCATATTATTATAGATGGAATCATGTTGTCTTCTGACTTGTTTTTGCTCAATATTATGTTTTTTGAGATTCGTGCAAGTTGCTGCTACTTGTAGCTAATAGTTAATTTATTTATAGACTATCTACTCTCTGTTATCCATTCTATTCTTAAGGGCCCTTCCTTTTTCTTTTTAAATTGGAAAAAAATTTAAATTTTTGTTTCTTTTTAAATTGGAGAAAATTTAAAATTTTGTGTCTTCCAAAGAAAACACTAAAATGAACACAAAACAAAACATAACAAAAACAAGAAATAAGAGGGAAGTGAGGGATGCGTTGCTCCTTGTAGAACATTTGAGAAGCCTGATGCATCTCTCCTTGGAACTCCTTGTTCTGTGGAGTTTGACTTATCATGTTAAACTTGATTTGCTGTGACATTTATCTGTACTCTTTTTGGTGGTTTGTTTATTTTAAATCACCACCAGTTTTTGCATGTGATTGAAAGTCTCTAGCTGCCTTAAAGACTGCCCTTCTCCCCTCGTCCTCCTCTGACCAGTTAAGAACATTGAAGGCCCTTTTGTACTAACAGGTGTCAGATTACATTTCAGGACATTTTTCACACAGACCTTCTTGAGAGAATTTCCTTGCATACCCCAGGATGCTGACAACACGTGGCTTAGTTTTCCTAATCCAGTTCTTTTGGACACAATATAAGTCTGATCGTGGTAATTCTGTGTTATTCATCTTCATTGGACTTTTGTTCTTGAGTTTATTAATGGTGCGATTTCATAAATGAAATAAGCCATTGTCTCCTTTGTGTCTTGGGCCCGGCTGAGAGAATGTTTCTAAGTTTCAGCTGATGCGTGCATTCCTCCATCCACCCAAGACAGCACCACGGGAACAGCCACTGAGCAGGGAGCCCGATGGGGGGCTCCATCCCAGGGCCCTGAGATCATGACCTGAGCCGAAGGCAGATGCTTAACTGACTGAGCCACCCAGACATCCCTGAGAGGAGGAATGTTTTACTTCTCAAACATTCCTGTAAGTTTCTTTTCCTTTTTGTTGTATATTTCATGGACAGGTTTCAATTCTGAATAATTAGGTGTGTTTGCCTCATGAGAACCACCTGAGTTGCAAAAACTCATTTTTAAACTTCTCTGCTTAAAGAGATCAGTTCCATAAATTATACATCTGTTACTTGATATGTATTTTCCAAAAGGTAGTCCCAAAGCCGTCCCACGTTAATACTCATTTTCACATTAAAGGTAGAAGAAGCCTGGGAGCTTTATTTTCTAGGGACTTTTCCCCCCTCTTTTTAGTTCCTTTTTTTTTTTTTTTTTTTTTTTTGCCTAGGGGAAAATACTCTTCTTTCGAAAATCGTGTTTATTCCTGATGAGAAGCTTTATTTCTATCTTCAGAAACATCATTTTAGATTTGTATAATCAGTTCGGCAAACTGCTTCTTAAAATGATAAATAACTATCAAATTAAACTTGCAATTAAAATTTACTAAAAATATAGGTTGCTGTAATTTTGTTGGTGATAGAAGTACAGAAGTAGAAATGATTAATGATGATTACTAATTATGCAGCTGTGTTCAGAGCATAGAAGTCTACAGAACCATGGGTTTAACGCTAAATAAGGGCTTCATCCTAGGAGAAACCTTTGTAGACAGCATCTAAATGCAGCTCATTTCTAGTCAGTACTTAAACACCCCCAGCTCCTCCTATGGCTGAGCTTCACAAAGAACACCAGAAAAATAGAATGCGGGGATGACCATCTTGGCTCTCTTTTCTTTTGTTGTTGCTTTTTTGTTGACTATTAGATTTGAGCTTAAAATAACGCCATCAATGTGAGAAATTATCAGGTATTAATAATCGTGAAGCAAGGATCATCTTGTTAAAACTCTGACTTCTCTCTTTCCTAAATCTTGGATAATCTGTCTGGTATTTCATATGAAAAATGGCTTATTGATGGGGCTAATGGAAATCAACTACAGAATAAAATCACTAAATGTTTAAATTATAGACCAATGAGCCAGGTTTGATCACTTTAGCTGTAACTTTAAAATAAGGAAACCTACAAATTAGGTTTTTAAAAAAATGTTTTTTAACCATATGCTTTTTTTTGATTAGCACAAAAATCACATTTTCCCTTTTCTATTTTTTACTGCTGCAGAAAAATCATTATTTTAGGAAACACAATTTTACAAATAAAACAATAGTGATCTATAAAGGTTATATGAAATTGGGGACACCTAGGTGGCTCAGTCAGTGAAGTATCCAACTCGTGATTTCAGCTCAGGTCATGATCTCATGGGTCATGAGATCGAGTCCTGCATCGGGCTCCATGCTCAATGCAGAGTCAGCTTGAGATTCTCTCTCTCCCTCTGCCCCTCCTCCCATGTGTGTGCACGCATGCACGTGCAAGCTCTCTCTCTCTCAAATAAATAAATTATCTTTTTTAAAAAGGTGATATGAAATTGTAAAATCTCAAACCTAGTTCTCTTATATCCTGGTAATGTGTTACTTTCAGTACCCAATATATGAGCAAACAAAATTAAATTTAAAAAAGGGAGAGAGAGAAAGAAATGGGGAAAGAAAAAGGAGAGAGGAAGACAAAAAGAGAGAAAAAGAGGGAGAGAGAAAAGAACCAGAAGAAATAGAAGAAGATGTTTTTGCTTTTATGAATGGGAAACAGGATCCGGGCAAGGGAAGATAATGAAAATAGCGGTAGGGAAAAAAGAATATGGAAAGATGGAAACAGTTGTCCCCTCTTAAGCATAGCTACTGAGACACCACACTGGGGCTGCAAATTTGCAGGTATGTAACCAGACTGTTGAATCAGGATGATGCATGGACCTGTCCTTCAGAGGTGGCTTGGGGTGATGAAATAGTTTGAAAAAAAGAAAAAAGGTAGATGCCTCTGTTGGAATCTACTTCCACCTCTGAAGTGCAGAGTGACCTTGGTCATGTTACATAACTTGTTTACTCTTCTTTCTTCCTGTGAGAAATGGTGACAGAGTATCCATCCACCCTACCCACCTCACAGGGTTCTCTGAAGACCCCATGAGATCATTTTTGTGTAAAAGCTCTTTGAAAGCTATAAAGCACCAAAGTAACATATAACATTTGACCACAAGTAAACTGCATGCCCTTCCTGGGCCTGGCAGTCCCAAGTCAAACACAAAAGGATATGGAGGAGATGGGTCACTCCATTTTTAAGAAAAAATGCAGCTTATCCGTAGCCAAATGTTTACAACCACCTTTGAGATTATCTGAGTGCATAATATTAAGCAACAAGGCATAAGCAATTTTATTTTAGTCTCATAATCATAAAAATCTACAGACTTTTTTTGACAAAGTGGTTCAACAAAGAGGTGTTGGGGGAAGGAAGCACTCTCAAGCCACCTGGGTCATTTGGTTCCCCATTTCAAAGCCCTGTGAGAAGTCTGCAGGGAGCAAACTCAAGAGGGGCCTGCGTCTGCCTTCTCTGCCTTGTCCTGAGTGACACAGAGCAAACCGCAGAGCTGGAGAAACAGCATCAGCCCAGAGAGAAACGTGCCTAACAGCTCTCCTGTGACAACCAGCCAAGTGCCTCCTGTCAGAACCATCCAGTTAGTGGTGGCGGAGACACGGGGTTCGGACAAGGACGGATGGACCCAGGAGCAGAACTGTTGATACACGGCCTCTTGCTTTGACCGTAGCTCAAACTTCTGGGGTTCCAGAAAGGAAATAGACATTTGGAAACAGATTTGACGAAAGGTTTTTCCCCTTCAACTGCTCAGGATGTGGTGCTGAGTTTTGGAGGATTTAAAAAAAAAAAGAAGAAGAATTTATTGCTTATTCTCTCAGGGCCCTTAGGGCTTATCAAAAGTTTTATCACATTTTTCTAAAATACAGCCTTAACCCAAAAGCTTTGTTTGCACAAGGGTGTGTCCGGTCCATGGGTGGAGAATTTCCATAATTCTTTCCATTCTGTACTCTGTCCCTCCCTCCTTTGTCCAGTTGTTCGGGGTCTCTGTCCGTTCTGATCCTAACATGCTTTCATTGTAAGGGTCAACTTTCTTTGAGATTTTAAAGCTTCAAGGACCAAAATGGTGGTGGGGGGGGGAATCAGAATTCTTTTGGGATAGGACCAAATATTTGCTAAATGTCTATATAAAGAGCAAATGTGACTCTTTTCTTACTTCGTCAAACATTCAATTGTATTTGTTAAGTAATTATTCAGCCAATACTATGTCAAAGACACCAAATACCATTTTTTTAAATCCTTCAACTCAGCAAATTAGCCGGGATGACCAATTTTGTCACTACGAAGGTAACATTGTTTGTGCACTTAAGTATCTTTCCCACTTGTGGTCCTTCCCGACTCCTATGTCGGACACAGGGGTTGACAGTTATCGTGTGATGGGAATTGTGTTTACACCAACGAGTATCTTCCTCAAGAAGTCATGAATTGGCTTGAGATAAGGAAGGGCGATTTGAAAACCTTCTTTCCCTTTGTCTCGTTTGTACTTTATCTTCCTTTAGCTCTTCTCTGTTGTGAATTGTGTCCTGTTAAGTCCCTGCAAACCTGCCATGTTGCATCCACTCGCACATACACACTCCTTCCTTGCACAGAGCAATTGTCTTACCATTTTCTAAGAGAAAATCATAGATGCCTATGGTAAGAGACAAAAGTTGATGTCAGCTCTCTCTTAGACCACAGACTTCTGAAACAAAAGAAAAAGACAGCTGTCTGTACAAAACACATGCACAGATTGGGACGGTCGATTCTCTCCTCTTCCGGGAAGAGCCCATTCTGAAACCACAATGGTCATTCACCAGCACCAGGATGACCAGTATTCCAGGCATCCGGAGAGCAAATTCTGAGGCTTTCTTTTCATTAAAATGCAAAAGCATATTACACTGTGCTGGCCTGAATCACACTTTGTAACTTAAAAGCAAATTCTAATTCTTTGTAGACGAAACATTAAAAAAAAAAAAACCCTCAAACCAAAACAAACTTTAGTCTCTCTGGAAAAGCAAGTGATAAATACATTCAAACTGTGAATATATTTTCATACTGTTAAGCATTAATTTATAATATATGTTTCTGAAAACAGCTGTCTTTTGATAATCTCCCCAGGACCAGAGCACACACAGATATTCCATGGAATCAAGGCCTTGTAGGTGAAAAGAATCATTTTGTTAGATGAATTCTTCAGGAAAGAAGATCATGCCAGGATCTTTTTTTTTTTTTATTGAATTCTCTACCTTATAAT
This sequence comes from Halichoerus grypus, assembly GCF_964656455.1. Lineage (NCBI taxonomy): Eukaryota > Metazoa > Chordata > Mammalia > Carnivora > Phocidae > Halichoerus > Halichoerus grypus. Next base: position 29,556,724 of record NC_135720.1, on the reverse strand, counting down.
GATATACTATAACAATCTACTAGAAATTGTATTTGTGGTGACTTTGCAATGTGTCAGCTTGGCTAGGATGAACTACCTTTCTCAGAATTCCTGGTCCAGTATGTTTCTGGTTCAGGCAGGCTGTAGGAAAGATTCTTATGGAAGATGTGCAGGGCGGAAGTGAGGCAGTAGCCATGCCTTAGCTCACCCACACTGTTGCTTCCCTCACCATGCTGGGGTAAGGCAGGGGCCATCTTCCCCTGGATCCTCCTTCAGCTTCTCAGATTCCTGCACCCAGGGAGCAGGCAGCAGCAACTGCTCTAGACACAGTGATAAGGTATATTTGCATGCCTGAGGGTAGGAAACAAATCCCATAAAAACCAGGGGCCTGCAAAAGATACAAATGTAGGGATCCGAAGGGGTACGGGCACCCCGATGTTTATAGCAGCAATGTCCACAATAGCCAAACTGTGGAAAGAGCCAAGATGTCCATTGACAGATGAATGGATAAAGAAGATGTGGTATATATATACAAAGGAATATTATGCAGCCATCAAAAGGAATGAGATCTTGCCATTTGCAATGATGTGGTTGGAACTGGAGGGTGTTGTGCTGAGCAAAATAAGTCAATCAGAGAAAGACTTGTATCATATGACCTCACTGATATGAGGAATTCTTAGTCTCAGGAAACAAACTGAGGGTTGCTGGAGTGGTGGGGGGTGGGAGGGATGGGGTGGCTGGGTATAGACATTGGGGAGGGTATGTGCTATGGTGAGCGCTGTGAATTGTGCAAGACTATTGAATCACAGATCTGTACCTCTGAAACAAATAATGCAATATATGTTAAGAAAAAAAAAAGAAGAAGATAGCAGGAGGGGAAGAATGAAGGGGGGGTAATCGGAGGCGGAGACGAACCATGAGAGATGATGGACTCTGAAAAACAAACTGAGGGTTCTGGAGGGGAAGGGGGTGGGAGGATGGGTTAGCCTGGTGATGGGTATTAAAGAGGGCACGTTCTGCATGGAGCACTGGGTGTTCTGCACAAACAATGAATCATGGAACACTACATCAAAAACTAATGATGTAATGTATGGTGATTAACATAACAATAAAAAAATAAAAAAATAAAAACAGGGGCCTGCAACCTCAGTGAAATGTCTAGGGGTCCAGTCAGAGGTATGTTGAAGTACCCATTCTGACCCATTTACTGAGTGACCCAAAATCTATCAGTTATGAGTGGGACCCAGAACACAAGAAAGCTCTATAAGAAGTCCATACCACTGTGCATGCAGCTCTCCCCCTTGGACCACATAATCCAGCTAGGGTTGTTGTTTAGAGCCTTGTTCAGATTCCTATAGGGGTATCACAGTATAGATCCTTGAATTTTGGAATAAAGCCCTGCCATCTTCTGGACAACTATTCTTCCTTTATGGAATAGCTTTTGTTTTGCTACTGGGCCTTAGTAGAAATTAAATGCTTAGCTATGGGTCACCAAGTTACCATGTTTGTGACCTAAGCTGCCTATTACTAGGTATTGTCTGACCTACCAAGCCATAAAGTTGAGCATGTGCAGAAGTACTTCGTTCTCGACTGGGAGTGATATATACAAAATCAGGCTTGAGCAGAACCTGAAGGCACAAGTATGTTGCATGAGTAAGTGACCCATCTATCCACGGCTCCTACTCCTGATTGTCTTCTTTCTCTTAACCTGCACCTATGACCCCTTGGGGAGTTCCTGTGACCAGGTGATGGAGGAAGAAAAAACTCAGGCCAATGGGCACCTGGGTGGCTCAGATGGTTAAGCATCTGCCTTCGGCTCAGGTCATGATCCCAGGGTCCTGGGATTGAGTCCCACATCAGGCTCCCTGCTCAGCGGGGAGCCAGCTTCTCCCTCTGCCTCTCTCTCTCTCTCTCTTATGAATAAATAAATAAAATCTTTAAAAAAAAAAGAAAGAAAGAAAAAACTCAGGCCTAGTCTGCACATGACTCTGCACAATAGGCAGAAGCCACTTGACAGTTGACAGCTGAAAAGAAAATGTTCAAGTGAAGCATGACAGCCCCACTCTGAGATAGCCCTGAAGGACAGTGGTGAAGGGAAATACTCCCAGTGTATGAGACTTTTAACAGGCACCTGATTGTTCATTTTGCTTGGAAGGAGATGTACTTGTACTCCAGAAGTACAAGTCTATACTAATTCATGGGCCATGGCTAATATTTAGCTGGAAGTTCAGAGATTTGGAAGAATCATGATTGAAAAATTGGTGACAAAGAGATCTAGAGGAAAGATAGGTTGACAGACCTCTCCAAATGGGCATGGCATGTGATGATATCTGTGTTCTATGTGAATGCTCACCAAAGAGTAAACTCAATAGAGGAATATTTAATAATCAGGTGGATAGGATGAGCCATTCTGTGGACACCAGTCAGCCTCCTTCCCCAGCAACTCTTGTCATTGCCCAATTGGTTCATGACTGCAGTGACAATGGTAGCAAAGATGGAAGTTACACATGGACTCAGCAATACACACTTCTGTTTACCAAGGCCCATCTGGCTACAGCCACCATGCAGTGCTCGGTCTGCGAACTGCAGAAATCAACACTGAGCCCCTGACATGGCACCATTCCCAGCTACCAGCTAGTCACCTATTGGCAGGTTGGTTGCATTAGATCAGATCACTTCCGTCACAGAAAGGACATGCTTTGTTCTTACTGGAATAGACACTAACTCTGGACACAGATATGCCTTGCTTGCACACAGTGTGTCTGCCCGAGGAACTTATTTCACAACAAATGAAGTACAACAATTGGCTCATGCAGTTTATTGGTCTTACCATGTCCCCCACCAGTCAGAAGAAGCTGGCTTGATAGATTGACAGAATGGCCTTTTGAAGACTTAGTTATGGTCAGTTGTCCAGGATGCAAAGTATGCTCTAAATCATCATCCAATATATATTTCTTTTTCTCCCATGGCCAGGATTCATGGGTCTGGGAGCAAAGGGAGGTTATAGGAAAGGTTCTTCTCACTGTTATCCCTAATGATCCACTAAATTTTGCTTCCCATCCTTATGATATCAAGCTCTGCTGGTCTAGAAGTCTTAGTTCCAAAGGGAGGAATGCTCCCACTGGGGGATCCAATGATGATTCTAGTGAACTGGCAACCCCTGGACATGTTGACTCATGAATCAACAGGCAAAGAAGGGAGTGATTGAACCCAGGCTGCCTCTGCACAGAGGTAAGGGAGAGTATGTCTCTGATGTTAAAAATCTTCTGGGTTGGGCGCCTGGGTGGCTCAGTTGGTTAAGCGACTGCCTTCGGCTCAGGTCATGATCCTGGAGTCCCTGGATCGAGTCCCGCATCGGGCTCCCTGCTCGGCAGGGAGTCTGCTTCTCCCTCTGACCCTCCCCCCCCCTCATGTGCTCTCTCTCATTCTCTCTCTCTCAAATAAATAAATAAAATCTTTAAAAAAAAAAAAAAATCTTCTGGGTTATCTCTCGGTATTCTCACATCCTGTATTAAGCTACATCAACTCAATTAGCAGGACTGCTAATGGCCCAGACCCTTCAGGAATGAAGATTTGGGTCACCCCACCAGGCAAGGATCCACAACTAGCTAAGGTCTTTGTTAAAGACAAAGGGAAAGTGGAATGGATACTGGAAGAAAGTAGTTATAAATACCATCTATGACCACATAACCACTTGCAGATATAAGTACGGTAATAGTTATGAGTGTTTCTTCTTTATTATGTTATGACTATATAGTTATATATACATATTTTTGCATATATATATATATATTTAACCAGTTATTTTTTATGTTGTCCTTTCTCATCCCCTTATGATCTAACATGTGTTAATAGTAGTTAACTTAATATCTCAATATATAAGTTATAGGATAGCAAAGGAGAAGTGTGAATCAGCAGGAATCACACTAAGAATAACCATCATCCCAAGTCAAAAAAAGAACTTTGAATCCTCTTCTGGGGAAAAGTGATGTGTTTTTGGTTGGATCTGGGATAAATGTATGAGGTACAGATGCACACACACACACACACACACTCACACACACCCTAGTGTTTCTGCTTCTGTCATCGAACCCTGATTAATACTGTATTTTGGTTAAATTTTAAAAGGTTGCATTCTTTAAAAGAAAATTTTAGATATAATTGACATATAATAAACTGCACATATTTAAATTGTACATTTTGATAACTTGTAACATATACATACACCCATGACACCATTACTACACTCAAGTGAGTAAAATACTCATAACCCTCAAAATTCACTTCTTTCTCTTTCGCACTCCCCCTCCCTGCCTCTCCTTTCCCACCTCCCCAGCTAACCACTCATGTGCTTTCTTTTACTCAAGATTAGTTTTCATTTTCTAGAGTTTTATATAAATGGAATCAGACATTATATGCTCTTTTTTTGTCTGGCTTATTTTACTCAGCACAATTATTTCGAGATTCATCTATGTTGTATGTTCATTCTAAAATAGTTTAATCTAAAAGGTTAAATTCTTAATGAAGTGATTTTAAGAATAGGTCAATCACAAGCATTTAGATGCAGTGTGACTGGGCATAATTCAGAGAAACAGAAATCCAGGCAATCAGAGATGATATGCTGGGAGACTGTCCCAGTAGCAGGAGGATCGAGAGATAGCATCATCCTGTCAATCTCACTGTTAGGTGAACAGCATAAGCTTCTTTGGAAGGGGTTTTGAAAGGCTGGACTCTGCATCAACCAGAAATTTTGGCCAGTGGAGTAGGGCTGGACAGCATCATCTCCAAAGGTTGTCCAGGAGACTAGGGAGGGAATAGAATGCCCACTGAATTTTGAGTGTGGCATCTTCTGAGAAAAACATGAATGACATCCACCTGAATAAAGATGAGTCATTCTTGTTCTTACCTTTCTTCAGTACCATCAACACATGAATTCAGCAGCCCTTAGGCTCCTTTCACCTTGTTTTGCTCTAGCCCCACTTTTTCTCACAGATAAGCCAAGAGTGACAGATTGCTCCACAGGGTCCTTTAAAGCCTCCAAATATGAGTCATGGAAAGCAACATAATGTAGCAGGCATTTGACTGAAAAGCAAGAGATCTGAATTTTAACCCAGATCTGGCACTTACTTATTAGCGTGGGGCTGTGAATAAATTAGATTCTCTGAGTCTCATTTCCTCAGCTGTCAACTGAAAGAGCTGGACTATGTGATATTAAAAAGTCTCTTTATTCTACGCATCTAAGAGTGGAATAATAAAGTCCTGGATGATTAACAGGTGTGGTCATGACAAGAACCATGTAGACAAACCCCCATTTGTAACTGTAGGCACTATAGCATAACCAGCCAGCCACCTATCGTCCATCCATCCACCTATCCATCATTTATCCATCCAACAAGTATCTAGTGAACACTAATATGTTCAAGACATTGTGCTTGGCAAAGGAGATAAGAAGATGAATATGATCTAGCTCCTGTCCTCAAGATGCTCATAGTTTACTCAGAGAAAACAAATCTATACATTTGATAATTTTAATAATAAACATATTAAGAACAGAGATGGCGCTTTGGTAATGCCTTGATCCTCAGAATCTTGTACAGAATAAGAGGAGAATAGTTGTTTTTTTTTTGTTGAAGTAACTGAATACGAGCACATTTAGGGCAAAGGCCATTTCAGAAAGTACTCCATGAAGATATAAAAGGAAAAATTATAAATGTTCATCTCAAACATTGTCCCTTTAGGAAAGTCATGGTCACCCTTTTTCCTTGGCATGTCTTACTGTCAGTTATATATTTCTTGTATGTACTGGTTACTGGAACAAACCTTTAGAAAGAGGAAGAAGAAAGAGAACAAAACATAATTCTACTCTCCATATAGCGATACAGGTAACTATCAATATTCCCTATTAGAAAAGGCCCAGGGGCATCTGGGTGGCTCAGTCAGTTGGGCATCTGACTCTTGGTTTCAACTCAGGAGCCTCCTGGGATCGAGCCCCTTGTCAGGCTCCATGCTCAGTGGAGAGTCTGCTGGAGATTCTCTCCCTCTCTCCTCCCTCTGCCCCCCACTCTGCTCTCTCTCTTTCTCTCTGAAATCAATTAATCAATCAATTCATCTTAAGAAAGAAAGAAAGAAAGAAAGAAAGAAAGAAAGAAAGAGAGAGAGAGAGAGAGAGAGAGAGAAAGAAAGAAAGAAAGAAAGAAAGAAAGAAAGAAAGAAAGAAAGAAAGAAAGAAAGAAAAAGCCTAAACTGGGAAGCCATGAACTTTCTAAGCAAAGGAAACATCTCGAATTGGCCAAATTTAGTTAATTCAATTTATTAACTTGTACTCTTAAACATAAATGTGATGATGTTAAACCTGAGTTTTATCCTCATAAAACAAGTACAAATTTCTGACTTCATAACATACGCCCTAAAACGTTTGCTTCGCATCGAAGTTGTCCAGAGATGGTTTTAAGTGAATACGTTTCTGTTTTCAAAACAATTCTCCTTTATTCTCTTCTATTTTACCAGGATCAAACAGCTTTAGATGACTCGATGAAAGGAGAAGGAACAGCGTATACCAAGGAGAAACCCTGACCATCACTTCTATTTACACTGTTGAAGACACTAGTAAGTAGAAGGCATACGCATATTTTAACTTCAAAGATTTAGCTCTTCAGCAGACCTGGGTGCAGCCCGCTCCTCCAGCTGACTTCCCCAGAGCCAGCAATCTGGGTCACGTGGCTGGCTGACCCCCTCCTGTACCACCTACCTCCACTCCCTGACCTGCCATCAGATCCCACCCCAAGGAGCCAGTCATCCCCGGGAAACAATGAGCAATTCTTATAAGACACAACTGGAGCTCTGTTACTGTGGCACAGGAAGGCTTGATAAGATCTCCTAGCCACAGCATTCTTTTGTGTCAGCAGACGCAAGTGGGATGTTCCTTCTGCAGCTCTTACTGAGCAAGAGGAAGCAGCCTGTGAAGCACAATGTTCATTGAAATCGGCTTTCATCTGAGGAATCCCGTGGTGGCTCCCACTCCACGATGTGCATTCTGTCTGCAGCTGAGCTCTCCTGATGCATTTCCGTTGTTTGTTCTGAGGGGAAGGCAGCACCTTTATGAGACTCCCTCTTTTACTAGGTAAAGGGCATCACATTGTGCTGGGCAAAGCATTCTGTGTCGGGATGTCTCCAGTGAGTCTGGAGCCTAGAGGGAACATTAAAAATAAAATAGAAAACAATCCCTGCCTGCGCCGTCCTGGCTCACTGATGAAGCACTAGTTACATTGGGGGAGGAACACAAGGGCGCTCCGACGAACCTGAGGCACGCGCATGCTTTGTCTTTAGGAGCAGGAAGTATCGGTTGCTTTCGTTATTGCAGTGGGCACAATGCCACAGGCCACACAGGGTGGTACTTAACTATGGCGCTGAGTGCTATGGGCCCTATAGAACTGCCCAGAAGCAAGTTGGGCTCCGTTATCTATTGTATCTATTAAATTTCAGAGCAATTCTGACTCTCAAAGGACAAACATGGGGAGGAGGTAACCCACAGTCAAATCATAGGTAAGAAATCTCCCCATCTCATTGTCCTGGTTTTATAATTTGGCAATTCATTTTCTTTTCAGAGAAAAACATTCTGGATCCAGGAGTCTTCTGATTAATAAGAGGTCTAAATCAGTACATGGAAAAACAAGTCAACACGGGTTAGTCTATCTTTTCTTCTTGCTGGATGCCTCCTCTCATCTCTCATGGCCCTTCCTTCTCTGCTCCACCCCATCTGGACTGACCAGTCTGTAATGCAAAGGAAGATAAAAAATGAACTCTCGATGCAGATAGGAGAGTGAACACCTTATTTTCATTTCCACGGCACTTTTGACTCCGTGTATACTTTTTTCCCTCACCTCTCAAAATAAGCTGGCAAAGTTAAGAAGGCAGTGTCTATCTCGGCAGTAGAGGGACTCGGCAGAGAGAACAAGGTAAGAAACCCTCAAGCCTCATAAAAAGCTTGCATGAGTACATGAAGGAGAAGTCACGTGTGAGATTTCTGGCCCAGGCCCTCTTCATTAGGCTGGGCCCCTAGATACGAGGACAAATGATCAGTCTCCAATCTGAGCAGCAAGACTAGCTTTTCTCACCACCAGAAGCCTAAAGTCTGTGGTTTTGTGTGACAGATATATAAGGAGATAGTGACACTGGAGAACTTGAAAAACATGGATGTTGTTTCTTGGAACCCAGTGTACTTGTTCTAGTCTGAGAAAAACAGACGTCAATCTTATAAGTGATGCAGGATACAGACGAAAATGACAACCAAAGGCAATTAACTTTGTCCAGAAGGAAAGATTTGAAAAAGTCCTAAGAAGTTAAAATTCTGACTAAACCCCATGAAGAGGACCCAAAACTGTTTTCTAAAGGCTTTTCTTAGCTGAGCTGATAATAGAACTCTTGAATACCTGGAAATTTTGTGGAGTCTTCTGTTGGATATTCTTACAAAAGGATTTGCCCAAGTTTCTGGTGACTTTTCCCCTACCTCTGATATGAGTAGTTCATCTCTGATTGGAATAGGCTTCTGGAAAAGAGAATTTATATTAGGGATTAGCTTTGGATAGAAAGGACCCAAGAAACTCTCTTCTTCAATCGTCCTCTTCCCCCAACTTCGGTTATAAAATTTAAATTAAATTAAATGACAAAATAAAATGGATAACAAGTGACCAAAGCTATGTAAAGGTGATCCCGGCAACAAGTAGGAGATTCTGGGGGTCCTTCTAATTTTAAGGTCCTATGGCTTTAAAAATCCTGGAAGAATAATGCTGATGCATTTAAGTTATTTTGTTTATTTTAATTTAATTTTTTTTAAGAGAGAGAGTGTGATGGTGGGGGGAGAAAGGGGCAAAGGGAGAGGAAGAAAGAGAATCTTAAGCAGGCTCCATGCCCAGCATGCAGCCTGTTTTGAGGCTCAATCTCACAACCCTGAGACATGACCTGAGCCAAAATTAAGAGTCAGATGTTTAACTGACTGAGCCACTTAGGTACCCCAACTGATGTATATAATTTCTACACATATATTGGTGATCTCTGGGTTAGAGCCACATTAATAATATCCAGAAAAGATATCACATATTAGATTAGAATACATCTATTAAGTTCACTTTTTAGGCCAAAAAATATGTATATATGCTAAATACCTGCTGTGTGCCCAGGACTTCAGACCTTGCAGCAAATAAAAAGACACATTGCAGTGTGGTCTGAAGGCTATCATATAAACAGATGTTTTTGGTGTAATACAGTATTAGCTAAGTAGTGTGACAGCCAGGTTAACACAGGCCCTATAGTTCTTAATTCACCTTGTGAAGGAACAGGAAGGGCTTCTAGAGGGCGTAGTGCCAGAGATGGTACTTAGAGCTTGAAAAGTAATTATCTAGGTGAGGAAGATAGAGGAGAAGATTCTAGACAGGAAGACTCACATGAGGCAAGTAAGGGGGTCTGAGACATAGGGCACCTTCGAAGAACTACAAGCAGTTTGGTGTTTCTGAACTGTCTAGAGTAAGGCAGGTAAGGGCAGGGCACATCTGTGGGGGCCAGGCACAAAGTCTGTCTGTCCTGAAACTTTGAAGCTTCTGTTAGGACACAGATGAAAGAAATCAGAACGGAATTTACACCTTAGCACTTTCTGATACTAAGACTCTAGGAATTAGACAGCGTGAGGTTGGGTATCAGAGAAACTGAAAAGGCAAAACAGGTTATGGTGAAATCAAAAGATTTACTTAAAGGTCATGAAAGGCCACTAGAGTTGAAGGTGGGGATAAAACATGATTGACATCTTGCTCAGTTGGTTATGGCCTCTTAGGAGAATTTTATTTATTTATTTATTTATTTATTTATTTATTTATACTTTTTATTTGAGAGAGAGAGAGAGAATCCCAAAGACTCCCTACTCAGTGTGGAGCCCAATGGTGGGCTCCATCTCATAACCCTAAGATCACAACCTGAGCCAAAATCAAGATCGGATGCTCAACTGACTGAGCCACCCAGGTGTCCCTCCTAGGAGAATTTTAAAGAGCATTAGCAATGTGACTCTCTCTATTTTTTGCCTTTAGCAGCAACCAACAGGATATCTACAAAGGCCTGGATCCTGACTGCAATGCTGTGCACCTAAGAATAAATGAAAATGAAATCGGAACAGAAGAATAAAGGGCAAGGGAGAGAATCAAACTCCGCAGGATATGTGTAAAATGCTTTTAGTGACCTCAAATTATGGGATTAAAAATGGAATGAAAAGGAAATGGTTTTGAAAGTAAATGATTGAACGCAAGCATTTGAACTTGCTCTCTAGGAAGTAACAATAGCAAACCTCACTTAAGCTTCTGTGTATTTAGAAAATCAGAAACAAGGAGAAATACTGGGACCATTCTTTGGTTGGGGAGCCATTAGAAACTACTATTACTAAGATAATTCCCGAAAAGACAAGAAAGACCTCCATTAAAACAATAAAGAGGAGAGTCCACAGGGCCTCTGGAAGCAAGGGGCTTGAGTTGTTAGCGTCTCACCTCCCCTTCTTTTGTCCCAAACTCCATCCCTTACCTACTGGGGAAGGTCAAAACCCAAATAACTCTAGAGCCATGAGGGCCAGCTGTATCATTAGCAGGGCCCAGAAGAAAATGAAAATGTAGAACCTCTTATTCAAAAAGCAGAAAATAGCATGCTACTAGAGGTATTAAAATGAACACTTTTCCCTTTCTTCCAGTCTTTCTCTTGACTTGTCATCGTGTCTTTTTTATTTTTACTTACTGCATTATAAATAAAGAAAAAAATAAAAATTTAAATTATTAGCATGAATTTTACCATTCATTTTTATATTGATACATTCTAGTCTTAAATATAAAGTCCTTTAACTTGTATGTAGAATCATCAAAATCACACAATTTGCATTTTATAGCTCATACATTGCATATGTATTTTATTCCTATCAGAAGGGCAGAAATGCTGCAGAATACTAACTCAACTGTTTTTATTTCCACTTCCTATGCAAGTACATTCTATTAACACTACCTTCAACTTACAGATGGGTAAAGAAAGACTAACAGAAAAGGTAACCATGGATCACTCTCTTTCCTTTGGATCATGATTTCTAGCATATGTGATTGGCTAATACAGGGAAGTAACATGAGTAAGGAAAGATATGACAGAGTTCCTTAGTTGTTTTGTGTTTCTTAGAACTCCATTATCTTCTATCTGCTTATGAAGCAAGTTCCCTTTCAAAAAGAAAAAGGGGCCTCTCAGGGTTGTCGGACTGCCCTTTCCCCACTTAGTTATAAACCTAATAATATTGCCTTGATTTGCTTCACGTTACAGTGAACTCCTGTGCATCATGGGTCCACCTGAGTGCTGTGCTCAGGGGTCACTGTGACCATTATATGAGAATGGGGCAACAAGGAATCACAGCCATCATGCACATCATATGTATCTTATCTGTTCAAATACGTGTTCGTTCCATTGCCCTATTTCACTTCACTTAAAAGCATGAGTTCAAGGATAAAATTATTAAGAATCTTAAGATGGCAGTAATGTGGTTTTGGAATATAGGTGAGGTTTGGTGGGGTGAGGTCCGGAGCCGACGACCAAGAAAGAATTCTTGAGACGTCTTTGGTGCAAAATGGTGGTTTTATTCAAGCACAGGCACAGGACCTGTGGACAGAAAAAGCTACTGCACAGGGGTTGTGAGGAATGACTGATTATATACTTGGGAGTTGGGGGAAGTAAAGAAAAGGGAGGTTTCAAAAGGATTTTCATATGTTAAAGAAGACTCACAGGATACTGGAGCCCTTGCCATTGTCAAGTTAAAGGTTGTTTTTCCCTCTAGCAATGCATTAACATTAAGATAGTTGGATGCTTCCTGGAAGAATGTCACACAAATCCCATCCGGGATTGTTGGGGGCGGGGAGGTTGCGGGTGTCAGCTTGTGCTTTGTCCTCAGCTAGCCTTCTGCTCCCTCATCAGCAGTAGCAGTGCGGAAAGCAAGCCTGAGGCCCTCCGCTGGGCCCCTATAGACTTGTGTGCTCATGAAGCCAGCCCCGGGAGCAATGGACTAATATTCCTAACTGTTGTCTAAAGAAACTGCTTCTTCCCAATAATTGTGTCTTAATTTGACTACAAAGCTATTTCAGAAAGCCTTCTGGGATTAGCAAAGCCTTCCCCGATTTATAACTCAGCCTCATAGAAACAAGGCAATAAGACTAATAACAGTGCAATTTATAACTCAACCTCATAGAAGCTAAGGCAGTAAGACTAACCAATGGCAGGGAACCGCACCTGGAGAAATCATTTAGCTGCCTGAGTCAAAGACTTTTTATTATATTAAAAATGAAGATTGAATTGATTTGACCTAACATCCTAATGACTATTATGAATTTTAACCTCACTCACTCAAGATCCTATAACAGTGATCCATGTAGCTCGTCCACTGTCTGCCTTGCATTTGGGGTAAGAAAAGTTCAAGCCCAGAGGGCTCTCCTGTCAACAAGGGAGCAAGATGGAAAGGACAGTGCAAGAGGGACTAGGTTGAATGTTACCCTTGGATACTTCAATGTGGGGTATAAGACACTCAGCTACTGGGGGCCCTTGGGTGGTTCAATTGGTTAAGTGTCTGACTCTTGATCTCAGCTCAGGTCTTGATCTCAGGATCCTGAATTCAAGCCCGGTATGGAGCCTACTTAAAAACAAACAAAAAGACACTAGGACACTGAAGGGCTTTTCATAGGAATCACAGAGGCATTTAAAGAGTGTGTCTTTTACTTCCTTTGAATTTCAATGGCACCATTTTGGCAAACGCTGCCTTGGAACGTGACTCGCTTTAAAGAAATTTCTTGGCAATAGTATCAATATCGCTTTTTTGTATATGTCAGCTAGCTCACATTTATGACTTTGTAGATGTTGAAGTAGAAGATCCTGAGGAAAGAGTTAATATGGAAGTACCCAGCATAAGACATGCTGGACCCATTTCCTTACCAGGAAAAAATAGGAAGGCACTCATCCAGGAACTCATAAAAGACTGCAGAGAATTTTGATTGGCAGTTTTAGCCTCTGCATCTGGAGAGTTTATTTATAGTTATTGAAATCTTGATAATCAGTGGTACAGGAGAAAAAGGAAAGAATAGATTATTGGAAACCATGCATCATTCACAAACTTTATTTTAAACAGTTGTTTTTAACCGCCGCTTTTCTGTCAAAATTTCCACCAGACTGCATAACAAAGAGTCAGTTTACAACTTAGTACTTAATTTCTTTTTATGCCATCTGCTGACCGGCAGGAATAAATGTCAAAGACTGGGAAAGAGCATTGTTGAGTAACCCAAAGCAAATAAAAAATAACAAATGAATGAACTACTGCTATGAAAAATGACTAACCTACTTTGACCCCTCCAGGACTATGTCATACAACCAGCGGAGATCACAAAGAACAAAACTGGGCCACTGAGCCTAATAACTAGAGCAATATTTATATTACATAGCATACATCTTTTAAATTCCAAGTCATACTTTATTATAGAAACACAAGTCCACTCGAAATTAGCAAGGAGTAATTGGCTAGAAAGTAATTATTGATTCTTTAGCTTTTTTTTTTTTTCATTTCTTTCTTTTTCTGAATCATGATGTGTAGTTAAAAGGCCAAATCTCAATAATTCTAGAAGGGAAGTTTTTGAAAGTTCTGTTTCATTAAGTCAACCTGTAAGGAAGAGCTTCACAAAATGGATCATCTGTTTTTGGACCTTGTTTGATAAAAGCCATAAGCCCTTCCTTGAATGGCCGGAACTCCCCTTGGGATGCACCCCTGCTTTAATATTTAAATTAATTAATAATGACTGATGTTAAGAATGCCACAAGTTTATCTGATGCTTTAGGCCTAATGGATTATGGTTAGGCTCTGTCAGCTATTAGAATCAGAGTCGGCCACTGTTCTGTGCCCTCCAGTTTGTGGCTTGAATCCAGAAAGCTACACACTCGACACTTGAGTTCTGAGTATCAACTAACCTTAAACACTTCACCACAGTTCCAAGGAATTGCTTTAAACAAGGCGTGGGTACTGTACTCAATTACCTTCTAGTTAGATTAGATTTGCAATGTTTTTTGTTCAACCTCTTTTGTGCAGTAACATTCACTGAGTGTCTGTTATATCCCATGCTCTATGCTAAGCACTATTGAGACAGGAGCTCATGTAATAATGACTTAAAACCCATGAAGCAAGTGCTATTATTACACTCACTTGCCAATGAGAAAATAAGGACTCAGCGAATAAACGTACTTTGCTAAGGACATTCACCTATAAAGTGGTAGAGATGGGATATAACCCCATGCTTTCTTACACTGGAACTCATTATTCTACACTGAACCCTATTTCATTACACCAGAAGATGTTATATCTGATAGCATCAAACAGGCTAGGAATAGGACATTTTCAACACAGATTGCTGAACTATATAGGCTTCTCTAGGTTCACACTGTTACCGTACGCTACTACAGGAGCTCAAAAAGGTAAAATCAGTAAAAAAAAAAAGGCAAAAGAAACAATTGGTTCTGAACAGTGACCCATCGTTGGAGGAACTGAAATGCAGTCAGACTGATCAAGAAAAAAGAGGAGAGGCAATGGGTATCCAGAAAGAGTTGGTAATTACTACACACGTACTTGAGAAGGCAGCAGACCTTTTCTGCTACATGGGTTGGTTGTTACTTTAGATACCTCCTCGCTACTGCATCTGAGAGTAGATTGTCAATATGAAATGCCCATCTTCCCAAGAGTAAAAAATCAGCTATATTTCTCACTTCTCTTTCCCTGTTTCTTCTCATTCCCTACCCTTGTTCCTAGTCTGCTCACATACAAAGAGTTGATATATCACTTACTGAAAGTAGTTAATCTTTAGTCTATAAATTCACCAACAAAATGTCAGCCCCCAAATTATCATGAAATTGACTAGATTCTCATCAATATGCCTCTTGATAAACTTAGGGTTAGAGTTCATTTGGCAGGACTGTACATCTAAATGGCACCATTATTCCTAGTATTATTTTTCTCATGATACAAAAGATTTTTTAAGTTTTTAGGATTGAGAGCTTTCTCTGGAATGATATTTTCTATTCAAGTCAAGAAAAAGAGAAGACACATAAATTCTAGGTGCCACAGTTTTGATGGGATAAACAAAAACTGAAATATAACATTTAGTAGCTTGAGAACCTTTTGAGAAACTTCTTTTTGACTTGAGGAAGGACAACAGAACAAAGGTGATTCTGGCTAAATGTAGAAGATATTTTAACTACT
Organism: Halichoerus grypus; assembly: GCF_964656455.1. Lineage (NCBI taxonomy): Eukaryota > Metazoa > Chordata > Mammalia > Carnivora > Phocidae > Halichoerus > Halichoerus grypus. Next base: position 29,541,459 of record NC_135720.1, on the reverse strand, counting down.
GTTGCTTATCTGTACATGGATAAAATCCCTCTAATCCTAGGCTTCTGGTTTAGAAAGTGAGCTGTAAAGTGGGCGATTTCAGAACATTCTCCCACTCAGAAACTCTGTTAAAACAGAAGCAGAGGGATTTGGGAGTGAAAGGCCTTATGTTCATATAGTAAGTTTTCATTTGGGTAATTAAATTTACTTTCATTGGCTGCATAATCTCTTAAAAAATAATTCATATTTACTTCAAATCCTTAGGTCCGAAAATTGTTTTTAGTAAAATACAGTGCCTAAAAGAATGAGATCAGTATCCAGATGAAAGCTTTAACTTTTGTTTTATGATGCTTTAAACTACGAGATACATATACTTCTATGGTCAGAGGGGGTAGAACCTGAATTATTTTTTTAAAAAACTTGAATATTGGCCAGTTTTCAACACTGCTTATAGCAATATTGTCATATAAATGTGGAAATAACTTTTTCAGTTTGTCCCAACCACAACATCAAGTGTGACTTGTTTTATTTTTTCATACTCCATGTCATTAAATAGATAACATTTAGTAAAGTCCTACATTTCATCACTGCTGACAATATCTTACGAACACAGAACTTAACAAAACAAAGCTGCAATAAGAGTTTTGGCTTTGTTTCATATTTCATTTCCTTTACATAGCGTATTGTTTACAGGGATGGGGAGCATTTTAACACTCCTTAGAATATAGAATTTATTTACCATGAATAGACATTTATATCAGTGAGTGAAGAAATGACACCGTGCTTCTTCACAATAATCAAATAACCTATTTAAAACAGTCTCCACGTCTTTTACTTTGGGAGTAAAATAAGCTTGAATTAAGATGGCTTAATCATTCAAAATTCTTTGACTTTTCTTTCTTTCTTTCTTTCTTTCTTTTTTTTTTTTTTTTTTTGCATTTTAGCCATGAAATATCAGACCTTTCTTTTTGTCCATTCTACCTAACACCAAAGGTTAACTATTTTCAGGATAAATTTTTCAGTGAGGTAAAATAATGGTTGAAGAGTTATGTCCAACAGAAAGATCATTGGCTTGCTAGGATTTTGCTATTTGCCGACTAAAAAAGCATTTACTGGATTTTGAAGTGTATTTTCCAGTTACAGAAAAGCATTTATGGAAAAATAACATTCATGTGGAAAAAAGAAAAAAATCTACTCATTCTGCTTCATCATCTCTACATGAAAGGAGAGATAGGGGGAAAGCACTCATTACTTTCCTGGCAATAATCAAGGAAACTAAGAGAAATTCTAACAGAATATTTTTGTTTTAAAAAAGAAAGAAGAGGCAGGGTTTGAAACTATCAAGGATTAGTGTAGAAGTCAGCTGCATGCACATAATAGACTAAGCTATGCTCCCTCCTGGAGCCAGACCAAGGTCAGAAAATTCAATTTTGATTCCTAACTTATAAAAAATTCTGACACATTTTGTATGTGTAAATCCAAATGCATGCAAATCTACCAATTTCTCAGCGAAATCAGTGTTCCTGCCTATTAATTTCTTTTAATTAAAAAAGAGCATAACTGGAGGAGTTCTTATTAGAATCCAATGTACCCCACCCCAGCTTCCTCTTTCTTTAGGTCAAGCTAATAAGTCCCTTTGGAAATCAAAATAGACAGCTACCACCATTATAATAAAATGTAATGACATGCGAATACATAACAAAAATGCATTTGCATTTTGAAAATAAGTTATCTTTAAGACTTTCTCCACTATCTACTCTCTTTTAAAGTTCATCTCAGTCTCAAGGTCAAATATTAGCAAGTGTGGATGTCAAGATATTTAAAAATAAGTATATATTGAAGTCATTGCACACATTATCATGGGAACATAAGATGGTGAAAAATTTTTGGAGGACAACTTGCCAATATCTATCAAAGTATCTCTGCTGCTAGGACACTTACAGTTTCAGTTCTGGGTCACTCCTATTCTTACAACAACATAAAGCTGAACAAACTGAAAATCAATGACTTTTCTTGGACTCATCAGAGAACTGAAGTCACAGGACAAACTGGCACCCCCAAATCTGGAATCCAGAGAGTCAAAGTTGAGATCTGCTTACCAGAAGCAGATGCCTGTGGAGCCAAACCAGTAGGAACACTTAGATGGCAACTTTGACAAATTGCTAGAGGCTGAGTATGGTCTAGCCTGAGAAAGAGATACTGGTTGGGGTTGCAGACTTAGAGCTGAAAGATGTAAATTCTCTCCAAGGGGAGTAGTTAAGAGTGACAAAACTCAGGAGGGGAGTCAAAAACAAAGAAACTTGAGGAATGCAAGGCCACTGGCACCTATTGGTACTTCAAACATTAAACAGAGATCCACTCCCAGCAAATTAACATAAAACCTCACTCTAGAGGCCCATTTACCTCAGTTCCTTTTACCCAATATAACATGTATAGCTTCCAACAAAAAATTATAAGACAAGCCAAATACAAGAAAAAACACATTCTGGAGAGACAAAGCAAACATCAGAACCAGACTTGAATGCAACACAGATGTTGGAATGATCTGACAGGGAATTTAAAAAAACTATGATTAATATTTGAGGGAATATAGAAAAGTATGCAAGAGGAGATGGGTAATTAACTGGAGAGCTGTAAAGTCTAAGGAAAAATAAATATTAGGTGCTGAAAAACAAAATCCCCAAAAAACAACCACCAAAAAATGTGGTAGTAGAAATGAAGATTGCCTTTGAGAGACTTATCAGTAGACTGGAAATGTCTGAGAGAAGAACCAATGAGATTAACGTTAAGTTAATAGAAATGTTCCAAACTGAAATGCAAATAAACAAATGAAAGAAAAAAACAAACAAAAGAAAAAAACAAAACATAACATCCAAGAACTGTAGGATAATTTCAAAAAAGTGTAACATACACGTTATTAGAATACTAGAAAGGGGAAGAAAGAGTGGGTCAGAAGAAAGATTTGAAGTAATAATGGCCAAGAATTTTCCAAAATTAATAGCCAACACTAAGCCACAGATCTAGGAAGCTCAGAAAACACCAAGCGGTACAAATACCAAAAAACACACACTTGGGAATATCATATTCAAACAGCAGAAAAATCAAAAACAAAGAGACGTTCTTGAGAAAAGTCAGAGCAAAAAAAGAATCACCTTATCTACAGAGGAACAAGTATTACTGTGGACATCTCCTCAGAACCAATGCAAACTACAAGAGATAGATTGAAATACTTAAAATGTTGAACAATGACAACAACAATAACAAAACCTGCCTAGAATTCTATATCCAGTGAAATTACCTTTCAAAAGTCAAGGAGAAATAAAGTTTTGTTTTGTTTTTTTACAGGCAAAAACTGGGAGGATTCATTGACAGCAGACCTGCCTTGCAAGAAATGTTAAAAGGGTAGTAGAAAAGGGGTGAGAAATAAGTTTGATTTTACAGTGCAGTAATCTGACAAATAGAGCTTCAAGGTTAACATCAACAGTGAGAAGTCATGTTGATTGCATGCACCGTTGATATAATGTGGTGAAAATGACACTTTCCCTTTGTGGTCTTCCTTCCAAAAAGACATAACTCCATCCTAACCAAGAGAAAAATCCCATTTGAGGGCCATTCTACAAAATACCTAGCCACTATTTCTCAAGACTGCCAATGTCACCAAAAACAAGGAAAGTCTGGAACAATGTTGCAGCCAGGGGAACCCTAAGAAGACATGATGACTAAATTTAATGTGGTATCCTGGATGGGATCCTGGACTAGAAAAAGGACATGAGTTAAAAACTGAAAAAGTCTGCGGGGCGCCTGGGTGGCTCAGTCGTTAAGCGTCTGCCTTCGGCTCGGGTCGTGATCCCAGGGTCCTGGGATCGAGCCCCACATCGGGCTCCCTGCTCCGCGGGGAAGCCTGCTTCTCCCCTCCTTCTCCCCCTGCTTGTGTTCCCTCTCTCGCTATGTCTCTCTCTGTCAAATAAATAAATAAAATCTTAAAAAAAAAAAAAAACTGAAAAAGTCTGAATAAAGCTTGCAGTTTAGTTAATAAAAATTTATCAATATTCGTTCACTAACTTAAAATATACCATACTAATGTAAGATATTAATAACGAGTATATGAAAACTCTCTGTACTATATCCACATTTTTTTTAAGAAACTAGTCTAAAAATGTTACTTTGTAAAAATGCAAAAGATAAAACAAAACCCTCTTTCAAATAGTTTTTAAAAATACACTGCTAGGAATTTATCCTATATGTATATAAGCAAAAATATGCCATGAGAGATTTCCCCCTGAGGCTTTGTAATTTAAAAGATCTGACGCCAAATTAAATGTCCATCAATATAAGCTTGGTTAAGTAAATTACATTATAGCAATAAAATAGATCATTCTGCAGTCATTAAGAAAAAAACATACCTGTATGCACTGCTATAGGAAGAACTCCAAGGCATAGCAAATGAAATGCAAAGGCAAGCATATTCACAAATTTTAATTTTAAATTTAAATGTTTGGACAAAGCTTATAACAAAAAAATACTACCTCCATGTCCCTTTCCCTCTCTATCTCTTACTCTGTTCCTGAGACAAAACCATTTTCAACCCTTTTATAACTTTCTTGATATTTCCTTCCATATTTTTAAATAAAATGTTTATGCTTTTCTTTCTTGATTTTTCCAATTTAGATAGCTTCATTAATTGAGTACTATGGATGGTGAAAACTTAACTCGCTTATACCCCTATCTCACTCCTCATACACATTTAGTTTCCTCTTTCTCTCAATGAATTCAGGGAATGTAACAATTGCTCATAAAATTAATATTCAATGGTTATATAATGTCATGAACACTTCGTTCTTAAGCAGATTTTACTTGGTCTTCCTGGTTTCATCTTGATATGCTCCTCTGTGTTTGGATTATCTGAGCCTTTCTGGGGTTCTATATATGTTTCTGTGCTTCTTACTACCACCAGCTTAGGTTTTAGCTTAAGCTTTAAGAACCCTTACTGTTTGCATAGGCACTTGCTGGTTGGCTAAGTTACTCATCCCTCTGCTTTCCAGCTTCCAAATTTCATTCCTGATTCTCTTTCTCTTCTCTTCTCTTCTCTTCTCTTCTCTTCTCTTCTCTTCTCTTCTCTTTTCTTCTCTTCTCTTCTCTTCTTCTCTTCTCTCCTCTTCTCTTGGGACAGATCTAGGTTTCAATTCTGTACAAAATTGTACCATACAAAATTTGTACAAAAAATTGTACCAAAAATGTTTGTACAGTTTTGAATACACTCTTTAAGAAAATGAAGATAAAATTATGAATACAAAATTTGATTTGAAAGTGAATATTTATTTTGAATCAGAAAATAAGACCTAAAAGTAACAAATTTTTAAAACTACTACAGATATCACAAAATTTTAAAAGACTGAATATTTTTATTGATTAGTGGCTTGATGCAACTCTATAATATTTTTCTCCCACAATTTTTCTGACTAGATACACTTTGTCTCTTTATATGAGGACGATTTTGTAACAACACTTTCTTTGGAGAAAATAGACCAGTATTTCAACCTTTTCTCTAGCATGGTTAACCTTTTTCTTTTTCTTTGAGTCAGGATGCACAAAACATGTGACTTTACACACAGAGTTGATACTATATGAAGATATTGTTCTATGTTCTAGAAATACAAGAAATCTCGTAAGTCACAGTTTGTAAAATTCTCATCAAAACAGAAAAAAAAATGGTCTATATGACACCAAATTATTCACTTACAATTTCATATATCTGATGTTTGGAAAAATTTTTTAGACATTAGTTTCTGGCTTTGTATATTTTAATTATTACTTTGGCACTACGTGGATATGCTGGTATCATGGGAACAGTAATATTACAAAACAATTTCTGACCTTGAATATTTGCATTGTGATGCCTAGTGTGTTGGTAAAGTGAGTAGCAAAAATATTCCTAGAACCTAGGATGGCTTTCGATAATATACCTATTCACAAAAATGATTGCATGCAAAATAAATATATTCTTCTAAACCAAAACTCAATGTACACCCAAATAAACTTCCTTAGTTAGATCTCAAAAGTGACCATAGCCACCATCCAATGCAAGATGCACTGTGATGAAGGAGAAGTCAGAGTGGAAATACACATCAATCTTAACTAATTATAGTAAAAAATGCTTACCTTTGTAAATCTTACAAAAATAAATGACCACTTGAACACATCGCTAGAGTCCTTCCTAAAGCCTTGGAAGGCACCATGCAAGCAAAGAGTAGGCCCTAAAGTAACCCTAAAGCTTCATAGTAAATCCACCAGTGCTTTTTGTCCTTTGAATTTATACCCTTTATAAAATCCCTTTATTTTTCTCTATCATGAATAAAGAGCTATCAACATTCACATACAGTTTTTGTGTGAACTTAAATTTTTATTTCTCTGGAATAAAAGCCAGAGCTTTTATTGCTAGGTCATACGGTAAGCACATGTCTTTCTTTGTAAATAACTGGCATAATCTTTCCAGACTAACTGTACCATTTTGCAATCCCATCAGTGATGAATGGATGGTCCAGTTTCTCCACATCCTCACCAGCATTTGGTATTATTACCCTTTTTTTTATTTTAGCCATTCTGTTAGATGTACAGTGATATCTCATTATGGTTTTAATTTGTATTTCCCTAATGACTAATGATGCTGAATATATTTTTATATATTCATTTGTCATCTGAATACCTTCTTTAGTGAAATGTCTCTTCATGTCTTTGGCCCATTTTCTAATTGTTTGTTTTTTACAGTTGGCTTATGAGAGTTCTTTATATATTTTAGATGCAAGTCCTTTGTTGGATAAGTGGTTTGCAAATATTTTCCGAGTCTGTAGCTTTTCTTTTTATTCCCTTCACAGCATCTTTAGCGGAGAAAAATCTGTTGTTGTTTTTGTTCTTCTGGACACAACCCAAATAATCTTTCACTGGGAGAACAGTTAAACAAACCATGGTACATATATGCCATGAGTCCTAGCCAGCATTAAAAGGAATGAACTACTGATATGGGAAAAACCTAAAATAATCTCAAGAGAATTATGCTCTCAAAAGGTTACACACTGTATTATTGCATGTAGGATGACTTTCTTGAAATGACAAAATTATAAAGATGGAGAATAGATTAATGGTTATCAGAGGTTGGAGAGGTGGCAGGGGCTGTAGGAAGGTAGCATGAGGCATCTTTGAGATGAAACTCTTCTTTATCTTCATTGTGGTGGTGGTCACACAAATCTATACATGTAATAACATGGCACAGAATAAAATACACACACACAAATGTTCCAGGGAAGTTTTAAGAGCAGTTACTTTGGATGAAAAAAAAATACATGGGGAAAAATATATGTGAGAAATAATTAAAAGTTTAGATAACAAAGTAAGAACAAGATGGTATATCTAAATTCAACTATATCGATAATAGCATTTAATCCTAAATAGTCTAAACACATCAACTAAAAGGCATCAAGTGTCATAATGGATAAAAAGCAAGACCCAAGCTACCTATAAGAAACTGGTTAAATATAAAGAAACAAGTAAGTCAAAACTTGTATGCCTGGCTAAACTAGTCCAAAAAAAAGCTAGAGTGACTATATTAATATCACAAAAGTATACTGGAGAACAAATAATATTACCAGGGATAATTAAATTCATTTTATTATGATCAAGGTTTCAATTAATCAGGACATATCTGATTAATTGAGTTGCAAACATTTATGCATCTAATAACAGACCTTCAAAATACATGAAACAAAACCAATAGAACTATAAAAAGAAATAGACAAATCCACAATATAGTCAGAGATTTAGACATCAACATCTCAATAACTGATCAAACAAATAGAAAATCAAGAAGAATAAACAAGTTTGGGTCATTGAGGAAATTTACCTAAAATTGTACATTTTTAGGGTGAGTGATATCTTTATTAAGTATACATGTGTTAACTGTGACCATGAAGAAGTTAGCAAAATAGAGATAATATATTCAAATCATTTATACTATTTGTTGCTGCCCATTTTTTTTTAACAGTGTTGACTTTTGTGATCATATTGGTCATCAGAAATCCAAACTGCTAATGAGCTTGCAGTGGTCTATCACATGGTCTATGTTTATAACTTATGGTTTGCTCATTGCCTATAGTACTTGCAAGATCAGAATCTGAGCCAGGTGATCCTGGACATTAGCATCCATTTTCCCCAGCCACAGTCATAGACCCCCTTTAGAGTCTATGAGCGAAAGAAATCTGCAAGTCTGTGGCTCAAAGTTTTTCCATATGAGTTAGATCCAGAGAAGGGACTAAAACATCAGGGTAAAATATTTATTAAGATAAATGAAAGTGAAAAATTAGGGATTGGTGGCCATGAATCGGAAAGATCCAAAACATGAAATAAGACACAGGGGGTAAAGTTCAACATAATTTAGAAGCAAGGAGAAGGAAATGTGATGCATTTCTATAACCACATGATAGTCTCCCTTTACCTTTGACAATCTTGTGTAAGAAATCTTAAGTGGGGGGGGCACCTGGGTGGCTCAGTTGGTTAAGCATCTGCCTTCGGCTCAGGTCATGATCTCAGGGTCCTGGGATCGAGTCCCACATCAGGCTCCTTGCTCAGCGGGGAGCCTGCTTCTCCCTCTCCCTCTGCCTGCTGCACCCCCGCTTGTGTTCTCTCTCTCTCTCTTTCCCTCTCTGTCAAATAAATAAAATCTAAGAAAAAAAGAAATCTTCAGTGGGGAATTTCGATTATTTGGGGGGACTCATCTGTTTTGAGTGTGAAGTTGCTGTGAAAGTACACTTGATAGAAGTCAGATGACCCTGCTAAAAATTAGGTGAGTCTCAGCTTTTTGCAAATCCCCACTCACTGTGTCACCTTGACAAGTCATTTAACCCCTTGGAATCACAGCTTTTTTGCCTATAAAATACAAATGATGGTACAAACCTACTGATGAGGTTGCTTAATGCAAATGTAAGACGTTAGAAATAATCATTTATACTGTAGAGCAATACTGTCCAGTAGAACTTTTTCAATGATAGAAATATCCTATAACTTTCTTATTCAATGTGATGTGCATTACCACATGTGACTAGTGAGCATGTTTAAAATATGGCTGGTATAACTGAGGAACTGAATTTTTGATTTTACAAGTTTAAGGAACTTAGATTGAAATTGGGGCGCCTGGGTGGCTCAGTCGTTAAGCGTCTGCCTTTGGCTCAGGTCATGATGCCAGGGTCCTGGGATCGAGCCCCACATCGGGCTCCTTGCTCGGTGGGGAGTCTGCTTCTTCCTCTCCCTCTGCCTGCTGCTCTGCCTACCTGTGCTCTCTCTCTCTCTGTCAAATAAATAAATAAAATCTTTAAAAAAAATAAAAAAAAATAGCCACATGTGGCTAATGGCTACCATATTGGACACCACAGGCATAGAGCTAAAGAAAAAATGTCCAATTCATTTTTTGGGGTCCTGTTTCACAAGCGACAGGGAACGTCAGAAAATCTATCAACCAAAGTTTGTATTCCTTTCCATTTATGTGAAGACACATAAAAATACCTGGCTTTTAACTTCCTGACTTTGTGCTCTGGAATGTGGTATTAAAGAGTACCTCTCGGGGCACCTGGGTGGCTCAGTCAGTCAAGCCTTCCACTCTTGATTTCGGCTCAGGTCCTGTGATCTTGGGGTTGTGAGATGGAGCCCTGCATTGGGCTCTGCCCTCAGTGGAGAGTCTGCTTGAGATTCTCTCTCTCCCTCTGCCACTCCCTCCACTCATGTGCTCTCTCTCTCTCAAATAAGTAAATCTTTTTTTTAAGATTTTATTTATTTGACAGAGAGAGAGAGAGAGCACAGGCACAAGTAGGGGGGAGGGGCAGAGGCAGAGGAAGAAGCAGACTCCCCACTGAGCAGGGAGCCCTGCGTGGGGCTCTACCCCAGGACCCTGGGATCATGACCTGAGCTTAAGGCAGATGCTTAACTGACTGAAACACCCAGGCACCCCAATAAATAAATCATAAAAAAAAAGAGTCCATCTAGAAAGATTTCCCATTTTCCCACGGTATAGTAGCTAAGATACTGCACTCAGAAAGCAGGTAGAGAGGTTTTGGCTACAGGTGAGAGGTTTTGGGTATTTTTCTTACATTTCTAAGATCACAGTCAATACCTGGGATGCAATAACCATCACTATGGTTCTTGGCATAAAGGAAGCTCAAAGGCTATCTCTAACAGGCCACTAGCCTAAGAAAGGTGCTGAGGTTTCTTTCCTTGACAATGCTAAATTTACCCCTCTAGAATGGCTTAGGAATAGTTCCAACAAAAGACAAGTAAATACAATTACAGTCTTCAAATCAATTAAGCAGTCTCCATGGTTCCAGAGGGTTAGTCTGACCTTTAGTCATGTTAACCTTTGCCCTTGATTTTATTAAAATGTTTTTTTGACAGATACATTTTTCACCTGTGCCTTTACTTTTTAGCCATGTGTGTGGTGATGTTTTTATTTCAGATCATGTTAGTTGAATAATTTCCATATGATTTAAAAATACTTGGCTAAGTGAAAAGAAAGGTAATAACTAGCAAGGATAAAACTAATTGTTCATCCATACTCCTATGTTCCTTTTTTCTTCAATCTGAAAAATACGAAGTAGAATCCTCTTTTTGTATTAATTTATCTAGAAATAAGAAAACCTGACTATACATGTTAGTAAGTGAAGGAGACTCAGAATCACCTTTCCTATGAATGCAATGGCAGAATTTTAGTTCTTATCTGTGTATCCATCCAGTCCTAGATATTTGGTGTTAAATATCTAAGTCATTTCAAATGACCAACTCAGTTTTCAACCTTTCATAATATGGATAATATAGAAAGAATTTCTCTGGATTTGTTAGCAACTTGAATTTCAAAGCTTTGTATTGTCAGTAAATTATTGCATTTACTTTGATTCTTTCATGCTGAGAAAGAAAATGCAATATGCCTATGTTAACCTCTTCACATATTTTTACTGACTATTGCTATTTACTCCTTCTTTTTCCAACATTCTTATGTGCTATGATAAGATCAATTTCAAAAGCTTTCAAATAGATTTTTATTTACTAAAAATTTTTAATAATTGTTTCTATATTACTTTATGAATTTATCTCCTTAAAGAATTACACTGCTTTATTGTTTATTATATTCATTGACATTTGACATTTCTTATTAGAAATGTCATTCCTTGACATTCATTGACATTTCTTATTAGAATACCTTTCTTCTATTCAACTACAATATAGTCTGCTTTTGTTTCCTTTATAAAAACATCAATAGAACACGCTCCAATATTTCCTTGAAGATTCACTGGCATTGTAGCATTTTGGTTATATCTCCTTTTATGAGAGAGATAAGAACAATTTCTGAATTACTGCTCTGAATACTACTTTTAACAATCTGATTAACAAAGGTCATATTCTAAGGCAATGTGATTGGTAGACATAATGATGACTCTGTCATTCTGATTGCCATGTAAGCACATCCACATTTCTTGAAGATGAAAACTCTATAATCAACGACTAGTTAAAGCAATGGTCAGAATATTTTTTAGATGGTTTTCTTATGTACTTAAGGTGTAAATTGGCTTTACTAGGGAATACTCCCTTCCTCCCACCTCTCTGCCTCCTACCCACACCCACCATATAACCTTTCCATGATATCTTTCTGGTACTTTAAAATAACAAAAGGTATAACCCTGTATATTGAATATAGAGACAACTAATATCCATGTGTCATTGTGGCCATAATACAGATAAGAACTGAAGCTGAGACCAGCTATAGGTCATAGAGAGCCCAATAGGAGCACTGTGCAACCTTTCCAGATTCAGGCAGAATTCATCAATATGAAACTAACACATTGCAGTACTTCACTTTTAAGTGATGTAATAATCTCCAGAATGCTTATTTAGAAGGAAACTGCTTCATATAATTGGTCCCCATTCTCAAACTAAAGCTTATTGTTAGAATAAACTTTTGTATTCTTCCACCAACATACAAACCCATTTGGCCTTCTGGGCATAAATGGGCAGGAAATGACATGCTACTGGCAAAATCCTATTCTTTGCCTTCCAAGGCCACACACAGAACATAATTATAACCAACCATTGATTGAACCTGATGTCTCATGTTTTCTTTACTGGATTCACTTTATTCAGTATAATACTTGGTGATAAGCTATCAAAAAGATCTAAATTATTCCATGTTCTTTTTAAAAATCTCTGCACGTTTTTGTGATTATGATCTGGCCTTTGGTCTTAAATAAGACACATTGCTAATAACTTACTGTAGTACCTATTGTATCCCAAGCATAAACAGTAATTTCTGGCCCAAAGTAGGACTCCTTTTCAATCAAGTGTACCAGCTGCCCGGGGCTCTCTTTATTCCTGTGCCCTTTACCATTGACTCTTAAATTATTCTAGGCTGAGACCAATCCAACCATGAAAACCTTTTAAGTAACTGTTTGAAGGCATCCTGGGGGAGGTAAGCTACTGTTGAGCTAAGAAAAAAACATGATTTGTTCAGGTCAATTGATGTTATGGAATGGAAAAGAGAATCTAAGTCCTCCCATTTTGAAGAAATGGTTCACACTGAGCACAGAAGTAGGTGACAGAGGTGGGAATGGAGGTGCCTTTAAGGCACTCTGGAGGCAAAAGTAAATATTTTCTGAAGTATTTTGGAAATAGGCACATTTACATTTTTCTCTGAAAGTGGACTTTTGCTAATCAAAAACTGAGCCCATAGGCCTAAGAAAATGGGAACAACCCCAGTTTGCTTTATGCAGTTTGCCAGACCTTGTGGGATGTCGTACATGTCATTACTGTGGAGACCAGAGCAGTTCGTGGCTTTAATCTATCGGCAATCCCACCTGCTGGATCCAGTAGCCTTTGTAAAATATCTTAGGGCTCTTAGATGAGATGAAGCCACTTTTCTTTCTTTTTATGACAAATAAACTGAGGCATTCCTTGGATTATGCAAATTTTAAGAACTGCAGTCCACTTTAAAGGAGAGTGGCTAGAAGTTTTGTGCAAAATAATGATATTGTATTTGCAGCTAAACAGGTTTGGGCCTTGTTGGAGGTTGACTGAGCAATGAACAGAGTGCGTTTGCCCTTTACAGATTCCTTCTCTACAAAAATAGCTGGCAGCAAAGAGGTGTGGTGAAAGAATCTAGAAAAAAAATAAGAAACAAGGGACACTAAGCGAAAAAGATATTCATGCTCTTTGGGGGTATCAAAACATGTTTACTTGAGATCTCTTTTCTTTAATCCAATAAAAGTATTGGCAAAGTGTTTGGTATTTGAGGCATAGTAGTGGGAGTTCTGTCACGATGTAACTAAAGATGGTGGGAAAACCAGTTTGAATAAAACGAGATCCAACTTGAACCTTTGCCCATGCATGGAACTAAAACCAAGTCAACCCACTGTTAAGTTAACGTTGAGTCATTAGGCTTTTTTTTTTTTTTTTTTTTTTTGGTTCATCTGTTTCTGAATATCTGTGTGTCTTCTTTTTTTATACTCTTAAAAAATAAATTTGCCTGTGGCATTCAGGATGCAATTCTTAGCTTACTACATCCTCCTGCACTTTTAAAAGATGAGTATTAAATTAAAATTTTTATAAAAATATATTTGTGAATGTAGATGTTTTTATTTGATTCCTGATACACTTCTTAGAACCCACCTTTGGTGTTTCATATAGATTCCAGAAAGAGTTAACTGCTAAGAAATCTGCTTTGGTAGTTTTCATTCCAGAGAACGTTGGGAAATTGAGGTGTGAAACCTATTTAAGACTAGTCCCAAAGCCATTGGGTAACCACTAATTGTTCAGCATACCAAGGAGATGTCTAAGTTATCAGCTCATCCCAGTTTGTTCTCCTTCTTACATCTTTTACATGAGAATGTATGCTTTTTGTTTTCTGAAATTTTGAGTCCCCTTTAGACACTTTGGAGAGACAAACCACCTCAGAGATAATCTGCCCCAGTCTCAGATAACCACTGATGTAAAATCTTTACCAGAATGGGTGGAGAGAACTGAACTATGTGGGAGAGGAACTCAAGGGGGAAAATGATTAATTCATGTCAAAAACAGAATTGAAGTTACTGACATATTATTCCTCTGAATACATTAAATAGCCTGTCCATTAATCAACTTGATGAATCCCTTCTAAGAGTATATGGCCTGTTAAAAAAAATGAATACATCTTCTGGAAAAGGGAAGGTGTAAAGGATTTAGGAGGTCAGAGGCACTCACTGCATTTTATAGAAATGGGATCATATATGGTCAATTTTATTTTTACAAATGAGTGTACATTGAAACCCCATCACACACACATACACACACCCACACCCACGCCATTTTTCAATCTTCTTTGGTCAAAAGAGCTGAGATGACTGTTTGTGAAACTTGCCCTCACAACCCCCAGGCAGAATTTGTCGTTCCTTCCTCTGTGCTTCATTCTTCAGACATACCTCTAATGTGGAACTTATATTTTTATATTATAATTACATGCTTATATTACTGTTCACCTTCACCTCCAACTAGACCATGAAAGCAAGGACCATATCTTATTCAGATCTATTCCTCAGTGCTTAGTGCAATGCTTGGTACTTAGTTGGTGCTCAATAAATGTACCAGTGAGTGGATGAATTAGTGGAACTCCTGTGAGTCCAGTAGCCATACATGGGTTCTTGTAAAAATCTTCCAACTACCCAACCTGATCTCTGCAATTGAGGATACTGTTCTGTGTCACTAACATATGTCATTAAACCCAACCCAATTTGATATTACCTAGGTGGAAAGAAACTCTTCATTTAAAGCAGGGGTGAAGGGATTGGTTTTCCATGGCTACCCCCAAAAGTCAATGGCTTCAATGTAATACCGATAACACCACCAATTAATGTTTACATTTTACTCAGCAGAGAATTCTTTACCACCAAACCTGAGAGCTAAGTATTATTGTTTTTTTATACCTCAGAAATTAGAACTCAGAGAAGTGAAATATTTTCCCAGATCACACAGATAGTAAGGATGGAGAGCTTATTAGAACTCAGTCTCTTGGCTCCAAATCCCATTGTCTTTCTCTAACACCCTGCCTGATCTCAGAGTTGTGGGAGTAAACAGAAAAGCCACAGATGTACTTTAAACTCCCAACTCGAGATTGTCACAAAAATTGCCCAAGTGGTTCTCATAACATGTAGATTCAGGCCATGTCTAGGAAGGTATTTTAGAATCAACACAACCTGTGTGTGTGTGTGTGTGTGTGTGTGTGTGTGTGTGTGTGTGGTGTGTGTGTGTGTGTAGTCCTTTATCCTCCTAGAAACAAAATGATCTATCTATTTTGGCTTTGGCTTTATTTGAAAGGGTACTGAAAAGTCTACTCATTATGAATTATATTTCATCCATTCTTCACGAAAAACATAACAGAAACTTCTAAGATCCAAATCACAAAAATAGACAAGGGGATGATCAGTTCCTACAGATATTATAATGAGGGGATTATTTCCCTAATTTCTTTATACTAAAGGTAAATCTTGACGCTTACTAAAATGGAAATAAAATTCAACTTTGTATAACAATAAGAATTTGGAATATGTTAGCCTAGAATAATAGACAAATAAGACATATAAACTTGTTTCAAAAGAAAACAATAAATTCACGAATGAATTTACTCATAAATTATGAAGGAAGTTAGAGATGATGCTTTCATTTTTTGAGGTCATAGAAATTATATTTATAATATGATCCTGGGTACTCCTGTTAAAAGTGACTACTAAGGTAGATAGGCTGTTGACCCAAGACAATATTTTTAAAATACCTCTGTCTGGTCTAATGATCCAAGTTTTTCACTATACTTTGCCTAAGTATTCTTCCAATGGAAGAAAAAGAGCAAGGCTAGTACAATCCATTGATCATTCTCATAGTTCTGAGTGCCCCATGGCTCCTCAAACAATGGCGGCTATGCCGACAAAACCAATAAAAACAGTTACTATGGTGAAAAGAAATTGTTTAAAAGAGAAAGCTATGTTTTTTTCTCCCTATTTCTTGTAACCCTTGACCACTTCCCTTTTAATCAGTTAGATCTTCTCTAGGAATTGATAACACAACAGAAAGCAGAGAGCAAATGAGTCAGTTCTTGGCTTTGGGGTTTCAAAAATTAGACAGTATATCTGGGAGAATATTTAGTGCATAAGAATAAAGTTTTCCCAATTCTTAGGGTTCTGGACAAGACCTCTGGTTGAGAGAAGGAGAGGAGAGCCATGAAGGCACTGTGTATCCCTGAGAAAGATAAATCCTATGCCTTGTCCCCTACTGAAGGCCAAACTTTGGGAAGAATGAGAGCAAGGCCTCAGATGGGCATGTGGTTTCTGAGATTAGAGGGACCTATGATTTCTTCTTTGGCATAGCCCCAGGGAAGGAGCAAGACCAGAGAAGATACAGATCCACAGTGTGCATAGGAAGAGAAGGCCCTAGACCTCCAGGCATCCTGGGTCTAGTGCGGGTGGAGCAACAGAATCTAAAAAGAGTTCAGGCCTTAGGGAGCCTCATAGTCCCTTCACATCCCCAAGTGGTTTGTGACTGAAAAGGTCTCCTCTGCACATGAGGGTGAGCACTGAGGTGGGTTGACCTCAGGCAGGCTCAGGGAGCTTTCCGTGGCTCAGCATGACCCAGCAGCAGTTGAATGACTCCTGTGCCCCCTAGAGGGACTTGGTAGGATCTAAGAGATTGCTGAATGCCCCGTGGCTTTACATTTGGGAACATAGGACAACCCAGCATGGATCTGCATGGAACAATGATGAAAGGTCAGTAGGACCAAGGATATTTCAGGGGATGCCTGCATGAAAAGATGATCTGAGGACCAGATGCCACTATGCTCTTGAAGAGTTGGCCAGAGCTAGGCCCTCCCAGAACATATGCACAACCAAGAAGAATGCAGGCTAGAAATAAAACTTAAGTCAATTTACAGATAAATAAAGTTATTTCTACACACTTGACTTTGAGGACTTTTAACCTACTAAAGGCCACAAGTAACATTTCAGAAAATTGGGTCTTCCTCAGTTGTCCTGGTTTATTCTAATCAAAAGTTGGAAAGATGAGTCAGTAGGTCATGAACCTCTAGATATTCCTCAGAATCTCAAAACTCTCTTTCATCTACCCAATTCACTACTCTAATTTGGAAAACTTTGTTGGTTTAAAGAAAATGAATGGTAGCACTTGTACACTTTCTGAAATATCTACAATGACATCTCATGTTTTATTTTATTTACTTTGTTCATCTTCTAAAACAAGAGCTGTATGTATATATGCATATATAAAAATATAGCGATATATATTATTGCAGTTCATCCTATTATCCTAGAAGTCAGGAACAAGAATTCCACATATTAGGCTTTTTGTCTTGTGGTGATAAAGATTTTACTCTGTACATGGGGAACAAGATTTGGCTTGCAATAAACCAAATCTGTAGTAGAGAACACTTTTATAACAGAGTCGCATTGTATTCAGAAATAGAGATCACTAATAAAGACACCAATAGAAACTATTCAACCTCCCGCTCAAATATTTGCTAAATTATTGGTTTCTCTGTGAGAACATTTTCCTCTGGCATAAACAATGGCCATGAATAGGATGAGTGTTTGAACAGTACAAAAGTACCAGGTTTCTTCCTGTTACCCAAACAGCAATAAACACCATTGGTACAGCACCCTGCCCCACAGCCCTTGTCGGACAATGGGGCTCACACACGAGGGGCCAAGATGTTCAGTTCTCTGATAACGTGAATGTTCAGTCCCAGCTGGGAAGACACCCACAGCCAAAGTTAACAGTTGCAAAAGAGCCATTGAAGAAAAATGGAAAGGCTTCCTTTCCCTCCAAGGCCATGGCGGAAAGCAAAGGAGCCACATCTGGGTGTCTGGGAATGAATCATGTTATTGTATTAAGGAGATGGGCACACACTCTGCTACCCTTCCCTGCCACCACAACCTGCTTCCAGGGATGTTGTCCTATTGACTTCTCTTCTCAAGGCCACCTGTATTAGTGCATGTCAGGGCCAGCACATGAAGAAAACAAACAAAACCTCTGATTTTCTTTAAAGTAATTCTGAAGAAGCTAAAGGCAGAAATGATGATTTACGTAATCTATAAAAAGCATTTAGATGTATCTTTTTAACATGTAATATATACATGTATGTAAATTTCAGAGGTAACTGTCATTGTTTCTTCCATTTTTAAATGGGGAACTTAACCACAGAGAGGCTAAATAAGTTTTGTGACTAAGATGCTACTCCAGGTGTGTCTGGTTCCTGATTTTTCTCCTGGGAATTATGAAGTTAACTGAAACGGTGATTTTTGTACTTTTCTTGACTGCAGTTCAGAAGAAGAAATTCATTTTAGGGGACACCTGGTTGGCTCAGTCGGTGGACCATGCCACTCTCGATCTCAGGGTTAAGAATTCAAGCCCCGCATTGGGCGTAGAGCTTACTTGAATTTTATACTGAGACCTCGAATACAACTCATAAGTGTGCATAGCAAAAGTTTCATGAAATAATAACAAGATAATATGTGCCTTTATACACATTTTCAGCAGTTCCAGAACATGAATATTTCCTATTTTATTCTCTTTAAAGGAAAAAAATGTAATAATCCACTAAATTGGTTTCATTTTATGACTTTCAAATAGGTCTTGAACCATATTTGAAAAACATTTAACTAAAACATCTCCACCAAATGACTCCTGGCTTTTTTTAATTACCCCTCCTACAGGTGTCTGAATTCTTCCATTACTATCTATTTTATTTCTGAACATTTCTATGTGTAGAGATATGTCTCTGCTATTTCTATGATAGCCTTCCAGATCCTGGAAATAACCATCAAATTCCTCAGGAGTCATCTCTTCTCCAGTTTGGATATGCCCACTTTTTTTGTTCCTTGAATGATGTAGTTTCCATTTTGTCCACTCAGAATGCACAACATTTGGGGCGCCTGGGTGGCTCAGTCATTAAGCATCTGCCTTCGGCTCAGGTCATGATCCCAGTGTCCTGGGATCGAGCCCCTCATCGGGCTCCCTGCTCGGCGGGAAGCCTGCTTCTCCCTCTCCCTCTCCCACTCCCCCTGCTTGTGTTCCTTCTCTCTCATTGGGTCTCTCTCTGTCAAATAAATGAATAAAATCTTAAAAAATAAAAAATAAAAAATAAAAGAATACACAACATTTGGAGATATCCCAGCTGTCCAAGGCAGATTGCAACTCCAACCCTTTGTCTTAAATATCAAACTTAGATTCTGCTGTCCAGACCAATATTTCTATTTACAGTTTAAAATCATATTAGCATTTTTGGTGGCTGCATTCACATGCTGGTCAGCTACAACTAGAGAGTTCTTTTCCTCATGACAATGAAACTCGGTGTAGCCTAATGTCACCTGGTATACCCGCTTTCAATCATAAGTTTAATATTGACAGGTTCTGAATACAAAAACTGTGCCACATATAAGTCATGATATGCAAAGTGCTCTTCACTTTAATAGTTGTTTTTGAGGTTAAATGATACATATTATCTCAGAATTATAAGTTAAAATGATGCCTGCCATATATACTATTTCTTTGTAGGTCAACAATGCATCACTTCTTTTATATAAGTATGCCTTTGATCTGCTTTTGTGACATAAATTTACTTTGCTTTTTTCCCCCCTTTAATCAAGAAGACTTTATTACTGAGGAGTTTTGTTACTCAGTTGTTTTTATTTTGACATTCCAACATTGATTAGATATTTCGTTTTAGGGACTGTGCTTTTGTTTATATATATACGTGGTTAATTTATATGCTCTTTATTTCCCACATCCTGTTGAGATTGCTTCCCAGCAGACCCTCCTTTTTCCAAAAATAATACTCCTTTTTCTGTTTTCAGTATAGTATTTGCAATAAAAATGAAACACAGATATACTCCAAAGATGTAAGTTGGGAGTTTTGTGAAATCCTTGATTTAAGTCAAGGGATCTCAGGATAAAATGTCTTAGTGTGGTACCAAAGAGTGCTTATGTGTGGACATTTCAGAAAAACAAAGCGTGGTGGTACAAAAAAAGGAAGAACTAGCCAAAGATAGAACATGCTGCTTTAGAGAGTGAGGGATTTTTTCCCTGCACGTGGGCAGCTATGTGACATGGATTTTAAAGAAGGGGATAAGGAATTGGGAGCTGGACTAGATTGGCATTTTTCAAACTCTGCTCTCTGAGCAGGATGTGGGTGCTGGAAGGGAGACAAGCCATCTGGCAGAGCTCCAGGGTCTCTGCTCCCGTGCCCAACAAACATTCCCTTTCTGCACCCAAAGCAGCTCCCCTTGTGTCTTTTTTACATACAGTGTCTCTGTACCAAACTGTGTTTGCCCATGGCTAAAAGAAGTTTCCAAATCAGTGGACAAGATGGTCTTTAACTACTCTCCTGGTCTGGTCTGGTTTCTGTTTGGATGCCATTTTGTAAGGGTAGGAAGAAAGTGCCAGATGATTGGTATTTTTACTTGTCAGAGTCCAAAAGATTCTGGAAAAACAGCAGAAAAGTGAATTTAGGAAAACTAACTGCACAAAAGATGGAGGAGACTAAGTTTAGTAACAGCTAAGAAGGGTAAATGATTCAGCAAACTGATATACATCAGTATTTATGCACATCAGCTACCAGCTGCCTTTTGCTTCACTCCTTTGCTTCTCTACCTCCCCAAGCTCCCAGGAAACTCTTCAGTTCCACTTAAACTCTTAGGTCTTAGTACTTAATGACTCCTTGAGACCCAGAAAGTGAATTTCAGCTCTTATTTGCAAGCCTCAGTTCTCCTTTCTGCCAAGTTGGCCTGACCTCGGACACTGCTGACACTGGGCCCCTTTGCAGCAGATCTCCGATCTCATAGGCACCTATCTCTGGGTTGGGCCCACTCTGAGTTATTCTTCTGAGTTCCAGGTGAGCCCTCCCCGTCCCTGAGACTTGGCACTGTTCTTAAACAGTCTTTGTGACTGGGCTTCCAAAGGGCCCGTCACTATGCTGTGACACCTGCTTACCTGAGCCAGGAATGTCTGGCCTGGCTGTGTATGCAGTGGTTGTGCCCCGAGGGCTGCTCTTCTCCAATCTGGCTGTCCCCTTCTCCTAGGTGCAGGTTCTCTCTCTCTCTCTCTAATCCCTGATTCACTAAAGAATTCTGGAAAAGGCAGATAGAATAGTTTAGTTGTTGTTTTGTCTTCTGTTGTGTTTATCTATCAGGAATGTCAAAAGAATGTCTCTAACAGGATTTTAGTTCTGTTGTGCGTCAACTTTCTATTTTTCCACCTAGTTCTATCTGTGTTCTGCTTTTATTGCTTCCTCATCCCCTGACCTTAGATCAAAATAAAAATCTATTACACGTCACCCCTTACATACCAATGAGAGCCCATGTTAGGCAGAGTATAGGCAGTTGAGATATATTAGGTTTTTTGTACCTCACCATAGACCTGAGAGGTGGGTATCATTAGTCCATTGTTTTATGGAAAGACTAAATCTCAGAAAGCTGAGCTACTTTTTCAACAAAACACAACCTATATGTGGTAGAGTTGGAATTGGGATCCACACCTGAAACTTCAATGTCCATGACATTTTACTATGTACTTCTCCAATTAAGAGAAATTCATCTCTCTTTAGAGGTATTTGCAACTTTAAAACATTGGTATTTTTAAGCACCTTTATTTTGTAGGCAATCTAGTTCATGAGAAAACTAAAATTTTGAATAAGTCCCCCACCAAAATAAAATTATAGAAAAGTAAAAGTATAATTTATAATCTGCACAAATAGAAACTGAAATCCACTCCCGAGTCCTCATGCTGAGGCTGTGGAGCAAACACCCCAGCAGCTCTCAACCCTCCCACCACCACCACCACCATTTTCTCTCCTACCATAAAGCCACTCCAGTTGCAAATGGGAGTGACATCAATAGAGTGACAGCTCTGAATTTGTGATAATTTGTTTATGAAAACAAAATCCAAAATTTTCTTGGTACATATTATCTCACAGTTGATGGCAACATGGGAGTGTGTCATGACATTGGGGTTGGCAGGTTAGAAAATTATGTCAGATGATAATTCAAGGTTCCATTTTGACTACATGTATTGAGCACCTGTTGTGCACCATTGTTCTATATTCAGCATAGGATCAGTTCTGCCTTTAGACCCAAATAACTAGGGTCCCTCCCCAGGACCCTGTGCTTTAGAGAATCCCCTCCTTCAGCCTCATCCCTCTCCATCAGGTAAAGGGAACATGTCTACCCAGGTCCCATCCCCAAATCAGACCATGCTCCTATCACTTGGGACCTGGAATTCCCTGCCCTGATGACCTGAGCCTTCTTCTAGGGACAGTGCAGCCTCTCTGAGGTCTACTACTATCCAAAGTCTGGGTAGCATCTCTGGAATGTCAGCTTTTTTGTCCAAGGGACAGCCAAGGGGTAACTGATTTCAGTTAAAAGGGAGGAGGCTGGATTTTGGACAGAGTTTGGATGTGCTTTCATAAAGAATGAAGGAACTAGGGCGCCTGGGTGGCTCAGTTGGTTAAGCAACTGCCTTCGGCTCAGGTCATGATCCTGGAGTCCCAGGATCGAGTCCCACATCGGGCTCCCTGCTCAGCGGGGGGTCTGCTTCTCCCTCTGACCCTCGTCCCTCTCGTGCTCTCTGTCTCTCATTCTCTCTCTCAAATAAATAAATAAAATCTTAAAAAAAAAAAAGAATGAAGGAACTAGGGGATAAGAAGAGCAGAGGGTCAGGGTGGGAGGGTGCCTCTATTCCTATGGTTGCCTTGACACTGGGCTGCCAGGAATTCAAGGATGATCAAGCTTTATGCTCTCAAGGAGTTTTCAGTCTGGTTAGAAAGACTAGCACACAAATAAATAACAGTCCAACATGGTGAACACAATGCTTAGGATTCTTTTAAAATACCACAGGAAGGCCACTTAAGCTAGGCATGAGGATGTAAGGATTGACCGGGAAGGATGAATATTGAAGCATGAATAAGGTAAGCTAACAACGAGGGAATTGGGGTGAGAGGGACAGGGGGATTGTAGAAGTTGCAAGAAAGAACACTACTAGGAAAGACACTGAGGCATGAAGCAGGAAATTCTGCAAGACTGAGCGATGCTCTCATATCTCACAAAAAATTCTGTACACACATCTGGAAAAGAGTAGAAGCTAAATATACGAGCATTTGACACAGTTATGGTGTGGGAGAGAGGCTTATACATTTTTTAGTGTTTTTGGAGCAAAAGTCCTACATGGAGAGAGTAATATGAAGTAGAGCAGAGATGTCAACACATCTTGGAATAGGTTGTTTCTGACAATGTGGAGGTTAACCTTATTTTAGAAGTGAAAGAGCTTTAAACACAGACTGATATGACTGACTTAATTTTAGTTAGCAATGTGAAGGGTTATTTGGAAAGCACTGAAGACTAAAGACCCAAAGAACTAGTAGGCAGTTGTTACAATACAGGAGAACAATGATAAGGGCCTGAGCTAAAATAAATTGAAATCTCAACACACACATGGTTGTATCCCTTGCCTACCACATAGTAGGTGCTCAATCTCTAATAATTGAATGGATGACTAAAGTCAATAACAATAAGAATGGAGAGGAGGATATATTTAGGAGAGATGGAAATCATAGGAATCAAATGTGGAATTGACAGGGTCAGAAGTCAAGGATAATTCTAGGATGTCTTAGTGAGTATGGGACAGATGATGCCAGTGACAAAGGATGACCATCGGAGGCTGAGATAATGAAGCAAGTTTGGGTTAAGTTCAGCTCTGGGTGCTCGGGGGTCAGCCTGGTACAGATGACTCAGAGGCAATAAATAGAAACCTAGAAAAAGTGGTTATAAATTTTACTTTATATCAGAATGCCTAGGACATTTGTTAAAATACAGACTCCTGAGTGCAATCCCCAGATATTCTGATTCATGCAACATGGGATGAAGTCCAGGAATCTGCATTTTAAATAAGCATCCCAGGTGATACTAGTATAGGCTATTAGGACAATTTTTTTTTTTTTTTTTGAGAGAGAGAGAATTCATTTAGCTCTAAAGTTTTGGTGACAGATTGGAAATATAGATTTGAGAATCAATGACATAAAGATAATAATAACCAACACTGACCACTTGCAGTGTGACAAACTGTTCTAAGCACTTTACTATCTTAACATGTATAAACCTCACACCTTTATCAAATAGGTATTATTACAGATTGAAGAACTGAACTTTGAAGAGGTTTGTGAGTGTGAGAGAGGAGGCTGAACTCAGGCAGCCTATATTCATGGCCAGAACCTGTGTTCTTAACCATAATGCTAGTCTAGTCCTCCCATTTCTGTAATACTTGTTGAGAGTAGTTACTAGTGGCAAAGGGGGTGAGATTGCCCAAGAAGGTGTCATGTCTACGGGCCAAATACTGAATCCTGGAGAACAACAAGCATGAGTAGCAGATAAAGGTATAGGATTAAATGAGACTGGCAAGTATTTGAACCCATCCCAGTTTCTTTAAGGAGTGCCAGGTTTTCTTAACACAGAGAATGCAAATGCAGGGAAGTTCTTAATAAATATTCTTTGTAATAATATTGATGATGGGAACTTAAGTCCTGAAGGACTACTTCACCAAGTTATCATTTAATGACAAAATGCGGTGTTTCTTCATAATATTTCAGCTCTCCTGGATTTTTTACATTGCTGACAATGGAAGACACTGAGATTTTTTAAAATAAATATGATTTACAGGTAAATGTTAAATAATGGATTCCCATATGAAGAACTGCTTTTAATGCTAGTTCCAAGGAGAATAAGCATCAGAATGCAGATTTTAAATTCTGGTCTTTTTTGCACAATTCATCTTCAATGTCTCAGTTTGATCTCAGACTTGAAAATGAAAATGGTTTTGATACTTGCAAATACTAGAAACTTACTAAGTCTTGGTGTCCACAATCCTTGCATAATCATAGGGACACAGTTTAACACCTTGAGTTTCCTTCTACATTTAAGTGAGCAGAATCTAATGGTGCTGGAAGGATTTTGTTGTTTACACGTTAGGAAATACAAAATAAAGGACTTATATTTAGTCTATAGGACAATTTTCTAGCAATAATTTAGTCAATCATTGAAATAAATTTTGAAGACTATGAAATCATTTGCTCCAATTGTGCATTCATTAGTTTTCTAAACTATTCTTTCTCAAAAAAAAATTTCTTTCACCTTGTGGGTCCATGAATCCCCAGGTGTGCTTAAAGTTTGAAGAAATAATCAACTTCTTTTTCATTATCTTGTCTCTACTCAGCCACAGGATAACCTTGACCAATTTGTTTAGTGTAAAAGAATCTCTTTTCCCTAGAAGGAGGTCCACCCCAAAAGGATATCCCTTATTATAACTTCGCTGGGCATTTTTAAGCAAAGGAACAAGAAAATGCTTATAGTAAGCATCTATGTCAGAACCTCAAGGTAGCAAATGCAGCATTTGTATAAAGCCTGTTCCAGTGTCTGCTTTTACCCATCATGACTTACCTCTATCTGCTTCTGCCAGAGGACAGATAAATGCAGAAGGGTGTTTTGACACAGAAAGATGGATGTTGTATGGATGCTGGAAAGACAGGTGACTGTTTTAAAAAAAAACATTTTGAACTTAACTGGTCACTAAATCGAAGATTTGGGGTAGGAGAAAAAGAGCATAGAAGTGATAGTAATACAGTGAGGAGCAAGACCCTCATTTCATCATAAAGATAAATGTCGATGCACAGCAATTTGCAAATAACACATAATTAGGGATAGTTTTTGTAATGCAAAAATAAACCCTCTAATTATATATAGAACTGATTGTAGATAATGATAGTGATCTACTAGGAATAGATTAAAGGATTGAGATCTTTTTTTTTTCATCCCATTCAAGCACTGAGGTTTTCTACATTGACCTGTAGAAATGGAATTAATGGGAGACACTGAAGAGAGACTGTCTAGATTGCTGCAGCAGTTTGATTTACACATTTCCCAGAAACTTCCTTGTCAAGAACCTTTTAAAATACAATCATTCTCAAATCCTAAGCATGCCCATGAGCTAGTCAAAAAACGAGAGAAAGGGGGGGCACCTGGGTGGCTCAGTTTGTTGAGCTTCTGACTCTTGGTTTCAGCTCAGGTCATAATCTCAGCGTCCTGAGATGGAACCCTGAGCTCAGCGGGGAGTCTACTTGAGATTCTCTCTCTCCCCCTCCTTCTGCTCCTCTCCCCCTACTTGTGCACTCTCTCTCTCTCTCTCAAATCAATCAATCTAATCTAAAAAAGAGAGAGAGAGCGAGAGAGAAAGGAAAAGCTACTCATTTAGATCAGTCTTGTGAGACCCAGGCAAAGGTTTTAGAACTTTGGAAAGAAAGTTTATCAGAAAACCTTTTTTTTTCCTCTCTTATTTCTATCCTTTTTCCTCCCCCACTTCTCTCCTCTCTTCCTTTCCTTTTCTGTTTCTTTTTCCTAGACTCTGCACAAACTCCATCAGCTTTTTATTTTTCTGGGTAAGTTATGGCAGACAGAAGTATCTGGAAAGTACTTGAAGCTCTTCAGAAAACAAATTTATCTTGAGAACCCAAAATATTCCTAATTTTTAAAAATTAACTATCATAATATTACTCCCTGGTATGACAAATTATTCCTTTATTCAAAATGGAAAGGTGAATTTATGTAATGGCCTTGGCCAAGAGTAGTGTCTCCTTTGAGCAAGTTGGGGTTACTTCCACTGAGCACATAGAATCCCAAGATGTCAGGTTCTCCTGGCCAGACACTACCACTGTTTTCCACTAACTGCCCACTGAAAAGTAGCAAGAAGGACAGGACGCGGAGCAGTTTGCTAGCCTAATACATAGTCCTTCAGGAAAGTATGACCCTAACTCTAAACTTTGATGAGCAAAATGGATGGATATTATAAGCAGGGGAATAGAAAGGTACTTAAAGGGAGATGATGTTCTTATATTTTATTCAAACTGGCAAAATGACAATAGTAGACTGTAATAACTATATAAAATAAATTACCAAGAGCAAACACTAAAACAAAATCTATACAAAGGGATACACTCAAAAACACTATAGATAAATTAAAATCGAGTTCTAAAATACATTCAAGTAACCCACAAAAAGGCAGGAAAAATAAAGCAGAGAAAGAACAAAGGAAACAGAGAACAAAAAAATGAAATGAAAGATATAAGCCCTAGCCTATTAGTAATTGTATTAAATGTAAATTGTCTAGATATATTAAGTAAAAGACAGAGATTGGTGGAATAGATGTTAAAAATCCTAACTGTATATAGGAAGGTTGAAAGAAAAAAAGATGGAAAAAAGATATACCATGAAAACATTAACCAAGAAAGAAAGAATACATTAATATCAGATTTCAAAGCAGAGAAGTTACCTAGATCAGAGAGGGACATTAAATAATGATGAAAGAGTCAATCTACCAAGAAGACACAGCAATCTTAAATGTGTACACACTAAATGACAAAGCTGCAAAATACATGAAATAAAAATTGATAGAACTGAAAGAAGAAATAGAAAAATCTACAAGTATAGTTACAGCCTTCAACACCTCTCTCTCCACAACTGATAGAACAATTAGACAATCGGATAAGGGGTTTGTGGTAAATAACATTATCAAAGATTAGGGTTGTGATATCCACTGAAATAGGGACCACTGGGAAAGAGAAGGTTTACGTGGAGGAATGGAAAAGAAAATGAGCTGGACTTTGGTCAAGTTAAAATATTCAAGAGCAATGTCAAATGTGTAGTTGGATATATGAGGTGAAAGGTTAGAAATACAGATATGGAGTCATCTACATATACGTGGTAATTGAAGCAATGGGTTTCAATGAGTCTGCCAAGAAGAGAGTATATTGACACATAAAGTTTTTAATTGTAGGCTTGAACTTTGAGGAATTCTGACATTTGATGTCTGTGTAGAGAAAGGACAGTCTATTGGGGAAAATGAAGAAGTGGTCAAATATGTTAGAGAAAAGTTAAGTGCATGTGACATGGACATTAAAAGCATAGGGTATTTCAAAAAGAATGAGGATCCCAAAGTGAATGCTGCTGAAAGGACAATGAAGACTAGAACTAAAAAATGACAGGATTTCTTGACAGTGAGGTCATTAATGACCTTGATGAGAGGAATCTGATGGAAGGAAAGGGGTAGAAGCTCGGAGTGGATAAAGGAATGAATGGAAAAATTAAGACATGTAGATGATAAGTAAAGATAATTATTTTTATAAGTTTGACTGAAAAAGAGAAGTATGAGGAGCTGAGGGAGAGGTTTTATTCATTCATTCACTCATTTATTCATTTATTGTTTAGATACGGTTATAGGTTTTCTTGTTGTCTTTTTTTTCCCCTTGTTTTTTTTTCCCCCCCCACAGGGAGAAAGATTAGACAAAATTGAGAGGCAGAGGCTGAGAAAAAGAGAAAGTTGATTTTGTAACTTTTTGTTAAAGGAAAGGATGAGAATCAAAGCAAGGGCAGAGGGATTGGCCTTTCATAGGAGGGCGTGCCTCTTCTTAATAGGAAAAACAGAGGAGATGCATACAAATGTGACGTGATTGGTAGTTTGGTAGGGGGAAATTCAGGGAGTTCCTATCTGGTGTTTTTGCTTTTCTTGAATGTCTTAAAAATCCCCACGTATGGAAAAACACAGAATCATTTTTGATATCCACAGATAAAGAAACAATATTTTCTGTACCAAAAAGAGAATGAAATTATGCAAAAAGGTGGGAGGAGATTTTGTTGGAAAGCCCTTTATATGAAAATTTCTACAATAGTATAAAAATTAATGCACACTGAGTTTTACAGTTAGTGAACACTTAACTAGTCGTCTATATTGCAAAGAAGAAACTATTCTGGAAAATCAGGATGTGTGCAGACTCTTGGTTGAAAGTGACACAAAATCCTGGCTAAAATAGCTTAGGCAAAAAGAAACTGATAATATTCCTGCAATTTTTAGTTTTAGGGGACGGCTTCAGCATGTCTGCAGTCAGGCCTGAAATGACACCATGGAAACCTCACCTTTGCCTTCAGCTATATTCCTGCAGTCTCAGCTAACCCATGAAATAACAGTGGAGTCTTCTGCTTTATCCTCTTAGATCCATGCCCAGTAAGGAAGGTCTAGGATGTTTTTTCCAGAAGTCCTAGAAAAATCTCCTTGGCTTTACCTGGGTCATGGGCCAATCCCTGAAATAATAACTGAGGAGGATGAGATATGTCAATAGGCTTGGGTTTGTGGTCGCTGTGGGAGATGAGTATGGAGTCATGTGGCCTTACAAGGGGAATAGATAGATCCCCAAAGGTCCAGGAAGGTCACATTTTGACTATTCAAAATACAACCCAAGTGGGGCGCCTGGGTGGCTCAGATGGTTAAGCGTCTGCCTTCGGCTCAGGTCATGATCCCAGGGTTCTAGAATCGAGCCCCACATCGGGCTCCTGGCTCAGTGGGAAGCCTGCTTCTCCCTCTTCCCCTGCTCATGCTCTCTCTCTCTCTGTATCTCTGTGTCTCAAATGAATAAATAAGATCTTTAAAAAAAAATACAACCAAAGTGATTAACAATTTCACTTTTCTTCCCTGTATATAACCTTTAAGGTTACCAGCTAATGGATATGACAAATTACTGATTTGAGTTTCTCTTCTGCCCCCTTTACTATAAATTTGTCCTAAAGGTGCTAGACCCCAGTGAAATGACCAAAATGAAGATTCTATATGGATGAGCTCTGAATCATGGGGAATGGTTGTGATAGTTACCAATAATTAAAAATGAAAAGAATTATTAGGAAAAAAGATTAGAAGTGTCTCTTTTTATTTAACTTTGAATATGCAGAGTTCACTGTGATTTAAAATGAGAAAAGGTATAATTTCAATTTTACTAAACATAACTTCATCATCATATATTTCTTTGAGTAACATCCTGATATGGTGCATTCCTAAAATTAGTTTTTATCAACCATAGTCATTAAACATCTTTTGGCATATGACATGACTTTGTTTATATTTGGTAAAATACAAAGCAAGCCCTCTATCCAGTAAGGCTTAGGTCGAACCCAGTGCAGCAGTATAAAGATGTTAGCAATACCATCCCAGTACACTGTGAGTTCCTCAAGAATCCCAATTAAGTAGTCGTCACTTCTGTGTTTCTTCTGCCTAGCCCTGGGCTTAGGATGTAATAGGCGTAAGTAAGACTATCTTGATTTGATATTTTAGCTGGCCTTCTCTTAAGGATTCACAAGCATCATCACTCCACTGAGTTAAAGCTTTTAAAACATCATTTGGGTTAGAATCTTGGAGGTGGGATAAAATCCCTTTCTTGTTTTTCTCCCTATTATTACTTGTGTACACGTATTTCTTTCTCCAGAACTATATGCTGCTTTCAGAGCAAAAACCATATCTGAAATTATAAATTCATTTATCCATTCACTAATTTACTTACCACAAATATTCATTAATTGTCCTCTACATGTTAGGAACTGTAATTATGAAAATAAAACAGATACAACCCCAAGAGAACACGTGCCAAGTTTTAACTTGGCCTGTTATGGCTTCTTCCTGTCTCTACCGCAATATCTAGCAAAGGATGTAGCACATAGTGGAGGTTTTAGAAATGCTTACTTAAATTAATTGATTAAGGAGAGTTCTACCAAATATAACCTATATCTATAGTTACTATCAAATCACAATGTAAATTATTATCTATCCTCTTCAATTAATAGCTAAATAATAACCATCATTTATTCAAAATCTATCATGCAGGAACCTTATATACATCAGTTTTTAAAACATTACAACAGTCTTATAAAGTTCCTCATTTTGTACAGGACAACACCAAGACTGGAAGAAACTTCGTAAGTCTTACATGTTAAGTAGCAGAGCTAGGATTTGAACTCTGGTCTGTTTGGGAATGAAGCCTACAGTCTTACTCATTGCCGCATATTAGTTTCAACACGCTTGAAACACCTGCTTCTTCAGTACTTAAATTCAAATAGTTTTTGTCAGCTCTCTTCTTTCTCATTTCCCCCAACATACCTTAACTTTGAGCAATAGCAATCTAACACTTCAAGCAGCTCAATATAAATTCATGTGTTTGTTAATGTTAACAAACATTGATCCTCTGCAGTAAAAGACTGCTCAGCTCTCTTTTTCATGAATGGGTCATTCAACCACCATTTTATAAATTCTTTGTTATGGCTTTACCTCTCTGGGCTCAATGGGAAAAGAAGTACTTCAAGCACTCTAAGAGATGGACCCTTCTTGGCTTACAGTTTCTGGAGCTCAGGCAGATAGTCAGTCAGTGGTCAAAAACAGCACAGTGATCTTCTGCTCAGATGGGAATCGCATTCTTGTGCCAGTGAGCTCTGCAAACTCTGAATGATCACAATTCTTCTCACTCTTTAGAGATTCAAGTGTGTAAACATCATCAAGAGAGCTTTGTTCTCATTGTTCTTTTCCATACACAATACCTATATTTTGCTCTTGTTTATGAAACCTATTTCTATTGTATGTTCTTACAGCCACAATGAGGCCCTTTCCATTCTGAAGTATTATCCCAGGGCCATAGTGCGAGCAGATTCAACTGAAAACTGGGCTTGGTATAAACAGTGTAAAACATGCAAAATCCAAAGCCTGGTTGCTAGGCTTTCAACACAATGAAAAATATTCACATAAGGTTTATTATAAAGGACCAAGGTGATGGAAAAAAAAAAAAAGCAATTGCCAGTGGTTCCACTGAGAGGTGGTCTCCGAGGTCAATGTCAACGAGCATCTTCATCATTGTCTTTTTGAAAAGGTTAAAGGTTCCTAGTCCAAATGTGGGAACAAACAAAAAAATGTATACCCTGAAACAATAATCTGCAGAGACAAGACAGCGCCAGAAAGACAAAGCCAGTTCAGCTGTGTTTCCTGAGAGCCCTGCCCAGCACACTTCCACCTCAGGCAGAGGACCGAGTTTCTAAAGAATAATTATATCAAGTGATGTCATGATGGATGGCCTCTTTCCAATGGCTTCATGGCTTATCTTTTGAGCCAGAGAGTTAGGGGAGGTAGCCTGCTGTGAGCTGTTGTGGCAGTTCGATGGTGGGAGGAGGGGTACAGGTCAACTTTTGGTTTTCGAACTCCTATGGGAGTGCAGGGCCCGAGTTCCACCCACCAGTCCTCCGAAGTTAACCTTGCATTGATGCCACTCCTTTTATAAAACAAATCTCAATATATTATCAACTTCACTTACACATATAAATTTTTTCCAATGGTTTTGTAGCACTAGACAACATTCAAAGTGCCTTACGTATATTTGCCCATTGAGTCATTCTTACGACCTGACGTTGTAAGTAGTATTGTTGATCCCATTTTATAGATGAGGAAACTAAGCACAAGAGGTGAAAGTGACATGTGCAGGTCACATGATAGGTAAATGGTAAAGCCAGGACTCAAACCTGCCCCCAGAGGCCGCCCTTAGTCACTCATAGTGTTGCCGTTATGATGATTTTTTAAATTATTATTATTTCTAATAAACTTCTAGGCAAAGCTTATAAAAACAAATCATATATTTCTCAACAAAAATTCAGTCATAAGCTTTTATTATAGGATGCCATAAACTTGATCATTGTTTATATATTTAAAACCACATGTAGTTAATGCTTTAAAGCATAAGTAAAATAACTTATTCTTTAAAACGTAGCGAAAGAGTCCATCTTCTGCTGTCCTTAAACTGGATATGCACATCAACATGAAACTTCAGCCAACAGTTCACAAGAAGTACAAAATATACCTCCTGGGAGTATTCACATTTATGTGAAGATTTGAAGGAAATTATATTAAATCAAATGTGAATATTTATTATAAAGCAGAAAGAAAAATCAGTAAGATAAAATAGAAGATGTCGGAGAAGTGTTGAGCTTATAGCAGCTTGCTTCAAGTTCTACATAAAGATTGAGGGTTTCTGGGTTTGTGTTCATGACCTCCTGCCATTTGGGGCTACTTGGGTGGCAAAGTCTAAGAAGCACTAAAGAAGAAAACACAAGTGCTATTTGTGCATAAGTAAAGTTTTGCAAGACTTTTTATCTTCTTTTTCACGGAAATATTCATAATGATTTTCATCATTTTTATAATTTAAAGGAATGGCTCCAAGAATTAAATGGTGCAAATAGGAAAGAAGCTGCTGAGGTGAGAGCCATAAATAATGCATCTTACACAAAGTAGGAACAAAAGCAACCTACCAACCTCTTGATTTGAAACAAGTTTTTAAAAATTATCATTCTTCTCATATTCTTATAAGGGTAGAAACAACTTAATCATCTCTCAAGGGACCACAGTGCTCACTGAACCATCTCTGTGGGCACAACATTATCTCGAGCACTGTGGGCAGCTTCCAAGGAAAGGAGAAGACATACTTTTAACCCATTAGCAGCTTCCAAGAAAATGGCACAGATGAAACGAACATAAATTACAATGCCTGGAAATACAGTGGGTATGTATAACAGCTGAGGACAGAGGTTTGTTTTGGTAATATGATTATTTATATATGTAAGAAAGGAACTATAGAGCTTGGGTCTATTCACTTAGTACTTCAATATCCAGCAGGTGTAACCCTCACCAGTTGAAATAGGTAGGCTTACACACACCCCTATAAATAAAGTGTCTGTCAGTCTTTGTGTAGCGAAGCAAATACAGACTAAGGCATTCTCTGGATGAAAGGAGTTTGAGCTGTTATCAGACCCTGTTATTGGAGTCACAGGAATAACTCAAGTTAAATGTTTACAATCTCTTTATAAGGGAACTATTGAATACATAATTAAAGCAGTGAATACATTATGGCTGTTGGCTTTGATGGTTTGTAAATTTCACACACCTAGCCCTACCTTCCTTTGCTGCTATTCTACTCCCCCTACATTTCTTAATCCATGTGCAATGTAAAGTGAATGTTCCACTCAACACTACCAGCCATCCCAGGAGTTATCCTAGTAAAATATGTAAATGTTTTGTGCTTTTAGATGTAATAATACTCTTTTAGACTTTAGTGGTTAAAATACGAAGTTTGTTTTCAGTTTAAGTAAAGCCTCAACCTCAAACATGGAAAGAAATTCACCTTAATAATCTACTTTTTTTTTTTTTTAGATTTTATTTATTTATTTGATAGAGACACAAGCAGGGGGAGAGGGAGAGGGAGAAGCAGTCTTCCCGCCTAGCAGGGAGCCTGATGTGGGGCTCGATCCCAGGACCCTGGGATCACGACCCGAGCCGAAGGCAGACGCCTAATGACTGAGCCACCCAGGTGCCCCTTAATAATCTACTTTTACCAGTTTCTCCCTCCATCTGTTGACATCTTGGTCTGGTCCTTGGTCGGGCTTTACTTAAAACCAAAATTGAATTAAAAATCCATTTCAATGCCAACCACACTTAGCCCCTATTTGTTTATATGTTATTGATCTTAAGAAAAACTCTAATTCCATGCAATTATATAATTGATATAGTTATATAAATCTAATTCTAATACAATTATATAATTCTACTTCTCAGGCAAAGCTATGACCTAATAAAACCTTTTCAAATTTCATACTCAATAAATTCATGAAGCACAAGAAGTGTCAACCTTTGTCCATTACTAAAAAGAAGAGTTGTTTTTAAAAATTCATTGAAGACTCCACAATTATACTTTTCAATAAGTTGATTTTTAAAATTTTTTCCCAAACGAGAAAATTGAATGCCAAAAAAGTATCAGTAAGCTTACTTTAAAAGAAACAAATAAATTACTATGAAAAAGAAGCAGAGATGATGTTCAAAGAAAGCATAATTATTCAAATATTATTTGTAAATATTTTGTTGGTCGGAATAGCAATCATCTTTTAATTAGTGTTTTATAAATCTGTTGCTATGCATAGCATTCTACTTGTGGCGTGTTTTAATACATTCCTTGGTCATGTTTTTGCAGTTATAAAAAAAACAAATACAGTGTTATTTCTCAACAAACACATAACATAACTGATCTTATAAAAACATCATTAGTGATGGGAAAGATGCATGCCTATACTATGACTAAGGGTAGCAGCCCGGTAGCTTCCAGGAAAAAGGAGATTTATGTATCATTATGTGCATTTGTAAAGATGGACTTCAGAGCTTTTGCAATGGGCTCCCTCCAGGAGGCAGAAGAGTATGAGTGTGATCTGGAAAAAAGAGGCCTAGGTTAGCCTTGGGGAAGGTGGGAGTGTGAATACTGTTCGCTTTCCATTTTTTCTTCTGTCCTGCACTATGTCTAAAAAGCCTCTCAAGAAACAGTAAATGGAAATTTTGATGGTAGGATACACCATTATAAGACATTAAAAGTATTTTTTTGCAAGGAGAATTATTCAAATTTGAAAAAATCTTTCAGAAATTTGTTGGTGAGCAGAGGTCTACAGAACTTTACTGTTTTAGGCAGTGCTCTTCGAACTTCAAAAAACAGAGACTCACTTGACATCTGGGAAGAAGGGTGGTATTACCTGAAAATATTCAAACACATCAGAACAGATCAAGGTCATACCCTCTCAGGGCTTCTCTTTGACTCAGTCTCTCTCAAGGTCATTCTTCCTCTACCGGCTTTTTCTCTCTTCTCTATGTCGCTTCATAACTTCATCTTGCATGTGCCTTTGACGTACTCAGGCCTGTGGCGACCTGACAACTCCAGTAAAATTGCTTCCTGGGAATTCGTTCCTTGTTTCTTACTCCAGATTTCCAAGGGGAAGATTCTAGTTGGTCCAGCTCATCTCTGCATGCCAGCCCCTGATGGTAAATCTATGAACGTGCTCTCCTCGGGTCAAGCTTGTCCAATCTCCGAGCGTGTGTGGGCTGCAGCTCCTGGAATGACTTAAGACTTCACGGAGCAAGGACTATAAAGGGAGCACCTTCCTTAGAAAGGCCTGCAGCAGGGCTGACAGTGACCAATAACTCTAGGACACTTCATTTCTAATATCATCTTGGCTCATTGTGAAAATATGCAATTATTTATTCAACATTTTTATTAAGTATTCTCAGTGGGTCAGACAGATATGGGGAGAAATGACAGTTTGAGGCTGCTTAAAAGCACCTGTTCCCAGTGACCCCTTTCACCATAAGCCTCATCCCCTGCAGACCTGTGGAGGCGCCTATGGTTGGCACTCATCACTGAAAGCACGGTTTTGATTTGACAAGTCTATGAAATTTATTTATTCAGTCAGGGTGAAGGAAAGATGACTTTGTATGCATAATCTCCACCTTTACATAAAAACTGGGTTTGTGTCTTCACAGCACAAAATTCAAGATTGGAGCCTCCAAATCGTTCTGGAGGAGTATGGCATTGTACTCTCTGAAAGGATATAAATATAAGTATCTCACCGAGGCATAAATAAAAGAAAATAGAGGTGCCAAAGCAGGGACAGCTGAGGTGATGGAGGCAATGGTGTATGGGGAAGGTAAGAAGGGAGACCCACGTGAAGAACGATGTTTTCTTATTTAATAATGTCTGGGAGTCACAGAGTACAGTCTTGCCATATTTGTTTGTTTATGTATTTTTTTGCTAAGTTTATTTTAACTCTTTTTTCTTGGCAGACACTCAATGCTTTAAAAAGATCTTTCACTGGGGCGCCTGGGTGGCTCAGTCGTTAAGCGTCTGCCTTCGGCTCAGGTCATGATCCCAGGGTCCTGGGATCGAGCCCCGCATCGGGCTCCCTGCTCAGCGGGAAGCCTGCTTCTCCCTCTCCCACTCCCCCTGCTTGTGTTCCCTCTCTCGCTGTGTCTCTCTCTGTCAAATAAATAAATAAAATCTTTAAAAAAAAATAAAAATAAAAATAAAAAAAATAAAAAAAAAAATAAAAAGATCTTTCACTATCTCAGCCAGGTGATCAAGGTTAACAACAACAGTGTAAGTCATGTTGATAGTACATACCCTTGATATGATGTGGTAAAAATGACACTTTACCTTTGTGGTCTTTCCCCAAAAAATGCATAACCCCAGAGTAATCACTAGACAGACATCAAACAAATCACCTTTGAGGAACATTCTAAAAAATACCTGGCCAATACTACTAAAAAAAAAAAAAATCAAGGTCACTGTCACAGCCATGACAGCCTAAGGAGACAAGCTAACTAAATATAATGTGATATCCTGGATGGGATCCTGGAACAGAAAAAGGATACTAGGTAAAAGCAAAGGAAATAAGAATAAAACGAAGGAAATATGAATAAAACTAAGGGAGTATGAACTAAGGAAATATGAACTTCAGTTAATAATAATGTATCAATATTAGTTTGATAATTGTAACATTGTTATAATTGTAACCATGTTAATGTAGGATGTTAATAATAGGGAAAACTGGTTATAGGATACATCAGAACTCTCTATACTATCTTCCCAATTATTCTATAAATCTGAAGCTGTTCTAAAAAAGTAAAATCTATTTTAAAAAATCAATACTATTTAAAGGAACATAAAACATTCTTTTTGTTTGTTTTAATGAAAAAATTTAATATAG
Organism: Halichoerus grypus; assembly: GCF_964656455.1. Lineage (NCBI taxonomy): Eukaryota > Metazoa > Chordata > Mammalia > Carnivora > Phocidae > Halichoerus > Halichoerus grypus. The sequence continues at coordinate 29,503,960 of NC_135720.1, read as the reverse complement.
TAGTTTTGATCTGTTATGGTTGCACTTAAAGATTCTCTTATAAATTATGTGGAGTTACAATGCTTCATAAACTCACTTGCTCAGAAGTTCTGGAGGTTAAAAAAAAAAAGAGGGAAATAAGAAGTGGAAAGGGATTACATTTTTCAGGGATCTTGCCTTCTATCAAAAACACTGCTTTAAAAAAAAATCAAGTATGTAATGATACACTCATTCATGCCTAGGCTCCATTTTAAAAAGCAATGCAATTGTACTATACCAAATATTGCAAGTATATGAAAAGAAACAAACGCCCAGTTCCAGATATATAACAAACTGCCCATTTTTCCTTTTTTACCCCTTATGCCTTCCTACTTGCTGCAATCAGAGTTTGATAAAATTGGGCATTCTGACTTTTATACTAAAATTTTATTACTAATATTTCCCAGGTTACTTCACAGTCTTCAAATTTTCCCTTTAAAAGCTTACATAATAGTCCACCAAGCAGATATACTACAATCTAGTTGAACAATCCCCTGTTGCTAAGATTTCCAATTACCATTTCCGCCACGGAAGAGTCAGATTCCTCCTACTCTTCTGTGTTACCCAGCTGAAAGTTGAGGTGATAACAGTAGTTTATTCCTTGGAAAAACATTCAGTGTCTGAACCCTTTTTTTTTTTTTTTAAGATTTTATTTATTGAGAGAGAGAGAGAGAGAGCAGGGGGAGGGGTAGAGAGAAAGAAAAGGAGACAAGAGAATCCCAGGCAGACTCCCTGCTGAGGACGGAGCCCGACTCCCGACTCCTGGGCTCAATCTCATGACCTTGAGCTCAAATCTCATGACCCTGAGATCATGACCTGAGCTGAGACCAAGAGCCTGACGCTCAACTGACTGAGCTACCCAGGCGCTCCTGGCGTCTGAACTCATGACCTGCAGCTCCTGCTAGGGCCTGGGGAGGAGGTTTGCAGAGCCCTGCTCAGCAGTTTTCACACCAAGGAGCAGAAAGTGGAGCTCCAGGCACCATGCTGGGCTTCATCCTTCCCCTTCCGGCTCTCCTGACGCCACACTCTGAAATGATGATGCCTCAGGCATCTAAAGACCTCCACGCATAAAAGAAAAAATGAAAGTTGCTGCTCTTAATTTTATGCATCACATGTCTTAAAAATGAAATTTCTTCATGAAAGAGAGAGTAATAACAGGTGAGAGAGACCGTGCTGGTTAATAAATCACAAAGCGGCAGTGTCTCAGGAGGTGGAGGTCATGTGTTATTTGTAAAATGTCATCATGCTGAGATCATCACTGCAACCTGTCAACCCCAGAGAGATAAATGGACGATACATCTGGCTTCTTTTCTGTGTGTGTGTGTGTGTGTGTGTGTGTGTGTGTGTGTGTGTGTTTAAATCACAAGTGATTAAATGAGACTTGTTATTCTTCCCAACTTCACAAGTCAAGCTCAAGTTCGGTTTTGCTACAGATAAAGACAGGAGGAGAAGTACACTTACCACTACTTCAAAAAAATGTTCTGTGGCAAAAGGCACAGGAGACTAGGGGCTAGGACCAAAACGTGTAGGAGTGCTCAGTACCAACTCATACAAGTGATCGCTAAATTGGCAGAATTTACGTCAGGGAGATGAAAAGCATGAGTAATGTTCTTGTCAAAAAAGGACATTCTGGACTATCCCATACAAACAAGCAATAGAAGGGCGCTGGAGTCCTGCCCACGCAGCCTCATGAGTAAACATTTGTGAGGTCAGTCTCAGCAGGGAGACACAGGCGGTTCCTTTCTTTGTGAATCAGAATCAATACATAGAGCCCACTGCTCATCCCAAGAGAGAATGGAAGAATCTAGAAAAACCGGCATGAAGCAGATAATGCCACATCAGTCAGTTCTGACCCACCTCAGTGACTGTGAGCCAAGACGTAGGTGGGAGTAAGTGTGGAAGGACAGACTGCTACCTTGGGTCTGACTGCACTGGGTCAGGCCTACACACGCTGGGAAAACGTGAGAGGACTGGACGGTACAAAGGAGCCTTTTCTAGTTAGACATTGTAATTATCTTTTTCATTGTTAAATTGGCTTAGTTTGCTTTAGGTAAGATTCCTTTGTATGTCAAGAGACCTCAATCTATCACTGGAGAGTTCAAAGTCTTGAAAATTCCATGCATCCCTTTTCCCCACTATAATTTTTTTTGTCCTCTTAATATTTTCCTGTTTCTGCATTATTTCTCCCTTTTCAAAATTCTGGTACTATTTTTCTGTTTAAATGAATAAAAATCAGACAACTTATAATTTATTTTGTGTAATTCAGTTGGCCTTGTAGTGCCAAAACTTCTCTTTCCTCATAGAAGATTAATTTGGGTGTTCAAGAACCTGCTTGATTCATAGTCAACCTCAAACTCTAGTCCAGCCTAATAAATCGGCCTCCAAATCAGGTTTATCAATGTGGAAAAAGTTGCATTTTTATTTAACTTTTCAGAAACATCAGTTAGCTAGTTCCTAGGACACTATATCTACCTTCTCTGTATTTGTATTATCCATAGGGCTTAGCTGAGATCTTTGTCTATAACAGGAATTCAGTAGTATTGAATAAAGTTGAAAAATACAGTGTTAAGGTAAAGAAAAGAAAAGAAAATGGGACACAGTTAAAATACGAATTTGGCTAAAAATAGAAATCCAAAACAAGTTTCTTGAAGGTGGGTTCTCATGACACCCTTTTCTCCCATGCTGGGGTAGTTATGGAGGAGTCTGGTGCTCCCACCACAGACCTGACTCTCTGGCTGCCTGGGCTGGGACTAGGGGCTGGGGTGGCAAGGGCAGGGCTTGGCAGGCCAGGCAAAGCAGAGGTGCAGGTGTTATCTGAAATCGTAAACAGTGCTCTGGCTGTAAAGCTTTTGGAAGGTGATGACACTGCCAGGTGGAAACAATCTTGGCTGGGAAAGCAGGGGCTGGTTCATGGCCCCATGTGTCCTCTCTGCAAGACCTCTTCCCATAGAGTCAACAACACGCATACAAAGACCTGCCAGGTCTGTGGGTAGAATGTCATGTAAGCAGTAAGGGGACATTGCTCCAGGTGATGAGGGAGGAGAAGGCCAGGTAGGGGACAGTGAGACACTGATGGCAGACACCAGCTTCTCAGACTGGGGACCCTGCTCAGCTTACCCAGGTACTTTGAGCGTCATTTAATGGATGAGTCCCCCGAAAAGGAGCTATCAGAGGGAGATAATCCCGAGTCTGCTGAACCAGGACTCTGACTTCTAAATTACCAAATGGTGGAGGACCTGGGTGCCTCAGTCAGTTAAGCATCTGCCTTCGACTCAGGTCATGATCCCGGGGTCCTTGGATGGAGCCCCATGTCGGGCTCTCTGCTCAGCGGGGAGCCTGCTTCTCCCTCTCCGTCTGCCTGCCGCTCTGCCTACTTGTGCTCTCTCTGTCAAATAAGTAAATAAAATCTTTAAGAAAAATAAATAAATTACCAAATGGTCCCAAGATCAGAATTGGAAGGGAATACATGAGACTCTTAGTTCTACTGGGACACAGAGGCCTCAACCCGTATGGGTCAGGAAGAAGAGATGTCAGTGGGGGCAGTATAAGACGTGAGTTTTCTTTTACTGAAGGGCTGGCTTTCCAGTTTTCATTGCTGTCTTCTTCTGGCTGGGAGCCCAAGAACAGGCATGATTGACCTCCTTGGGAATGGGAACATCTGCCACATTGGATAGGAAGGCAGTGGGATTGATAACATTGGAAGGGCAGCTTCTAGTATGGCCCCCAAGGAGGGATGTATTCTAGCAGTGAAACGTCCTGCTCAGATTCTGATGCATGCCTTAAGCCTTACACACAGGTCAATTTGTTTGGAAAGCCAGAGGGCCTCTGATGATAATTCATCTTGCAGCACCCCCCTCAAACCCCCAAGGACTTCTCCAAACTGACTGTGGCACTGAGTGAGAAGGAACCCCACGCCTCTGTGATGCACTGCCTGCCAGGGCCTGACATTCTAACGTAGGCCTCTGGATTTAGAGCTTGTCCTAAGCCCTTGGCTATTTCTGAGTCATTTGCCATAGGGGTCTTTGACAGATACTTCTTTTTTTTTTTTTTTTTTAAGATTTTATTTATTTGCGAGAGAGAGAATGAGAGACAGAGAGCACGAGAGGGAGGAGGGTCAGAGGGAGAAGCAGACTCCCTGCTGAGCAGGGAGCCCGATGTGGGACTCGATCCCGGGACTCCAGGATCATGACCTGAGCCGAAGGCAGTCGCTTAACCAACTGAGCCACCCAGGCGCCCATTTGACAGATACTTCTATTGACTGTTTAGAGTAACACATGGATTCACCACTGGCTGTGCAGAAACAGGAACACTCTCAGATCAATTTCAAATCAACAGGGTTTGCTGAGTGAGTATCACTGATTTGGGGACTTGGCAAAATTCTAAGATTTTTTTTTTTTTTAACTTTAACTTATTAGAAGAGAACTTAGAATTTTCTCATTCTCCCAGCCCCACTTTGTCCACCATATACCTTTTATGTGTGGACAATTCTTCTCTTTGCCAGTATATTGCCATCTATTCATACAAGCTCTATTGGGGACTTTTCCAATATTTGCACCAAAGGAGACTGTACTCTATCAATAGTAGAAGGCATTATACTTGTTTGCACCGAGAGTTATGAGCTATTAATCCTAAGGTCAAGTGTTGAAGATGAAGAAGTCTTGTATTTAAAAAAGAAACAAAGCTGTAACTAAGACTACAACATTTCATTCTGTCATCAGTGTCTCTGTCTGGAGTAGACCGCTATGCATTTCTATTGGGTTTTCATTTCTTCAATTTCTCTTCCATGAAGGCACAGTGATGGCAAATACTAGGTGCCTGGTTGCATCTGAGTTCCCTTGAAAGCAGAGTGTAAGACCCAGGTTTGCAGGCAGGCAGCGCATTTGGAAGCGTACATCAATGGTGCACGTACTGTATACTGGGTGCTTTTGCTTAATTTATCTCATTTAATTTTCACAACAATCCTGAAAGGAAATAACAATAACAGGTAAACTTTAAATGGCACAATTCCAAGTTGTTGACAGATATTTACTCAATAGTAACCATCATCACTACTTTAAGTAATGTTTATAAATGAAGAAGTTGAGCAACAGAGAAGTTAGGAAAGTGCCCATCATTTTGCAGCCAGTAAACAGCAGAGCCAGGGTCAAACCCAGATAATCTGGTACCAGAGATTGCTCTTAGCCATGAAGCGCTAGTGCCTCTTGAATAGTGGGATAGTATGTTTGTTTGGTTTTTTTCGATTTGCTTAGGAATTTTTTTAATAGACTTTATTTTTTAGAGCAGTTTTAATTCACAGCAAAATTGAACAGAAGACAGAAATTCCCCATCTACCCCTTGCCCCCACACATGCACAGCTTCTCCCATTATAAACATCCCCCACCAGAGCGGTACATTTGTTACAACTGATGAACTTACATTGACAGATCATTATTACCTAAGTCCATAGTTTACATTAGTGTTTACTTTTGGTGTGTACATTCTATGGGTTTGTACAAATGTATAAGGACGCGTGTGTATGTGTCCTTATGGTATCATACAGAGTGGTTTTATTGCTCTAAAAATCTTCATGCTCTACCTATTCATCCCTCCCTCCTCCTTAACCCCTGGCAACCACAATTTTGCCTTTTCCAGAATGTCATATAGTTGGAATTATACAGTATGTAGCCTTTTCAGACTGGCCTCTTTCACTTAGTAATGTGTATTTAAGTTTCCTCCAGTCTTTTCATGGCTTGAGAGCTTGTTTTCTCTCTTTCTCTCTGTAATAACACAGTAATATTCCACTGTCTGGATGTGCCATAGCTTATTTACCCATTCACCTACCAAAGGATATCTTGGTTGCTTCCAAGTTTTAGCAATTATAAATAAAGCTGCAATAAACACCCCATGGGCAGGTTTCTGTGTGGACATTGGTTTTCAACTCCTTTTGGTAAATACCAAGGAGAGTGATTTCTGGATCATATGGTAAGAGTATGTTCAGTTTTGTAAAAAAGTATCAAACTGTCTTTCAAACTGTCTGTACCATTTTGCATTCTCAGAGCAACGAATGAGAGTTCCTGTTACTCCATATCCTCATCAGCATTTGGTGCTGTCAGAGTTCTGGATTCTGGCCATGCTTTTTTTTTTTTTTTTTTTAAAGATTTTATTTATTTATTTGAGAGAGAGAATGAGATAGAGACAGAGAGAGCATGAGGGGGGGAGCATCAGAGGGAGAAGCAGACTTCCTGCTGAGCAGGGAGCCCGATGTGGGACTCGATCCCGGGACTCCAGGATCATGACCTGAGCTGAAGGCAGTCGCTTAACCAACTGAGCCACCCAGGCGCCCCTGGATTCTGGCCATTCTAATAAGTGTGTGGTGGTTTCTCATTGTTGTTTTAATTGCTTTTCTTTTTCATGACATATGACATGGAACATTTTTCATATGTTTATTTGCCATCTGTATATCTTCTTCAGTGGAGTACATATTAAAGTTTTTGCCTAATTTTTAACCAGATTGTTTTCTTTTTGTTGAGTTTTAAGAGTTCTTTGTATGTTTTTGATAACAGTCCTTTATTGGATATATTTTCTGCAAATATTTTCTGCCAGTCTGTGACTTGCCTTCTCTGATAAGGTGTGATTCTCTGTATCTGCCTGTCCAATTTTAGGGGCAGCAGTTTGCCATGTGACCCCTCTTTTTTTTTTTACAGAACTGAAAGGAGTTGTTGATTTTTCAGTTTGTTCAGCTTTTTATTTGTTATGACCAAGTGGTAACTTCCAAGCTGATTATAAGCCATAACAGAAACCAGAAGTCAATATGTTTATTTTACAGATGAGAAAACTGAGACTCAGGGTAACAGATATATTTGCCACAACTTTTCTGTCAAACACTCCTAGAGCCACTGCAGTCTATACGGCCATATTTTGTGTCACATGATCCGTTTCCTCCCTGGCCCTTTTTGTCTGGCCATAGATGATTAGACCAAGGATGGATAAAAGGAAAGCAAGCTGACTTAGGGACTGGTATTAAAAACAAAATGACTTGGGCCAACCTGATCATTTCTTTTAGAAAAATTGAAATGGGAACAAAGACAATTTTAATCAATGAGAAATCAGAGAGGTAATTAGAGTAGACCTGGGGAATGGACCAGAGCCACATTAATCACAAAATGGTAGGTTCACAAACCAGAGGGTCTCTTGAGCTGGTCCAAATCCAACACAGCTTCAGTGCCAGCCTCAACAAGACCCAGCACCATGTGGAGTTTGCCTCTGGCTTTCTCCTGAGATTTGACTCCCAGCAAATCTCTACTATAAACCCTCTTGATTTGAGCTAGCCTGGGTGGATCTCTAATCCATATTACCAAGGCCTAAATCAAAACTACAGTGTATTTAACTGGTGGAGCTAGACATTAAATCCACATTTATCTGACTCAAAAGTCTGTGGACTGCCACAACCTTCCATTCAGATCAAGAAGCAGTATGTCTATTCTGATACCTTGTGATTATATTCTCAGGTGAATTTGAAAATACAAAGAGGCCAAAGTAGGTAGGATGTGAGGCCTAGTTTAACAAACTCTAAGTGGACACATTATATCTGCAACACAGACACCTTAAAACGGGAGAAATATTAAAGGTGACCAGAATATTCTAGAAGAAGTCAGGAGTCTTTTCTTTGCCTGGTTCTCAGATTGGAGGAGCTCTACCCTGAGAGTACTTGCAAGAAATCTCAAGTCTTGAAGAAGGTAAGAATGGCAAAAGGTCAAAATAATACAGACATAGTAAACTTTCAGCTTGCTCTGTTTCCGTATTGCAATAAAAATAAAATCTGGCTTTGTTCCTGAACCTCCTAGAGTCCCTAAAAGTAACCTATCAATTTTTTCTGCTTAAAACAATAACATATATTCATTGTACTCTTGAATTGTTTGTTTTCTTTCTTGTTTTATTTTTTCTAGTTTTCTATCACTTTATATTATTTCCCCTTTCCTTTTTCCATAATCACTTTTCATAATCATTTCTTTCATAATCATTTTCATTTTAATTTTCTTTGGATTTTTTGTTTTATATAATCACATCTAATTTATTATTTTTATTTAATTTGTTAAAGGACAGAAAGGAAATAGAATTGAAAAGAGAACAACTATAAACATAGTCTTATAGCATCTGTCATGAAAAGAAATGTTCTGCAGGAATGACACTTTTTCCTCATGTCCTGTGCCAGACAACCCCTTCATGAGCAGTTACATCATGTAAATTTATTCACTGAGCAGACCACCCTTCAAGCAGAGGTCTGGGGTCAGCAGAGATGCATCATTCAGGAAGCTTCATCAATATATTTTCTATTTCATTTTATGAAACACCCATGTGGTATGGATTCTTCTAATATTACTCCTTAGAATGAGGCACAATATAATAAGATACAAGATTTATACCAGGTTTCTGGAGTTCAGTATTTAATCTTTCTGCCTCCAACCTGTCTAATACTGATCTGATTAGCTCTTTCCAGAACAGTTATAGAAGAATGACTTGAATCACTGTGGTGGTCATAAGTGCAGGCTTTCTTATGAAATTAAACACACACTGACCATATGAGCCAGCAATCCACTCCCAAACCCACCTTAGAGAAATGAAAACTATGTTCACACAAATCCTAAACATGAGTGTTTATTACAGCTTTGTTTGTAAGGGCTAAAAACTAGAAGTAACTCAACTGTCCTTCAACTAGTGAACAGATGCGTAAACTATTATACATTCATACAATGGATTCAGCAATGGAAAGTCAGCAATGGAAAGAAAAAATTACTGGCTCAACATGGAGAAAGCTTACATATGCATTATGTTAAGTGAAAGAAGCCAGACTTAAAAAGCTATGTACTCTATGACTCCATTTATATGACACCCAGAAAAAAGCAAAGCTATGGAGACAGAATAGATCAGTAGTTTCTAGGGGCTGGATGTGGAAGGAGAGGTTGCCTACAAAGGGTCTTGAGAAAACTTTTTGGAGTGATGGAAATATCTACATCTTGATTGCGATGGTAATTACCCTACTGTATGCATTAGTCAAAACTCACAGAACTGGACACTTAAAGTGATGAGTTATTCTGTATGTAAATTATACCTTAATAGGAAAAAATTTTTTTTCAAAGCCCTGGCTTTGGAATCAGACTGTATCTAAACCCTGGCTCCTCCACATTTCAGCTATGTGAAAGTTACATAACCTTTCTGTGTCTCATTTTCTTAACTTGTAAAACAGAGCTAATAACTGCAGAGGGTTGTTGAGAAAATTAAATAAAATGATGTATGTAATTGTTTATCACAATGCCAGGCCATACAAGTGCTCAATAAATAGCAGCTGTTATTTTTATCCTCCCATTAAAGAGCTAAGAGGTTGTTAGGGCATAGGTTTCTAGATAGAACTGTGTGAATTTTCTCTTTTAAATAAGAAGTTGAAGTTTTATTAAAGAGCTTATTAGAAACACTAGAGCCCCATAAAGAGAGGGCATCTCCTTTACTTTTTAAGAAAAATCTTATTGCCCACATGTATTCTTTTCAATTATTTCTCTAAAATATTGAGGATGGGTTCCAAAAGTCATTTATTCATCTCTCTTGAAAGAATGAAGGTTGTGTTAGGTAAATTTAAGTTTTTGGAAAACATGAATAAATACATAAATAACCCTCCAGAACCTAGACCACAGTATCTTAGCTCCTGAGATATAATTCATTCATTCAATCAGTCATTCAACCAAAGAGCACCTATATGCACCAAATACCTACTGTCTTAAGTGTTGGAAGTTCAGCAGTTGCCCAAGTAGGCAAAAAAGTCACTGTCCACAAGGACCTTCGGTTCTACATTTAATGAAATTTAGAATCAGCTTCCTATGTGTCCTATCTTCAGACATTTGAATGAGATTCCTCTAGTCTCCAGTCATTTGGGAAAAAATCATGAAGACATCTCCCTCAATCACCCATAGACTTCCATTGGGTCCCACAATGTCTATTGCTCTATATTTCCTCCCTCTTGGGGCTTAGATCTCCTCAGACTATGCCTTACATCCTCCTTTTTTGTTAACTTTTTTATTTTGAAATAATTATCAACTCACAATTATAAAAAATAATACAGAGAGTCCTGTGTACCCTTCACTCAGCTTCCTCCTATGGTAAAAATCTTATGTAACTATAATACAATATCAAAACCAGGAATTTAACATTGTACAATCTAGTTAACTGGACTGCAGACCATATTCAGATTTAAACCCACACTCCTTGCCCATTGATTTAAATTTTCCTCAGCTCCCCGACCTTTCAATACCTTTCTAGATAGGAGAGAGTTTCTCTTCTCTTGGAAACCTGAAGTTGAGCCCTCTAGGACTCACCTGGAACTTTTCAGACCCTCCTCTCCACCCACCCCCCCCCATCAGAGATATTCCACTTAAATGCTGTTGTCACAAATTCACAATCTCAAAGTCAGTTCTGCTGTGTCTCTGCCAAAATGTCATGCCAGATTTCATTTGAAACCACAAGGACAGTTATTTCCACCTTGTGTGAAATCCTGTCCCCCCATGTCACTGTCTGAAATGCAAGCTTTTTCTGTTTTCCCATGCTCTCACCTTCAGATATCTCAGAGCTACATCCTTTTCACCAGCCCACTTTCCCACCCCTTTTCTTTCTTCAACATTTTTCAACTACACTTTCTGAAATTCCTGTTTCATGGTAATTAAATTCTCCTATAAGCACAAACCTAAACATACCTTCTCAGAATGACTTCATCTTTTTATCTTAAGTAAGGATAGACTTCACAAAGTTACAATCTCTCTCCCCAGAAAACCTTAAGTGAAAGATGTTAATTTTTCCTTGCTCTACATCAGCAGAGTCTGGCCAAATATCAATGCCATCAGTCAACCATGTGGCCACAAGATGGTACTGGGATTCTCACAGCTGCTCAGTGCTTCTTCTAAACTCTTGTTCCTCCAACTTTGCATACAAACCTCCATGGCATCTGACTACTCTGCCTTCTATGCTCCTGATTGCTGGCCCCTACCAGCCACTTGATATTTAACTTACATCCTGGTACCCTACTTATAGCTTACTTCTCTATTCCATGTTCTTCTATCATACTGAATAACACTGACATCCATCAATGTCCACAGAGATGACTTTTCCAACACTCTACCTTCTACATCCTGCATCCATGGCCATATCATGGACATGTTATAAGCCAGATCATCCTAATGTGACACCTTAAACTCCAATGCCCACTCTGATCTCTCTCCTATCTTTTGAAGTATTTCACATCCACTGATGCCTTTAAATCTACTTTTAGTGCTCTGTGTCTCTTTCAGGTCCCCCAATTACCCCAATTCTTCCTGATAACTCCATTTTCTCTCAACTTCTCAGTTTCTTCTTCAATTCACTTATTTCCATACCTAGTCTTGGCACCACAGCAGATGAGTTGAATTCTTCATCAACAATCCAACTCCCAGCTACCTACCCTTCTTATACAGCATGTTCCTGCTAAAGTTCCAAAACCACATCACACCCAAAATCTGTGCTCCATTCTTCCACAGCTAGAATGTTTAGCATTGCTAAAGAAAATGTCTGAATAATCAGATTGTTGCTACTACAGCTAAAGTCTCAATGGTCTTCAGCTGAACTCAATGCCACTCAACAAACTTCTTGCTTGTTCACAGTAATCTGAGTGGCTCTTTTCCCATTCCCTGCAACTGGGCCAAACCTTCACCATTCTGAGTAGTGTCCCTACCCCCACTGCACCTGTACCACTTCCACTTTCAGTTGTCATGTACAAATTTAAGTGATCACAGTCTGATAGCAATGAGCAGGATGTGAGAAGGTAGGCAGCCTCCAAGATGATCTGGATGATCCTGGCCTTCCATTAGGATGCTGTTAAGTTAACATGTGTTAAGTAAAGCGCAGAGTGGAGGATGGTGAACCAAAATTCAACAACAGACAACAAAAGAAATTGAAATAGAGTTTATTCGTCTCAGGTGCTGGAGAAAGTACACTGCATGCCTTAAGGAACCACATGGGGAGGTCAAGACAGAGTGCAGACAGAGAGAAAAGCAGGACCTGGGGCAGATGCCTTTATTAGGATCCATGGGTGGAGTGCTTGGGGTTTCCAGGCTAGGACCAGATTGTTTAATTTAAACCAAAAGAGTGGAGTTTTGTTAAGTCCCATGAGGGTCTTATCTAAGTGGTACATAAGATATACAAACACTGAAAGGAAGGGGAGACTGCTGATCATGAGGGCTGTTGGGGAAGTCCTATCAGGAACTTAGATTTGCTTGTGACTCTGGGGTTGCTGTCTAGGACATGTGCTCATGGGAGTTGCTGGTGTCAGTTTAAGATCCCTGCAGGCCTCTTGGCCACAAAACGGATACCAAGGCAGCAATACCATGGGGTAGTTACCTAAACTCTCCATGCCTTCTGATTGTCATGGCCTGTGTGGTCTCCTCTCTCCAACAGATTTTGCGTAATCAACAGAGTACGGTGCACGTGAAAACATGTGACTTTTGAGGCCAGATCATAAAAATAATTACAGCCTCTGCCTGTATTACTTGCTCTGGTGGAAGGTGAATTGCTAGGCCATGAGGTGATTCAAGCCACTCTGTGGGGAGGACTACCAGAGAGAAACTGATGTCTCCCACCAGCAACCCATACCAGTAAACCATGTGCAAGATCCACCTTGCAAGTGGATCCTCCAGCCCCAGTCAAGCTTTCAGAAAACTGCAACCCCAGACAACACCCTGACTACAGCTTCATAAGAGGCCCCCCGACAGAACTACACAGCTAAGCTTCTCCCAAATTCCTGACCCACAGGAGCTGTGAGAGATAAATGTTTACTGTTGTTTTAAGTCACAAACTTTAGGATAATTTGATATGCAGCCATAGATAACCAATACAGATGGATGTACAGAAACAGGACCAGAGGCAAAGAGACCGCGTAGGAGATCATAAAATAGTCCAGGCAAATGCTAATGAGGGCCTTAATTTGGGCTGTGGGGTGCAGATGGATAGAAGAGTAGGATCTGAGAAATATTCAGGAATATAAATGTGCATGAAATTGAGTGGATGTGGGTGTTCCAGAAGCATATAATTATTCTTGGCTTTCTAGCTTTGGTGGCCAGATGCCAAAAATTAAAATAGAAAATGCAGGAGGAAGAGTATGATTGGAGAGAAGAACAATTAACTCAGAATTGTGGCAGAATTTGAGGTCCACTGAAGTCCTTTGTGGTTATTCCACCAAAGACCTCCATGGTGCCTATGCCAATGGTTTCTTTCAGACCTTAGTTTCCTGAAGTGTTCTGTTGCATTTGACACCAACTACTCCTTATTTCTGCAAATTTTCTATTATATTGGCTCAAACTCTTCTGGTTTTCCAGTTTTCATATATTTTCTCTTCAGTCTCCCTCATTGCTTCCTTTGCTCATCCAAACATCGGTGTTCCACAGAATTCTACTTCAACCCACTACTCAACTTTCCTTAACTGCAGATGCTCTGCAATGGGTCTAAGATTTATCTAAGCTTTATCTCCTGGGATTCAACAGAAAGAGGTTTAAAAAAAAAAAAAAAACAACCTGATACATTGTCTCTTTTTACGGATATCTATTCAAATTTGTATTTGACATAGTTGTAATCTCCCCTATACCAGTTCTAATTTTCTGTTATTGTTTGTGATATTATGATTTATAAGAAATATATATTTGGTTTTCATTCCTATTCCTGACTCACAGCTCCCCAAACCCTTGGAATCTCCTAAGTAATTAGAGCAACAGGGGCACCTTTTGTTATATTTAGTTTTTGTCCTCTATTCCTGAAATAGCTCCAGAGCAATAAAAGTGAGACAGGTGTCTTTTTGTTATTCATAACAAGTTCCTTTCAACCACACCTGCGTTTATGTTAATGAGGTGACTTTAGAAAAGCCCCTAAGGATTGGGGTTTGTTGTCAGGGGAACCAACCCTATGATGGGGTTGAAACTTTCAGCCCCATCTCCCAACCTTCAGGAAGGGGAGAGGGGCTGGAGATTGACTTGATTAGGAAGGGGCAACAATTCAATAAATCCTGCCTACATGATGAAGCCTTCATAAAAATCCCTGAACTACAGGTTCAGAGAGCGTCCAAGCTGGTGAACACATGGAGTTGCTGGGACAGTAACATGCCTGGAAAGGGCACAAAAGCTCCACTTCCTTTCCCCAAACATTACCCTGTGAATCTCTTCCATCTGGCTGCTCCGAAGTTATACTCTTTTATAATAAACTGCTAATCTAGTAAGTAAAATGTTTTCCTGAGTTCTGTGAGCCTCTATAGCAAATTAATGGAATCCCAGGAGTGGGTTGTCGAACCTCCAACTGAGAGCTGATTGGTCAGAAACACAAGTAACAACCTGGATTTGCAATTGGCATCTGAAGTGGGTACAAGTGATGGCAGTCCTGTGGGACTGAGCCCTTACCCTGTGGGATCTGACCCTATCTTCATGTAGACAGTGTCAGAATTGAGTTATAAGACACCCAGGGTTTCTGTCTGGAAAATTTAAGAATTGCTTGGTGTGGGGAAAACACCCGTACATTTGGAAGAGAGAACACCCATACATATTGCTGTGAGTGTAGAGAAGGAACACAGGAGAGTTTTTCTTCAACATTGTTGTAATGCCATATATGAACTTCTGCAAATATTCCTGTTGTCCTTCTGAATACATGATACAATTGAACCATGCTTCTGTATCCTAAAAGATGGTCATTTTTCTTGCTTTGGTCAATAAAATGTGAAGAGAAGTGGAACATATAAATTTTGCATGAAAGCATTAAGAGCAATTGCATCATTTACCAAGTTCTTTTCCCTTTACCATGATTCTTGGTCCCTGAATGACCGTAGGGTACAGAGCTCCCTTCAGACATACATTAAGAATGAATATGGGGAAGAAATGAATTTTTGTTACGTAAAGTCATTGAATCTTTTTTGCTGCTATCATAACATTACCTAGCCCATCCTAACTGATACAACTGCAAAAAAAAAAAAAAAATTCCAGGTGATATAAGAGTAAGTCTCCTCAAGATTATGTCTCCCCTTGTGTGAACTGAGTAATATCTGAACGTTGATCTTGGATACCTAAGTTAACTAAGCACCGTGGATGAATATACTCTCCAAGTCTCACATACTAATCCCAGGTAGAAGCTGGAGACTTCCTCCTCAACAAAAGGGAGATCAATAGTTGGTTTAAAATTATTTCTTTCAGTTTCATTTTTAAAACATATGCCAAGTACACAGGACACTTGAAACCACTTTTGAACATCCTTTGAGCTATCAAGAGGACATAAAATCTTCAAGATACCATCTAAATGTGCAAGATTGGTTGAAGGACATAGTAAAACATTTGGCTCCTTGGTGGTGGTAGGGCCGAGGTATGGGAAAAGTTATAAGAAAATAACTTTAATGTAATTCTTCTATTATCTCTATTATCTCTATTATTTATTAAACATTACCCTTTTATAGTAAGTTGCTGTTGTCAATTTCTTACTAATCTGGGTAACTTCGGGCAATATTGACGCTGAAAAATATTGACTAGTAATTTACATTAAAATAGATTTTCCCAAGAGTTTCCATATAATACTCATGCATAGGAATTTTTAAAAATAAAAGCTGCTGGGGCGCCTGGGTGGCTCAGTCGGTTAAGCGGCTGCCTTCGGCTCAGGTCATGGTCCCAGGGTTCTGGGATCGAGCCCCGCATCGGGCTCCCTGTTCAGCGGGAAGCCTGCTTCTCCCTCTCCCCCTCCCCCTGCTTGTGTTCCCTCTCTCGCTGTCTCTCTCACTCTGTCAAATAAATAAATAAATCTAAAAATAAAAAATAAATAAATAAAAGCTGCTATCAGGTGGCATGGTGAGGCCATCCTTTCAACACTTCACCTTCTGACCTATTACCATCTAAGGGAATTATGTATGTGGGCAAAAATGATAAATAATGGAACACTCAAGTGAATAAAACTTTCCCCAGTTACTGACAGAATCTTCAGTATGCCCATATTATTCTTCAAATAATTACATTAGCTACATTTTTCTAGAAATATTGAAGGACATTCTTCAGCACCTTGAAGAACATATAATATGTGTCTTAGTCATCTCAGGCTACTCTAAAAAATACCATAGACTGGTTGGCTTAAACAACAGACGCTTATTTCTCACAGTTCTGCAGGCTGGGAAGTCCAAGATTAAGGTGCTGTCAGGATTGGGTTCTGGCAAGAGCTATCTGGCTTGGAGACAGCTGCTATCCAGCTGTGTGTTCACATAGCTTTCTGTGCATGTGCAGAGAGAGAGAGAGAGAGAGATCTCCGCCTTCCTCTTCTTATAAGGGTACCAATCCCAACACGAAGGGCCCATCCCCGTGACCTCATCTTAACCGAATTACCTCCCAAACCCCCTGCCTCCAAACCATCACACTGGTGGTTAGGTCTTCAATATATGCATTTTGGGGGGCCACAGACATTCAGTTCATAACAATATATTATAACACTCTTTTGAACAGTCATAGTGTAACATATGCATTATGCAGATACTGAGGTAAAAAATATTTGATCCTGAGATAAAAATATTTTTGCCTAAATTGTTAGATTGTTTAAGATAGAAAATATTGACCAGTTTTACATTACACCCATAAATGTGATGGATAATGAAAAAGGATCTGGACAAGAATGTTTCCAGACACCAAGAGACTAGATCCAATGAGCTAAGTATGAAGACACAATTTGACCACATACACATCTTGATCCCTGAAGTCTTTTTTCATTACAAAATTAGATGCTGCTTTAAAAAATTATACGTGGGGTGCCTGGGTGGCTCAGTCGTTAAGCGTCTGCCTTCAGCTCAGGTCATGATCCCAGTGTCCTGGGATCGAGCCCCACATCGGGCTCTCTGCTTGGCGGGAAGACTGCTTCTCCTTCCCTCACTTCCCCTGCTTGTGTTCCCTCTCTTGCTGTGTCTCTCTCTGTCAAATAAATAAATAAAATCTTTAAAAAAAAATTAAAAAATAAAAAATAAAAAATTATACATAATATCAAAGCTGCTATCAGGTGGCATGATGAGACAATTGGTTTTAATCCAAATAATGCATAAGCTTACTTATTATAAATAAATCTTTGGGGTCCTGGCAATTTACTTGACATTTGGTATTTGGCACAATATACAAGATCCTTACTCAAGAGAATAAGCAAATCATTTGTTCAACAGTTAAAGTGAACAAGATTCCAATCTAGTGATGACCCCAGGCAAGTGAATTCAGGAGGCACCTGACCTTGTCTAGGGGTTTTAGGGAAGTCATCTTGGAGGAAGTGTCGTTCGTCTGAGTAGATATTAGTCATGTGAAGAAATGAGGATGGGAAGAGGCGTGTTCAAGAAGAGGGTTGGAGGACTGCAAACAAAAGGGAGAAGATAAGGGAAGGCACACTGAGGGAAGAACACTTGTGTACATATGCCAGGAACGCAGCCGGAGGGGAGAGAAGGCTGAGAAATGAAACTAGTGGTATCCAATTTAAATTATACATTCATGTTTGGCTTTTGAGCAACACACTTAGGGTATTGTCTGAGTCATCCAATAGACTTTCTTTTTTTTTTTTTTAATCTCAAGATGTCAAGAATGAGAATAGCTTCATTGTACTTCTGTGAAAATAAGATATTTAAAATATACCTAGTTTTTCTTAATAATATTCTGATTTGTGTCTTGAGATTTTGGTGTGCTGTCCATTGGCATTTTGGTTTGTTTTTGTTTAATTTAACCCACTTCTATTAACATGTTGGAGCAATTGATCAACTATCAGTTATGATGACTTCCTATGTCTTATATTCATGTGAAATGTTTGACATTTTATTGAATATTATGAATCATAAATACAAAACAGAAAAAGAAAAAATCCAGCAAATATTTACTGAAGGCCTACTATCCATCAGACTCTGTTCTAGTACCAGAGAATCATCAGTGAATAAAAAAGATTGAAATTATGGACTTCACTTTCTAAAAAGATAAAAAAAAGACAAAAAACGAAACACACACACAAACAAAAAAGCCAAGATAAAATAAATAAAATGGGGGTGCCTTGGTGGCTCAGTCAGTTAAGTGTCTGCCTTCCTCTTGGGTCATGATCCTCCAGCCCCACCTCGGGCTCTCTGCTCAGAGGGGAGCCTGCTTTTCCCTCCCCCTCCGCCTGATGCTCCCCCTGCTTGTTCTCTCTCTCTCTGTCAAATAAATAAATCTTTAAAAAAACTGAATAAAATGTATATGTTAAACAAGTGATCAGGTGAAAAGCACCAACGATGTCACGTGGTTAGCAGGCATGCCGTGCTATGATGTAATGAGAAAGCTCACGTAACCTCTGTGCTATTCTTCCCTAAATCCATAACCCCAGTTTCATTATGAGAAAAATTGAAACCCACATTGAAAGATGTTCTACAAAATATCTAATATTCCTTAAAACTGTCAATGTCATGAAAAATAAGGAAAGACTGAGAAATTGTCTCAGCTCAAAGGAGACTAAGGAAACATGACAACTGAATGTGATGTGGAATGCTGGATGACTCTGGAACAGAAAAAAGACATGAGTAGAAGAACCAGGGAAATTCAAATAAAGTTTGGAGTGTAGTTAATAGTATTGTACCAGTGTTGATTTATTAGCTTGGACAAACATTCCACAATAATGAGAGGTGATAACACTTAGTGGAAACTGAAACTGAATAAGGAGTATATGAGAATTTTTTGTACTATCTTTACAACTTTTCTGTAAATCTAAAAATCACCCCCAAAGAAAAAATATCATTAAAGAATTCGTAATGTAACGTCTACATTAAAAAATATACTACATAGAAATAAACATAACAAAACTGCATGACCGTTAAGAGAAAATATAAAGCTTTTATTAAACAATATTAAAGGAGACCTAAATAAACAGAGAAATTCCATTTCATGCACACGAAATTTGAATGTAATAAGGATGTTAATTCTCCCTAAGTTAATAAATCTGTTCAATGTAATTTCAACCCAAATGCTGGCAAAATTTTTCATGGACCTCAAGAAACAGATTCTAAAATGTATATGAAACAGCAAAGGGACAAGAAAAGCTAATTCCAGGGCACCTGGGTGGCTCAGTTGGTTAAGCATCTGCCTTCCATTTAGGTCATGATCCCACAGTCCTGGGATTGAATCCTGCATCGGGCTCCCTGCTGAGCGGGGAGCCTGCTTCCCTCTCTGCCTACCCCAACCCGTGCTTGTGCTCTCTCTCTCTCTCTGACATAAATTAAAAGAAAGAAAGAAAGAAAGAAAAGCTAATTCCAATGTCAAAGAAGAACAGAGTTACCATAAACCTATAGTAATAAAAACAACATGATATTTTCACAAATACTGACAAAACCAGTGGAACATGATAAAAGCCCAGAAACAAACAAATATGTGTATCTGTATCTATATCTAGAGAGAGAGAGAGAGAGATGGTTAATTTTATGTGTTAATTTGACTGGGCTAAGGGATATCCAGATAGATGATAAAATGTTAATTTTGGGTGTGTGTCTGTGAGGATGTCTCCAGAAAAGATTAGCATTTGAATCCATAGACTGAGTGAAGATCATCCACATCAGTGTGAGTGGGCATCATCCAATCCAATGAGGGCCTGAATAAAACAAAATGGCAGAGGAAGGGTAAATTTGCTTTCTCTTTGCTTGAGCTGGGCCATCCATCTTCTCTTGTCTCGGGAATCAGATCTCCTGGTTCTTGGACCTTCAGACTCAGACTGGGATTTACACCATTGATTCCTCTGGTTCTCAGGCCTTTGGGCTTGGACTGGGCTTACACCACCAGCTTCCCTGGGCCTCCAGCTTGCAGATGGCAGACCAAGGAACTACTTAAGCTCCATAATCGTGTAAGCCAACCACTCATAATAAATCTTTTCCTCTATATCCATATAAATCCTACTGGTACTGTTTCTCTGGAGAACTCTAATACAGAGAGAAAGAGAGAGAGGAAAGAATGTTAGATGTGCTAATAGATAAATGAGTACATAAATAAGGGAAAGGGCGTCTAGCGGAAGGAGGGGGTTGAGGCTAAGATTGTGGGTAGCAAGGCCAGGAAAAGCTTCAGGAGAAGGTGACTTTTGAGTAGAGGCTTGAAGGGAGGGAGGGAGGGAGGGAGGGTGGGAGCTACACTGATATCTGGAGGAAGAGCATTCAGGCAGAGAGAACTGAAAGTACAAAAAGGCCCTGAGGCATGAGCGTGTCCGCTGAGTTTGAGGAACAGGGAAAAAGGCCATGAGGTTGGAGCGCAGTCAAATAAAGAGAAAAATAGCGGAAGAATATAGTAGAGGTAGTGGGGGAAACAGACCACGTGGGGTCTCATGGGTCATACCTTAAGGTAAGGTGGGAATGTTGGAAGGGGCATAATCTATTAAAATATGTTCTGGCTGTCCTGTTCAGCATAGACTAGTGGAAGGAGTAGAAGCAGGGCTGGTCCAAGATAGTGGGGTGATGAGAATGATTACATTCTGACTACATTGAAAATGTAGAGTTGATGGGATCCCTGACAGACCAGTAATGGGAAAGAGGCAAGAACAGTTCCAAGGACTTTGACCTGAGCAATGAAAGAATGGAGTCATGATTAATGAAGAAAGGGAATAAACTGGAGAAGCAGTTTTAGTGGGAAGATCAGAGCTCGGTTTTGGACAAGTTAAGTTGGTAATGACTATAAAACACCCATGAGGAAAAGTTGATAGGCAGTTGGGTGAATGACTTTGATTTTCACTGGAGATTTCTTTGCTCGAGATACAAATTTGGGAGTCAACTTATCAAATACATGCCATTTAAAGCCATTAGACAGGCTCACTTGGGGTGATCCTAGATATTAAATAAAGTGCAACAGATCACTTTTGGATCTTGTTAAATTCAGATTCTGATTCAGCAAGTCTGGGGTGGGACATTTCTAACACCCTACCAGGTGAAGTTGACTTTGCTGGTTCCCAGGGTTGACTAGGAAGGACATAAGAGGTGAGTGTAGATAGTGAAGAAAAGAGATGTATAGTCTGAATCCTGAGGTTCTCTAACATTTAGAGGTTGGGAATCAGCAAAAGGAGACTGAGAAGAGAAACTGAAGACAGCTTATATGGTCAGCTCTTTCATGGAGCTTCGCACTAAAGGGAATGAGAGAGATGGGGGTATAATTGAAGGAGAAAAGAAGGTCAGAAGAAAGTCAAAATAAGATCTTTAAGGGTGGGAGAAAAAATAAAATATCTGTATTATAATGATAATAATCAGTAGAAAGAGAAAAATCAATGATGCCGAGAGAGGAGAATGCTAGAGCAATGTGCTTGAGTGAGCAAGGTGGGGAGATTATAGTGCTTAGTGAAGGGGGTGGTTTCAGCCAAGGACACAGCACCCTCCATGGTTATAGGGCAGAATACAGAACACACAGGCTTCTAGAAGGGGAGAAGGTATGGGGTTGATGGGAGCATTTTTTTTTTCGCATTGAAATAGAAGCATGATTATTAGCTAAGAGTGGGAATGGGGGAGGTTTGACGCTGGAGAAGAAAGTATGAACTACTCACCTCCATCAGTAAGAGGATGACTGAGTTAGAGTCCCGGTATGAGTGCTGGGCAGTGTGAAGTGCCCACTTGAGATTAAGGGTCAGGAATGTAAAGTGAAGCCAGTCAACACAGTTGTTGCTCTTCTCCAGCCACATTCAGCCCTGTAGACCAAAGCACAGAGTGAGCAGAGAGCTAGATAAGCACGACTCAGTGTAACCACAATAAATCAATTTTTAAAAGCATTTTGAGTCTCATGTGAGTCAACAACCACACTAGATACTGGCATCACAATAATAATAACAGTAACCATTATAGGGCTCTCTCTATATGCCAGGTACCGTACTAAGCTCTCTACTGTCATTTAAATCTTCACCAAAAAACCTACAACAGAGAATGAATACTAATATTGTCACCGTTTTATAGATGAAGAAAAGAAACAAAGGCTAAGGTGGCTGAATAATGCTCAAGCTTGCACATCTAATAAAAGAAGTAACTGAAGAGTTAAACCCAGTGCTCTTGATCAGTGCAGAGCCTAGTGGGAGATACATTAGAATCGGGGTTAGTCCTGAGTCAATCATGGTACTTGAAGGGGACGTATAGTTAGCCTAGGGGACACAGAGGAAAATCCCATTTATTTTTTTAAAAAAGTAAACTGAAAAAGTTTTTAAACAAAAATAGGTACACCCAAAGATTTTAATGGACATGTACATTTCCATAGGTATGAATGTATTGATCATCTGTGCTCTAGTCAAATAGCTGTCACTCAAATGTGACAGGAGTGATGCCTCTCCCAACTGGGGAGTGGCCCAGAATGACCATGATTCTTGTTCTGTGACGTCATGAGTCTGTGACCATGTGCAGGCTCCCCATAAATTCCCTCCTCGAAGATATTTTGAGAAACAACAAATTCCGGGTTTTGAGTGTGTGCCTTTATCCTGATACAGTTCCCATAACTTTGACAGGAGAGCCCATAATAGGCAAAATATGTAAAAAAGAAAAAAAAAAAAGGAGTTTTATTATGTTAAGTTTATTTTAAGTACGCCTAATGTAAAGGGTTGAAAGGTCTTACTCTCTTTTAGTGGCTTCTTTGGAAAGATCTGGAAACTGATTCTGATTCTGCAATGCCTCCTTTAGAAGAATGGCTAAAAACTTCCAACCGAAAAGACTGGGCAGGACCCCTCTCAGCCTACTGTGTGCCAGGCTGGGCTGGTCAGTTTCCAGTTTCTACCCCCCCCCCCCCCGCACCCCCGCCATTTGATAAAAACTCTGTTCAAAGTTTTAGCAATGATCTGACTTTTCAACACAATTCAAAAACAGGCTTCAAACTTTCTTTATTCTTTTTTTACCCTAAATCAAAAAATAAAACTTCATTAACAGGTGAGTTTTCTGCGAGGCACATTGTGGATTATAAATGAGGCCAAGAATAATAATAATGGATTTTTCCAGCTCTTGGCAGACCACCTCTAGAAGAGGTAACAGCAAATCCCCAGGCTTTCCAGCAGTGTGGAATTGCTAGGTGAGGCCCACCACCCTCCAAAGGTAAAGATCACCCATCAAGGCAACAAGAAAATTCGTAAATACACGGTAGCGTAATTGGGAGCTGCTCCATCCACATAATTACGGGGGGCCCTAAATCTGGCTCTCCAGACCTCTCACATAACGAATGTACTGGTTAGACTAGGTGTTCCGGAAGTGTGCTATGAATCAAGTTCCCGTTACAGAAGCAAGCTTCTTCAGATGGGCAGGAATGTAGTAGTGCTTAAGCTGGGATGTCATATCCAGGGCACCAGGCAAATGTGAAAACGTATGCTTCCCCTGAGAAAGGAAAAGAACCATAAAGATGCCATAAAAACCTGTGAAGTATGCTCTGAGGACCAAAGGAATTCCCGAAGTCCCTCCCTTTCTTCCAAGGTTGCTTTCCTGGAGGGAGTCTTTCACGGTCCACTTGTGTGCACATTCCAGTGGATCTGGGACCACTCACTGGTCAGGGAGTGCCTGCAGCCTCGACTGGCAACAACCAAGTTCTTGACAAGTTCTTATACACCTCTGGGTCAAGCCGTAGGGCGCTGTCCAGGTGCCAAGAACATTGAGTCTCCACGGTGGGGAAATCGCACCCATTAACATAACAAGATTAACTAGGAGGACAGGTGAGGTAACCTATGACTTGGTGCCAACCTGGCAACCCAGGCTGATGCTCGTGTATTAAAATGCCCTGCCTAGCAACAGCTCTGATGCCATGTTAAACTGGCTGGAACTTACATATTTTGCTTGCTTAAATATTTTTCAGCCTCACACAGAAAGTCTTTAGTGGCTCAACTCAGAAAGAACACTAAGGTAAGATTAGAGGGAAAGGTTGTCAGTTCCCGAGCCTCTCTTCAGGGGAGCAAAGAGCTAAAATCATACAGTAATAATAAAGCCCTTTGGGAAATCACAAGAGAGCAGAATAAACAAACAGGTGAGCCAGAGTGGATTTTTCCCTTGCTGATGTGTTTCAGTATAATTGAAAAAACAAAAACAAAAACGGAGCCATCTCTCAAGTCCCTGAAAACTAAAGACTGACCCCCCATGTGCCCACAACTCTGAAATTTGCACAGTGGCCGGCTTCCCATCTCGTTTGAGCACCTCCCCTCCTGGATGCCTCTGTGTCTGTCCGGCTGACCTCTATTGGAGCATCAGAGAGAAAAGCTCGCTCCTAGTGTGTCTGCTCTTGGGCTCCTGGATGACCCCCTAGTCTGCTCCTCCCCGGAAAACACAAATGACTAACCTAGGTTGCCAGCTTATTTTGTTTCCACAATAGGACAGCTGCCTCATAAAAGTTTAGGAGTCCTAGCACATTGTTGAGGAGTCCAAATTTTTATTCTTAGGGAGAGTGGCAGTCTGGTCCAATTACAATGTGTGGATTTTTATAATTCAACTCAAGTCTGACACTATCCACCTGGAGATAGCATTAGATCCCACAGGTTAAGGGCTTGGTCCACAAGACGGCTCTCTCTCTCTCTCACACACACAGACATACACACACACACACACACACACAGACTTCGACACCAATCACAAGTCCGGATTGTCACCTGTGCTTCTAACCAACTGGTTGTAGATTGGGGGTTCAGATAACCCCCTCCTTGGGTTCTATTGATTTGCTAGAGTGGCTCATAGCACTCAGAGAAATATTTTACTTACTAGATCACTGGTTTATTATAAAAGGATATAACTCAGGAACAACCAGATGGAGAGATGCACAGGGCAGGTTATGGGGAAAGGGTGTGGAGCTTCCATGTCTTCTCCTAAAGGTCACTCTCCTCACATCTCCATGGGTTCACCAACCCAGAAATGCTCTGAACCCCATCCTTTTGGGTTTTTTTATGCAGACCTAATTACACAGGCATGATTGATTGAATTGTTGACCATTGGAGATTGAACTCAATCACCAGCCCCCTCCTCTCCCTTGAGGTTGGGGTTGGGGGGGGACTGAATGTTCCAACCCTCAGAATCACAAGGTTGTTTCCCTAGCAACCAGTCTCTATCCTTAGGTGCTTTCCAAAAAAGTCACCTATTTAACATAACAAAAGACATCTTTATTGCGCTCATCACTTAGGACAAAGATCAAATATGTATTTCTTACTCTGAGTCACAATACCACACAGCCCTTATAAATCGTGTCTCACATCAGAGAAAGGAGATGAGTGGCATGAGGGACCTCGTAGCAGGTAAAACCTTTGAAAAACGGACAAATAATTCCATTAAAGTAATTGGGGCAAAGGTCCTAAAAGAAAACATCTTAAGGAACTAGATTCAACAGCTGTAATTCAAGACACTGAGTATATTGCTGAGAAAGTCTAAGCTTGCTCAGCAGCCTAGTATCCTGTTGTGGAGTTTTCCTTGATAAGATGTTTCCTTAATGAACTGCAGGTACTCATCTTCCTAAACCTGAGATGCCTGAAAAATAGTATCACAACCAGAGAGTCATGAAAATTCTCTCTGCCCTATCCTCTACATAAGAGATATCCTCCCGACCTCATCCTCCCTTAAGATACTTCTTCTTTCTAGTTTAGCATTCTTTGATTTCAAGGAACAGAGGATCCCTGTGAAACTAGTTCTTCATAAAGGCAGGGAGGACAGGATTATGTAAAATTTAGCTCTTCCACCAAACACAGAAAAGTCACATGCAGACTGCAGCTGGAAGCCCACAAGTTCTCAAGAATGGGGCCATTGCTCTGCCCTTTCTCCTTGCTCCCCTGTGCCTCATGGGTCAGCTTCTGCACATCCCTCCCACTCTCCTCACTGCAGTTGCCTCCTGGACTTCCTAAGAGGCAGAAGAGCACTCTTGGAGACTTCGTGAACTAGCTTGAGAATTGCCTTACCTGAGTTGCCTCCTAGCTGTGCCACTCACCAGCTGCGTGACCCTAGGAAAGTGATCACATTCAAGTCTTGGTTTCCTCTTTTATCATCAAGACAGTGATATTTCCCAGGGGCTAGGATGAGCCGGATGCTTGGCCCAGAAGCATTTCCTAAGCATTAGCCATGATTATTATTGTTGCTGTTGCTGTTATTACTACTTGTGGTTACTGCTTCCCTCTGATTCCATATTTGCCCACGGCTTTAGCTTGCCATACACAGCTGCAGCCCCTTTCCTCTGCCACCTTGAGATCTGGTTTCCCCCCAAAGAGCCATCTGGGTCTTACTGTAGTCAGTATCCCCCATCAAGCTGACCTTGGTTCCTGCCACAGTTCCATTAGCAATAGCCAGGCTACGCTACAGAAATGTGGTCACCTAAGCCCTCAGCTTCAGAAGGGCCTGCTGGTGAGGGGTGGTCCTAAGGAAGTGTATTTTGGATGAGACACATCCTAAAACATACCTACTGCATTCTTCCATGACTTTAAACAAGGCAAAATATGTTCAACATTTTGTTTTCCTATTAGGAGTCTAGCATATGTATTCCCAATGCTGTCAGTAAACACTTTTAATTCTGAGGGTTTCATATATCTATTTCCTTAATATTAGGGCAGAATTCTCTCAGAGGTTGACACTGAGCTTAAAATATCAGTTGGCCCTAATAAACATTCTTTTCTCTCTTAAAATCCACATAGTTCAACTCAGTGAGCCTTTTTCTGCTGGACACTTACCTACAGTTACGTGATTGGTGTTAGACTCATTCCAGAGCATTGTTTCTTTTAATGCTAAGAAAAAATCAATAGTTTTCATTGATACACAGTTCTAAGTTCAAGATCCTCTATCTTTACACTGATTTTTTTTTTTTCCACTGATTTCTAATATGGGATCGGAAGTTGGCTGCTCTCACGTTATCGGCTCAGTGATCATAAAGGATGCTCTAATTGAGTATTAAACACAGAGCTTAGCCACATGTTTTCCTCCATTACCCATGTGATTTAAGTGGCCTGTCCAGACATGCTATGACTGTAGGCACCCACGTTGCTTGGTCACCCGGGTTACTCTTGACGTCACGCCTACAGATGACAAACACCTAAACCTGGGATCATTACAGCAGTACATTTGGGTTGGTTC
Source organism: Halichoerus grypus (assembly GCF_964656455.1). Taxonomy (NCBI): domain Eukaryota; kingdom Metazoa; phylum Chordata; class Mammalia; order Carnivora; family Phocidae; genus Halichoerus; species Halichoerus grypus. The sequence continues at coordinate 29,476,887 of NC_135720.1, read as the reverse complement.
CCATTAGATTCACAAGTACAGAGATGCTTAGAAGAAGAGATAACCTTCAGTAAGCAATTGGTTCAGGGTGGGGCCTAAGCATTGTTTTTAAATATGTCAATACTCAGGGGATTTAAAAATTATTTTTAAACTTAAAAATGAAAATAACCCACAGAGTGTAAAATTCACCCTTCTTAGTGTGCCATTCTCAGAATTTGATAAACATATGTAGCCATGCAACCATCATCATAATCGAGATATAGAAAAATTCCATCATCTCCCAAAATCTGCACCCCCACCCCCCGCTTTATACCAGGCATCTCATTTTATTTGTTTTTTTAAGATTTTCTTTATTTGACAGACAGAGACACAGCGAGAGAGGGAGCACAAGTAGGGGGAGTGGGAGAGGGAGAAGCAGGCTTCCCGCGGAGCAGGGAGCCGATGTGGGGCTCGATCCTAGGACCCTGGGATCATGACCTGAGCCGAAGGCAGACACTTCACTGACTAAGCCACCCAGGTGACCCCAGGCATCTCATTTTAAAACACTCCCCAGGTAATTGTGATGGAGAGCCATGCTTGGGAATCACTGACATGACACAATACATTTTACAAATGCAAAAGTTATGTGACTCATCCAGGGTCACTCTGCTCAACAGCAAAGACTAAGATCTAGGTCAAGCTTTCTAAAGAATCTTTGTCTGTGGTGGTTCCCCTTAGTAAAAATAATCCTATGAAAAAAACAATAAAACAAAAAATAGCCATAAACTGAAACAAATAAACCCCGAATTGAGACAAAATGAAAAGAGGAAAAAAAAAAGCACATACATAATCCAGAGAATCCTTAAATTAGATCAGAAGCAATAGCAAACCAGAAAGGATTGATTGTACTTGATTCCCAGCACAAATTCTACTTTTTTTTTATTTTTTATTTTTGTAAAGACTCTCTGTATCCTAGCCAATGCTAAAATGTACCTGTGGGCAAATCACCTCTAAGCAATACCCTGAAACTTAATCTCCTTTTCTCTTACTTTCCCTGTGACCTGGACAATGGAAGGGGACAAATCTGGAGAAAGTACATGCCATAAATATGTCAGGGTGACTGGCACATAGACCTGATCCAATTATGGTCTTAATGATCAGCCTCTAAATAAAGCAGCTTTGCCTGCGTTAGATGAGCTTCCTAAAGATAGAAGCCATTTTGCTTTGAGAAGCAAACAGCCCCACCCAGGGGATAGGCCAAGCAAGACCAAGGAACTGTGAACCCCTACATGTTTTTAAAGGGAAAAGCACTGGAGCGCCATGTGGGTGTGGCCCCATATGGCGGGACAGTGTGTGGGAAAGATCCCTGCTGGGGGCAAAGAGAGTCTGCTGCTTGGCTCTGCCTCTGCCAGAAGCCAAAGTCAAGAATCATTTGAAACCCTAGGCAGGGGGCGCCTGGGTGGCTCAGTCGTTAAGCATCTGCCTTCAGCTCAGGTCATGATCCCGGGGTCCTGGGATGGAGCCCCGCATCGGGCTCCCTGTTCCTCGGGAAGCCTGCTTCTCCCTCTCCCACTCCCCCTGCTTGTGTTCCCTCTCTCGCTGTGTCTCTCTCTGTCAAATAAATTAAAAAAAAAAAATCTTTGAAACCCTAGGCATGAACTCCAAAGACAGAATGGTGTACAATAGTCCTCCTTCTCACAATGTGAACCTTTCATGAAGCCTAAAGTAATTTTCCAGCTAAAGACCTTTTTTTTTTTTCCTTCTTCTCCCTTGACTCTGTGCAAGAAATGATCCCTAAGAGGGCCTCTCAATCCCAGTAAGTCTTCAAGAGTTTGGCCGTCCTCAGGCCTGGATCCTAAGCAGGATCCTTCCTTTTCTCCCTTCGGTCATTATGCTCTCAGCGTCTTGCTGAAGGTGGTCTGTAAAGCCCTGGTTAGAACCCTTTCTGTCACTTTGAACACAAAGCAGTATTCACTGAAAAATCAACTTCCTAAACAGTAGCCTGGCTCTCCCTGAGTTGTCCCCGGATGCTGACACCCAACCACCAGAGTCTGAATCCTGATTCCACTATTTCCCTACTGCATTAGTGGGCAAGTTACTTAATCTCCTTTGGGTCTCAGTTTCCTCATCTGAAACTCGAGTGCAATAATATTACCTACCTCAAAGGGGTGTTGTGTGAAAATGAAAGTGTTTAGCCCTCTGCTTAGCACAGAGGAGCACTATTATCTCAGGGAAACTTGGAGTATTTTAGCCCATCACGACTCCCTTAGGAAAGACTGTATCTGAAATATCTCTTGCTAGGGACAGGCAACCGAGAACCAGCAGTTACAAGAAATGTATTACTGATAGTAAATATTTAACTTAAAAATAGTCTTTGTAATGCTTCCCCCAACTATTTTAAAATATAGAAAAATGAGCAATTTGCCCAGAATTTTAAAGAGTCAGTGGCAAAAGAAATGTTCTTCTCAATGCCCATATGTTTTGGCCATTGTTCTTCTTACGAGGACACATCACGTTTCCAGCATTCTTAACAAACCACGGGTAGATTTTAGAGTGTCTGAATTTTAAAACAGACCATTTTTATTCATCATCCTTGCTACCATTAACTGTGCCACACAAGACAAATGTATTTTCCATGTGTGCTGCTGAGGCACATATATGTGAGTATTAATGTTTGTGCTATTTTTAATTTCCCTGTAGTTTCCCAGTTTTCTATGCCGTGTACCTCGGGAATACTGAAAAAGGTACCTGTGTGGAATGAAAAGCAAAATTACCCTACATTCAGGCTCTGCTCCTTCTTCAAATTTGGTTTGAAAGGGGGAGAATCAGGTGTGCTACCCAAGGCTGCCACTTGTTGGCAGGGAGTGTTTCCAGAAGCACGGTGTGAAATGACTATGCTAGATGAGCTCTCCATACTCTTTTTACCTGCGATTTCTTCCATTGCATCTCACAGAACAACAGCATAAACAGATGTAAGAAAAGATTCAGAAGTGTCCTACTGAAGAAAGGACGTGGCTTTGGAATTAAAAGGAGCTGGGTTGGAATATCCCAACTGCCACCTACTAGCTGTGTGACCTTGAGTTAGAGACTTAGCCTCGTTAAGCCTATTTTACCATCTGTCAAATAGCTGCAGCAGTGTCATGAGAATTGGATAACAAACATGAAGTATTGGTACATAGTAGATGCTTGCAAAATTGAAGTGTTTATCGTTGTGAAACTCCACCTCCGTCCACTAGCATTAAGCCACCTTGCATAGATAGAATTGAGTTTTTAACTGAGTGAAAAATCAAGTTCTGTGAGGTTAGATTCTGCCCTAACACAACGGCATAGCTAAAAGTGAACAACTCCCAAGCCACACCTCCAGAAAGAGCTCAAAAAAGGATTATTTGTAGCAGAGATTGAACCAGCTGAACAAACAGTAGCAAATATGGCAGGCGAAAAGTTAATATTCAAATGTATATTTGTAATTCCCATATAGAATAACATCCTGTTCAGGAAGAGAGGTAACAATTTATTAACTAGACTGAGATGCCTTTTAAAAAAAAGTCACTATTGCTCCTTAAAAGATTAGTTGCTTGGCTTTTTCCATTTTCACTTGACTTGTTCTCTGTATGTGATCAGACTAAAAGCTAGTTGGAGCTAGTTTTCTCAGAGCTAGTAAAACTTCCTAGATCAACATGGAAAAGTTAATTAATCATAATAGCCATTCAGAACATTGTGTATGCACCAAATGAGAAGACTTATTTTCTTAGTGGGATGCCAAACTTGTCTCACTGTATTCCCAATACCAACATTATTTGAATTTCTTTAACCTGGCCAAGAAATAAAGAGACAAGAATTCTAGTACAAAGAAATGAATGATATTATCCTTAAATGCAGAGGCATCCCAGCTGATAAATGGGTGTAAGAGCGATACGATATATTTCCAGGTGAAAAAAAAATAAGTCTAAAACCATTACTGATGAATACTGAGTATATATATCCCAAAACATAATTCTATATGCCTTGTTTAAGCCATTTTATCTGAAGAAAAGTACAGCATCCATGCTATAGAAGAATAAGAAAATTACCTGAAGGAGAAAACTTATCTACGATCAACCACAGAATCTCTCTGGCATGTTACTGGGCTTCACAAAGAGCTGTAAACAATTAATTTGACACATGTGGGATCATCTCACTTTCAGTACAGATTTTAGTAAGTGAAATGAAAGATACATAGTCATTACAACTCCACAAATGCTTATTTTGGGGAAGTTACAGAAGTGGGTGTTCAGCAGAGTGGAGAAAATGAACACAAAATGTTCCCAGCTTCAAAATGAGCCCAAATCATGTGCTAGGATATGAGGTCAACATAGATGGAGGGGAAATAAAACTGGTGGGGAGAGTAAAAACTGACAAAAATCACAGTTTTTCACAATATCTCAGAATCTTAAAAGTGTGGACCCCTGACTCAGCAGTTCCATACTTATAAAAATTTATAATCAGAATGGCTATGTAAACCAATCCACACACAAAAATATAGTTCTAGCATTTTTTATAATGAGGAGAAATTGGAAACAAATAGAATTTCTAATGATAGGAGATGCGTTAAATAAATTGTCATATCCTGAAAAGGAATAGTGCACAACCCAGAAAAATTGTGCTTTGGGAAAAAATTCATTGAGTTGGGGGAAATAGCTATGAAATGTATTTAAGGGAATAATGTAAGATGCAGAAGAGCATACGCTGTATGATATCAATTTTGTAACATCCATATGTAAATATGGATATGATAGAAACATTAGGACTGCACCCTCCATACCCCTGAAAGATGGGCCCTGACGTCCACAGTTTGTTCGACTAAAACAAGATGAAGATGAGGATGGTCATGAGCCATTAAAGAGGTCCCATTTCCCTTTTCAGACTGTTCCTGAACACCAGGAACATGAATATCGGAAAGACTATATATTTTTGCAGATACCAAATGAATATATCAGTAAGTACCACCTTCTTAGCTCCCAAGTAAATAGATGAGTAAAAGTTCATAAAATATTTGCAAAAAGGGGGACATAAAAGAATAGCCCAGTGTACTCCTGACATCATCACCTGATCCAAATTAATTTGTACCAGAAGAACAATTACGAAGTCTAACTGAAAAATAAACCAGTTATTTAAATCTAGGACATCTGTTAGGAACACACATAAAAATGCAACCAGGCTAAAGGAAATGCCCAGAGTGTGCCAGTTCTTGCAGGAGCGATCTTTCACTTCTATGTACAAAACTCAAGTTCCTGCTAATCTTTGGTGCCATAAAAAATGTACCGTACATCGTGAGACAAATCACCATAAACACCGTGCGCTGTCATCCCGTGGAAGCATGGAAGGCCACTTGTTCCTTGTGCAAAGGACACAGACATGGGCTGGGGCCTGAAAGTGAAAAGAGGAAGGGAACTAAGTGAGACGCGGACCCAGACGAGGGTTGAGTCAACCCGTGTGGGCCTCCCATACCACAGGATTTTATTGCTCAAGCTCCGGGGCCACTTGTTCAAAATTAGACGCCGCAGTCAGAGAGGAGGAGGCTAAGGAAAGATAGCACCGGTTAAATGACTCTTACGCTGAGCCTTCTGAGTCTCCAATAATCTTCCAAGGAGACCACACTTAGGGAGCCGGAAGATTTCTACATTGTTGGCAGTGGACAGCAAAGACTTCAAGTTTTTAAGACAAAAAGACTTGGGTCCCCTTCCACTTCATTTATTAGTTGTCTGAGTTTATGCAAGTCTCCTCTCCTCTCTGATTCTGTTTTCTGAGGCAAAAAATAGTGTTAATAATATCTACTTGGTAAGGGGTTTGTGAGGATTAAAAGACACATTATATGTAAAATGCCTGGCATGATGCCTGGCATACAATAGATGCTTAATAATAGAACCTTTCCACTTGTCTTCTTTTACCACCTTCTCTTAGTTCTACTTATTAGTTGCTTTGAAAGAGTGAGAAAGTAGAGGAGAAGGAGGAAGAGAACAAAGAGGATTATTTTAGTGAGTTCAGACGTTATAAAAATCTCCCAATGAACTGACAGATTATTACAGACTCTAGAGGTTTGCTATTTATGTCTAGTTGCCAGTTAATGTTGTGTATGTGTGTGTGCCTTTCTGCAAGGATTATAATGTTGGCAGGTTGTTTAACTGCACAAGGTTGTGCGCATGTGTGTCATGTTGACTTGTGTTAATTCATTTTTATTTTGTTAATAGAGTTAAGGAAATAAAACCCAGAGACAAAATCCATGGGCATTTTTCTAGAGATCAAGAACAACTTGAGACCTTTCTAGGCAGAACTCTATAGGAACCACCCAAAGAGGTGGCTCAATTTTAGTGCATTCGCACGAAGCAAATGGGCTAGGGGAGATTGAAAGTCTGAATTCGCAGTGTGACTTATATGTGGACATCTATACAGTAAATTTATTCATTTAACAAATATTGATTGGGAAGCTTTCCCGTGCCGGAACTGAGCTACGCCTGGGTGCCAGGACTAGACCAGAGGCGTGGATCTTCACCAAGCCATTAATTGCAGCTGGTCTCCTAAGCAAGAGCTGTAAAAGCACAAAGCCATTTTCCCAGCTGCTTTCCTGCCCTCTCCAATGAAGTGTCACCATCTGGGACTAATCTGACACTTGACGCCAAACCAGACGTTCCAGAATATAATGTTTCCCAGCTTGTAAGGATCACGAAGGAAGGAACAACTCAAGGTTTGGTTACTCGTGCAAACGGCGAGGACTGTGGATCCTGCAACAGCACAACGACCTGGTGGCTGGTCCCGGGAAAGCCACTTGGCGTCAAGTATACTCGTCCCATTTGAGACATGTGTAATCTCAAATCACTGCAAAATATGTTTCCAGGCTGCTGAGCCCTGATCTGAACGCTCCTGAAGTGCGCGGCAGCTCCTTTGTGCCAGTGGGGGACTTCTAAGCAAGTAAGATATTTCTCCCCAAGACTTGTCAGATTTGTGAAGGAAACTACTTTACAATTGTCAAAAATTATTATAATTGCACCTATTTTTCTGCAACTAGAACTTGTCAGCATAATAACCAGGTAGATCACAGTTATCAACACTTTTGTGGAGGGAACTTTTACCTGGTCTGTTTACCAGTTCCTTTAGTAATTAGAATCTTGCTCGCTAGTTCTCCGGCTTTGGGGACATATATCACCCCTCCCTATTTCTTTTCAAAGCATTATTTTGTTGAAAGAGTTTTAGGTAAAAGAAAAAACTGCTATGATTTCATAAGACGGCAAATAAGAGTGATGTAGTATTCACAGAAACAATTTTTTCCAGGGCTTGTTTTCCTTTTAGAAATTTTTTGACAGAGAAGCAAAGAGAAGCAAAACTTTTTAAAACTTACAAACACCTCCCTCTAGAAATACCGTTAACATTTTAGTGTCTACCCTCTGGTTTTATACATATACACCAGACACCTACTTACTTCCTGTAACCAAAACGGGATCACACTCTCCATGATGTTACATATCCCGTTTGCCCACGCCACTCAATGTTTTCCTGCATCATCATTTTTTTTTAAATTTTTTTTTAAGATTTTATTATTGATTTGAGAGAGAGGGATAGAGCACAAGCAGGGGGAGCAGCAGAGAGAGAGGGAGAAGCAGGCCCCCCGCTGAGCAGGGAGCCCGATGCGGGGCTCGATTCCAGGACCCTGGGATCATGACCTGAGCCGAAGGCAGACGCTTAACCGACTGAGCCACCCAGGCGCCCCCTGCATCATCATTTTTAATGGCAGCATAGTATTCCACTATATTATGCTTGATTTAACCAATAGAAGCATATGTTTGTGGCCTTGAGATAAATGATGCCTTGAGAGCTTCAGCTTTTAAACCACCTGTCCCTCTTGGCTATTCTGGAAGCTGTATTCTCAGCTGGTATCTGAATGTGTTCCTCCGCTCCCGGCTCCCTCGTGGTCAGTCCCCAGGGGGAGACTCCCGGTTGATTCAGGGGTTAATTGAGCTCAGGCAACTAAGTAAGTCCCCCGTTGTCATTCGGAAGAGGAGAACTACAACATGAATTAGGACATGACTTGTTACTGACCCAACACAGTGAGTTTCAGAGTATGTGAAATTTCTGAGTGGATTGTCACTCACTCGACTAATACTGGTACAGCCCACGTGTACGCCAGGCATCAGGCTCCACGCTAGGGATACGTTAGAGAACTAGACCAGCTTGAGCTTAGGCTCTTCCTCACGGAGCTTACATTTTTTGACAGTTTAACAATTTTGAAAAGCCAAGAAAAGCAAAAAGCAGCCTCAAATCCTTGTTGTTGTTGCAAGTCAAGTGGGATGGAAGTCACACGCTACAAATACATGAAACGATCACACAAGACGTAAGATTCCTTTGTAAACTCAAAATTTTCCATTTTCTAAAGATCACATGCTCTGTATACTAAACATTACCTACAAGATCAGAGTGTACGGAAAAGACATTCTCTAACCTTAGTTACGGAATAGAAGAGATACCTTCATATATTTTAATTATAGAAAACAAATTCCCTAGAGCTCAGGAGGCATTTGCCCAAAGAGTAAATGACAACCTTTTAGACATGAATTGACCCCAGGTGTAAAAGCAGGCGTGGAGGTGTGAAGAGGCCACACATCATGTTGATCAAGCGGAAGCTATTGAGAAGACAGTGGGAACTGGAACATCTATGAATATGGGAATAATTGAGTAAATTATGATTCACTCATTAGGGAAACTATTATGCAGCCAGGAGCTAATAGAATTCTATTAGCATAAGCTTGTATTTACTGACTTGGGAAGATATGTGTGATATCTGTAACCAAAACGGGATCACACTCTCCATGATGTTACATATCCCGTTTGCCCACATCACAGGGAGTAAACAAAGCTACAGAGTACTGCATATGGGATAACAATGCTATTTTTCTTGCTTTAAAAATAAGAAAGCAGAAAATGGTGTATCTGTCCATACATTTGAATACACTTGGATAAATAGGAAATAAGTGTGGAAGACTACTTAACTAACAACACTGATTATTTGGAATAAATGGAGCAGAGCTGAGGCAGGGAGACAATTATTTCATAAACCGTGTCTTGTCACAATGATAAGGTACAGGCATCGTAATTTTTTCAAGTAGAAAAATGGAGAAAAAGTTAGAAGGTGGCCGGGACTGAAAACATATCCTTGAAACCACTTTGCTGTTATAATAATCAGCATTTATTCAGAAAGCACTTCTTGTTTGCAACAATAGAACACAATATTAGATTTACTACCTGACGGTAATCTAACTGGGGATATAAGGCCTATTCATATGAAAAGGTTCATATTTTCATGTTGAGAACAGAGTTGGCTTATTTATACTTATTTTTGGAAACGAGTGGAACGAAAGTGCTGTAATGAGTGAAGTTTGGATGTGGCATCATCTTCACCTCTGCCACTCACTTGCTGTATGAACTTGGACGAGTTCCTTCACATCTCATCTGTAACGTGATCTCTTAGGCACTTCACTACTGGCATTGAGGAAGAAAACATCTGGATGCAAAGCAATTAGCGCTGCATGGACTGGCATGACAAGCATGGCCCCCTCTCTCACCACTGAACTTGGGCTCCTCCAGGGGCTACTCTTTGAAGTTGAGCCCCTAGCTCCAAGGTCATTAGAAGACCTCTGGGAACCAAATCAGCCCCCACACCCAGTTTCAGAATCCTTGGCTCAACACAGGCCCTGGGATCCAATGGTCAATATGCAAAACCAGGTAACCTTTGCTCAGGGCGCTAAGTTGCAAATCATTGGTGTCCAGTCCCTAATGAGTGCTAGTGGAAAGCCTCAGGACAAAAGTCATCATCCCCGAATTCCAATTCTAAGCTTCTCTCCGGCTGGGCTTAAGGCCTGGGGCGGTTCCACCCAGGTGGCAGGCCAGTGCCATCAGACCACAGTATCTCCTGTGTGGTGGCTGAGGAAAGTGGGGAGGAAGAGCCGGAACAGTCAAAGGACTGGATGTTCATCGGAACTGGGCAGGGAAGAAGGGAGAATACCAGGCGAGGCACTTGCAATTACCTACGTTAAGGCATCAGCAAAATCTCGCCCGCGGGCCTCACCCAGGGAGCTCCCCATCCAGCTGCTGGACCTGTGTCACCGGTCTAAGGAGCACACACAGCCTTACTGGTCAGTCCAAGTCCCCATCCATCCATCCCCATCCACGCTGCACTTCACAGGGGTCCCACTTTGGAAGAAATGCTCGGGAGAAAGAAAATGGTGTGCAGTCTTTCCTTTCACCTGATATATTTAACAGTACTGCATTTTTCTTTTTAAATATAAAGACTGAATTTTGATTACTGAGGCTGTCTTCTGGCCTTGTGTCATGCTACTTTCCCTTCATCCTCAGCTTTTGATCGTCACAGTGCCAGATGTTATAAAGGAAAAGAACAAAGACGAGGTCCTTTAGGGACTGACAAAACTCCCATCTCAATGTGAGCAAGCAACGGGAAATAGATCTATGGAACACAGGGGCTGAGGAAGTGTATTTTAGGGGTGGAGGTGGGAGCTCCACGTACTGTGTGGGAAGACTGAAGCAAGCTGCCGATCAAAATCTCCTCAAGGTTATTTAGCAGGAGGAGGGAGAGAAGAGGGGGCGATGGATCGTTTCGTGAGTTGAGCACCAGGGGAATACCCTGTAAATGAGAGAATGCTGAGAGTTAGAAGCATGAGTGGGCAGCTGCATGTCTTCTGCCACCACCACCCCCATGACGCTAGCTTATCATCTGCTAAAACCCCATTAACCGTGAAGCAGTCACGCTCCAAATGAGGCATCCCTAAAAAGCATCTGATCTGTAGACTTAGGATCTGCTCCGGAGACAAATGCCCTTGCATAAAAAATGGTTTTAAAGAACTAAAACTTGAGGAAACTTGATTATCTGATCAGGCTACTGACTTGTTCTTAAGTTAGTTTGTGCTGTACCTTTAAATAGGACCTAGGCAAGGAAATATATTGTTGTGGAAAGAGCACTCACCTGAGAATGTAGAGACAGGCACCCTCCTTTTCCCAGTTTGCAAATCAGAAACTCTGGGCCCTGGGGCAAGTCTCCCAACTTGTTCAGTCCTTTAATTCCCCATTGGGATTAAAAAAAAAAAAAAAAACAGACTAAGTCATCTCTCAATACTCTTTTCACTCCAGAATTCTGTATTTTGGCCAAGATCACTAGACAGAGACTAATGTTTTAATAGGTTGGCTCCAGTGATTCGGCACAAATGTGTTAAGCTATCCACTATTGAGCCCTACTGGTTTAAAAGAATCCGGCTGGTTAGTAGAAGTGCGTTGGTTCTTGGAAGCATGCAATGCATGTGGAGAATTGGAATCATTTTATAAACATGCTATGACTGTGCTTTTTACTTAATCTACACACCGTGAAACGTCCCAGGGGGACAGCTCAGTGCAGTGGTGGCTTTAGAATGACAGAGACCTCTCCGATGCAAACTCAATCAGTTCTTACCTTTGTGAACTGTGGTGAGGCACTTAAGTTCTCTTACTCCTGATTTTCTTGTCTGTGACTAGGAGACAATGAAGGCCACGTTGAAGGGTTAGGGTAAGGAGCAGGAAGCCCAGCTTTCCACAGAGCAGTGCAGCAGAGTAACCTAGTAGGAGTATGTGAAGCATTGGGCTCGGACAGGCCAGGTTCAAGGGTTTGTTTCATGGTTTCTTAGATATGCTCCTGTTTGAAAGTCACTTAGTTTCTCCAAGCCTTGGCTTCTTCCTGTGTGAGATGGGAATAATAACATTTAATACATACAATTACTGTTTGTTAAGAGTGTAGCATAGTTCATGGCACTTGGTAAGGACTTGGTAGGAGCAATTACAGTGCATTAACCACAAATTCTGAATTGGCCTAATCTGGACACAGTAGCTGGAGTTACAAAGGGAAGGGGTCTTGTAAGAAAACAATGCAAATGGTAGTATAAGAAAACAATTCTAATCTCCCTAGAAGATGAGCTACTATTACATAGATGTTACAAAGTCCATTATGTTGAATTTATGTATTAATAAGGACCCCGGTGAAAGTAAAGGTCAACGGTGTTTTGATTTGCATATTGTACTCTTTATGAAAAGGACTTCTACCTAATCTTTTATTTGTGAAGTTATTTCAGTATTTGAAATAAAAATACAACCGTGGTATTTTCTTGACACAGCTGGGGTTAAGAGGAATGAAAAGCACACTTACTTTGAGGCATTAGGTTCTTTGGTGAGGAGCAACAAATACAACTCTGGTTCAACTTATTATAAGGATACTGGTGAGCACAACACATCAAACTGATGGAAGACTGGAGAAACAGGTTTAGAGGTGGGACAGGAACCAGGACAGGGACTCCTGGCTGAGGCAGTTTCTTCCCTCCTTACATCAGTATTGAAGAGAGAAAGGCCAGTTGCCCAGGCTTAGATCCTAGAAGGCCTTCCCTTCAGATCCTTGCCACAGGAAGATTCTGGCCAAAAGCTACTTCTGGAATTACCCACAATGGGGGAGAAGCAAATCCCCCCAAAGGAAAGAGGGACGCTGGGGGATCAACATCAACAAGGGTCCACTGCAGAGTCAGACAGACCCGTCTCCACATCCGCGCCTGCTGCTTGCTACGCAAACTGCTCCACTCCCCCAAGTCTGTCCTAAGATGGAGGTGATAGGACAGCTCTCCAAGGTTGCTTTGAGGTGTAAGTGTAGCAGTGCTTCAAAGCACCCAGCATAGCGCCTGTCACATAGAGAGTGTGTCCATTAGCTTCCCCTAAATCACACCGTCCTTTCTTATTTTGTTTGCCTTTTCTCTCTTAGTTTCATGTATATTTATTTGTTGCATGTTTCATACACTCATGCATATTCATATTCTATTTTAAGTGCATGCTTCCAGAGAAAAGAGATCATGGCTCACTTTCAACAGTGCCATTTGCTGAATAACTGACGATGATAGTAAGAGGGAAGCATTGCCCGAGTGATTATTTCAAATATTGTTTTGAAATTTGTTTATACCTCCATAATATGGTATTTATAAACGTAGTGAATGGTCATGGTTATGCTTGAGCTGTAGGCTTCCATTTTCTTTCCCATGGTCATGCTGAGGAACTCTGATGACACATAGACCACATTGTCCGGACAAGGCTTTTGATGACAGAATGATTGGCACAGCCTTACCTTCCTAAAGAGTTTGCTGATTCACTCATTCCATTTTTAAACATCAGCAGATTGGCATTGGTGACATCTGCTAATTATTTGGTCTGACTCGTGGCGAGCGTGAGACTTCCACCGGCAGCAATCAGAAAGACATAAGCGATGTGAGGTTAATACTACCCAGTCCGTGACCAATTTGTAGTAATGAGTAGCCTTATCTAGTTTCCTGTGTTCCCCAGAGGTATCATTATTTATCATGTGTTGGAAACCTAGCTGTCAGAAGTTTAGCATAAACCTGACGAGACTGCATCTAACTTCATTCAGGAGGAAGGAGCCTTGTCTTCCTATTAATAGCATAACAACTCTCAAACTGCAATGGTCCATACAACTGCATGTTTAAAGCCTTCTACATCTCTCTTAGGGTCTCCTCTCAACTGTCATTCCAGTTTAAACCATTCTGAAGGAGAGTGGAAAATGACCTTTCTTGCTTCCTGGTACCAGGTTTAGAGAAGTGTCCCCTCAAATGGCCTTTTTCTTTTTTTTAACCATCATCATGTGACTATCACAGCTTCATTAAGACAGATTAGTAATGCTTCCTGGTTTAATTCAGAGTGAATTAAATCACACCTAATAAACTAAGTGTTGTTTGCTTTTGTAACGCTCAGTGAAGATGAGAGAGGCGGTGACCTCCGACCCGGGTAGTAGCCACATTTGCTAATCCCTCATTCAACACTTTAGGTCACAATGAGAGTAGGTTTTCACCATGGTGCTTGCAATCTCCCAAAGCAAACACAGGGGAATGCTTTCTGTCCCCTGCTTGCTCCTTGCCTGCTACTGCAGCAGATGACTCAGCACAGGGACCTTCCAGACAGGAATAGAGAAATGGGTGTATCTGCTAATGGCCCCTGAGAAAGCCACAGATTTTGTGGGACTCACATATCAGGTTGGCGCTAAGTATGGAAGGGTCCGGTAAATGAATGGAGAGGAACACTCTCAGCAATAGTCAGCCCTGCTGGGGAAAACAGCGGACACCCTGGGCCATGGGTCTTGTTGCTCACTGGGGAGCCTTCTGGGGCACCCCAGCCATTGCTCTTTGTCTTGGCTACACCAGGTTCCTCCTGCCTCAGCACAGGGACACCCTGCTGCTCCCTCTGCCTAAAATGCTCCCCAACCCCCCTCACGCACTAAACCCTACCTGTCTTTCAGAACTGAGCTGAAAGTTCACCTTGATGGGACAGCCTAAGTCAGGACTCCAATCTTCTCACACCACCTGGTTCTTCTCCTTCCAGGCTCTTATTACAATTGTAATTGAAAATTTAATCACAGAAATTGTTGCTTAATGAGTGTGTCATCGCTAAAATGGTAGTCCCCCACCCCTGGAAGGCCTAATTTATGTTTGCATTTCAATTTTCTGTATACATGGCAGGGGCACAATACATTTTTTTTTTTTTAATGAATGAACGAACCCTGAATTGAAAACTCAGCATTCTTTAATTTTACAACCCTTCTGCTGGTTTTGCAGCTAAACCAGAACCAGGTTTATTATGGAGTTTAATTCCAAAGATACCCCAGGGAGGGAAAGCAGAGAATGTAGGGAGGGGATGGCCGAATCAGGTCAGCATTCTCTTCACTCGGCTTCATCCAGGAGCAGCTGTATGCTAATGTAATTAAATGCCAGAGCAAGCCTGCAGAAACTTTTCTCTTTCTACAAACTTCCCTAACTGTAGAAAGAGTGGGAGCTCTTTTCAAGCCCTGCCTACTTTTTCCTGTTTGGCGGTAATACTGACCCACCCTCCAAGACTAACATTTGTTTATTGTGACACCTGCATTTAGGACAGAATGTTAGGTACTGAGTCAATGCCCATTGCTTTGTATGACCAGCAGCAGTGCTTCTCACTGGGCATAAGATACTCTGTGGTTATTTTCTCTGTGTCTTCTTCTGGAAATAAGCAATAATTGTGACTTTCCGTTTACGGGTGGAGGAAATGAGCACAGGTAAATCTGGAACCTGTGACCACTGTCACACAGAGCTCCAGTAGCAGGCAAGACTGGGTCACCTCTAGAGCACCTGGAGGGAAATCCCAGGCCTCCAGGCAGTTTCCAAGGCCTGCAACTGATCGCAGATCCTGTTTTCCTTCCATCGGCTAAGAGTATAATAAATACAAGTTACAGCCTGACTACCTTCTGAAATAATCCTGTAATGGTTAGTAAGGGAAAGAAGACAAAGTCCAGATGTTGACTTTCTTTTCTCTGTTTAGTGTGAGTTGAATGCTAACTTGAAAGTAGCTTTAAAGGTGGAGTGGAAGTGCTTTCTCTTTATGATGAAGCCCTGTATTAGAAAAATAGTGGGATACAGCCCACGCGGGACAGTTAGAGCAGGACATGGACGAAGACGCGGAAGGACAAGAATCCATCTATCTGAAACACAGCAAGAGAGAGGGAAGCCTTTTTAGGGGCAAAAGCCACACGTAGATGCATTGTTTTAAACAAAACATTGGTTTCTTATTCATTTTTCAGTAAACGTTTATTGAAAACTGGCCATACATCAAGCTCTGTGGATACAACAAGAACAAATTGAAGCTCCTGGTCTTTAGGCTTTTCGTTTCAGGACAGGGGGCAGATAGAGGATGGGAGGAAAGACAATACGCAAGTAAATAAACAAACAAGAGAATTTCAAACACCAATAGTGTTACGATAATGATCCACCAGGGGTAATATGATGAGAGTGAGTGGAGGTGGGGGTTTACTTTGGGTCTGTGCTGTGCAGCATAGCAGCCACTAGTCACATGGGGCTCCCGAGAATTCAGCTGGTCCAAATTAAAATGTCATGTAAGAGAGATGGCAATTTCAAAGACTTAGTATAAGAAAAAAATGTAAAATATCTCATTAAATTTTGTATACTAATTGTATGTTGAAATGATATTTTAGATATATTGGATTAAATCAAAATATTACAATTAATTTCCCTTTTAAAAATTTTATGTGGCTACTAGAATATTTACAGTTATTGGGGCACCTGGGTGTCTCAGTCAGTTAAGTGACTGACTCTTGGTTTCAGCTCAGGTCATGATCTCAGGGTCATGGGATCAAGCCCCACGTCAGCCTCTGCACTGAGCATGCAGCTTGCTTAAGATTCTCCCTCTCCCTCTACCCTACCCCTCCTCGCTCGCTCGCTCTCTCTCAATAAATAAATTTAAAAAAAAAAAAAGAATATTTACAGTTACATATATGGCTCACATTTATCTCCCCTGGTATGTCTACTGGGCAGCACCCTGTTAGAAAGTGTGTGCAGGGAAGGCTGCCGAGGAGGTGATAACACACGGAGGAGGGACTGGCCATGTGAAGGTCTGAGGGCAAAGAGGTGCAGACAAGGGGGACAGCGGTTGCAGAGAACCTGAGGTGGGGGCCAGCTTGGTGAGTTAGAAATTTAGAAAGTGGGGCGCCTGGGTGGCTCAGTCGGTTAAGCAGCTGCCTTCGGCTCAGGTCATGATCCCAGAGTCCTGGGATCGAGCCCCACATCGGGCTCCCTGCTCGGCAGGAAGCCTGCTTCTCCCTCTCCCACTCCCCCTGCTTGTGTTCCCTCTCTCACTGTGTCTCTCTCTGTCAAATAAATAAATAAAATCTTTAAAAAAAAAAAAAAAGAAATTTAGAAAGCCAGGGTGCCTACAGAGAAAGCCAGGAGAGGGAGTGGTGGGGGTGAGCCAGGCCCCTGAGACCACAGCTTGCTCATACAGGGCCTGGGAAACCAGAGTAAGAAGTTAAAATTTTATAGAAATACAAATTTTCTATAAATTACTGGAGCAGATTTGCTTCTGTACAATTTTCCAAGAACTGTTCCAAAATACCGATACTCGGTATGAAACCCTGGCCAAAAAATGCAAAGAATCCCACTTAGCTCAGAATATGTCCATGCTAATGGAGGTTTACTTTGAGATATGCATTTATTAAATTTATTTTCATATCGTGGTTACAATGTTTATATATGGGTGCTTTTTTTTTATGAGGAAGAAGAGCACAGGTGGAAAAAGAATGTACTCAAATAAATCAAATATCTCAGTCTTATCTTTCTCTACTTTACTCATCCCAAGCTCAAACTCTCTCTGTGTGCGTATAATAGTGGAAGGCAGGCAAACCCAAGTCCACCCAGAAAGTATGGAGTGGGGTTAAGAGATAAATATTGAATTTTTCCACACATGAGTGTATTCACTGTATCTCTCTCTCTCTCTTTTTAACTGGGCTACTCCCAGGAAGAGGAAAATAATCTATTCTAACCCTTACATCCCCGGTGGGGAGTGGTTATTTAAAAAAAAAAAAAGTGACTCACTTAATGACCAAATATTTCTGATGTATTTTAGAGTTTACATATTGAATTTATTGCCATAAAAGCAAAATGTTGAGTTTCACAAGAGGAAACATTTTTTGTTCCCAAATGTCAAATGGAAACTGACATCCATAATTATCAAGCTACTCTCACACAGACAATAAAAGGCAAAGCAGAACATGTCCTAACTAGAAATCCATGGTCACTAAATTAAAAAGGAATGAGCCCAAGTGTTCAGATTATCCAGGGACAAGACTGGTGTCTAGTCAAAATACACTGAACCTTGTCAGTCACTGGGGCCATGCTCATGAGAAGCAGAGCAGAGCTCTTGTACCTGGTCAAGGAAACCAGTGTGTGGGAGAGACAGCTGCCCAGCTGAGTCAGCAAGGTGTGGTCCTTTTATTTAAGAGTTCTTAATCTCTGACATTATGCATGGATAGGGTCACAGTGCTTCTTCCCAGTCTACTACTCACTACTGAGATTTTTCCTTCATAAATTTGTACACCTAGAACTTCGTTTTAGCTTCGTTGATGGTCCAATAAGTGAAAACTTCTGAATGGTGACAGATTAAATGGATCCTGAGAGCATCACTAATGTACCTCTCTTAAAATAAAAGCCTCTATTTAAACAAAACTGAGAAGATTTGTTATAGCATATATCGGGGCTTGGCACATAGTAGATACTTGATAAATATTTGTTGAATGTTAGAATGCATGAATGTTAATTAAGATTTGGGGGAACCTTAATATGAGACTAGTTAATACTACAGCAAGGAATGCCCAAATCCTATGTTGGCCTGATCAGCTCCTTCTAGTGCGCTTCTTGGGGGAGCTATGCAATAAGGAACGATGGCAAGTGGAAATAAAAATATATATCTAATATGAGTCGCAGACATTTCATTATCCCAATAGTGGACTCTCTGGCAGGCTGAATGAACTGGAACCCTTGTTGTAGGCTCAAGTCTTCCGTGGGTCTAATTACACTTCTCTGTCCCAGTCTTTCCACAGGCTGGCTGCAGAACCTGAAAAAAATGAATTGCCCGGTGCTCAGAAAGCTCATTCTGCAATAAGAGGGAGAGAAAGTAAGATGGCTAGGTCTGCACTTTTGAAGCAGTGACCCTGTCAGACAACTGAATGGCCTTGTCCGCGTCCTTGAACTCAACGGATTTGCAACTCCTCCACCTGGAACCCGAGGGTTCTCAAGATAGCAGTGACCTTGGTAGAAGGAAGATTAAATTGGAAATCAAATATTGGTAGCCATAATGTGTAACTGACAATTTTGTGAACTTCAAGAACAAAGGTCAATACAACTCTGAAAATGTGGATGCATGTAGTAATTACTGTAACTAAGCAGAAACCCTACAGAGCAAGTTTTATGAAACTCATTTAAAATCTCATCAAATTGAGGTTTGTGGTAATGAAGCCACGTGCCAGGTCCACGTGCTCGCCTAGTGGAGGCGCAGGTATTTGAGCCCAGGTCTGTGCTTTGCTGCCATTGTGCACAGGGACGCATTTCTGTGACTTGAAATAACAGCAGAACCCTTTCGCCAACATTAATATTGTGAAAGCATTAATAAAATTTCCCAAATAAGAAATTGTTTGTTTGTTAGGTTATGTGTTAGTCATTATTGTTATTGATATAAATTGCATTAATTATATTTATGAAGACATGAATAATTAACAATAGAAAATGTAGTAAGGAGCAAGCATTTATAATGCAAGAATTCCTCCAGGCCCAAAGCAAGAAACAAAGAACTGTGTTTGGCTTTTGGTCTCATTTCTCGGCATACCAACCCTGCACTTTATCTGTAACCATCTTCGCCCTACTCTCAATATGAATGTATAAAGTCTGGTTTATTAACTTCTTTCCCATACTGGCTCATCTTCAGGATGTCGGAAGGGAAGTCACTTCCAGGTTTGTTTAAATCAGTGGCTCAATAACAACATCAAGAAATCAGGTCACTTAAACATTTGCTTTGTCCACAGACTCGCCCCTTTTATCATAGCCAAGTAATGGCATGGCAGTTCCAAGTATCACATGGAGACAGTTTTCAGCAGAAGAGATTCCCTTTTTCAAAAAAGGAAGACATTTCCTAGAAGACCCCTAGAGGATTTTCTTCACATCTCCTTGGCTAGAAATGGACTATATGGACACATTCTAGAGCAGATTCATCCTCTCGGCAGGGCATGGGTCTCCTCTTCTGATGATCATGGTTGGGAGGGGGAGGAAGGATAGATGGAACAAAACCAGGACTCAGTTTGGAAGGAAGAAGCAGGGACAGAACAGATGGTGGGTGGATGACCGGCAGTGCGCACTGCATCTCCTGCCTGAGTATCACTGTAGGCCTGTGCCTTAGGGCCTAGAGTCTTTTCGTGATTACCCATTCCATAGACCCTTTCCAGATCAATTTTCCTAAAATACCACATTGGTGACTGTCACAGAACTCAGTGCCAACTTGTCAATCCAGCCTCCGGGGCTCTCTACGATTCACTCCAAACTTCCTCGACCTAGACCATATTCCCATGCAAGCCCTTCTGTTCAGGGTGACTTCTCTTTACCTCCCGTGCACCATATCTCACGCATTGCCTCTGTCCTGCCACCAAAGTGCTACTCCTGAAAACAAAGACCTAAACTGTACTGTTTTACTTAAAACACTTTCTTACAGGATGAAGTCTGAATTCCATAGCATGGCACACACGGCTTTTCACAAATTAGTCACTGCGTGTCTTTCCACAGAGTTTCTCTGTCAATCCCCATTTCCATCCTCACTTCCCTCCCCCACACTCCAACCGCATGGAAGGTTCTCACCCTTCCCAAACACAGTATGCTCTTTCATGTCTTCATGTCTTGTCATATGTTGTGCTCGCTGCCTGGAATATATTTCTCATCTTTTTCCATCTGGTAAAGTTCCACTCATCATTCAAAGCCCAGATCAAAGTTCATTTCCTTCATAAATGCTTTCTAAATTCCCCAGGCAGGACAATTTCTTCCCCCCTTGTTGCTTCCAGAGTTCTATGACACCAGTTAATACATCGTAGAGTAACAATTAGTTTGCATCCATGTCTTCCACGAAAGTGGTTTTCTATAACAAACTACTATTATTATTATTATATTAATCTTTGTGCCCTCAGCCCCTGGTATAGAGCATATTCTCAGTAAAAGTTTGAGTGTGACTGACCCTTAAACACCCACTCTGTCTCAATTCTACTCATTCTTCCATTTCAAATGCCATCTCTTCTAGGACTTGTTATTCCCCTACTGATAATAAGCTTTCCTCATTCAAATCCTAGCAACTTTGATTTGTGCAATGAAGGCTCTCAATCATATGCTGTCTTGTCTTATAATTGCCCTACTCTCAGCTCTGTCTGGCCCACTAGCCTGGGAGCACCCTCAGGAAGGCCTGTGTTGCACTATTCTGTGGCTCTGTCCCACTGAGCCCAGTGGTAGAGGCACCACTCAGAGTGGTACAAATTCACAGGATGATTTGTTAGGACATGGGTAGATGTAGTCAGGAGAGAACAGCTGCTTCTCTTTCATGTCAGCTTTATGGTCAGTATTACTTGGGGATTCTTAGTTTTAAAGAATATGTTTGAGAAGCCAAATATTTCTCAAACATTTCAGGTGTATGTATTTTGTGATGAGCTCTGGAAGTTCTATAAGAATCTTTTTATTTTAATATTTTCATCAAGACAAAAATTTGACAAATAATAGATGAAAAAATAATTTTTTTAAATATACAAGAAGTCTTGGTGTTTATGATTATTTTTTACCAAGTCCTATCACAAGATTCCTTGCTCTCGATGCACTGTGTTTGTAATTTTGTTGATGTCAAGAGACCAACTATCAGGGACTTCCATCAAGTTTAACGGTAGATAGAATCCACCAGTGAATGTTTATTTCAAGGAAGTTAAAAGACTTTATCTCCTTTAAAAAACCACCATTAGATTTAAATGACTCAAAACTGGATGCATTTTATTAATATGTGGCATTTGTAATCACCAATGATTATATCTATTTTACATCAAATAACCAATTGATTTGGTTGATTCAGTGAAAAAAGTCAAGCTTGAGAAACACTCAAACCAATGTTTTCTAAGTTTCTATGGTTCACATACCAGATGCCCAACACGTATCATATCTGTGTACTGCCTACATTGTAGTAAACTTAATAATTCTCGGAGTAAGACAATAATAAATCAAATATCAACATCATTTTTCATAAATAAGAGGCAATTATTTTTAAAAAGACAATAAAACATAACAATGTGATTGTAATTCTAGCTGGAATATAGGAAAACCTCGGTGCCAGAGTTGTGATTTCTTTATTAAAAAAGGGAAATTAACAAAAGTTAACGAGTTGGAAAAAAATGTTAGCAATAAGAAAAGGAATTGAAAAGAATTTGAGAAGAACATAGCTTTCTCTCTATGTAAGTAATTTCGTATTAACCCTTATTACTATGTTCCTCTGAAAGTCACGTCCATGCCATGAGGGGCACCAGCTTGCATTTGGGAAATACAACCGTAACCAAAACTGGTGGATTAAAAATAAACTGATGGATTTTTAAATCAGTATTCTCATTTATGATCATGTGTTTTGCATCATGACAATGTGTCTTGCCAAAGACAATGATTCACCATTTTTGAAGGATTTATAATATTTGACTAAGTAGGCAATATTCAGGAGCTAAAATATAAAGTCGATTTTATGGGAAAACAAGTTACACTTAAATAAGACTTTTGCAGAAAGAACAATGAAAAAACGTAGGTGGATTTAGAAGCTTTCCTCATTTCATTTTACACCTTAAGAGCATTTCACTTATTATTGGGTACTTAATGGCTCACCAAGTAGAATGCTTACTTCTGAAAGATAAGTATGAAAAAATTAATAATGTTTTTTATCTCCTTTATTGCCTACAGAACCTAAAAAAAAAAAATTAAAGAACTTACTTGAAGATGTCTCTTGGGAGTGTGTATTCATACATCAACCTTCATTTTAATCATTCAAAAAGTTCAAAAATTCACCTCCTAAGAAAGTTCTTTGTTTAGAGGGTATTCAGAGCTACAGCAATTCAACTATGGAATTCTGGGAACATCGTCAGAGATTTTGCTCAGCGTCCAGGTGGGCTGGCAGGAGGCAGCACTGGGTACGCAGGCCCACGTGGTCAGAACCTCACAGCTGTGGAAGCTGGGGTAGCAGGTAGCAGGGCAGGTTTACTGGTAGAGGCAGATAGTAAGGTCAGCTCTTAACTACTGCTCACTTCAGTCACAGAACGACTCAGGCAATCAGGATTTTAGCTCCTAGTAAGGGAATTAAGAATAGCAGTTCTTTCTTTCTTCCTTCAACACAAAGTACAATGTTCTTTTGATAGACAACTTTGAACCAACCTACTCCCTGGGCTACAGGATAGTAGATGACTTTTAAGTGCCCGACCCATTTTGGTACTTAGTACTCAGTTAAGGATTCAGTAGGATGGCTCAGCCATAGAGGGATGAAGAATTGAAAAGAGTCCATCTACGTGGGTTAAGTTGTTAGGGCACAGATAAAGCTGTAGGCAATAGAATAAGACTAGCTGGTGTCCCAAAGGTTGGATATTGGCAAGAGGGGAAGGCATGGCAGCCAGCAGACAACAGCAGGGCCAGTGAAACTTGAGTTACCATAGCAGGTGGGTGGAGTAACACAATAGAAAGTCAAAGCTCTCACAGGCCTAGTGGGCAGGTGGGTAGGTCAGAGAAGACTGTGGGCAGGGAGCAAGGCTACAGCTACAGGGCTGAGATTCTGGGGGCAGAAGTTGAGCACACTGAGAAGTGACCTGTGTGTGGCTAGGAGTAAGAGCAAGGAAGAGCTCAGGGCTGGGAAGGAGTGAGTGCTGGATAAGGTATCAAAACATAGTCCTGGGCAGAACAAGACAGGGGCCCCCAGAGAGGTACAAGATGGGAGTTTGGTTATTAAAAAAAAGAAGAAAAGGCAAAAATCCATTTATTAGAACTGAGACAGGGCTAGCAATTAGAGGAATTCAGAAAATAGAAATGATCTCTAAATGATCTGAATTTCTAAGGCTGTTTTTTTTTTTTCTTTCTTTCTTTTTTTTATATTTGGTCTCTCTTTTTTGTGTTAAAGGCTTTTCTGGAACATTTGATGTTTCTTGGCCACTGATGAACATTTAAGAGCAAGGCACTGAAAAGCTCTACGTGTGTAAGCACATTGCTTATCAATTGATGAGACTCATAGAACAATCAGGATAGGACTCACATATTTTGGGTGAGACCCCCAAACATCAGGATGAGGCAATCTCCTCTCAGGTGACATTCAGTTTCTTCAAGGAGGAGTCCTCTGTTTTCTGCCTGAGAAGTAAATATCTGGAAGATAACTATAGAATAGAAAGGGAGGCTTCTATCATTCAATATGCAGACTCTTTCAGTGCCTCTATGATCAGCCCATGTCTCACCCATCATCTTGCCACCATGTCTGAAACCACCCGCATTCAATGCTGCCTAAGAAATAACCTCATCCCCTGACCTTAATCACAGGCTGCCTGTAGTACAGAAAGAAATCTAAGGGTCCAGTCATTCAACAGCATGACTTCCAACCAGTTTTTATGTTTTAAATTCCCATCCTCAGCAAAACCTGGTGTGTCTAGTTCCAGGTCTCTTAAGGATCTTGTGATGGGGATGGGCTCACATTTCATTAGTACTTTACTTTGAAGGCCCTATGGCTGACAGCTTCCTCCTCTCTTTTGAGTCACTTACCACTTCGTCCTCTTCGATCTCATAGGAAGTTTGAGATCTTTAATCTCCTGATTTTTCTTCTGTTCTCTTTGTCTTTGAGGCTTTCAGTTTTTTTCTTTACTGGAATATTATTATATTGCTGAGAAGGATTCAGCTTTTTTTTTTTTTTTTAAGATTTTATTTGTTTATTTGAGAGAGAGAGAGCAAGGGGGAAGGATCAGAGGGAGAGGGAGAAGCAGACACCATGCTGAGCACAGAGCCTGACATTGGGGCTCAATTCCAGGACTCTGAGATCATGACCTGAGCTGAAATCAAGAGTTGGATGCTTAAATGACTGAGCCACCCAGGTGCCCCAAGAGGGATTCATCTTTAATGAAACTTCCTTCTAGGAACTACTGACAACATGAAAAACTAGGGAGAAGATTTGGTACTTAAAATTTCAAGGGTAGGGATGCCTGGGTGGCTCCGTTGGTTAAGCATCTGCCCTCGGCTCAGGTCATGATCCCAGGTTCCTGCTTCTCCCTCTGCCTGCCACTTCCACTGCTTGTGCTCTCTTTCTCTCTCTCTCTGACAAATAAATAAATAAATAAATAAATAAATAAATAAATAAATAAAATCTTAAAATCTTTAAAAAAAAAGAATTTCAAGGGTAGTCTTCATATTTACTATAGAAGTAAATGAGTGGACATATAGATAAAGTTATTACAACAGGTCTTGACAGAAGGGAAGGAGGATGACTCAATTATTCTGATTATTCATGGAGAACAGGAAAGAGTACTCTAGAGCCTAGTTAGTGGTTGGTCTTAATTTAACTCTCCATTGGGTAGGAATCAGGCTGGGCTTGCTAGGCAGAACTGACCCAGGTTTTCCTCAGAAGATTAATTTTATCTGAATTACCAAACCATCTCACCCTTCATTGATACACTCCATTTCTTGCTTTTGGAATCATGTATTCTCTCCCCTCCAAAGCAGTTTACCCATTCTCTGCTAATTACCTATATTTATGGTGAGCATTCCTCACAGGCACACAATAAGATGAACTTGATATCTGATTGACTTATTGATGAGTGACTCCCCAGTGTTGCTGGTGCCAGCGCCAGACTGGCTATATGTGAATAACTTGGGGAGTCTGTTAAAAATAACAGATTTGTAGATCCACTCCATGTCTAGAAGAATTTACTCAACAAGCGAAGCAAGTAGGATTTCATAAAGGTAATTCAGAGTCACTACTACAGAACAGTCATTGCATTGCTGTATTCATACTTCACTATATCTGTCTATACATGTTTGTACCTCGATTGCTCACTTGTAGGTAATGACTATGCTAGGCATCCAGGGATGCAAAGATGAATAGTCTTAGCCTTTGAAGAATTATTATATATTAGATGGTATAGACTTAACAGAAATAATTTTAATTAAAGTCTATGTGTAATTATGAGATAATGTGAATTACCTAAAATGTTGTAGAAGCTTGGAAGAGTCAGAAATAACTTAGAGGATCAGGGAAGGTCTTGTGAGGAGGTAGTCACTAAGTTGGGCCTTAAAGAATAGGTGAGATTTGCATGGGCAGGAATGGAGAGCATTTGAGTAGGTTTTTCAGGCATTTTCCTGAAATAAAGCACTCAAAGTAAAAATTGGGTTATCCTACATTGACTTCAATTTTGATATATTCTGTGTTGATGAGTAAAAATAAATACTCTAAGTTAAATATCTCGGTTTCCTGATAAGGGCACACCAAAACATTTTCAATAGCCTTAATTAATATCAATAATTATTATCTCATGTTTATTAAGTATCCATTGTGCATTGAAATCTGTTAACGGATATTGGACAAATTACAACAATAGCATAAAACTTGCCTACCTTGGATAAGCTGGGAAATTATGAGACATGGAAACATTAGCTTTAAAAATACCCAAGAGGTGCCTGGGTGGCACAGTCGATTAAGCATCTGACTCTTGATTTCGGCTCAGGTCATGCTCTCAGGGTCCTGAGATTGAGCCCTGAGTCAGGCTTTGCACTGAGAGTGGAGCCTGTCTAAGATTCTTTCTCTCCTCTTCCTCTGCCCTTGTCCCAGCTCGTACTCTCTCTCGCAGTCTCTCTCTCAAAACAAAACAAAACAAAACAAAAAACAGTATTTCTCAATAAATATGTTGATAAGGTTCCATATTTTTTAACTTGATTTCTCTCTCTTCTAATTAATATTTAGTTTAAATTTTCTTATAGATCACTTTTTGGGTAAAGATGAAAACTTTTTTTCAGCTTCTATTCTTGTATCATCAATCAGTAAGGCCTCCTCCAGTAATAATGTAAACATTTTATATTCTCCTTTCCCTATTCTGTTTATAGTTAAAAATAATTTTAAAACTTTCTCTTTCCTCTCAAATGTTTTATTTCATCTCTTGCATGGCTTTCCCAACTTAAGGTCAATACATCTTTGCTATTTCTTGGTGATCTTCACTTTCTTTTTTAGTTTCAAGAACAATATGCCCTTTATATTAGCCTCAAGCTCTTCTTTCAGTTAAAGTACAAAATTAGGTTGGAATTTTTCCAGAACTTTTTCAAAGAAAAATGCTAATGATATTAGTGTGATACGCTCTGTATATCATCATTAAAATGATTAAA
Source organism: Halichoerus grypus (assembly GCF_964656455.1). Taxonomy (NCBI): domain Eukaryota; kingdom Metazoa; phylum Chordata; class Mammalia; order Carnivora; family Phocidae; genus Halichoerus; species Halichoerus grypus. The sequence continues at coordinate 29,450,113 of NC_135720.1, read as the reverse complement.
ACTGTTATAACACAGCTATTTGTGGCCTGTAGTATAACAAAGAGATAGAAATTATTGCTACTCGGTGGGGAATCTAATAGTGAGGAGGATGAACCTGTAAAGGACATAAATTGTGAGCAACAAATGCATAAAGAAACAGATAATGTAGTTATTATAGAAGTTAGACTCTAGGCATTAATGAAGAGAACTGTTGCAGGAGATACTTAGTTTCAGAAACCATGTACATAGAGAGAAGAAAGTGGCATCATTATGGGATATACATGATTATCTTCTTTTCTTTTCAACTCCACGTCAACTACAACATCTCCTTCTCTCCATTCTACCCTCTCTTTTCTTCTCCTTTCTTGCACACTTCTCTTTTCCTCTTCCCCTGTCTTTTCTCCACTGAATGAGAGAGCAGTTCCTCAGCCTTTTTTGGTCCTAAAAAGAGCATTTCTTCTTCTCTCAAATTGGTCCTTGCCCAGTGACACCAAGGAGGAAGAGCCTCATCCACTCCTAAATGCTACTCCAGTCAGTCCTGGTCTTAGCTGGCTGGGCTCTCTGCCTTCAGAAAGCACCACTGATTGATTCCTCATGGAAAGTATGAAAGATTGGCATCATGGTGCAGTACAAAGAAAACTGGGAGGCAGAAACAGGAGTCTGTCACTAGCTATTTGTGTGGCCTTAGACCAAGCTGGGCTTGAACTCTCCTACCTGTAAAATGTGGAGATTTGTGGCAGACTAAATGATGTCCCTCCAATTGTCCACACCCTAATCTCTGAAACAGATGACTGTTACCTTATATGGCAAAAGGGACTTTACAGATGTGATTAGGTTAACGAATTTGTGATGGGGAGATTATCTTGATGATCTTGGTACACCTGAGGTAATCCCAACTGTCTTTCTGAAAAGGACCCAGGAGTCAGTCAGAGGAGAAGGCCAGGTGACAAAGGAAGCACATGTTGGAGTGAGGTCATCTGAAGATGGAGGAAGTGTCCATAAGCTCATGAATAGAGGCATCCACTAGAAGTTGGAAAAGGCAAAGAGACCGGGTCTCCTCTCACATCCCCAGAGGGAACGAACCCTATGGCACCTTGACATTAGCCCAGTGACACTGATTTCAGATTTCCAACCTATAGAACTCTAAGAGAATACACAGGTGTTGTTTTAACCCACTAAGTTTGTGGCAATTTGTTGCAACAGCAAGAAGAAACTAATATGAAGTTGTACTAGGTGACTTCTGTGGCTGCGTCTCAGCTATGACCTGCTCTTAAACGGCCCAGACTTTGCAATACATGGGGGCCTTAATGGATCTTGTTAAAGGAACGTTGTTTGACAAGACTGTTCATCAAAAATCGCTTGCTCTAAAGGGCAAGTGCAACTGAAGATTCTCTGCAGTTTCGTCTGAGGTTTTGCTCCAAAAAGAATTCGTAGCCAGAGAAGAGCTTAATCTTCCTCCATAATATGACCCCAAATTTCCATTCTGACTTCCTCTCCCACTAGCCCTCCCTTCTAGCCCTGTCAGTCTCCTCATCACTTCCCAAACAGGTCCACCTGTGCCCCCATTTCTCTGTCAATGTCAACATGAAATGTTCTCTCCCCAAATCCGCCCAAAGCTCCAACCAAGTGCAAAGTCTTCTCCAAATCTCTCCCTGACCACCCAGGTCACATGTAATCTTTTCTTCCTCTATTATCCCCATGCACATTATCTGTCCTACTTCTTTTCAGACTCTTAAAGCCATCTTCTATTTAGTGCTTACTCCGTTGTCTCCTCCCTTAGACAGAAGGAACATTGAGGGCAGTGGCCATGGCTTACTCATTTCGGTGTTTCCTGAGTACCAAGACCAATGCTTACGCATGTGTTTGATGTTTCTTGAATCAAAGTCACAGAGGACTAAAGTCAAGGAACCAATTACCACTTCTCATTAACGTATATCCCTGTACAAAATTCTTCCACAGGAAAAGTTGCAAAGGAACACATACTTACACCCTTTCCCGGTCCTCTCCCCTTACCTCCCACAGTGTTTTACTTTAGTGCAAACGTCCTAGGATTACCCCTCCACCAACAAACCATAGACAAGTAGGAAAAAGTTAAACAAATCTTACTTGCACATTTTTTTCTGGTAAAAAGATCAAAAGTGAACCTGAGAGCCAGTGAGAGAGTAAAGAGGTTTGTTAAAACACCATATGCTGCAATTTTTATAATCCTTTCTGATTTATCCTCACCCCGTAATTCTTTCTATTCCTTGAAATTCAGGATTAGGTGCATTTTAAGAACTTAAAAACTATTTAAAAGTGTCAGGAGTAATCATTGATAATACCTCTTTACCCTTTTGTCCAAACCAAATCCTAATTAAGTAAAGCTCCTCAGTGCCTGAACAGTAAAGGCAATTTACTTAATACTAAACCATATCTTAGTATGGATTTGATGACAGAGAATCGAGAGGTAAAATTAGTTCACTCCAGAAATACATTCTGGTGGTAGAATGCCTGTCACTTTACTCATGTCCTTAATCATAGTTGGTGCTTTTGCCAAACCATTCATTTGGATAACTAAGGGAGCTTAACTCTTAAATCCTCAGTACCCCAAAAAAGGAGATAAGTAGGTAGTACCAAAGTGCCTATTAGTGTTATTTTTCAGACAGGTAAATAGACCCAAAGGTCAAGTTCTCATAGTTTGCCTATGAAAGACCCACAAACAGAATGAAGCTAACAGATGCCCAATCTTGTTTTATCACCACTTGCCCAATTTGACGTATTCAACCAAAACCCCCGACTTGGTTGAACAGAGGTATATGAATGAATACATATTTTATTCAATCGGCAGTGATCCTGGAGGAGATCCTACATAACAGCTGTTTAGATTTAACAGCTCCATAAATAATTTTATCTTTATAAACAGCAAGCGGATATTAGTTCTTTAAAGAAGAAAAATCCACTAGTTCTCCTAACAGTAGAAGAGTATCTATGGTGTGCTACTATCTACAAGTAAATAAACAAACCTTTCGGACTAAACCCAAGTCACCCACACAGGCTAACATCTTCTTTCATTATTGGTCCCTAGGAACACAGTGGATGTTCTATAGTATTTTCCAGCCGAGTCTCATCTCTAGGACACAGGTCAGGACAGCACAACTTCAAGGCTAAGATTTGGGATGAATGCTCATGCTGTTGCTCCCTGTTCCCATTAAAAGAATTACAATAGCATTGCAATCTGAATATTTTTTGGAAAAGGCCTAAGGAAAGAAGCTTTTGTTCCAAAAAAGAATGGATAGCTAAAGCAGGACAGAATAAAGAGTGCCCAGCTCAGAAAATCTGGCCAATTCAGTGCATTCCCCATGAAATCCATTATATGAATGCCAAGAAAATATATATATATATATATATATATAAAATAAGTTGTATATATAAATTTTCAACAAAGATATACAGATTCTGGATTAGTGAGTTATTCTATTGCTCTTCAGGACCTTAAAAGGTAAATTTCTTTTTTTTTTTTTAAAGATTTTATTTATTTATTTGAGAGAGAGAGAATGAGAGAGAGAGAGAGAGCATGAGAGGGGGAGGGTCAGAGGGAGAAGCAGACTCCTCGCTGAGCAAGGAGCCCGATGTGGGACTCGATCCCGGGACTCCAGGATCATGACCTGAGCCGAAGGCAGTCGCTTAACCAACTGAGCCACCCAGGCGCCCTAAAAGGTAAATTTCAAACAAGTGTCAGATCTGTATATTTTGAGGACAGAAAGACCCAGAGTAGGGAACTGGAAACTTCCAGGCTATAAACGGTTCTTGGCAGAATTCCATCTGGCCATCAACTGATTTTCTAAAATTAAGTGTTCTTGCTTCTATCCCTAATTATTTGGATGCATCAAATTTGGGGGGAAACAAGCATGTCATCTCAGACTTCATAATACCGGGTGTAGTCAGACATGTAATTTACAACAGGAAGTACATCTCTTAAACTTTCAAAAAAAGAGCAAACTTTAGTCAGGCCAATGTAAGTTCAAATTTTGGTTATGTCCCTTGGTCTATGTGCCTTAGGGCAAGGAACTTCAACTCTCTGAGCCCTGGTCTCCTCAACCATAAAATGGGAACAATAGTACTTCTTTGTAATGCTAAATGAGATGAAATATATCATCAAGTCCACAATCTGTAGACACTCCAAAAGTTGCAGCTTTTATTATGAGTCATAGGGAAAAGCAGCCTAATGTATACAATGGATTTATAAGATATCCCTTAGAATATTTGAAATTCCTTGAGCTTAGATCCTATTATAGTGCTTTGCGTACCGCTCACAGAAGCTGTCAGACCTCCTATCTAGTCGGCACTAAATAAATATTTGTGAATTTGACTTTTGTTCAAAATAAGTTATACCAGCCTTCCCCTACGGCTTACATTTCCCATGCTTTGTTTATTAATGTCACTGAAGGCTTTTGAACTAGTCTGCCACTTCATGGCAGACAGCAAACCAACGACAACAACAAAAGCTTCGGACCATAGAACAACAAATGAGCCTCAACAGAATATAAAAGAAGAACCTAAAAGCAGGTAAAGCTGTGTCAGGAAGGTAGGTCATGCTATCTGTGACACTTCATTAAGAAGGAATGTGAGGTAACAGGAGGAAGTCACAGTGAATGGCTACGTCTGCAATGGACAGTGGTGGATGAGGTAGGATAATTCCAAGCTCCGCTCTAAGGAAGTCGTAATTACTTAGTGGCAGAGCCAGGACTAGAACGAAGGTCTTAGATTTGTACAGCACAGCTACGGTTGAGATAACAAGTCATCCTCCACAGTGTGTTAAGCTCTCTCCCATCCTGCCTCCGACTGGGAGCTTTGGCAAGTTCCTTCACCAAATCAGTATTGGCTTATCTATTAATGGAGAGGATTGGACTAGATGAACCCCAGCTCCTTTCCAGTATTAATAGGCCATGTTCATTTGCTTATATAAAGTACTATTCAGCTCCCCAGATTACAAGGCTTTACATTTTTGACAGTGCTTTAGAGCTTACCAAAAGCTTTTGCAGTTACCATTCTATTTGACCTTCACAACTACTTTGTAAGTAACGCATTCCTTCCCCATTTTACAGATGAGGAAACTAAATTTCCGAGAGATCAAGCAAGTCAGCCAAAGGCACAAGAATTGCTAGCGATGGAACTGTGCAAACACTCGGGCCTCTCGCAAGAAGCTTCCCGAAGAGTTTAGTACTAAAAGTAGCAGTACCTAATGTAGAAGAAAAAAGTGCCTGTAAGGAAGGTGGGGTGGGGAGAAAATACAGCACAGTTTGAGATAAAAGTCTAAAGGCCAGAAGCTTTTGTGCAAATTGCCAGGGGCAGGGAAAAGCTTTTTTTAAAAACAAAAGAGATGGGCCCATTGTTTGGCAGATGGTATAAAATTAACAGACAAGAAATGGCAAAATATGTCTCTCCTATTTCGTTTCTGCCTTAGAGAGTATTTTCAAACTGGAAAGTGTAGAACAAACATAGCAAGGACTTGGGATCAAAATAGTGGAGGAAATAATGAATGCATTTTAAAATCTGCCATATTTATCCAAGATCAAGTTCCCAGGCTCAGAAGAACTACCTCAAGCTTCTGAGAGGATCCACATTTTGATTGAAAGGCCAATTTTAGTAATTTCTGCATTTATAGAAATAAAAGAAATGTTGGAAACCTAGAGATGGACAAAGGTCCCAACTTTTTAAAAAGGCAGCTTCGAGGAATTACAGATGAATGATTTTGACATCAATCTTCAACAAAGTTCTAGAAAGGTAGGTTGATTAAACAGGTGATGTGTAGAACTTAGAAAAGGAAGTACCAACCAAAGAGATCTCCCACGAGTTGACCAAGAGTAAGTCATGGCCAACCAGTCTCATGGTTGGTAAAATTATTAGAGTATCAGTTTAAAAATGCTATACATGTGGCATAAATTTTTAAAGGAATTTGGCCACTTTTTCCATGTCTTCACAGAACCAGCTACATTATAGCACAATTAGTTGATTCGTAATAAATTGGATAATTCAAAGAGAACTATAAATACTGATTGAGCAAATATGCACGTGATTCAAACTGAGAAGAATAGCCTACATGTCAAGGGGCAGGCCAGATTTAACAAGATCTTGAAATGCTAAAACTATAGGCTTAAATGTTAGTAAGAATCAATGAAAAGAAGCACTTAGGTTATGGAAAAGAATCTAGAGAGGACCTGCTGAGGTTGCTTTGAGAAATTTCAAAAGTTCTTGTGTGGTGAAAACCTCATGACCTTTGGTCTTAAAATTCTTTGATTATATGAAACATAACTGCATACACATGTATAAAAGGGTACCAGTGCTGAGAGCTACAGGTTCCACCCGCTATGGAGGATTGCCAAAATCAGATAGTGTACTCCTAAAATAGAGGATTAGGGAAAGAACCAGCATGCGGATTTGATGGTGAAATGTAAGGAGGGAGCTTGTGAGAGTTGGAATAGGTCTTTGTCACATGATGAGCCTTTTATGATCATCTGTGGCCTTTGTTAGAGAATATGGCACATTCCTAGCAGAGAAAGAGGAAGATTTTTTTAAATGAATGAATGAATGAATGAATGAACGAACGAATCAACAGCTGAGGACCAAATACAGGTTTCCAGCCTTTTCCCCTTTCCCAAGATGTGTTAGTAATTACCAGACCTCTTCCAGAAACCTAGATTTTACTCAGAAGTTTGGTTCCCTCATTTCTGGACTCTGTGATTGTTGCCCTTTGGCACTCTGGGCCTCAGAACCTTGACCCATTGTCTTTGTTTTTATTGCTACTTGTTCTGCTTTTGAAAAATTCAATGTAAATTAGAATTCCTAACTATAGTATTTAGTATCCTCCTAAAAGTCTTTGCTGCTGGTATGTATTCTCTGTTGACACATTTGTGTCAGGAAAGGGCAGCCAATGGAGCAATGATGTTACTGCGGGGGGCTCAGGCAGGCTGGGTGGGAAGGAGGCTGATGTTGGTTCTGTGATACGCACAGCAGCGGAGCGTGCGGGAACCTGCAGAACCCTCCCCCCCAAGGAAAGTAAGTGTATGGATGAGAAATGTTTGGAATTCATGACCTTCCATTTACAAAGGGCAAATAATATATTTTATTTCAATCTATAGTGGCAACTGTGTGTGTTCCCCCAATACAGAAATTTGACCAAACACAGTCAGGGAAACCCATATTTTTTGTAGATGAGACTTCGTCTTCATAAAGGATGAAAACTGACAAGTGTTTGCACAGTTTGCTTGCAAGACTTCTCTGTATGGCTGTTTTCAGAGACCGGGGGCTGCCCACACAGGCCGTGAAGACTGAGTGACAGCAAACTTCCAATTCTGGGTACACACCCACAGAAATGCCCACACTTATGCATACATACCACTCATATTCTGTTTCTAACCATCTATAGATACGATTTACTTTTAAGTATCTTACAGTAATCTAATTTCATAATCCCAAATATTCAAATTTCAGGATATAATTAGTGATGCCGCTCGCTATACACAGCCATAACACAAATAAATGTGTAGTTAAAAAAAAAAAAAAAAGAAGCTATAGAAGATGTGGAATAATGTTTGTTTGGGAGGAAAGACCAATTTCTTCCAATTCAACAAAAGTTTCTCCAGCACCCGTGTTCAGGGTGCTTCCAGCCTCTGTGAAACCTTCAGGGAAACAGAGGACAGAGTTGTGTGTCCTACAAGAAATGAAGCAGGTAAAGCCGTGACTCCTACCACCACTGATAACAGGTGCACCTCTGGAGGGACTCCACGTGCTAGACACACAATATTCTTTTTCATTCTCACGGCAGCCCTGCAAAACAGGTACTATTATCCCCACTTTAAAGATGCGGAGACTAAGGTTTAGTGGAGGAGGCAATATATCTAAGCCATACAATCCAAGTGACATGATCCCAATTGAGCTCCCACCTGCCAACCTTCAGAGTCTATGCTTTCCTTTCTACGCCCTGTGTGCGCCCAGTAACTACAGTACAGACTAAAACATGAACGTATGATAAAAGTAGGAAGAAAGACCTAAAAAGGGGAGGAGGAGAAAGAAACCCACCGGTAGGCTTGTTGGGACCAGGAAAGCCCTTATGATGAATGAGACATTTGAAAGAGGCTGAAAAAGTAGAATGTCAGCAAGTAGAGATGGGTAAGCGTGATAAAAACCCTCTAAACCATGGCCTCAAATGCACTTTGGGCCAGCAATTACATTCTTCCCTCTAACTTTAGGTAGATAAAAATTAGTATTATTCCTCAGGCTGATGAGGTGTTATCCTAGAAGAGTCTGTAAAGCCTTTTCATCTTAACTGATAACCATAGAAATAAAATGAACTAGAATTGCAAGGAGGGTTTTAAGTTCCTATCATATGCCTTATAATTTAAGAATGGTTTGGACACTGCCACGAGTAAACAAAAAAAAAAAAGGGAGGAATTTCAGTAACAGGAGAATTTAATTCAGCTTTTTCTTTTTAAAGCTATGCTGTCTGTGAGCCGATCAGAATAAAGCCCTTTCTAGGACTCAGGCCTTGAATAGACCTAAAACAAAGCCTTTCAAGTAAAGAAAAGAAGTACTAGCCCGTAATTATTTTTCCTTATTTTACTGCATGCTATGCGATCAGGAAATAAAATATAATTTATATATTTTAGTTATGAATGATTACATAGAGGCTCATCCAAACAAACCTAAAAATTGAACCAGGGGCAATTTGTAGCAATTGGGCTTGTTTTTCAAGCTCTCTCAAGGTTATGTGCATACTCATGGACACACACACAAGCAGATTTTGAATCCTCCTCTTGGTCTTTAGGGCTAAGTAAGATTGAAGTTGAAGGCTCTACATCTGCTGCCTGTATCTTTTTAGAATCAACACAAGGCCAATGTCATCTGTTATTCTAAAGTGAAACCTGCAGAATGCGAAGAGACAGGTCTAGACTGAAAGAATAATGCTCGCAATGAAGCCTGGAAGAGGGAAGGATGGTATGGGCTTTGGAAGACAGGAAACGTGAAGATTTAGACTGGATAGCATAAGGGAATGGGTACTTGGCCAAGTTATACTGAGATTCACACAAGAATACAGAGGGTAGAAGAGCTGTGGACCACAAGATGCCAGCCTAAGGTGAAGTGGAGTTCTCCTGCGGTCTCCTGAAGACTCCTGTCATTGGGATAGGTTGATAGTGCCATTACTATGGTCGGAACGTTTGTAGCCACCCCCCCAAGAGTCACATGTTGACATCCTATGTCCAGTGTGATGGTATGAGGAGGTGGGGCCTTTGGGAGGTGATTAGGTCATGAGGATAGAGCCTCATGAATGGGATTGTGGGTCTTACCAAAGAGACTCCACAGAGCTCCCTAGCCCCTTCCACCATGTAAGGACAGAGCGAGAAGCCAGCAGTCTGCAATCCAGAAGCAGACCTCCAGCAGGGCTCGACCATGCTGCCTCCCTGATCTTCAGAGAGGAGATTAGTAGATGACAATTCAATTTGAAGCAGGTCACTTCAGCACTCGAGATACAAAAGGATATCCAGCAAACAGTTAAAAATATAACAGGAGCTGAGGGAAAAGTTCAAGAAAATTATAAAATCAAAAGAACAAGTGTTTGCTTCTACAATGGTTAATAACAACAATTAGGATAGCAGCGGCATAGGAAGTGGGTAGGACATAGCCAAATCCAATCTGTAGGAAGAAGAACTCTGGCAACAGCATGAACGAAAGAATGGGAGAGAATCCAGAGTGGGGAATGCCAGGTGATTACAAACACCATCCAGAGGTGGCGAGGGACTAAATTCAGACAGTGGCCATGGGATGAAGCAGGGTGGCCAAATTTGAGATTCATTTTAGGGCAAAATTTCTAGGATTTAGCAATGAAAAAAATTGGGCTAGAAAGTGAGATAAAGGAAGCATGAAGATGTTCCTAAGATTTGTCACTGAGAAGACCAGGTGGGTAGACACAATGAACCAGCCCAGCATATGTCAGGTTTTCCTTTATTCCTTTTTCTTCCCTTTATACTTAAATATGAGATTCCCCCCTGGGTTCTGAAAGATTTCAAAGATATTGGGTCTAAATATAATCTTGCTAGAAAGAAGAGAATAAACCACTTGCCCTTTTAAATACCTACAATTCCTAGTCCACAAATAAATTGCTCATGGTAGTTGAAAAGGAAGTTTCATAAATCCCGTCCTGGGACAGAAAGTAGTAATTCACTACCAACTAATGATTCTATTGTTTAACTCCATCGCTCGTGATTCCATCAGTCTTCATAACATCTCTCACAGTCTCCACTTCACTGACTGGAAGATAATACAGATTGACTCATTCAGCCCCATTTTGGCCTATCCATCTCCTTTCCACCACCCCTAACATCCCAGAAACCAAAAAGCTGAAGACACTTGTCATTTTCCAGATTTTTTTTTATAGCTCTAGTTCCTTCCAAAGCCTAGCTTCCACCGGTCAGACCTAACCATGCAAGAGTTGGAAGGCAGAGGTGAGCCTCACCACATTGAGGCCATTCACCACCTCTGCTATTTCTAGGAGCATCCTTGCAGTGGTGGCATTTGAGTTTGGGGTTTTTTCTACAGCAACTGTTATAGAGGTCTTGTTATGGGCCCAATTGTGTCCCCCCAAATGTTGAAATCCTAACCCCCAGTACCTGTGTATGACTTTATTTGGAGATAGGATCTTTGCAGATCATCAAGTTAAGATGAGGTCATTAAGGTGGGTCCAATCCAATATGATTATAAGGGGAAAATTTGGCACAGAGATAGATGCACATACAGGGAGAAGACCTGTAAACATGAAAGTAGAGATCAGAGGACTGCATCTACAAGCCAAGGAAGCCAAAGATTGCTGATGAACCACAGAAGTTAGGAGAGAGACATGAAACAGATTCTCCTTCCCAACACTCAGAAGGAACCAACCCTGCCAACACCTTGCTCTCAGACTTCTAGCCCCCAGAACTGTGAGACAATAAATTTCTCTTGTGTAAGCCACCCAGTTCTTTGTTAGAGCAGCCCTGGCAAATAAGTACAGGTCCCAATGCCTGGTCCCTCTGTAGGTGTTGAGAGGCAGGGAGTAGGGAGAGGGCAGCATCCATTCTGACAATGCCCATTACAGCATAGCGGAGTATTCCTTGAGCTGGCGGTCATAGTTTCAGGATGTCTGTTTGTTTGTTTGTTGTGTCCTAGCTTCCTTATTCTCTTAAAGGCAGAAACTACCTCGGGAGGCCAATTCAGTGGTGGTGCCTGAAAACTCAATCTAGAATCTACTTCTGCTCTTCTCATTCCTTGAATTAAGTCCTTTTCTCTTAACCTAGGTCCAGTGGATTCTGTTAACTACAACATGTGTCTTGTATCCTGACTAAAGGACACACTGATGCTCCAATATGCAATGATGGTTTCTAAGCCTATGAAAACCAACAAAAGTTCTATTATTTTCCTTGAGCCATATAGCATATGGATCCGTAAGAAGTATGGAAGATCAAAGTACAGCGAAAAAAAGTCTAATCCCTTTAGAGATTTGGGTATTTGTAGAAAGAACTGTGGCTTTTCTGCAGTAGTAAGCTAGCTGTTTTTCCATAACTAGCAAAATGGGGAAAAGCAGATAGGCAAAAGGGTGGGTGGGTGGATAAGGATGGAATTTGTAAATATGGACATAGATAGTATAAACACTGTCGGTCAAATAGAATTTTTGGCAGTCTTATGGTTTTGAAAAGCTCCTTTCAAGACTCTATAACATAGGGGTGCCTGGGTGGTTCAGTCATTAAGCGTCTGCCTTCGGCTCAGGTCATGATCCCAGGGTCCTGGGATGGAGCCCTGCACCAGGCTCCCTGCTCAGCGGGGAGCCTGCTTCTCCCTCTCCCACTCCCCCTGCTTGTGTTCCCTCTCTCACTATATCTCTGTCAAATAAATAAATAAAATCTTTTTAAAAAAAAAAGAAAAAAGACTCTATAACATAAAACTTCAGAGAGAAATCAATTGCTAAAACTCAGGCCCAAGTCCTATATGACTTGTAGTCAACTCTTTATAAATACTGTGAATGATGTTTACAAGTCAAAAACTCATAACAATACTCCTAATAATCACAATAGTTTAGAGTTAGTTTTTAAAAAGTCATAACACTTACTGAGTCTAGATCTTTTCTACTCCAAATGGATAAACCAAATCTCAGAGAGGTCAAGTGACTTACTCAAAGTCAAGCAAATAGTGGCTTGATTATTTGAAGGACAAGTAACTAACCCTTATGTAAGAAATAATTCTTTTTCTCAGTGTCCTCAGAAAGCATTTTTTAATTTAAATTAAATTAGCCAACAGAAAGTACATCATTAGTTTCAGATAGCGTTCAACAATTCATCAGTTGCGTATAACACCCAGTGCTCATCACATCACGTGCCCTCCTTAATGCCCATCACCCAGTTACCCCATCCCTCCACCCACATCCCCTCCAGCAACCCTCAGTTTCTTTCCCATACTTAAGAGTCTCTCATGGTTTGTCTCCCTCTCTGATTTCTTCCCATTCAGTTTTCCCTCCCTTCCCTTATGATCCTCTGCACCATTTCTTATATTCCACATATGAGTGAAACCATATGATAATTGTCTTTCAACGACTGACTTATTTCACTTAGTCGGTTAAGCCTCCAACTCTTGGTTTCGGCTCAGGTCATGATCTTAGGGTCATGAGATCGAGCACTGCATCAGGCTCTGCGCTCAGCAGGGAGTCTGCTTGAGATTCTCTTTCCCTCTCCCTCTGCCCCTCCCCCACTCTGAAACAAATGCTAAGAGAAAGCATGTTTTAGGAGTCGGTTGTATATCAAACTCTAATAGCTATGCACGGAGGAATCTGGGCGAAGTCCTGCTTATCTACTGCTGGAGGACTGATTCCGATGAACAGACGAACAAAGACCATGCTACAGAGAGCTCAGCTGAGCTTTCAAAGACTACCTCAGAGTCGTCTCTGCCCCGAGACTTCGAGGCTCCCAGTACACACATCTGTCTCTGAACTCCCAGAGCACTTCGGTTATTTCTCAGTTAGGATCTTTGTCTCTTATTTGTTTAGGAAACTCCTGTGTAGCACTTACCTAGCACCCACACTAATCCCAGGGCTTTCCTCAAAACAGTCCTATGTGGTAGCTATTATTATTCTCCCCATTTTATAGATGAGGACCTAAGATACAGATAGTAGGTAAGTCTGCCAAGGTGGAGCAGGTTTCCAGCCGAGGCAGTCTAGACTCACAGTCTGTACTCTGACCCCTACCCTACACTGCCTTCAGCATGGTAAGGTTGTAGGCATCCTCCACGCCTAATCTCTCCCCCGATCCTGCAATCTTCTTGAGAACAGAGTTCATTCTGATTCATGTCTATATTCCACATAACATTAGAAATAGTACCTGGGGCAGAGTTACAAATCATATCATTAATTCAATCAATGAATAAACAAATAAGTGAAGAAGGCATAAGGACATCTAGGATTCAACAGTGAAAACCCATGCAGGATAAACACAGGTTGGTGGCAATGGGGCAGGAGAAGCACGGTCCTTTCTCTTTGGTCACTTCATTCCCAAGAACTCTGCATGCTGCTTTCCTGAGGCTGCTGTGCTCAAGTTTGTTAACATGGATGAATTGTAGGGAAAATCACCAACTGCAGGATGTGAGCTAGCTCTTGATGAAACTCAAGTAGAAATGTGACTTTACTGCTCTCTCTTCCCTTCCTGTTGTCTTTTTTCCCAACATGGGTGGCCTCCATTTGAAGTGCCCTGGGTTTCCTTCGATGTGTTTGGAGAGGTCACTGCCGGGCCTTCAGGAAGAGAACACTCTGATCAAAGCAGTGGGACCATTATGTTAAGGATATACTATAAAATATATTCCACTTAGACGTATGATTCAGCCACTCAGATGTTCCCTGTAGTTTAGATTTGTACATTTGATTTACCCTTCCCTCATAAGCATCATAAAATCACCTTAGTGCATGACTCACTTTCTTTCATTGACTCCCATTTCAGTGATGATAATCAACCTTGGCTAATAGTTCTCTTCACTAGACTGACCGAGGGATTATTAAAAGCAATAAGGTCACATAACAGACAGTCAAAGATGGAAGCACAACAGGCAATTTGGCTAATACGTTCTAGTATTGACAGCTAACATTTTCTTATTTTATTCAAACTCTCTGCTAGGCAGGTGCTCCATCAAAAGCAGGGGCTCTGGAGTCCAAGTCCTCAATTTTGATCAGTCAACCCAAAGGTAACAGCAGCTCAATAACCAACAGTTGGAATAGAAAGATGAAAAAAATGAATGGAAGTGTTTTCTTGCTATTATCTATTTTTATTTAAGAAAAATAGTCTTTATGATTAAATATTTGGCTTAAAATTGCATGTCTTATTCCTCAAAAGTTAAACATAAAATTACTAAACGAGCCAGCAATTTTACTCCTAGGTATATACCCAAAAGATTTGAAACAGGTATTGAAATAAATACGTGCACGTGCATGTTCATGGCATTATTCATGATAGCCAAAAGATTTTTTAAAAATGGCCATCAACAGATAAATGTATAAACAAATTGTGGCATGGATATAGAGTGCACTATTATTCAGCCACAAGAAGAAATGAATACTGATCCATATGCTTGTAACACAATGAACCTTGAGAACATCGGGCTAAGTGAGAAAAGCCAGACATAAAAGGTCACATATTGTAGGTTCCATTTATATGAAATATCTAGAATAGGTAAAGGGAGACAGAAAGCATATTAATGGTAGCCAGTGGCTGAGGGGAAGGAGAAATGCGGGAGTGACTGCTCACTGGGCATGGGTTTCCTTTTCGAGTAATGAAAACATTTTAAAATAGATAAAGATAAAGGTTGTACAGACACTGTGAATGTACTACATGCCACTGAGGTGTTCACTTTAAAATGGTTAATTTTATGTGACGTGAATCTCACCTAAAAAAAAAAAATCATGTTGGGGACACCTAGGTGGCTCAGTGGGTTAAGCGTCCAACTCTTGATTTCAGCTCAGGTCATGCTCTCAGGGTCATGAGATCGCACTTGCATTCTCTCTGAAATGAAATGAAATGAAATGAAATGAAATGAAATGAAACGAAATAAATCATGTCTTCCCACTGAGATGTTATTAATATACTAAATAAAATTACAAACTTGCCATTCTTTTGCAAACCAGTATAGTATACTTCCTACCATTCAAGGGTGAAGGGTGATGTTCAAAATATTTAATAACCAGCAAGAGCACATGCCTCCTGTCAAAAATGACATGTCCCATTAACAATTGGAGCCAGCCAGCGAGATGTCAGTCCTGTCAGCCTTCAGACAGAAAACCCCCGAAGAACCGTTTGCTACGTTTGCCACATATTGCAGACCGCTGGGCATGATCACTGAATCCTTACCAACAACCCGGACACATTTATAAAGGGATATTTCAATTTTGCAGGAGGAACTACAGTTCAGAGAGACTAAGTCATTTACTCAAGGTCACACAAATATTAAATGGCAGGGTCAGGACTCATGTAGGCGTTCTTATTTCAAACCATGATCTTCTGACTGCACAAAAGTCGTTTTTCTCAAGACAACTTGCATCAAAACAGCTCGACTGCTACAGATTTTTGGAGGATATATTGGCCTTTTAGGTGGTCTCCCAGATTTTTGAATTATTGAAAGAGGGTCGAAAACACCAAATGAAGAAACAGACCAGACAGAATCCTTGGAATAAGCTCAGTGGTATAGTTACATGAAGAAAAACCAGAATTTGACAATTTACTGTTTTGCAGAAACAGGGGCCCTGGATATAAAAGCAAAAAAAAAAATGACACGTCAGGTCCTCCCCACCCTGCTGCCACCACAGCTGATGATAATGTCTTATCTGGGGCCTTTGTGAGCACACAACCCGTCCAGTCACGCAGGGCCCTGCGCTCAGAAGTTTAATGGTTTAATCCTCTGTTGTTGCCCTTTTAAAATTCTTAATCATTTCTGAACAACGGGCCCTGCTTTTTTCAATTTGCACCAGGAAGTGCAAATCATGTAGCCAGACTTGCCAGTATCCAACTAATTTTAATCCTTATCTGACCTACTTAGCAGAGTTATTAAGAAGATCAAATGGAGGTAATACTTGAAAATTCTTTACAGTTTGCAAAGTACTTTCACATACAAGTTATTATTCTTCAGTTAACAGATTCATAATTATTTGGATTTCCAGACCAATGGCTTCCTCCTTGAGGAACAGGTTGCTCTTTTTGCAAATGAAAAGACTGACCAGAGAGGGTGGGAGCCTTCCAGAAACAGAGGCTCCAGGCCAGAGAGGGCAGAGCGCACCTGACCCAGGTCTCCTGCCCCTCGGGGAAGGGTTCTTCCCTCAGCTCCCACTGCTGCCTGTCCCCCTTCAGCAATAAGATCCAACGATGCCTCCCCAGAGAGGCCTGGCTGGCACCCCGAACTATATGAAGATATGCCCCTCACTTCCACTCCCCCTAACCCTCTGTCATGTCACCCTGGTCATGCCCTTCATAGCATTGCCATAATCTGTAATTATTTCTTTTTTGTTTGTTCATTATCTGTCAACTCCTCCAGAACGTAAACTCTCCAAGAGCAGGGATTCTCTATGTGTTTTCATCAGTCCATATTCTGGGCACAGTGCTTGGCATGTAGGAGGAACACAATAAGTCATTTCTTGAACAAATGAAGAAATGAATGAATAAGTGAATGAATATCCTTTTCCAGGAGACTGGAGTAACGCTGCTTTTAGCACCGACTCGAAAGCACTGTAAGGCCTTTGGCCACGTGGACCATGGGTGGCTTTCCTTGGAATGTATTGGTTTACAAATGTTTAACTATCAGCTTACTTATCTACCTCCTCTAAAAAGGAGATTCTAAACGATAATACAAAATGGCTTTGGAATTTGTACTAAGCCAACTGTGCACATGGTACAGAATGTTCTCAGAAGCTGCAGGCCTCATGAATAATGAGACAGTCACTTCTCAGATTTTACGGCCTTGCCTACCTGCTGTTCTCCCTCGCCCACAAACCTTTTGCCTCCTGACCTGAATCCAGATTCTCTCCTCTCCCATGAGAGATAACAGATGAAATCCAAGGGAATTACCTTTATCCTGAATCTTGGCTACCACACATGTTCGTCCATGTCCACCCAGCTCCGTACTTGAACGCTGCTATTTTATGGAAAGAATGTAATTAACACCATCTAGCACAAACCTCGCCACCATCAGCGCCCCTGACCAAAGCAGCATTATTCCATTCAGGCTGTTAATGCTAGATTGCTCCAGAAGGCAAAGCTGAATCAACAGAGCCCGGCAGGAAGGTTGGGTTTACTTCACAGCAAGTGGGAATGTGCAGTTGCAGCACAAACAGAGAATTTCTTTAGCCTTCCCTGAATTATGTTTGCTGTGCTTAAAAAAATCAGGATCTATTAGGCTATTTGTCCCATACACAATATTTTTTTTAACTAACAAATCACCCATATGAACCAGTGTCATTTATACACACACACACACACACAATCTCAATACATGCTCAATGTAAAAAATTCAAATAATATCAAAATATATAGAATAAAAAATATGTGTTTAGGGTCCTTTATCTATCCCACCCCACTCCCCTCTCCCAGAGGTACCTTAACATTTTTAAGTATAGTATTTCTCTCTTCACATTTTAGAGCATATTGTTCTGACACCTTATGCACTTAAAAACATTTATTTAAAAACAACTAGAGAAAGCATTTATAAAAATGTTTATTGACTTTTAAAAATGCATATGGTTTCACACATTAACATTTTTGACACTGGACTATCTTATACTTCTTAGATTTAGTGAACACCCAGTTTTTTAGTTTGTTATTAGATGGCTCATACTTGATGTGTTGTTGTTGTTGTTGTTTTTTAAGATTTCATTTATTTATTTGACAGACAGACAGACACAGCGAGAGAGGGAACACAAGCAGGGGGAGTGGCAGAGGGAGAAGCAGGCTTCCCGCCGAGCAGGGAGCCCGATGTGGGCCTCGATCCCAGGACCCCGGGACCATGACCTGAGCCCCATGACCTGAGCCGAAGGCAGAAGCTTAATGACTGAGCCACCCAGGCGCCCCTTGATGTGTTGTTTTGAAACTCACTTTTCAAGAGAACCTAAATAAGTTCTTTGCACAGTATTTACCGTTCTCACTGCATCGATCCACATACTGTTTGATATTTTAAAGTGGTAACACATATGGCTACAGCTCTCACATCTTTCAATTGCTTCTGAGTTTATTTCTGACCCCTCACACAGTGCCACAGGCATAAAGGTCTAAGTCCTTTATAAAAGAGTTTTGCAGATGAGATAAAGAATTTGAATCATACTCTTGGGAGCACTCCCATAACCTATATCTAATATGCTCGCAAAATACAAATATCTTTCCTAATGCTGAGGGCAGTAGGTGTGTCAATTGACTGATGCACTGGTTTATTTCACATTTTCTTGAAGACTGTGTCATCGGGCATTCTCACCATGTCCTCCCCACAAACCCGATAGGAGAGCTGTAGGTTATGCACTCTCTCACCATTTTCCCCTTACAGGAAATGGGGAAGGGGAGCATTTTCCATCTGTATTCCTGCTTTTGCCTACAGCCACTGTCCTAGCCCTCCCTCCCAAACCATTCCCCCTTCCCCCCCCCCCCCCCCCCCCCCCCCCCCCGCCGGATTCCTGAGCAGCCCTAGATTCTCTGGAGCTGGCCCAGGAATTGAGCAGGATTTGAGTGAACTCAAAGAGACTATAGTCACGTAGAGGAAGAGTGTAGAGAGACGGAGGACTCTGACCAGAGGACTCTGACCCAGACTCAGATTGGCTCCAGTTCAAAAAAAGCTTCTGAGAAGCAGGTTAACTCTGGACCTCACCAGAGGCGGGGCCCACAGGTTCAGGTGGGGTAGGGACTCTTTGGAGTTTCCTCGGCGAGGAACTAAGTCACTCCACAGAGGCCCTGTGGACTCTGGGGCCTGCCCTGAATCTCACAGCAGACCTCGTGGGGATGGATGCAGCCTAGACCTATCCTACCTCTGACACAGGAGAGGAATCACGTGAGCCTTAAGTGTTCCCCGGCATATGGAGCTCAGCAGCTGAAGAACGACCCTTGGGGATAAACAGCATGTCACCCTTCGAAGGCATCAGGGCATTTAGAACTAGTAGAACTAGTCTAAGGGTCAAAGGACAAATGGGAACTTGTCTTTTGACCCCTTGAGATTAGTCAGCATTCTCACATTTACCCATGGGCGGGAGCCGCTGCAGTGGCTTTTGAACCAGTGGTCTGAGCTGCGTCTGCCACACAGCCAATCAGAAGCCACGGATCTACCACAAATATCCTAGCTGCCTTCCACCTCCCAAGAGTCCCCAGCTTGGTTGGCCTCTCGCCATCTCCTCGGCGCCCCCAATCCAAGCTGTCCTCATCTGTCACCTACCTTATGACAACTGCCTCCCGTGCCTTTCCTTGCTTCTGCTGTTATTCTCCACCAATCCCTCTCCATAGAGAAGTCAGAGTGATCTTTGAAAACAACTATTTCCTACCTGACCTCCACCCTACCCCATTTAAAAGACTTCTGTGGTTTTCTCCTCCCCTCAGAAAAAAACCCAAACTCCTTGGCCTGGATGGCAAGTCCCTATGCATCTACCCTCCCAGCATCTTCTTTGCACCACTGTCTCTTACACATTATATTCCAGACACACTAACCTTGAACATGATGCCGGGTTCTTTCTGATGCACAGCATTGGCTGTTGTGTCTCCATCGAAAACATTCGCTTCTATTCTGAGCATAACCTGCTCCCTCTCATTCCCCTTGCCTCCACTGAAATGTCACCTGCCCCGCAAAGCTGTCCCTGCTCACCTCTCTAAAGCCTCCTCTCCCATTACTCTGTCATATCATCCTGTTTACGTCCTCTTTTAAGAACACTTAATTATACTCTGTACTTATCCTGTTTTCTGCTTGCCTATATGAAAACTTAAACTTAGGAGAATGGGGAATGTTGTTAGGTTCCCCTTTATGTCTCCTTTTTCTAACCTAGAACATTTCCTGAACCATTGAGCCAATCCATTTTTTGGAATGAGTGAGTGGGCATTATCTATATGTTTGAAATTAACTGGGAAGTGCTGCATACCATTAAAATTCACCCGCCCAGAGCTGTCTGTGTCAGGACGTGGGAAAAGGCTGAGTGAAAACGGAATAAAGCAGCTGTTCACAACCCAGGCGCCTATCAGCATCACAAATCTGTAAGCTCCACTCTGACCTGCCAAAGTCACAGTCTCCAGGGGCAGAGTCTGAACATCCTTGGTTAGGAAGTTCATTGCATGATTCTGATGCCCTTTTGTCTCAACGTGATGACAAAGAGCTTTTCCCTTCCTCTGGAGTCACTATTGTTCACAGTGGACAGCTACGGGGTGGTCATACATGTGGTTAGAGACAACACGTCAACTGTCCTGTCCTAGGAGAAGCAGCAGGGATACGCGGGGTGAGAGCAGACCTCTCCGAAGTGATGTTCTGCCACAAGCCAAGCCTCCAGGGAAGTATATGAGCCAACTCAGATCAAAGAGCGTGAGCTGCTATGGTGGTGTGTGTGAGCAGTGTGCGTGTGTGTGTGTGTGTGTGTGTGTGTGTGTGTTTAAAATAGCTCTGTTTATAAAAGCATTGTAAAAAGTTTGGGAAATATGGGGAAAACAACAAGAAGAACTTAAAAACCATCCATGACTCTTCTGCCCGGACAGAAATCATCATGTTAATATTTTGGTATTAAAAAAAAAGAAAAAGAAAGGCGCCATAGTCCCTAATACATACTTAGTGCTTACCATCTGCTGGGCATTTTTTTTTTTTATGCTTCACATGTATTTACTTATTTAACCCTCACAAAACCCAGTGAGGTATTTTCCTCACCCATTTTACAGATGAGAAAACTGAAGCCCAGGGAGGTTAGGAAATTTGCCCCAAATCATACAATTCCAGGGTTTTAATTTAGCAATCTTCCTCCAGAGCACATGTTCTTTACTACTATGTAATAAAGCTCTGCATGATTGCATATATTTATATCTGTACAAATAAACACACATATTTATGTATTTAATAGGGCAAAAAATATTTAAATATTAACAGCTTTTTCCTCGTCCTCCTATTAAGGAAGAAAGCAAGCTCATTTTTGGTTAGCTACCAGATCATAAAAAACAAATAAAATATTTTAGATTCATTGTTTTTCAGTTAACATAATGATCATCTTCCTGTCACAAAAAAGTTTTATTTGCTTATTTGTTAAACTATGAATGGGTGTGTAACTCCACCAAATGATCTTTCTGTGGCTACAGCGATGATCTCCCACCTTCCACACACCCTTGACCTGCTAACTAACTTGGCCATGATTTTTTTCCTAATCTATGGCTAAATTTTGTTTGTCAACTTGGCCCATAGTTTTCTTTTCTCATACTGTCCTTCTCTGGTTTTGGTACCAAGGTTACCACAGACCTAGAAAATGAGTTGAGGAGTGCTCTGCTTTTTTCTGTTCTCTGAAAGAGTTTAAATTTGGAATTTCCTGTACAGGTTTCCCTTCTATCTGAAAACAGACTGTTCCTACGAGACCTTTCATAAGTCGAAAAGAGTGAAAAAGCAATTACCATTAATTTATATGGAACATTTTTTTCAGCATTCTCAGGCCCCCCCAAAATAAACTCTCTTAGGCTTCTCTGATACCTTAGGACACATCTAGCTAAGGGATGCACAAAATAAATCAAGATAAAGCACAGATGCTCACAGACGCAGCTCGAAGCTCTGGCGACTTGATGCTGAGTGTCGCTTCTGGGGAAGGAGCCTGGAGGGGCCCCTCCCGCTGCTGGGGGCGCACCCTACCTCTAGAAGGGTTCACTGCAAAACAAATGCTGAGTGCTATTTTCGCTTTTCAGTTTTTTTCATGAAAGCAAAAACCCTCCTCAGATTTCTTTCGGTTAGTGAAAACAAATACTAATGTAGAACTTTCATAAAAATTAAATGGTATAAAATGTAGGGATCCGAAGAGGTACGTGCACCCTGATGTTTATAGCAGCAATGTCCACAATAGCCAAACTATGGAAAGAGCCAAGATGTCCATCGATAGATGACTGGATAAAGAAGATGTGATATATATATATACAATGGAATATTATGCAGCCATCAAAAGGAATGAGATCTTGCCATTTGCAACAACGTGGATGGAACTGGAGGGTATTGTGCTGAGCGAAATAAGTCAAACAGAGAAAGACATGTATCATATGACCTCACTGATATGAGGAATTCTTAATCTCAGGAAACAAACTGAGGGTTGCTGGAGTGGGGGGCAGGGTGGGAGGAAAGGGGTGACTGGGTAATAGACACTGGGCAGGGTATGTGCTCTGGTGAGCGCTGTGAATTGTGCAAGACTGTTGAATCTCAGATCTGTA
Source organism: Halichoerus grypus (assembly GCF_964656455.1). Taxonomy (NCBI): domain Eukaryota; kingdom Metazoa; phylum Chordata; class Mammalia; order Carnivora; family Phocidae; genus Halichoerus; species Halichoerus grypus. The sequence goes on along the minus strand of NC_135720.1, from coordinate 29,427,707 downwards.
CTTCTGAAACAAATAATGCAATATATGTTAAGAAAAAAAAAAAGAAGAAGAAGAAGAAGATAGCAGGAGGGGAAGAATGAAGGTGGGGAAATCAGCGGGGGGAGACGAACCATGAGAGACTATGGACTCCGGAAAACAAACTGAGGGTTCTAGAGGGGAGGGGGGTGGGAGGATGGGTTAGCCTGGTGATGAGTATTAAAGAGGGCACGGTCTGCATGGAGCACTGGGTGTTATGCACAAACAATGAATCATGGAACACTACATCTAAAACTAATGATGTAAGGTGTGGTGATTAACATAACAATAAAAAATTAAAAAAAAAAAATGGTATAATGTGAACTTACGAAAAGCAAGAGATACCCATACCTTGAGCTCATCTATAAAAGTAGTCCTGCCCCAGGATTTGGCTCACAGAAAGTTGTTGTTGCTGTTTGTTTTGTTTTAATTCAATTCCTTCAATGGTTCCAGTACAAATTAGGTTTTGTCTTATTTTTTTCGTCTGTTCTGATCATTTTTGTTTTCCTAGGAACGTACCTATTTCTCATAAGTTTTAAAATTTATTGGCATAAAGTTGTTTTCTTGTACTTCTACATGTGTAGTAATATTCTCTTTTTAAATTGCCAGTATGGTCTATTTGTGACTTTTCTTTTTACTTTTTTCCTGATAAATCCCAACAAAAGTTGCCATTTTTATTTACTCTTTTAAAAACAAACTTTTCTTGATATTCTCCTAGGCATCTTTCATTTGTATCTCATCAATTTCTATCCCTTCAATTTTCTTTGGGTTATTCGGTGAGTCTGTTTTTCCCCATGGCTTCTCAACTTGGATCCTTAGCTCATTTTTTAGTCATTCTTCTTTTTAAAGATTTATTTATTTACTTGAGAGGGAGAGCACATGTGCAAGAGCGTGGGGGAAGGGACAGAGGCAGTGAATCTCAAGAAGACTCCCCGCTGAGCACAGAGCCCATGTGAGGCTCCATCTCAGGACCTTGAGATCATGACTTGAGCAGAAATCAAGTCGGTCACTTAACCAACTGAACCACCCAGGCACCCCGCCACTCTTCTTTTTTTAATATAAGCATTTAAGTCTACAGATTTCTTTCTCATCATGGTCTTAGCTACATCCCACAGGTTTTGAAAGACAGTATTTTTGTTATTATTCATTTCTTAGAATTTCCTAATTTCTATTAATTCTTCTTTGATTGATTTACAAGTATGTTTTTAAATTTCTGAATTTATAGATTTTCAGTGATCTAACCCATTAGAGCAAGAAAATGTGATAGGTGTGTTACCAACTCTCCAAAAACCGTTGATATCTTCTTTAAGGCCAAATTCACCTAATCAATTTCCAGAAATGTCCCCTGTGTGTTTTAAAAACGTGGGTTTTGTGCCAATAACCCTGCAAAAGTCAGCTTCTGTAACTCCTACAGATGTTTTTTCTGGCCTTCAAGGAATCCCCCCATTTTTTTGCCAGTAAAAAATGCACTGAAAGAACATTTTTTAAAACATATTACATCCAAATATTTTACACATGCTGGGCCAGGAAGGAATCTTGTATTTAGAAGTGGAAAATGTCTATAAATTTAAGATGAGTTATTTTCTCTCTCATTCCAGCAACTTGACCTCAACTGTAGGACGGACTATATGGTATTATGATTAGATATTCAGAGGTCTGTCCCCCTCATTTGGTATTAAACACCTTAGGGAGAATGCCTAGGTCATACTCACTTTGTAAGCCATCTCTTGCCTGGAACATAGTATTTTATTAACAGATTTGACTTAAACCAATGAAATTCATTAATAGTGATGCTGCTAAATGGGTAAGCTCAAGTACAGAGACCTTCTTATCCATCTTTGGACCCCTAAACCCAATGTGGTACCTCGTACAGTGAGGGCTCACTGATCAACCCCAAGAAAGTAACTTTTTAAAATCTGCATAGAAGAATTTTACATTACAAACACTAAAGAACGCATGTGAGTGAGCCTTGAACATTTAATTGTGTGGTTTGTCCATGAACTCAGGAGGAGATTTGAATTTATTTCCTGAAAAGAATTTTAATTGGGCTTGACTAGTTAACTCTTGCTGCTTCCCCAAGGACTTTCACTTGAAATGCATTGACTAATTCATTTCTGTGGTTTCTAGAAATAATTCTTATAGAAATTGACACATAAACTCAAACTTCTGATGCTTGGCAACCCGTGCAGCAATATAGAATTCATAGATTTTTTTTTTTTTTTTCCTGTGAGTCATACCAAGCACATCAGAATCCAGGACAACTGAATTGCTGGTGCAGACGTTCTAAGAACATGTCCAGTGAGACAGCACCTAGAGTCAGAGTAGGAAGCGTTGCTCTCTTTTCTGCAGAAATGATTCTGTTTCTGCAGTTTGGGGGCTGAACTAGCTCCCAAAAAGAGACACTTGATTTCTCTTTCAGCCTTACTAAGCCTCGTATAATTTTTTTTTTTTAAAGCCTAATATAATTGAGTGCACACTCTTCAGGACTGAAATCCAAAAACCCTGGATATTTTTTCCATCATTCAACATGTATTGAACTCTTACTCTATGGATAGGACTGTGTATCCTCAATCAGCCATTGGCCTGTCATCTGCCACTTTATCTTCTGGTTTGCTTTTCCATTACTCTTCTTTCATCAGTCATATAAGAATGCTGAAGAACAAGAGTGATCTAAGTGAGAGCTCAGGGTTCATAATAAGTCAACAACCAGGAGAAACATACAGGGTATTGTCTGCAGGAAAATGTTTTATACTTTTTTAAAGTTTATTAAACAATTGTAAGGAACAAAAGCCTACAAATGCAATAATTAAAGTCATAAAAGAGAATATTCATGACTATTATAAAAAAGGATTCAATGAATGAAACGCTAGTGTTTAATAACTTGCCTTGCACTCTTCAATATAGATGAACTAGATTTATACAGGAAGAAAGATTCAATCAGTAAGTTTTTTTATTTTTTTTAAAGATTTTATTTATTTATTTGACAGAGAAAGACACAGCAAGAGAGGGAACACAAGCAGGAGGAGTGGGAGAGGGAGAAGCAGGCTTCCCGTGGAGCAGGGAGCCTGATGCCGGAGCTAGATCCCAGTACCCTGGGATCATGACCTGAGCCAAAGGCAGACGCTTAACGACTGAGCCACCCAGGTGCCCCAATCAGTAAGTATTTTTAAAGTGCCATTCTAACTGGTGTAAGGTGGTATCTCAATGTGGTTTTGATTTGGATTTCCCTGATGGCTAATGATGATGAACATTTTTTCATGTGTCTGTTAGCCATTTGTATGTCTTCTTCAGAGAAGTGTCTTTTCATATCTTCTGCCCAATTTTTGACTTGATTATTTGTTTTTTGGGGGTTAAGTTTGAGAAGTTCTTTATAGATTTTGGATACCAGCCCTTTATCTGTAGTGTCATTTGCAAATATCTTCTCCCATTCTGTGGGTTGCCTCTTTGTTTTGTTGACTGTTTCCATTGCTGTGCAGAAGCTTTTTATCTTGAAGTCCCAAAAGTTCATTTTTGCTTTTGTTTCACTAGCTTTTGGAGATGTATCTTGAAAGAAGTTGCTGTGGGCGATGTCAAAGAGGTTACTGCCTATGTTCTCTTCTAGGATTTTGATGGATTCCTGTCTCACATTGAGGTCTTTCATCCACTTTGAGTTTATCTTTGTGAGTGGTGTTAGAGAATGGTTGAGTTTCATTCTTCTGCATATGGCTGTCCAATTTTCCCAGCACCATTTATTGAAGAGACAGTCTTTTTTCCAAAACCACATTGAGATACCACCTTACACCAGTTAGAATGGCCAAAATGAATAGGGAAAGAAACAACAAATGTTGGAGAGGTTGTGGAGAAAGGGGAACCCTCTTACACTGTTGGTGGGAATGCAAGTTGGTGCAGCCACTTTGGAAAACAGTGTGGAGGTTCCTCAAAAATTTAAAAATAGAGCTACCCTATGACCCAACAATTGCACTACTGGGTATTTACCCCAAAGATACAGATGTAGTGAAAAGAAGGGCCATATGCACCCCAATGTTCATAGCAGCAATGTCCGCAATAGCCAAACTGTGGAAAGAGCCGAGATGCCCTTCAACAGATGAATGGATAAAGAAGATGTGGTCCATATATACAATGGAATATTACTCAGCCATCAGAAAGGTTGAATACCCAACTTTTACATCAACATGGATGGGACTGGAGGAGATTATGCTAAGTGAAATAAGTCAAGCAGAGAAAGTCAATTATCGTATGGTTTCACTTATTTGTGGAACATAAGGAATAGCATGGAGGACATTAGAAGAAGGAAGGGAAAAATGGGGGGAGGGAATTGGAGGGAGAGATGAACCATGAGAGACTATGGACTCTGAGAAACAAACAGGGTTTTAGAGGGGAGGGGAAGGGGGGATTGGTTAGCCTGGTGATGGGTATTAAGGAGGGCATGTACTGCATGGAGCACTGGGTGTTATGTGAAAACAATGGATTGTGGATCACCACATCAAAAACCAATGATGTATTGTATGGTGACTAACATAACATAATAAAATTTAAAAAAATAAATAAATAAAGTGCCAGCCCTCCACTTAGTTTCTGATAAGAACTGAAAAACCAGTGTTTGCAAAGATTAAAAATTTCTTATGTAGGGTAATTGAGAGGAAGTGACTTACACCAAGAAGTAAAAAGAGAAAAAAAAAGACAAGGTATCAGGGACAGAACCATAAGCCCGTATCTAATCAGAAAGCTACATTTATCTTATGTTCATAAAACTATGTAAAATGAACATCCCCAAACTAATAACCTCAAAAATAGAAGGGGAAAACCAATGTATTAATTTTATGTTGGGTAAATGAACTTGGATTATTTTTTTTTTCCTCTGCAGCCATTCACACAAGGGTTACTGAATTAATTTCCCAATAATTTTTATTCCATTTAATGACAGAGACATACTTTTCTTCCTGTCCATGGTTCCAATGCCAAGATGGCTGAAAAGGACTTTGGATTACACCTTTTTGTATTAGCCTGGATTTTTCTTTAAATCCTATTTGCAGGCTGACTTCACATGATGAGAACAGCATGATATACACGGGTTTGGTTTACATATCCTAACAGAAATTGCAGCTCTGGCAATTCAGGGGAGGGGGAAATCCACCTTCTTTGATTTCCAATGACTTTAACATGATAGGATAAAATATTTTATGGTTTCTTTTCTAATCACAATTGCATGTGAAACTGGATTTCCAAATATACCCATTAAAAAGGCGGGGGGGGATCAACCTGCCAAAAAGAGTTCGTCATGTCCTCTGGTCCTGGCTGACTGCAGGTATTATTCGTCATTTCTAAATTAGCAAGTGCTCACATCCCCTCTGTGTGGGTATGGGAGAGATCCAAGTGCTTGTCATTGAATGGACAAACCTGAGTTTGTGTTTTCCTGTCCTACCCCTTGCCTCTTCCAGCCCACTAAAAACACAGGCTCAACAAAGCCCAGGGAAAGATCACCCCAGGGCATAAGAGAACAGCATTCCCAGGAAGTGGACGTTTTGATGAGCATGCCTCTTAATACTCTTAATGGTCTCCTGAACTCATCTGGGTAGATTTCTTTCTTCCAAAAGGATTTCATTGGATAGGTTGTCCATAGCAAACAATGACACTGCAATAGCATTAATAATGATTATTATTATACATTTAGAAGAGTCAAAGCACACACAATAAATTGAAAATGCATCCTCAAGGAACTTACCTCCCTTCTTGAGGCACCTGTTATTCTTTGTTATGCAAAATGTTATTGGTGCACACAGGCTATTGTCAAAATATTTATACCAGGCTATGAAAACACTCTCAGAATGTAATAGTCTGTGAGTTCCTCATTATCTAATGACAGCTATTCTGGAGTGCTAAACTACACTACTTCAAACTCTGGACTACTCAGATAGAATGCTGGAGTGTACTCTCCTAGATGAATAAAAATAGTTGGAGCTACGAGCACAAAGATCTTAAAAACATGAAGTCATAATTGCCAGGCTCTCTGGCCTGGCTCAGAAACACATATGTTTTCATAGTGGCCTTAAATAAAATGTCTTATCTTTATAGTGGTTTTAAAATATTTTATAATACATTTATTTTGATGAAACCCATGCATTGTTAGTAATGTTTCTTTCTTATATCTACTGTCTTAAAATACATATATATTTTTTATTTTATGTATGTTTATATATATATTTATGTCTGTTTATACATATATATAAAATGTGGGTATTGAATGTTTTCTTTTTTATACCACAGTGGTATAAAATACCTGCCTTCCCACATTCCATTTCCATAGGTATTTCCCCATCCCTACCCATGTGCACACACCACACTGCCACACCTAGGTAAATACACACACACACACACACGTATACATGTACTATCACACAGTATATACGTAGATCAAGATATTTACTCTTACTAAGATGGAATTATGATTTGCATATCATTCTGTAATTATTCCCACTTTCTACAACATGGACATTTTTCTAAATCAATTCCTCAAACTTCCTCAATTTTTAAATACTGTATAACATTTTATCAAATGAATACACCATTGTTTGTTTAACTGTTTTATTGAAATTGTTTCCTGTTTTTCCTAATACAAACATTGCTGCGATGAGCCAATTCATTTTTTTCACTGTGAATATGCTTAGCGTAGGCATACTTATATTCTTTGACTCTCCCTGTCTTAGCAAATATAAATTTCTTAAAGATCCTTGAGTTACTATATTGAGCAAGGTGCAGGAAACCACATTTTGAAATGCCACTGATTCTGTTATACTACAAGTCAAATTAGGTCACCATTAGAAATCAGACCTACTCAGCTTCTTCTCTCCCCGCTACATGAACACAGGGAGTCTGTATTCTGCATGGTAAGCTTGTCCCTCTCAAAGTTATCACTTGTTTCCACCATATTATGAAATATTTTCTCTTGCAAGGAAAATCAAAACATAAGCTTTAAAAATCATACAAGTGAAAGAATTGCTACATCCATTTGCTCATTAAACTTGGATTCAGGGTGTGGTGTAAGATCCAGAAATTAAGAACTCACTGGACTAAGGTTATTGAGTTTTGGGTGGTTGGAAATTTCCAACAATGTAGTGAATTTAGCCTAAAAATTTGAATACTCTTCCTAGAGAGGTAGTCAGAAATCAAATATACAATGTAACCTGCCTGCTCCTCAGAAAGAAATTTAATATTGTTGGTAAAGACAAGTAATATTAGAGCCTCTTCTTCACCCACTATTTCTGCTTTTCAAAGGGGGAAGTAAATCCCTTTGATAAAAGTACTTGCCATTTCTAATTTTATATTCCATGGGGTTTTATTTTTTTTATTTTTATTTTTTTAATTTTTTTAAAGATTTTATTTATTTATTTGAGAGAGAGAATGAGAGAGCGAGAGAGAGCACGAGAGGGGGGAGGGTCAGAGGGAGAAGCAGACTCCCTGCTGAGCAGGGAGCCCGATGCGGGACTCGATCCGGAGACTCCAGGATCATGACCTGAGCCGAAGGCAGTCGCTTAACCAACTGAGCCACCCAGGCGCCCTATTCCATGGGGTTTTAAAGAATGTTATGAATTGATTTTCCAGCAAGTACCGTGTTAACTTTTACAAGCAGAGAAACTGAGCCCTTAGTCCAGTGTGATGGATCAGCCGTCCAGCAAGAGTGATCCATCTCAAGCTCCTAGGTCTGCACTCCGTACCCCATCAATGCCACTTCCCCTGCTGGGAACATCACCAGGATAATGCACCCTTTCAGGGTCACTGGACAAATCCAGCACTGTCCCTTCCAGTCCTCAGAAGGCCCTTTCTTTTAATGAAGCAAGCTGGCTTTTATCTTGCTAAATGAGAGATATCCTACATACCCTCTAGGATTTCTCCTTCCCATCCCCGAGGTCTCTTCTGCTGAGAAGATTTGAAAGATTTTCCTGAAATGATATCCTGCTGATACAACCTGGACTGCTGCTTCCCCTGGAGAGGAAGCACAGCTCACAGAATCAGGCCCTAAGGTTTCTTTCTATTTGGCAATGTTTTAAATCCCAAGGATGATCTCAAAATGAGGTTCCTGGTACACTGCACTGGTAATGCCTGGGTATGGCAGACGAAGGGAACACTGGAGTCTAGAAAGGAGCTGAGGTTTTGCTAATGAGCAGGTCAACTGCCGTGGGAGCCAGGCCAGCTCAGACTGCAGGCACGGGCCTGGGGGCCAGAGGTGCCTCTGTGGGGCTCCCACTCCCTGCCTGCCAACACACAGACCTGCTGGGATTTGAGATTTGGAAGTTCAGGAACTGCAGTCAGTGCCTGGATAGGTCCCCAGAGTGGGAAGAGAGCAACTAGGAATGGGTAGACAAGCCTTTCTTGTCCCCCACACCCCTTCGTACCCGCCCCCTTCACTGTTGCCCATCCCCAACCCCACCCCATACACTTAATGGGTAGGATGGTTAAATGAACCTGCCACTCTACATATCCTGAGTGGATTTTTGCAGGAAATGTCAAATCCTAACTGACCTCACATCTTGCATCTCTGATCCAATCAGTGCTTGCTTTTCAAAGACAGGACAGAGTATTCTTTTGTTTGAACGACTGTGTATTTTAGGGTCGTGACCTATTATAAAATCCTGGGATATAATTGGTGGAAGGTAACCATGGTGGTATATACACATTTTTAGTAATTAACTCATGAATATTAGGATCATTAAACACCAAGAGACAACATTTTGCCTGTCCTTGCTTATTGGGTTAAGTGTGTTTATAGGCACTCAGGCCACCAGGACCATGTGAAGAGTAAACAAGCCACATGGGAAGAAAAGTGTTCCACATCTTCTCTCCTGACCATCTCCTGCCTCTCCATCCCACAATTCCTGCTCAGTTTCTCTCATCTGGACAATTACAACTGCCCCCATACTTCCTGTCATGGTCCCTTCATGCTGCTGCCAGAATGATTTCTCCAGAACAAAACCCTGACCTCAGGACTCCCTCCCTGAACCCCTTTACTGCGGCCCCACTGCATACTGTCCCTTAAAGGGACCCTCGGACTCTCTGTCACATGGCCCTGACCCACCTCCAGCCTCATGACACTAAGTGCTTAGAGTTCTCTAACACTCCAGGCTGTTTTCCCGTCTCTACCCTAACACCACCATTGTCACTCTGAGGAGATACGGTCCTTCCTGTCGCACAGCTCCCACCCTAGGTGGAATGAGGCTCCCTCTGGGTGTCCTTCTGCCATGCACCTATAATGTGCATCTCCTCTCCTCACAGGCAGAGCCTCGGACTTGTCTACTCGGCTGGCGCAGTCTGCCGCCCTGGACCAGGAGCCTGGCGCACTGCCCGCTCGAGTGCTGACCCGCTGTCTGACTGAGTGTGTCCGTGCTCTGGCCAGTGCCAGGCGGAGCCCCAGATTCAAGCAGGGCATCGTCCTCTCCTGGTGTTCTCCCAGCCAAGGCGTCTCCTCTGTGATTGGTGCTGCTGCCGATGCCCCAGCTCTGTGGTCCCCACAGCCCTGCCCAATTGCCATGAAGCTTATGCCGTTCTCCTTAATGCCTTGGCATAGTGGTTCTCCACCTTGGCTCCCTTAGCTTTACCCGAATCACCTGGATTGCTTCCACAAAATACAGACGTCCGGGCTTCACCCCGGGCCACTTAGTCGGAAGTCTTGGGACAAAGCTCAGGCATCAGTATGTATGGTTTTAAGCTCCCCAGGAGATGCTGACGCATCCTGCATTGACTGCACTATGCACTTTACCGATTTCAATAGTGACTTCAGGGGGTCACTATTTGGGGACCAAGGAATCAGGATGACTCATAATATTGCCCATGTGAGAAACTGAAATACAACAGCACTCCACAGTGTGTTCTGAGCAGAGTCCAGAGAAAGTTCGGCTCAGAAGCGTTCCTGCCCTGGACTCCATTCAAAAGAGAGAGCTAGTAGGATTTCCAGGTGGGCTTTGTTTTCACACAGTTTACACACATATCCCAATGTGCACCATGGTGTGCAGATTTGAAAATCTCCCTGCCCTTCAAGTCATCGTTGACACTCTCCTGAAGATAGTGGTATAATTTTCCAGCCATTGCTTCTTAAAGTCAGTTCAGTATAAGATCTGCTTCTTTGTTTACCATGTAGCATTTCACCCAGCCATTTTGTCAACTAGATCTTATAGACCCATCCCCAACAGCTTTACCCTACACAACAATATAAGATTTAGGGTTGTAATATTAACACGTGGCTGAATTTCTCCTCTCGCTTTCCACCTCTCCATTCCCACCCACACCCTCAGCCTCTACAACAATGTGCTGGAGTCCTGGCTGCTGCAGGGTCCACCTACGAAGAGCTGTGCCCAGTGTGCCTGGGGGATGAGCCTCAACCTGAGTTGAGAAGAGAAATCAAATGATGCCTCTATGATGGACCCTCAGCCCCCTCAGCAAAAGGACTTTTGCGGCAATGCTCTTGCATTTACGTTGTGATGACAAAAATGTTTCAGAGCACAAGGAGATTCCCACTGTGGCACTGATCTCAGTCTCCTAAACATAATCCTTCACAGAGAATCTGTGCACTGGCTGAGCCTTCTGCAGGTGGAGAGGGAGAAACACAAAACCTGGCCCCACTTCCCAAGGAATCGCTGTTAAGTAAACTAGAAAGATACACACCCACACAAAAGTATTTCCGATCTGTGATAGTAAGTGTAACACAGGTTTAACAAAGTACAATAAAAAATAAGAAAGAATGATGAATTTTGACTGGAAGAGAAACAAATTGATATATTACTTATATTTATACCTAAATATAGTTTTTTGATTTAAAGATCTTTGAAGAGAAGTTGTTTCTCTTGTCTTGATGTATTCCTTTCCTAACACACTCACAAATACACACTGCATCACAATCATGGATTTCCTTTGAGATGGCACCATTAAGAACTTGCCATATGGGGGGTGGTGGGAGGTTGGGGACAGTTTAAAAATAGTTTTAAAAGGAACTTCAACCTTGGGGCATCTATAGATACCAGCACAGCAATCTGTTCAGACACAGAAACTACCAGTTTTTCTTGCAATCCCCCAAAATCATGTCTCCCAAGGGTACAAATCAAGATCTGCATTACCCTGTATGTGAAATAAGTCTAAAATAAATCAAGCTGAGAAATCACCTCTTGCAAGATTAGCTATCGATACACATATATTGTTTATAAAGTACTGTAAATTTAAAAGTTTTTAGTTTTATGCAATGAGACAACATACTTAAATGTCCACATATAACCAACTCTCTTTTAAACACAATTTAGGAAAAGGTGAAATGATTATGTCATATAGATGTATACCAGTAGCCAAGAGTCAGACTCCCTGTCTTTCATATTCAAATGGCCAGCATAGCACAGCATCAAAGTGCAAAGTATGGCATATTTGTCTAAATCTGTTGAAACTCTTAAAACTGTCAAGTTAAGTAATCACCAAAAAATACGTAAAACAGGACAAAGAGGCGAACAAAGAACACAAATCAGAGATAAACTATGCGGCCAGCAGTGGGAACAGCATGGATAGCGAAAATACTCAACCCAGTTCATCAGACCTTAATCAGAATGTCTGCATAAACTGGGTCGTTCTCTTGCTCTGACTGGGATATAGTCTCTCAGAGCCACTTCGTACCCGTTAGCACTCAGAACAGTAGGAGTGCGCGCGCACAGGCACACGTGAGTGTGTGTGTGTGTGTCTGTGTGTGTGTGATGTCAAGGATTTAACAAAAAATACTCTTGCCAAATGGAAATGGGTGCTGGGGCTGACTGCTCGGTGTATAGAGAATCCGGATAATGAATTCTTTCCCCATCCCGTTCCTATAGTTACCATTCTTTTGTGTTTCTCTGTTTATTAGAATTTATATTGTAAAGTCTGCTGCATTGCCTAAAAAGAACTTTGAAAGCTAGCTATTGATTTTTCCCATGGGCAGAGATGATTAAGAGTTGCTTAGTCATTTTGCTACCTCAATAAAATTATAAATGGCTCTTAAAGCCTCTGGAAGACTGAATTAATTTTGTTAATCATTATATATTTTGGTTATTTGACATATTTCATTTTAAAAGACTAAGTCATAAATGCCCAGTAAGCAGAAATTGCATCTCTTAGAAAACACTGCTGCTCCTTACAACAAAACCATACATGGAATACAGGTGAATACATCAGGATTTCTGACATCTTGTCCTTATAAAGTATATTTTCCAACTGAACCTTCCAAGGACTGAATGACCCCAGCAGAGCCTCAAGCTCTAGCTCCAATTCAGCTGTTAAGGATGAAGAGATAGCATTAGGAAGCGATTATGCCTTTAAAGGCAGGACCTGCTTCTCAGCTGTAGATCTGACTTCTCTTAAAATAGATCTACATATGAATTTTTAGTTTTTTTATTTACTCATTCACTCACTCACCCAGAGATGAGAAGAAGAGGAAGAGGAAGAAGAAGGGGGGGGAGGAGAGGGGGAACGAGGAGGAGAGGAAGAAGGATGGTAAGGAGTAAAAACTATTTGAAAAGTCCAGTTTTAAGGACAAGGGGGTGATTTTGGATGTTTTTGCTTACCAGAGTAAACACGGATGAGGAGGGGAAAAAAAGAAGATATTCATTCATAGGCCTCTGGAAAGCTTTCAAAATATATTTGGAACAACCAAATCTTGAGGGGGGGGCACTTGTGAATTTAATAATCAACCTACATTATTAGAGCTAGCATATTTGCTTTACACTGATTTATGGCGTAGTAAAACCATACTCTTAGTATTATATGCTCACTTTACAGCAAATTGGGGCCTTTTGTATGACCAGAATGAATGACATATTAACACTTACAGAACTTCAAAAAATTTTAATATTTTATATGATTGTAGAAGTTCAAAACTGATAGTTTTAGTTTCATGGAAGCTGGTAGAAATAAGCACAATGTGCTGCTGAAGTTTTAAAAAGAAAAGTAATCTCTGATTATAGCTTGTTCTTAGAGATATATAGGGCCTATTTTATGACATGGGGTCCAGAAATGCTTTATTATTAGAATTGGGGCCCTTTTCTAATGCACTTAGAAAACACAGGGGGTCTATCAAGGTATCTAAATAACTACCTCAGGCTCTCTGGATGGATGAATGAACACACATACTGGCTAATAGATCTCCTCTTAGTCTGCTGGTTAGTAGTGGCCATTAGGAAGCCATGTTGAGTGAGGCTCAGAGGGAAAACACAGGAGACGTGGAGGAACCTGTTATGATGACAAACAGTGGCGGGGACTGAGGCCGTGATGGGGGCTATGGCTCTCATTCCCTGGCCTCCTCTCGTCCCTACTCTTTCATACACAATTTCTCAGTCACATGATTTAAAAGAAATCCCCTACTTCACTAAATACTCTTAAGGATCCTCTCTCCCTCTCTCTCTCTCTCTTTTACTGTTAGATACACATGTGTATTGGGTGGGGAAATGATTATGATAAAAGAAAATTAGTATCACCTTTAATTCTGAGTACCCATAAGTACTTTCTTAAATACAAATTAACTCTGAATACTTATGCACACTTTCTTGAAAACTTTAAAGATTAACATTTTTAAAACTCTAATTAACACCACATATTATCCTTCCTATCTTTCATGATTTTTTTCCTGGGCAATACTTATACATTTACTGGCACCAAAATGTCTCCATTCCTTGGAATACTGGGAAACCTTCAACAGGCACTTACGTACAGCTGAGTAATGGTGGTTTCCGACCTCATGAAGCTCACCACCAAATGCGCAGTAGAGACCCACAGAGCAAACAAGTGCACCATGCTGTGTGCGATCATAGACCATGGGCACCAAACAATCCAGTTGGGGTGGGGAAGGTGGAGAGAGGCAGCAAGGAGAGCTGTCTGCAGGGAACACCCATGACCTAATCTCCAAAAAAGATGAGTATGTATTATCCAAGAAGAGATCAAAATCCTTTTCCCACATCCATGTTCCCTGGGCTCTAGTTTTGCCTCCCTCATCAGCCTTGCCTCTTCCTACCTCTCTCCTTACACCAGGCATTCTCAGCTTCTGCTGTCCATGCCTAAGGGCCATCTGGAATGCTCTACCCCATGCCTAGAGCTTCCCTCTGTACCAGGTTAATTCTTACCCATCCTTCAAAGCTCAGCTCACATGTTAGTTTCTCAAGCAAGCCTTCCTTAAGTGACTTTGGTGTGCTCCCCAGCACCTACACTTAGCTTTTGTTGCATTTGTCATTATTTTAATTCATAATGAATTGTCTAATTGGTTGTTTGCATTCTGTTTTCCTTGCAAAAACATAAGCTCCATGAAAGCAGGCACCCATTTGTAACCTTGTAAATTCTGTCTGAACACCTAGCATAAGATAATACACAAGGTAGACATTCAATGGCTATTTCATGGTACATCCGTCTAGACAAGAGATGATGCAAACTTGAACTAGAGCAGTGGGAGGTGGGAGGAGAAGATACTGGAAATAACTCTAAGATGCACATTAACAGAGGTCATATATGTGATGCGGGAGGAAGGAAAGGAGAAGTGAAGGATGACTCGTGGATTTACTCTCTCACTTACCACTTGGCTTGCAATCACGAAAAAGTAGTGCCTTCTGTCCCTCTTGCACTGTTTCATTGAAAACATACCTCACAGCAATTTACTTACTGCTTTTTGATGTTTCCATGGATATTTGAGAGTTACACGCAGTCATATACTAAAAGGTGTTTAGACTGAAACACCCTATCTTTGCTTTGGTCCAGACTCAAATATTTGGTGACCAGCAACCTCCTGGTTGTGACTAGTCATAGCAAAGGTATTCATGGTAATTGTCATGCACAGCATGGAGGGGACTTAGAGCAATGCCCCATGGGAGTGCTCCCTCTCACCTTACCCACTCGCCCCTGGAACAGTGTCAATTCCATTGTTCTCTCCTACCCTGAGTTTCACGTAGAGGACTTGTCTTTCTCCTTTCCCACCCTCAACCTTGGGGCCCTCTCAACCAAGAATGAATACAAAATGGGATCATTTAACGTCTACCATAGTTATTTATGTTAGTGTGCAGGGAAAGACTGATTAAAAGTTGAGCCTGGCAGTTAATGCATTACACTGCATTTTCAAGTATCTCAACTATTTCTTCCCAATCTATACCTTTTCACCTCCTACTCTAGTATTTGCAACCATATATGTATATACGCATACATGGGTATATATATCCGTCCTTGTCTCTTACAGGCATTTTGGTCAGGAACTTAAATCCCAAGTAAAACTGTCTGTCTTTGGAGGAGCAACTTGTCACACATAATGGATGATTTCTCCAAGTTTTTTCAGTCTGCCCCATGATTCTGGAAGGAATTTTAGTAAACATTTATGTAACTGAAGAAATATAGCCATTATGAGGCTTATTTCCTTAAGTGGAAGAAATCTGACTAGCCTTTCAGAGCCTTAGGTATAACCACAGTTTACTTAAGTGGAAAGAATGTGTGTATTTGACCCAATTGGTAAAGAAACCCTGGAATGCTCCTAAATCCCGGAATGACTTTGCTCCAGAGACAGAAATCACATTGAATTGTTTGACCTTATCTACTCCAGTCTATCAACTCAGAGCCACCTGGTGCTGATTCTTACTCCACTTTCTTTTGTGGCTGCTACCTGCCCCCCTCGACTCCCACTCAAATGCTTCCTCATGTTGCCTTTTGTCCAAATACTCAATAACTCTTACTGCAACATGTCCATGCCCCAAAAGGCTACTGATCTTCGTCATGCAGAGCTCTACACAATGTCCAGGTTGAGGAGCTACCACAACAATGACTTGGATTAACAATCACATGCAAAGAGACTTAAGGAGCAAAGTTACGTAACTCTGTATGTGGGTCTAGAGGCAGACCTGTTGCCAGAGCTCTACTTAGATTATTAAGGGATGAGGGTCAAGGTTCATATTACTTAACACTATGTCCCTTAGGTACAAAATACTAGTGATTCACTTCCCTCACACAGTAAGTGTATGCTTGGCACACACTGGGATAGAGCATTGCTCATTCTGAATGCAACCAATCCACAATGGAGAATCCTGTGCCTAAAAACACACTGCCACCCACCCCTGCTGTTCTATTATACAATACACCCTGACTTGGGAGGAGCGTAGCATCTCAAAATTCCCCCAACTTGGACTTTGTTCCACTGATGCAGCAAGTTCCAATGATCCTGTTTGTTTCAGGTCAAACTTGCTGGAAAGTTCTGTTCTCCCTGATCTTTGGCCAACAGCAAGGAGTTCACAGTGTTTGTTGAGATAGTAATCATAACTCATGTAAAATCAGAACAGTATTCCAGATGCCTCCACATGTTAAGAAGGCCACTATAGAGAAATGCAATGCAAATTTTCAAAACTAAGGGGGCGTGACAGCCTCTTTCTTTATCCACATGAATCCTCAGACTGCCCTCTTGTGATTTTTCTTTTCCTTCAAGGCTGATTTTACTCTATGTTGTCTTGTTTCATTAGGATAAGGGTATTCCATGTAAGATTGCCTCATGGCCCTTCTCTCCATGTCCCCAGCATGAGCCAGCAATGGGATTTAGAGTCAAGTAGCTCATGGGGGGAGTGGGGAAGTGGGAGCATATTGGGGGCATGGCAAGCTCTGGGTGGTTTTGCCTGTACCCTTCACTGCCATTTCATCAGCTATGCAATCCGCACCCCCTGAGAATAAACAGAATAAGGATGTAACCAAGGAAAATCAAATTCTTCTCTATTAGATCGTTCATTACATGTGGATGTATATATATCCCATATATATAGCATCAGGAAATGTGTGTTTGATGTTTTTGCAAAGAGGCCCAAACAAAGGGGTAGTAAAGGATAGTCACTTCCAGATTGTAGTCTCATTGGGACACAGAATAAACACAAGATGTTGCAGCTACCCAACATTCATATGGAGAATAAGGCTTTGCACTGCTTCTCTGGCAGGAAAAGTAAATATTAACTCATCCATCCATCCTCCATTGTCCACTTGCTACTCTGAACATATTCAATAGTAAAGACAACTTTTCAATAAAGTTGATAGTCAAAAAATAGCTGCTAGGTGATTTGCTTACACTGAAATCCAACCTTTAAAAGCTAACTAGTTCTCACCAAGACCAAACCAAGACCTTGCAATGCCACGTCCCAAGATTCAACTCGTGACACTCCAGGTCAGAGAAGGGAATTCATGAAGTGACCCTAGTAAACCACTCAGAAAGCAGAAGGAAATATTGAATACATCCCAGATTTTTGCTTCACCAGTTGCAATGCAACTTCTATTTCTGGAGTTCTTTACGAAAGACCAGACAATCAGACCAGTGATCTCAGGTTTCCTTTTTCTTAAGAGAAATTGCTTTTTCTCAGAACCATCAAATCTTGGCATGGGCAGGGACCTTAAAAGGCATCTAGCCCTATGCTTTATCCAGTGCACAAACCACCTCTTCGTCACATCCAAGAAGGGGTACTCACTCTCAGTCTTAGCCACTCTAGCAACAAGGAACTCAACTGTATCACAACATTGTCGTTCCATTTTTGGACAAGTCAAATTGATGGAAAGTTTTATAACTTCTATGATCTTTGTTAAGACTTTAGGAGCCATAAGCATTAAAAAGATTATGGGGCTCTCCCCAGAAATGGACCCTCAACTCTATGGTCAACTATCTTTGACAAAGCAGGGAAGAATGTCCAATGGAAAAAAGACAGTCTCTTCAACAAACGGTGTGGGGAAAATTGGACAGCCACATGCAGAAGAATGAAACTGGACCATTTCCTTAACCACACACAAAAATAGACTCAAAACGGTTGAAAGACCTCAATGTGAGACAGGAGTCCATCAAAATCCTAGAGGAGAACACAGGCAGCAACCTCTTCAACCTCAGCCACAGCAACTTCTTCCAAGAAACATCACCAAAGGCAAGGGAAGCAAGGGCAAAAATGAAATATTGGGACTTCATCAAGATAAAAAACTTTTGCACAGCAAAAGAAACAGTCAACAAAACCAAAAGACAACCGACAGAATGGGAGAAGATATTTGCAAATGACGTATCAGATAAAGGGCTAGTATCCAAAATCTATAAAGAACTTACCAACTCAACACCCAAAGAACAAATAATCCAATCAAGAAACGGGCAGAAGACATGAACAGACATTTTTCCAAAGAAGACATCCAAATGGCCAACAGACACATGAAAAAGTGTTCAACATCACTCGGCATCAGGGAAATCCAAATCAAAACCTCAATGAGATACCACCTCACACCAGTCAGAATGGCTAAAATTAACAAGTCAGGAAATGACAGATGTTGGCGGGGATGCGGAGAAAAGGGAAGCCTCCTACACTGTTGGAGGGAATGCAAGCTGGTGTAGCCACTCTGGAAAACAGTATGGAGGTTCCTCAGAAAGTTGAAAATAGAGCTACCCTATGATGCAGCAATTGCACTACTGGGTATTTGCCCCAAAGATACAAATGTAGTGATCCTAAGGGGTATGTGCACCCCAGTGTTTATAGCAGCAATGTCCACAATAGCCAAACTATGGAAAGAGTCGAGATGTCCATCAACAGATGAATGGATAAAGAAGATATGGTGTATATATACAATGGAATATTATGCAGCTATCAAAAAACCCGAAATTTTGCCATGTGCAACGACATGGATGGAACTAGAGGGTATTATGCTAAGCGAAATAAGTCAATCAGAGAAAGACATGTATCATATGATCTCACTGATATGAGGAATTCTTAATCCCAGGAAACAAACTGAGGGTTGCTGGAGTGGTGGGGGGGTGGGAGGGATGGGGTGGCTGGGTATAGACATTGGGGAGGGTATGTGCTATGGTGAGTGCTGTGAACTGTGTAAGACTATTGAATCACAGACCTATACCTCTGAAACAAATAATACATTATATGTTAAAAAAAAAAAAAAAAGAAGATAGTAGGAAGGGAAAAATGAAGGGGGGGAAATCGGAGGGGGAGACGAACCATGAGAGACTATGGACTCTGAGAAACAAACTGAGGGTTCTAGAGGGGATGGGGGTGGGGGGATGGGTGGTGATAGGTATTAAAGAGGGCACGTATTGAATGGAGCACTGGGTGTTATACGCAAACAATGAATCATGGAACACTATATCAAAAACTAATGATGTAATGTATGGTTATTAACATAAATTTTTTTTTAAATAATAAATAAATAAATAATTTAAAAAAAGATTATGGGGCTCTCTGCCATTCAGGCGATTTGTAATTCAAAAATTTAAAACACTGAATTGTAAAATAAGGGAAGAAAATTTAGTTCAAAATTGTCTTATAATGAAAATTTTTTTTTTTTTTATCTCAAATGCCAAATTCTTTTTAAAACACCATTCTTTAATTTCCTTTTGGTCCCTGATGCCCTGCTTTCCAGGGTCCTGTGCTCATGGTTAATTTGCTAGTGGGGAATCCATCATGGCCCCCTATGTCTTCCCTTCCTCAAATTAAACATTCTTCCCTTTACTATTGCTCAGAGATCACGGTTTCCAGAGTTCTCACTTCTCTCTTCTAGTTATGTTCCAATTTAGCACTGTCCTTTTTTCCTACTCTCAATATATCTGGGTCAGCTTGGACACTGACCACCCTTGTTCTGGCCCCACGGTACTTCAAGAAATGCCCTCCCCAATCTGGATGATCACACTCTAGCAGTAATTCGTTGACTGCGTAGTTAACTAAAAATCCCTAACTTGTACTTTTTCAAGTATTCACTCTTATGCTCTATGGCACTTTTTTGCAAATTAGGAAGAGGCGCCCTCTCTGGATGGACACAGCCCCTACTCACCCCCTCAGCCAAGGATGCCTGTGCGCAGGATACAATCTGCTTAACGCTATCAGTTGGTCTTGCAATCTGCCCACCCCTCCTGTGTCTGTGTTGCTAATTTTCTGGAACCAAGGGCAGCCTTTATATATCTCCCTTTTATTTTTTTATCTTGCTGGATTTGGCCCATTGTTCTATCCTGTCAAGCTATTTTGGGTTCCAACACATTGGCCCTCCCACCCACTTGCAGAGTCATGGAGAGACCCGGTGTTGCTTCATCTGCCAGCCCAGTGGCCCTATCAAAAGGAAGTGAGGTCCCTCACAGGAGTTCTTATTCGTCTCACTCAGACTTAAATGATCACCTCTTCCCTTTCTATGGGCTCACGATGACAATCTTTTCTGAAGTTTTGTCAGTATTAATATCAAATTGTCCACTTTGTAGTCTGCGGAGTCTGAACTTCTTTCCTTTTCTGAAGACTGGGCCATTTTCCCATCCCCATCCTGTCTCAGAACACATCTCCTGTGCTCCACAGTTCCTTAAGCATCACTGACAGTGATTTTCAATTGAAATTGCATACAGCCAAGGGCAGAGGTCTCCTGAAATTTCTTTTGAAGTAGCTTAACTGGGGATTTTTACAAATAAATGGGAAAATGGCTATGAAACATGGTTTATTTTTTTTTACTGCCGTTTAGAAGTTGTTTTATTCACCTTTTTCAGGAAGGGCAAACTCTTATCTTTTAGCTTAATGCAGGATTTTTTTTTTTAATGGAACAATAAAATTCCAGCAACTATGAGAACTGATTTAAAAAAAAAAAAAAAATATATATATATATATATATATATATATATATATATATATATATATATAATTTGGTTTTCCTTTTCATTTTGCCACATGATTTTTTTTTCTCACTTGGGAACCTCAAAAGATTAAAAAATGTAATTAGTATCCCATTCTGTACATGGATTAGAACTTCAGTACAGAAATCTTATTTGTAATTTTATATAATTGTATAGTTATAATTATAGAATTCTATTACCAATGAATTGTTTTTTCATCTCTAATTTAACTGTTACCAGAAAGAATAGAATCTATTAAACTCTTTACATCGATGCTGTATCACTAGATGAAAAAAATCCAGTTTCTACTTAGCATTGTTCGTGATTGGCATAGAGAAAAATATGGTAGAAATACTTTTTTTCTCCCTTATATGAGCTTTTTCAGGTTTTAAAAGTATTATATCTATAGAAAGAAATCATTTCAACCAGAAAACTTTTATTTTCCACACTTAGGTTGCCAAAAGCCATATCATCCTTCCCATCTTCTCAGTTCTCTGATTACCCGAGTTGCCTAAATAAGAAATTGCAGGCATCTGCCAGCACCTTATATAGTCAAAGATTTTTTGGCTAATTCTATTCCCACAGAGACTGCCCATTTAGTGGCAACAAGAAGCCAAAGGAAGAGATGTGCAGTTCAAACAGGGAAGAATCCTTCTTCTCCAAAGTTGATCTGGGGGAGCCCTCAAGCCCAACCTAGGACTAAGAGGGAAAATAGAGTACAGTGACTAGGATAGCTGGAAAAGACTCGTGAATCAGGACAGAACTAAATAAAGGAGAAATTACATTTGTAACCTCATTAGCCCAAGTAATAATATGTATTTACTGTTCCTACTATTAATAATGCTATCAGACAACATTTTTTGAGTACTTAACCTGTCCCAGGCACTAAGCTAAATTGATTACATTTTACAAGTGTGATCCTAATAAATTCTCATCATGACACTACTGGGAGGGCACAAATACATCCCCATTTTACAGATGAGAAAGTCGAAGCAACCAAGAGGTTAGGTAACTTCTATTAAGATCATATGGCTAATAAGGGACAGAACCAGAATTCAAACCTGTCATGACCCTGTGCTTTCTACCACTTTCTATTCTTTGTGAAATTCAGAAATAAGAAGTTTTTCTGTTTCAACAATAGACCCCAGGTAGAAAGATTGGAATCAACCATGACCAATCTATCACTAATAAGGTAGAACCTGCTCTTATTAGTTGTTCAGTTGGCTATTTCTAATAAATATAATAAGCACTGGGAAATGAACTTCCCACAACAAAAGCCAGAACCTTGATCCAACTGCATCCAATTTCTCAGTCTCCAGCATCCCAGTCCCCATACTCCACCGATGTGAGATAAATGTTATCCTGATTCCTGTGTTCATGAATCCCTCGGTTCCCTTTAAAGTAGTATTTCGGCATCTACATGCACCCCTTACAGAGTATATATTTCAGTTCAGTTGTTTTTAACTTTGATTCATCTATGTAATTTCATGTCTCTGTAGTTCCCTATCTTTGACTCATGACCAACATCTATCACATGAATATTCATTAACCCACAGTCTTATTGGTGGGTGCTTGGGCTGCATCTTGGGTTTTTTGCTGTGATGAACAATGCAGTTACACATTTTTAAGTACATGTCTCGTGCATATTGATACATAAGTTTCTCTTGAGTATATACCCAGGAGTAGAATTGCTTGGGGAGGGGCACCTGGGTGGCTCAGTCGTTAAGCGTCTGCCTTCGGCTCAGGTCATGATCCCAGGGTCCTGGGATTTAGCCCCATTATCAGGCTCCCTGCTCAGTGGGATGCCTGCTTCTCCCTCTCCCATTCCCCCTGCTTGTGTTCCCTCTCTCGCTGTGTCTCTCTGTGTCAAATAAATAAAATCTTAAAAAAAAATAAAAAAGAATTGCTTGGGGAAAGGATATATGCTGTTCAAAGAGATAATGTCCAACTATTTTCCAAAGAGATTGCACCAATGCACGCTCCTATAGAAAGCAAGGAGGTCCTATTGATCCTTATCATTTCTACTCCTTGATAATATAAGACTTTAAAGCTTTTGTCAATCACCTGAGTATAAAATAGTATTTGTTGTGGTTTGAACTTTCCCTGACCACTAATGATGTTGATCTTCTCTTCATCAGTGTGTTGGCTAAGTATTTCTCTTACTCTCTAAGACCCTGACCCAAGGGCCACATCGTTGCTGGAGAAACTGCCTCCATTTTAGTCTTGGCTTTGGAAATTTTGGCATTAATTCCAGATCGCAACCCCATTTTATCACCTAACAACTGCTTAAAGATTGCCTTACTGCCTTTAAATTTTTCTAATGTCTTTTTGTTAAAACTCATCAACCTATTTATTTATGGTTAGATATTTATATCTACAGTCAAACTCACAGGACCTTTTTACATAGTTAAATTACGTTGCAAAGAATCCTTGGTTTCTAGTACCAGATTTCCCAAAAGCACATGAATTTCTAGGGGCCAGCAACAATCACTACGAAATGTGCCACAGATCAAAGGCACGGTACCTGCTTTCAAGGCCGGCTTGCAAAGGCTAACAACTAGAGGAGAGCTTTTGCCTTTATAAGGGTGTCATAAACAGTCTTGCCTTTGACAGGAAGTTGTCATACAAATGCTATTTTAAAGTCTGGGGATATTTAATTGTACCCTAATCACTATTCTTTATAGTTCCAGGTGCTAGTGTCCACAGCTATTGTCCAAAGTAAAACAGAAACAAATCCGGTAGCAGGAAGCCAGAGCCCACTCCGCAGGCACCTGTTGCAATTTGAATCACAAGCAGTGCTTGCAAGACCATGTGCATGGATGCCAGCAAGAGGGCAGCAAGTGTAGCCACTGACCCTGCCTCACTAACACAGAAGGATATTACAACTCGGCCTGCTGCCCCCAGGGCCGCAGGTGGCTCTGGAAGCAAAGGAAGAAATGAAAAAGAAAAAAAAAAGACATATGTCGTAAGAAATGGAACACACCTAAAAGGGAAAAAGTGAGTAAGGAAAGAGAGACTTCTAGCAAATAGGCAGAATTTCTTCATTTTCCCACAGATGCCTACTACAAAAATGCATAGTGGGGAGCATTCGCAATAGAGAGAAACGTGTAGAAGTAGTCTGAAACGCCCTGAACAGGAAAATTGGACTTGAACTTGGAGAAACAGATGAAATGTCTCTGAAGTTAGTGTAATCCAGTTTTTCCTCAATGGTCTTGGGTAGTAATATGGTCCAATCACTGTTACTTTCTCTCATCCAATAAAAAGGCTCAGGCCTGTTAATGATCACCTGGCTATTTCGGGAGTCCCCAGGTATACATAATTCAAGTCTGCTCTGAAAATTGATAAGTTACTGAATGCAGCTAGACTTCTTTCTTCTATTCCTAATCAGGGCCCCTTTACCTGGGTATCACAGGGCACCTTGACCACCTCTACTGAGTATCTTAGATTCGTCAGGTACTGCTGTTTTTTCTGCTGTATACTGTCTGATTCAAAAGACACTGGTCTCAATTTCAGGGGATCTTTAAGGGACTGAGGTTAACTTAAACTTTGAAGTGGAAGAAAACATCTCTCTCTAAATGTCAAAATCTTTAGAACTCTTAGTAGGAAATATAGTTTTAGACTTTCAAGTAACAAAGAATATAAAACACACAACATGCTAACTTTTAAAAGCAAAAAAGGCCTAAATTTGACCTTATTAAAATTAAGGAATTGAAATTAAGAAATTTCTGAAGAGGAACCTTAAATAGAATGGAAAGACAAGTTAAAAACTGAAAGAAGATATTTGAAACATACACAACCAACAAAGGATTAGTATCAAGAATATATAAAGGAGGTCAATAAGCCAAGAGAAAAGTGGAAACAACCCAATAGAAAAACAGACAAAAGCCATGATCAATCTCTTCACAGAAGAGGAATTGCTTCTGGCCAATAAATACATGAATGGATGTCCAACTTCAGTTCAGGGAAATAAAAATTCAATGTCACAATGGAATATTGTTTTATACTTATTTGATTGGCAACAATTGAAGAGTCTGATAACACCTCATGTTGAAGAAGATATATCCACAAAGCATTTTTTAAATATCACCGGTTGGAATGTAAGTCAGTAAAGCTATTTGGAGAATGTTTTGGCATTAGCTCCTAATGTTAAACATTCTCATACCCTGTGATCCAGCTGTTTCATTCCTAAGCATATACTCAAGAGAAATTCTAAACATGTTTATCAGGAGATATATACAAGAGTATTCATGGTTCACAATAACAAAAATCTGGAATATGCCCAAATGCCCATCAAAGAGAGAGTAAAGGAACAACCTGTGATATAGTCATGATGGGATATGAGACAGACGAAAATGAACATGCAACAATATGGATGAATCTGAAAGATTATCTAAGGCTGATACCCTTTTATATAAAGTAAAAAAAAAATAAAAATTATGCTACTAAGAAATATGTAGAGATTAGCTGAAAGAATATAAAAAAGGATAGCAAGAGATTAATGAATACAGGATTTAGGATGTGGTTACCTCACAGAAGAGGAAACAAAGAATAAGATTGTGGAGGACCACTGGCTAGATGAAAGCTATGAGGTAGCAGGTTCATGGGTGATTACGGCATTATAAAATTAATTAAATTAAATAAGTGCCTCATAGAGACAATGATGTGTATGTGTCACGATCCAAGGATTATATTTAATCCAATTCTAGGCAAAAAAAAAAAAAAGTTTCTGTTCTTTTTTTATTATACATTGTTAGTTATGCAACAAAGCAGTGCCGAGTCTTCTAAAAGAGAACTTGCAATCATTTAACTGAGATCTTCTCACCTTCAACCCCATGGGAACAGTAGACACAGTGGAGCTGGAATAAAAGATCTCTTTGATCAATAATTAATACACACTGAGGACACTAGCCAAGCTTGCTGTGCTGAGCAGCAATTTCTATTGGATGAGCTCTCCATCAGGAGACTTCTGTCCCTGACGATCATGGAAATGGACCCACCCATGGACAGGCATGCTCAGAAGGTGTGAATGCTAGAGTCCATCCAACTTACCTCATTACTCTGCACTATGAGTGAGAGAAGAGCCAGAGTAACAGAGAACAAGGTCTACAGAATAAAAGACCCATTGTGGATGAGTCATTCTCTAGTCACTGGCCATGCTTCACTTTTCACATGGTTCATTTTTTAACCAACCCTTTTATTGACCTTATAAACCACTAAGTTGAATGTATTGTTTAGGAGAAGCACTTGAACAGAAACTCTCTTGGTGTCCTGACTGGAAAGAACAGATAAGCCCCGTTTGTCATGGGATAGCAATACCCTACCCTGGGAAAGCTTATCGCCCACAGCACCTAAAAATTTGTTTCCATGTGCTCTTAACAAAAACAAAACAAACAAACAAAAAAGAAATATTTACTGTGAGATTTATTTCTGCCTATAAAAATAAAAATTTCAAATACTGGGAAAAGTATAAATTAAAATATTAAAAATATCCATTATCCCTCAGCATGGAAGAAAAAAAAACCCTATAGTTATCTTCTGGTTTCTTTTATTCCTGTTGTTATTTTTGTTTTTCTTAATTTATACACACACACACGTTCTTTTTTCTTGCTTTCCTGTGCTTTCCACCCCCTCTAATATTCAGATCACATTGTTTTGTATCCTGCTTTTTCTTTAACTTAAGAATGTATTATTAGCATTTCATTTTGTCATTATTCTTAGGAACACAACTCCTAAAGAGTGCATAATAAATAGGCCATGATACGATCTATCACACTTTATTTAATTATTTTCCTATTGTTGAACCTTTGTTGTTTTCCCAATATTATATCATAAGACACAGTGCACAATGAATATACTTGCACCTAAATCATTGTATACATCTCTTATTATTTCCTTTGGATATATTCTTAGAAAGAGAATTTCTGGATCAAAGCACAAATTTTTAAGGCTTTTAAAATATATATTCCAAATATTCCTCCAGAAAGCAATATTTATTTATATCCCTACCAGCTGTGAATAAAGTGCCTCACAACACAGAGCATCATAATTTTTAACTTTCTTATAATTTGATAGGAGAAAAATGATATCACCGATTTTTTTTTTTTGCATTTCTCTGGTGAGTAAAGATTGAATTTGTGATGTTTATTAGTCATGTGTGCATTTTCTTTTTTCAGTTAACTGTTTAATAGCTTTACTCAATATATCGGTATTGTCCTATTTTTTGTATTTGATTTATAAGAGTATTTTATATAATGATGGTAACATAGTCTGTTGTATATGCTGCCAATATTAAATGCCTTTCTGCTATTAAAAGTCAATTAATATTTTTTACAGACACACAAAGGTTCTAAAGGTTCTTTATGTCGTCAAATGTAACAATCTTCCCTTTGAGGTTTCATTTTTTTTTTTCCCTTAGAAAGCTTATTTCCATGACATCAAACAAGTAAGAACCTGTATTTTCTTTCAGCTCCTTAATAGTTTTATTTTAGTGTATAGCTATTTTATCTACCTTGATCTATTTTATGTATATTACATGAGAATCTAGCAGGATTTTTATTCAAATAATTAACCAACTGTCCTGACATCATGTTTTTGAATACTCCTCAAAGTGATTTGGGATGTCATCTTTAAATATACTAGATGATCTTTTATGATATGATCTATTTCTAGACTACTTTGATTCACCGAGAAAGAGGCTCAAAATGCAGATTAAGACAGAATAAAATTTATATTCATGCCATATTTATAAAGTGAGTTCATTTTGTTTAGAGATTTTATGCACTAATTATCAATTATTGATATATACTAGAACTAGTTATTCATTACCTATATTAATGGAGTGGACTAGCATGTTTTAATAAAAATATTACTAAAATCTCATTTTAGTTAATTTCTCTGACTTCTTTCTCCTTGAACTTTTCATCAGCGCAATCAGAAAAAAGCCAAAGGGAATGCTTCAGATTTTCTCTCTCTCTCTCTTTTTTTTTTTTTTGGCATGCTTTTGAAAAGGTGACAACAGGGGCGCCTGGGTGGCTCAGTTGGTTAAGCGACTGCTTTCGGCTCAGGTCATGATCCTGGAGTCCCTGGATCGAGTCCCGCATCGGGCTCCCTGCTCAGCAGAGAGTCTGCTTCTCCCTCTTACCCTCCCCCCTCTCATGTGCTTTCTCTCTCTCTCAAATAAATAAATAAAATCTTTAAAAAATAAAAATAAAAAAAAAAAAAAATAAAAATAAAAAAAAAAAAAAAGAAAAGGTGACAACAAATCCCAAACTGGCTGGTGATATATCCAGAGACCCCTCAGACCTATATAATCCTCACACTGGAAGACAGTACCCAAAAAGTCAAGGGCAGAAACTGTAAAGCTATCTATCTAGTATTTATTTTACATTCTTTTCTTTAGAATTACATAAATACAAAATCTGAGAATAAACTGTAGCACTTCAATTGCAAAATCATTGTTGCGGTAAAATATGAAATTACAAAATGAGTAGATTCAACAAGTCACTCCCTCTGCAGGGAAGGAATCCCTTCTACAACACTCCATGGTCAATGGACATTTTCTTTTGCACAAACATTTAGTGACAGGAAGCTTTCCGACCAACACCCAGATGCTGGAGTGAAACCTAAAAAACAGAAATTAGAAACTTCAACAAAATGACCCCAAATTTGCTTAAAGCCAATTGATGCTCTGTGATCCAAAATAACTCTCAAAATAATTGTCAATGTGTTTAATGACATTGCAATTTTGGGGGTTCCAATATAGCGCCTTGGGGATGAAAAGAAACGCAATCGCCACCATCAATACTAACAAATATTTCAGCAGCACAGATGACAAGTAAGGCTCTGAATAAGACATGGAATTCAAGGAGCCCAAGACAGAGGCCTTGCCCTTGAGTAACTAACGATCTAATTAAGTGGTCAAGGCACGTACACAGTAGTAACACAAGGTCAGGTGGAATTGATGCCAAACAAGTTATTAGAAGAAATAAATCTTCACTCTCTATGTTTTGTGAACAAATTCATTTGTGGTTCCAATTTGCTTCCAACCCTTATTTTGCTTTTGTCTAAATATTCTGACCTTTGTATTTCTTTAGCTTTGCTGAATTATGTGCATCTTATTCAGCCATTTTACGTCCTTTAGAGACAAGGTGAAGGTACAGTGGCTCAAAGAACCCAGACCAGCTGTTACAAGCCAGGATACAAACAGCTCATCCATCAGATTCTGTAAGTCCCCCTCTGGCTCGGGGCAAGCCCTAAAGCTCTAGTCTCCTGGTAGGCTGTCTTCTCGAAGTCATTCCTCACCAACAGCAGACCCCTTAGCAGCACAAATATTAACCCCATCGCTCAAAATTCAGTTCTGAAGAACTGCATTAAGACTAAAACAAGAGTGGGGCACCTGGGGGCGCCTGGGTGGCTCAGTCGGTTAGGCGTCTGCCTTCGGCTCAGGTCATGGTCCCGGGGTCCTGGGATCAAGCCTCGCATCCGGCTCCCTGCTCGGTGGGAGGCCTGCTCCCTCTCCCTCTGCCTCTTGCTCGTGCACTCTCTTCTCTCTCTCTCTCGCTCTCAGATGAATGGATAAAATCTTTAAAAAAAAAAAAAAAAAGATTGGGGCACCTGAGTGGCTCAGTCAGTGAAGTGTCCGATTCTTGGTTTCAGCTCAGGTCACAATCTCAAGGGTCATGGGATCAAGTCCCAGGTCAGGCTGCTCCCTCAGCGCAGAGTTCACTTGGGACTCTCTCCTCTCCCTCTGGCCCTACCCCCACTCTCTCTCTCTAAAATAAATAAATCTTAAAGGAAAAAAAAAGCAACCTAAAACTAAAAGTCATCTACACAAAAAAATAAAGCAGGCATCCCAAAACACTTAAAGTCAGACAGATGAACACTGGCTGTGAGCATAGTACAATGGTCATACAGAGATGTTGAATCACCACGTTGTACCCCTGACACTAATGTAACATTGTGT
The DNA here is from genome assembly GCF_964656455.1 of Halichoerus grypus. Taxonomy (NCBI): domain Eukaryota; kingdom Metazoa; phylum Chordata; class Mammalia; order Carnivora; family Phocidae; genus Halichoerus; species Halichoerus grypus. The sequence continues at coordinate 29,398,116 of NC_135720.1, read as the reverse complement.
GTCAACTGTACAGGAATTTAAAAATTTCAAAAAAAAGCAAATCAAATCAAACCAAACAGTTGAAAATGTGGCCATGCAGCTTCTTGAACCTTTACCGGGTCTCATTTGCTTTTGATTCGCTCTTTTACATTTTCTAAAAGGATCTGTACTTCTTCAATGTGTCTGACATTCACGCCGGCCACAAATAAGTATCAAATGAAAGACCTCACTTGCTACCTAGTCCCCAGCCTACTAAAATAGTGCTGTCTGATCAGGCATCTCTCTGCAGGAAACAGGCCTTCCTACGCAGGAAGCACAGGAAAGAGGACTGGAGACAGCAATCCCAGCGGCTTTTTTGCCAGAAAGGACAAAATGGCTCTTCTGGCAACTCCTGACTCAGGAAATCGCTGAATTAAGTAGTCAATCTGCAATGTAATTTAGCATGTCATCTGCTTCCTGGCAACAGATATTTGGAAGCATTTATATTTTATTTCAACTCTGTCATCATCAGGGTTAGAACGCCTTCTCTCTGAGGACCTCAAGGTCAGAGACTTTCCTGTAGTTTCTACACAGCCACTTCTTTTGGTTCTTCCTCCCCTTTCCAGGCCCCAGCAGTCCGGCCTCCCCTTTGATTTCGGTCTAGATCAAGCAAACCCTTGTCTTCAGAGCTAAATATAAGTTGTCTGGGGGGTGGGCGGAGGCCCACGCAGGTGGGGTCCCTGGAAAATAGACTTGCGAGCGTGCAGAAGAGTCAAGATGCCGCTGCACGCCCAGGAGGTGCCCGGATGGGGCTCGCTCGCCGAGGAAGGGAAGTGGACAAGACGTCGGCACCGTGGGCTCCCGTTCCCACTTCGTCCTGGGCTTCTGTGTGATTTGGTGCAAACCGTGTCCCGCCCTGCTCCTCCACTTCTGCATTTGTGAAGCGAACGTAACCAGCGCCACTCGCCGTCTTCATTTGCAGACGTCGGAAGGACGTAGCCAGCGCCATAAAGCTCTACGTACGCCGCACGTCACAAAGGAACGTAGCCCTCACCGCGCGCGCGGGGGAGGCCGGGGGAGACCAGTAAACCCGGGGTGGGGGTGATAAGAATCGGTACGTGGCTAGAGCAGTTTCTTACAGCTGGTGAACACATGTACCCACAAAGTACGAAAAAGCAAAGCTTGTAAAATATAAGCAGCAGGACCATGTAATTCTTACTGTCCATAGACATTTCTAGATCTTTTACTACTTGGGATAATAATGGCTAGATCCAGATGCGGGAAGGCATCGAGAAGGTGGTGATTCTTACCCGGAGTAGAGGTCACTTTGGCTCCTCGCTGGGCAGGGGCTTCCTGTGGCTTTAGGAACAGGGCCCAGGAAAGCTTGTCTCCATGTCATGAGCGGCAGAAAAGAGATCTCAGCCCCAGACTCATGAAGCACTGGGTTTGGAGTCTCCCAGGCTTCGAGACTCCTATCTTCCAGAAAACAGCTAAACCGAGACAGGGTGGGGCCTTCCAAATACATTATTGACTTTGGTGCTCGTCGCAATTCTGTGAGATAGATAGAATGATCCCATTTTACAGATAAGACTTAAATAGGCTAAACAATGTATCCACAGCTAATCAAGGCAGGAAGAGGTGGAGCTGGGATTTTCACTCTGTTCCTCTGATCCCAAAGACTGTTCTCTTTCCATTAATTGGATCATGCTATCTTCCCTGTGCTCTTTCTATTATTCTCTACATTCTCTCTCAGCTTCCTAATTTGTAAAATAGAGATAATAATACCTAATTGTGACACTACTACAAAGATCAAAAGAAATTACATATGCGAGGGTACTGTGCAGGAATGCAGATTGTTATTCTAATAGTAATTCCGTGCAACAACCTTTATGTCTCTTTCATACCTCCGGCCTCATTATTACAAACACATGGGGAAAGTTTATACTGGGCCAGGAATATGGATCTTGTTCAGCACATAACTGAAATCTCATTTTGCATTTCATTCACTTTAAAAAATCTGCATATTTTAACCTAACTAAACCAGATTTTGCAGTATTTCATCTCAGGAGCTCTTACAGATAGCCCGTTCTATGTTAACCATTTTCTTCCCTTTAGTTTATTGCTTCAAAGGTCTCATTGAAAAACCCAAATGTACTTAAGGAGTGTCATATTCTTTAAGAAAAACCTAGCACGGAAATCAGATTATGACTAGTTATGACTTCCAATGCATGTGCAAATATCAAAATAGGAGCCTAATGAAATGGAGGGAAATGTCCTTACCCTGATTTTCTTTTAATTTTTTGTAGTCATTACCTCCCCAATAGGGAGGGAGCAGTAATACACATCACCAGACCTGCACTGACCTTCAGGAAACAGAAATAAAACATAAATTGAGACGGCTTATGTATTCTTATAAACAATTTGTTATTCAAATTCACTAAAAAGGATATTCATTAGGCACACCATCCTAAAAAGCTTTCTATTAAGAAATAAATTCCAGAGTTTAGCATTTCAAAACTGCATAATTTGAATACATTTTTGAACCATCCAATGGAAAATAAGATTGATTCCACATGTGCAGAGCTTGTAAATAGCTCAGTAATTCCTTCACTGTTTCCAGACACAAACTAATGGCCTCCTTTTCTTGGTAGAAAATTAGGCTATTTTTTCAGGGTCAGGGCGAGAATGTGGGGGAGCAAGAACTATAATGGAAAAATGTAATTCACTCAGGACTGCAGGGCAGTATTAGAGATTATGTAAATCTTTTCTTCACAGGATATAGTTCCTGTGAAGAGAAAAGCCCCCCCACAATTTCAGGGATTAGCACACAGCCATGTAACAAGCTAATCTTTTTGTCTTGTTTCAAAAAACCTTTGAATTAGATTGTGTGCATTTAATACACTGACAGAAAATGGTAGTTTCAGGGAAGGGCACTAAATAAATAGATGAACAGGATTAGCCTTATATAAAAATACTTCCATATTCAGGAGTTATTAGCCTTTTCTGGTTTTGAAACTCTTTAATTGGAGAAATGCCAGATCATGAGACAGAGGGTCAGAACACCTGGATTTCATCCAGATTTTGTGATCTCTAAATCATCTTATGCCTTTGAGTAAATCCCAGCAGCGCTCCCTCTGCTTGGAATATCCTACCACCCACGCTCTGAGACCCTGAGTTGATAGTGATTATTTATGGGCTTGCTGTGAGGATTAAGTGAGTAATACCTAATAGGTTAAGCACAGAACCATGCCAGGGTGTGATAAATACACAGTAAAAATTCATTTTTGGTTTTGTTGTTATTATTATTTAGACAATGGGCACTAACTAATGGGACCTTCCAGTTTCAACTCCACGGCCATGTCACTTAAAGGCAATCAAAATGGAACTAATTATCCTGCCTCCTCAGATATGAACCCACAAATGTCATTAAAATCTTTTCCATTTACTCTCTAGCATCCAAGCTCATGTATCATCATTAATCAGTTTAATTTCCTTTATTAAGAAAGATCAGCAGACTGCCTCAGTGTGGAAACATTCCCCACAGTCTCTTGGGGTCCATGGATTGTGTCCTGGTAATGATTTCCTCTTGTCACTTTTGGTGCTTAGCAACTGCAAACCTGTGAGCATCCAGCTGGGCCACTGGCACTCACAGAGCCCCTGAAGAGCTCCTGGTAAGGCCCGCTTTCCAGAAAGGTCCACAAGTGAGCTTCGCCTCACCTGGGCACTTTGAGTAGACAGTCCAAGAAGTCAAACTTATCAAGCCATGCAGATGACAGGAAGTGTGTGATATTGACTACAGATGTCCTCTCTGTCCCTCAGGGTCCTCCATGCCAATGAAAACACCTTCTACAACAGAAAATGCAATATAATTCGCCGGTAATCACAAATATAAAGGAAAATCTTCCTGAAATTATTTTAACTAGATTTGGGGCTTTTTTTTTTCCATCTTGAGATGGAAACAGAGATTTCTGTTCAAAGAAATTATTGTTCCCCTTCAAAAGTCACAGGAATTACAAGGTAAACGGACAGGAAAGCAAACAGGCCTAGTCTCAGGGGTCCCCTGAGTCCCATTCCTTAGAACAGGTACTTAGCATACAATTTCACTGACCCTGAGCCAGGTGTCATTTCAGAAAAATATGTTCAAGAAACAGAGATTGTTTCAGCAAGTTCCTTGCTCAATCAAAATCCATTTCATACTATTCAACTCTCTCTGGAAAGACCAAGAATCTAAGCACCCACTATTTATCAGTGCTCACCGTGCCAGGTACTGTTCCAGATGTTTGATTATATTAAATCATCCCATCCTCACAGTACCATGAGTGTCGTTACCATCCTGTTTCACAGATGGGGTGAGGTACAGAGATGGTAAGTCATGTGCCCCAGGTCACACAGAGCTACTACGTGATGGAGTGAGTATTTAAACCCAAGAGGTCTGGCTCCAGACTCGTCAATCTTAACCACTCAATTATATTACCTTTTTTTTTTTCCCCAAAATGAAAGTTAATACCTTTGAAATTTGGGACATCCTATAGCATATTTCCACTAAAATAAAATTCTTAATACCTCCCTTTAGAATGTAATGGAAGGTGGTTATGTATCCCAGGAACCCAACTTATTAACATAATGAGCTATGAGTCCAACAACTTTCTATGTATACAACACATCAGTCAATCCACACATGTTTATTTTTCAACAAGTACAGTAGATAGATACATCTATCTATCCATATGTATATGTGCCAGATGACATTGCTCAGTCTATGCTTTCCTCTGCAACAAATATAATCCATTTCTCTGGGGTAATCACTACCATCAGTTACACAGGGACACTTTTTTTTTTTTTTTTAAGATTTTATCCACTTATTTGAGAGAGAGAGAGAGAGAGCAAGGTGGAGGGTGGAAGAGGCAGAGGGAGAGTGGGAGGGAGAAGCAGGCTCCCCGCTGAGCAGGGAGCCCAACGCAGGGCTCGATCCCAGGACCCCGAGATCATGACCCGAGTCAAAGGCAGACGCTTAACCAACTGAGCCACCCAGGTGCCCCACACAGGAACACTTTTAAGGGCCTTTTATGCTGGCCTTCGCAAAGGAGGTGGAGTTATATGAGTTAACATTTGCACCCCCAGTCACATGCTCCTTTAGAGTTTAGGTGTTGGAAGTCAGTCATTGGAAACATACTGCTATTTATAAACTGGGAAGTCATACGGCTTCATCTGTAATGTTATTGCAGAAACTCTAAGCACAACACAGAACTGAACAGGTGTCAAACTAATGATTAATCTCCAATCCATAAGATTGTAAGAAAGTTATTGATGAGGAGTTATTATCGAATGTTGGGAATAACCTGACTATTTATAGGCACCAAAGTCCCCCGGTCACTTCGGAGGTTAGGGCTTCCCTTTCAGCTGCTGTAAACACAGTTTCCTCCAAGACTCTGTTTATGTGTCTGCTTGTCAACCCAGCGCCAGTCACTGGCGCTCCCGTTTTTTACTGCTGCAGCCTCCCGCATCCTGTTTATAGGCAGGGGGGATGACCAAGGAAGCAGAATTATTTTAACTCACCACGGCCTTGTAGAAAGCAGTTCTGCTTTGTTTTAAGACGATTCGTTCTTCACTTGGGCCCTTAGCCTAATCCTGATTTTCCAAGAGCCAGTGGCGTTAGGGCGTTGGCCCAAGCAAACAAGTTATCACTCTTCCAAGACCAGTGCTTCCAAGCCTGGATACCTAGAGTTACAAATCTCACTTGACCTCCTCAAAGGATAGTGCACACTATCAACTCAGGATAAAGGAGCCTTAGTTCTAACAATGAATCTTGTTAGAATCACCCTGGGAGACTTTTGTGATGGTTGCTGTTGTTTTGGATCCCTAGCTAGCTAGTGAGCTGCTTGGGCCCCACACCCACCAATTAAACCAAGATCTCTTTTTCAAAGCTCCCCTTTGATTCTGCTGAACAGCCAGGATTATGAACCACTGCTCAGAAGTCAGTTTCCATCACAAGCAAATTACCAAACAAATGTTACAGGTGTGATTAGATCACATGGATCCATGCTAATCTTCACCCATTCCAAACAGTTTTAGGTGGCATGAGTTGGCCGTGCTGGATGGGTACAGAAAGCAATCCTCAAGCATAGAAGGCTGTATTGTGTAGTAGGATTCATCTTCCCCCTTCAGCAGATCCTCGCTGTAACCTAGTCCCTCTAGAGAATGGGATAAGCAAACTGAGGGCTAACTTCCAGCACCCCATTAGCATAAAGAAGAAATCAGGTTTTGATCCTTACCATGAGATTCCAGTTAAGGGAAAGAATTAGGACACTCCCTTGAAATTCAGTGCAACCCCCTCCATACATCAAAAGGCGGTCTTGAAAAGAAATTATACAATGTCTTCAGTGTAAGTAAGAAAGGGAAGATCAGAGATTAAAGCTCAGAGGTCCTCTCTCTTGGGATGCCTTCCACCCACCCGGGGTATGATATAGGAATCTTTGATAAAAATATAATGCTGCTGAAAATCAATTCAATTCAAGACTGAGAAAGAGCAGTGCAGTCTCTGACAGTGGGAGCCTGCCTGAAGCTCACAGCTGGGCCCTGTATTCTTCTGCTGGATGGAACATCTACACTAGGCAAGGCCATTCTGTGACCATGGTGGATCAGGACAGAAACAAGACCACTCCATAACAGCGTCTAAACATGAAAACACAAACAAAAATGACCCCCAAACTACCCCCCACACACCCTGACTAATAAGAATTACTGCTGCTGCCTTATCAATTACAGTTTTAGCCTCAAGCTAGTCTTCCTTCCTTCTAGATAAGATGTGGGAAAATATCCAGTCATAGAATCATCCCCACTTCCTGACAGTATTCAATCCCCACTTCCCTTAAACCCTCCCCCCAATCACCTAACACCAGCGCAGACCCTATAATTCATCACTTCTAGCGCCTTCACAGTCCCGCACGGTGTGTGTCCTCCCTTACGGCAATTAACTGGTCTTGCTCACCTACAGGTAGATGTTTGGTGGTCTTGGCCAGGAGAACACTGTGAATGTTTTCTTCAAGCATCTAATATATGCCACTTCAAGAACAAAGCAAATATTCCAAGTGTTCAAATGGATTCAGAAGACGTCTAAGGATGGAGCACGATCACATGATCAAGGCTACACAGGTACACTGATAAAGAGGCTCCAGACCGTTCGCAAAAATTGCCAAGCAGCAGGTGAGACATAAGCTGTGCTTTGAGAGAGGAACAGAATTGGAAGATGGGGAAGACGGGCACACTGGCAATGGGGTAACACTCCACAGCCTCTCCTGGTTTAGGGACCTAAAGGTTTCATTCCTCTCTTCGTTCCACAGTTCCTCTGTTAGTATTTGACTTCATCTCCTTCTTGAAGGTGAATGATTTTAGAAGAAGCAAGGCACCTGATAATCTAACTTTTCCCATTTCCTTCTGTGTTCTGAATAAAGAAACAATGCCCAGTCCATTGTTTAGCCAAGTCCTGGAAACACTGTATCAGAATAAAATAATGCCTGTGTTCTAAGACTGTACTGGATTCATGACACACAGAATTAAAAAAAAAATAATACATTAAAAGGTCACTGTTGACGTCATCCGGGAAGATGCATATTCATATTTGAATAGGAGACTGTCAGAGAATCAGGCCAATAGAATAACCCCGCTACTAACTGCAGTTGTCTGAGGGTTTTTTCCTCTTTCTCCCTCTGTCTTCCATTTCAGAGATTAATTGGTTTAGATGATCAGTCAAACAATACATCCTTGTGCTTTCCAAATGCACCACATCTGCATATTTTATATATTCGGCCACCACTTTATCCTTTCCACAGTTCAGTGGGTTTTTTTTTTTTTTAAACAAAATTTAAGCTGTAGAAATCTTTTTTTTTTTCTTTCAAATGAAACTTCACAGAAGCTGTGATGTAAAACAGAATAAGGAGAGAGTGCTCTGGGTGAAGTGAGGGGGGGGGCTGACCCAGAGTCACTCTCCCCACCTTGCCTCTGTGCCCTTGAGGATCTAAGAGAAATGGCTGAGACTTTGAGGAACACAAGGCTAAGTCGCTTGTATAGCTACGGCCCCTGCCTGTCAGTAGATAAAACCTGGGAACTGGCAGAAATGCAGGTGGGCAAGAGGAGCTGAGATCCTTGGGATGTGGGGAGAGTACGCAGGTCAAAGGTTCGGCTCTCTGCAAAGCTTCCTCTGCGCCCCCTACCGCCTCCTCCGAGGTATTGCCGCACGTCCTCAGGTGCTTCCTCTCAGCTTTTTTCAACCAGCTCTCAAAAGACAGCAGCCATTCTCTCCTCTCCTGACCCTGCATATTACTTAAGTCTGTCCATGGGAGCCTCCTTTCGCTTCTGCAGCCCTAGCTGGGCACTACTGTCCTTTCTGGTGGACACTACCCCCAGCCGAATCACCCCTTCAGCCAGGCTCTATAACCTCCTCAGCCAGGTGCCACCTGCCCATTCTTTCTTACATAACCCTTAGGGTATGGGACCAAGTCATACTGCCTCTGACTGCCATGTCTTCTGGAGCCTTGAAGGAAACACGTCTTCAAGTTCTCACTTTAAGTTAGAGTACCTTATCATCGGAATGCAACTCTAACAGGAATCTATTTTGGTCTAGGAAATAAACCTAAGTAGCAGGTGTCACGCCATAATGTCCCCTTTTCTCCATCCTCTACTCTATTTGGCTGTGCTTGCTCCCTAAGTGACCATACCCAGGTTCATGGTTTTAGACATCATGCATGTACTGAAGATTTCTAAATTTATACCTCTAGCCTCAATCACATTCCTAAATTTATTTTCACACATCCGACTGCCAATATGGTATCTACACTTGAATGTCAAATTGGTGTCTCAAACTGATATGTCCATATTCTGCTCTCCTCCCCAACCCCAGTGTTCCTCATTTCAATAAATGACACCCACCCTAGCACCTTAATGGGAATTAGGGCCCATGACCCTGACATAGAGAAAACTTGGAAGACCACAGGACAAGAGCCTCCACCATTTCATACGATTTGTTATGGCAATAGATGAAGCTGACTTCATCTCAAGTTTGCTGGTAAAACCTAAGGTGACAGAGTAGCCTGCAGGAAAGAAGTATATGAAATTCCCTCCTAAAATAGTAATAGGAAGAGAATTTATTACAATTATCTTCCTTTTGTGTGCGTGTATGCGAGAATCTCAAAGGTGCTATGAAGAGAATCATAATATAGAATGATAAATAATGTATTTTAAAGTGTGTGTTTAAAAAAAAAACAAAAAACAAGTGTCTCCTCCTTTTCTAACAATAATTTCTCTGCCAGGTCTCAAAAGCAAATATAGAATGTACTTTAAATTGGTTGGTCCACCAACGCCCAAGAGAACCTCAGTAGCATTCTAAAACATGGGTGTTTTCATCCGCACCAGATCAGACCTGGTTACTTTGGCCACAGCAGCAATAGCAGTAAGTACCAGTTATTATTACTATCCCCATTTTACAGAGACACAAACTGAGGCCTGCACACGTTCCATGTCCTTTCCAAACCTGAACAGCCAGTAAGTGGCAAAACCCACCCTTGAACACAGGCCTGGTGGCCCCAGTGACATGGCTCCAGGCCACTCTGAGGCACCATTGCCTGCTCAAGTCATGTTCTCCTCGGTTCCCCTTTGGTTTGAGTTGCTTTAACTTGCACTTATTTAATCAGCTCTTCTTCGGTAAAAGAATTCCATGCTTTTGTTCAGAGCGGCAACGTGCCCAGAATTGCTTGCAGCTAGGGGAGGCCGTGTGACTCCATTTTAGCCAATGTAAAACCAAGTCTACTGGTGAAGGGTCCCGGAAATAAAACCCTACTTTTTCTTTTTTCTTTTTTTTTTTTTTTTTTAAAGATTTTATTTATTTATTTGACAGCGAGAGAGGGAACACAAGAAGGGGGGAGCGGGAGAGGGAGAAGCAGGCTTCCCGCCGAGCAGGGAGCCCGATGTGGGGCTCGATCCCAGGACCCTGGGATCATGGTCTGAGCCGAAGGCAGACACTTAACCGACTGAGCCACCCAGGTGCCCCAAAACCCTACTTTTTCTAACAAAAGGGGAAAATCTCAGCTGGCATGTGTCTTTTGTCCTGCACCCTTCCCCCTTCAGCCCTTACTTCTCAATCCCTTTGGGAAAACAGAAAATTACTATTTCTTTATAGTATTGCTTTATCATATTTTTAATCCCCTTAGAAAAATTTGGTCATTTGCAAGAAATTGGCAAGTCACAAAGAAATACACCCAAGATGGATCCCATGTATGTGTATTCTTCAAGTCATTTGTTCCATTACTCTTTAAAAAAAATGGGGACTACCAAAGTCCTAATAGTATATGTGGACTTAAAGCCATGCCAAACTTGAGACATTTTTTCCTGTCATTTCTTATGAAAACTTCTATATGAAAACAGGAAGAACACAGAACTGAGATCTCCTTACTCATGATGCCGGGGCACTTCTGGGGATGCATGTGTGGCTCAGTGGGGGCCTGATTTACATCTCTATCTGAGGACATCTTGGAGCATTAGATAAAACCACTTTGGTTTCAGCCAAGTGGGTGGGTGAGGAAATAGTTGAATTACATCAAATTGTTAGTTGTCTGTTTTTTGTGTGTTTTTATTTTTTTTAATTTCACTGAATTCAACCATCTATGGATTTTACTTCTCTAAATCTTTCCCTTGCATAGTCACAGCCATATTTAGGAATCAAATCCATTTTTCATTTTGAGGCTCTTGATTCCTGATTCATCTCAGTCCACATACCCTGGCAAGCATCCACTCACACACACAGGCCATGCTGCAAATGTTGCTTAGTAAATTAGATGTTTGGAGTGCCAAACACATTTTCCCCGTATAAATTGTGTTACAGATGGTGGTTAGTTATCCGGTCCAGATAGCAAAGGCCTGTGTTCACACAATACAGGTGAATGATGATAGGAAAAGACTGCGAGAGGCTAGCTAGCTTTCTAGCCCTGTTCCCATCGTAAAGCGGAGGCTATTATAGGAGACTGGTGCGGAGGTTGGGTTCACTCACTGCCAGGGCTCCTCGCTGGGGGAGCCAACATTCTCCTCCGGGGTTTCTAACTAGAGGTAAAGCAGTAAGAGCTTGGCCAGAGGGGTAGCAGCTCCCACGGGGCGATGCTCATTCCATGGGGCAGTAGGAAGAGGGTGGTAGTGGCAGAGAAGCTTGGGTGTGTGGCTGTTCGCTCAGGCAGGCTGCTCATCACGCTGACGGTTGCAGGGGAGAGGCCACCTCAAAGCAAATCAGGAATCTGTCACCGAGGAGGAGGGGATGCCAGATATTCACAGGCAACCAGCCGTCTCTGACCCCACACATGTAATTTCAACTAATTACAAACAGATTAACCCAACACTAGATGTCATTCAGAGGGCAACTAAAATCCTGAATCAGAACATTTAAAATAAACTTTCGCTCCTGGAAGCATATAGCTTTAAGAATAAAGGAACACCAACATCTGGTGAACTTCCAAGCACTACAGAGGTTTCCTTTTAATAGCAGTCAGAAGGCAAACCAGGATGTGTATATTTTTGCCATGTCTTGCTTAGGAAAGGGCCCCCACTTCCACTCCAAACTGACTTGTTTAGAATTCAACTTTCCCTCTACTCTGATTTCGAACTATTAAAACAAACGAAAAGAGCAAGTCTATGCCAAACTTGCAAGTGCTTTCAGATGGAAAACACTTCGTGCTCTCCCGTTCTCTCCGAAAGCCACAGGCAAACCAGGTCTCACAACTGACCGTGAGAGAATGCCCCCCCCCTTTTTGAGTGGGAGGGAGGGGAGAATTGACTTTTGATAAAATAGGAGCATTTAATTTCAAATTTTCCCAGGGGATTCTCTATCACCGATGCTTCTCTATTAGTCTATTCAACCACTGGAGGGAGAACAAAGAGCCAGGAATAGCAGGTTTCTGACTTGGGTGCTTGGGCAGAGAGAAGAGTAAGAGAAAATGAGTTCAATATTAGATATATTTAGCTCATGGTGCCTAAGGGATATGCAAGTAGTTAAGCAAATCAAAATGAATGCCTGGCACTCAATAGATACATCTAGCTGGAGTTACTTTGAAAGTCATAAGGATATAAAAGTTACAGTCTGGCAGAAGTGGTTGTCTGGGAAAAGGGAGAAAAGGAGAGGGGACAGAACCTTAGGGGACCCCATCATTTAGAGCAGTGTTTCTCAAACTCGGATCTGCACATGTGTCACCGGGAGGAATGGGGTCTCGTCAAAACGCAGACTCTGACTCAGTCCGGCTGGGATGTGCCCTGAATTCTGCATTTCCGACGAGAGCTCCCGGGCATCACTGATGCTGCTTGTCCTTAGATCACACTTAGAGTTGTAAGCATTTTGAGGGCCGCAAATACAGAGCCCATAGGGAAATAGAATTGGAGACAAAGAAGGGGGTGGGGGAGAAAGAAGAAAATATCCATAGATTGGGGCTGTGGAAGAGGAAGGAGGAAAGGATTTCAATGAGGATGTGATCCCATGCTACAGAGAAGTCAAGACTAAAGAGAACCCTGTATTTGGCAATTGAGAGGTCACGGGATGACCTTTGTAGAGCTATTTAAAAGGGTGAAGGCAGCCTTCAGTGGGCTGAAGAACTAAGGAAGTGGAGACAGTAACTATGAATTGTATTTGCCTTTGAGAAGGAAAAATAGCAGCAGGGTCCCCAGCATCACCTTGGAGGTTCCCAAAGGAGAGGCCAGTGATCTCCTGAGGGCAGGGTTCCATGAGGCACTGTGCGACTGTCACTGTCAAAGGCCCTCTGTACCTCCAACAAGAAGGTTTAAAAGCAGCAGAGTGTTGGTCGGGAATGTGTGCTTCCCAGGTTTCTGGGCAAAGGCTTAAGCCAAAAAAATTACAACAAATCCATGCAGGTAGAGCCTGTGAATCATGCTCATAAAATTCTAACGAATCCATGTGGAAAATGGAGGAATCATGTAAATATAGTTGCATTCTTATTGCTGTGGGACTACGACCTTCAAAATTTTCCTGATTAAAAGAAAGAATTGATCTATGTACATCTTCATTTTTTAAATATCTAACAAATATTTGGGGTATATAGTACAAATCAGAAAAAGAACCTAAGACCCTTCCTTGCTTCTTAGCTACTTGATACAAAGCATGGGATAATTTTTCCTTTGCCTTCCCAAATAGACATGGGGATAATATGGTACCAAGCAGATTCTGTGATGATATCTGTGGGCTCATTTATTTCAGATGGTATTACTTCCTCTCCATGCCTAGTCATTGCCATGAAAATAATGTTACAAAGATTCTATTTGTCAAATAATAAGTGTTCTTCCATGATAAATGCAGAAAACTCACATGACAATTTACTCTTGGAATCCTTCCCTTTCTCATCCATTCATTAAAATGTAATGCATTTCTGATTTTTTTCTCACTCAAAAGCCATATATGGAAATCAGTTAATGAACTAAGCAAATTTGCAAAACTCTTTTCAAAAGCATAAGAAAAACCCTTTGGCATCATTTTATTGACACCAGAACTTTTTCTTTCCCAACACAAAGGCACAGCTGTCTCTTTCTGAATTATACCTGAAGGTAAATTATTGAAACAGTTTTCTTAATAATTGGAAAATGGTATTTGTGGATTCACTTATTTAATCTCAGACGATTTAATGTTGGCCACTGAATATCTCTCTCTACTTTGTTCTGTTAAAGCCAAAAGTCTAAAGAGAAATGTGTTCCCGAGACTCTAAATGCTGTCAAGAAATTGAGTCTGACTGGCTCCGAGTGCCTTCTACTTAGAAGCAGCACACATCCCCAGCATGTGAAAAGCAGTTAATATGCCTCCCAGCTATGGATGAAGTACTGTTAAATACATGAAAAGGGCAAGACAAAGTCTTTGCTTTCATAAGGCTCTGACCTAAATTCCTGCCTGGAAAACTGCATACAGAACACTGTACTCCTCACTTTCTTTAACTTCTAGAAAAGCGTGACCAGTGAAAATGGAAAGAAAAAAGGAATTATAAAGCAAAGTGATAAATCAGCTGTGAAAGAGGGAGTTTCTCTTACCATCCCCTCTCACGAATTGAGTATTATCACTTCTTGAATCTTTGTCAATCGGTAAATGACAAATGGTGTATCGTCCATGCTTTTATAATTGCAAGACTCAGGAATTGTGGACTCCTGTAGTCTGGGCCCACCTCCAGTACATCTTGCCTCCCACTCCCTCCCTTTCCCTCTGCCTCAAGTTATCCCTCTCAAACACTCCCTCTCTCCCATCCCAGATGGCCCTACAGCAGTGTTGAGATTAATACTCCCATACTCTCTTGATCTTTCACAAAGCATTACTGCAAAAACCCCTGTTTCTCTGCCGGGTGTTTTACCACATTTTACTGTTCCCAACATCTTTTTTATTTCCCTATTTATCCTTGTAGAGGAAGGGGACTTCAAACTGCAACTAAGTTGTGTGCTCCAAAGAGTTTCCGATATAGGTTACATGTCTGTGAGCTGATGAGGTTTGCCTGAAATCCATGTGATGAGAACCTGAGAAGCCTTCCACTCCAGAAGAAGAGGTAGGTATGACAATGATTTAGCTGCTAGAGGGAAGAGACGGTTTGACTCTATTATGGCAGTTACTCCCTATAGATTTGCCCTGAGTCTTACGGAAGATAATAGCACTCAGGATAAGAAACTAAAATTCTGTTTTACCGAGAGTTCTTTCAGGCCACATACAGCAGTGATGTTGTGCCTATTGAACAGAGAGTAACACCAAGAGGGAAGAAGGGTACTCACAGACACATCACAGCACAGCAGAGCACCATCCCCTCTAATACCTCTCGTCTCCAGTCGTTCAATAAAGCCAGTTCCCAATAAAAGACAGGTCCCACAATACCCAGTTCAGTGGCTTTGGGTGGATCTGGAGATACGCAGGAAGAAAATTTTGGAGCAAAAAGAGAGGATAAAAATCTGGGGAGGCTCATGGAAATCAAACACAACATACACAAACCCCCTTGGGGACTCCCAGAAATAGCAAGCAAGACAAGGAGTCAACCTCACAGAGGTCTGAAGCCGAGGGAAGAAAAGTCAGTAAAGCGTGCGGTTCAGCTCTTACAGGAATGATCTTTATACTCTGCAATTAATATATTTTGGAACCAAAATTCTCTTGGTTACTGAAAAGGTATATAAAAGTGAATTTCATTATACTTGAATTTTAAGTAAAGCAAATTTGCAATTCCAGAAAAATTTCTGTGTGCTAGTTTCTATACATAGCGAACTAAAAGGGAGCAAAAGTATCAGAAGCAGAACAATATTTAGTGATAAGTAAAGAACAAATGTTTAAAAGAAACTTGATGTTTATATCATTTTAGGTAAGTACTCTCAAATATGCATTTGTGGCTAAAGAGTTATAAATCTATATGTTATTTACCGATCCATATCTACTGGATCTCTTTTTCTGACTTAAATTCTCATTAGCACCCAAAATTTCATAAGGTTTTTAGCATGGAACTTTCCATTAAGATTTGGAGGCATTTGCATTTAAATATTCATGCCCTCAATCCCGTCTGAAATGAGAAAGTATGGCAGCATAAATATTATATATGCAATTCCAATCTCTGAGGAAATGGTAATCTGTTTTATTTTGTCCTGAATATTAATATTTTACTAAAATATGCCAATTTATTTGTAGAAGAACAATATAGGTTCATCAGTGAGAAAAAAAAAATCTCAAAATTCTAAAGCCTATTTACCACATAGCCATGTGATTATGCTAAAAAAACAAAGATAAGAGAAATCTTAAAGGTCATTCCCATTGGCCCTCCTTATCACAAACAAAAAAACTGAGTCTTATAGTTACCCAGTGGCAGATCCAATACTAGAATCTTAGTCTCCTAACTATGAGTCCAGCACTTTTCCCACCCTACTGGAAAAATGAGCCTTTGGGCTTCCCCAACATCAGTTTCTAGAATGATGATTTAAATGATTTTTCCTAGACTCAGAGGAGAAACCTGGTTCTCCTTCTCAACCCATATCTTCTTTTCACCATTCTGCCCAAACATAAGCATTGCCTTAATGCAAATTATGTTCTTAGCTATTGGGGCAATACTAGGAACACTTCTCTTCAAAAATGCAGGAAAGTGAAGCAGATACTACAAGCCATGATGAGAACTCGGTCCTCATTCATTGCTATTGTTTCTGTCCATGTTTGAGGTTTTAGCTCAACTACTTCTTAAGAAAAAGTACATTTTCTTCATGCACCCTGGAAGAATTCTTAACACCATTTGGACTTTGTGACTCCCTGCCACACGCCATTCTTTTCACAGTAATTGAGTAAAGTGTGCCACATATAATGGACCTTTTTCACCTGCACTACAACATACTACTATGTGGGTGAGCAAACGTAGGAAAAAAAGGAAGGAAGGGGAAGAGAGAGGAGGAAGGAAGGAAGGAAAGGAGGGAGGGAGGGAGGAGGAAGGAAGGGAGGGAAGGAGGAGAAAGAAAGCTCTAAGCATATGTATTAAGTAGGAAAGAATTTCAATACATTATCACTGAAGAATGAAGAAAGCTGATTCTTCCTGGTCCCAATCATTATGTGCGCTGCCAAATGTGGAGGACGTTGACCAAGTACCTGATTGCATAACCTGTAGCTAGGAAGAGGCAAACTAGAGCAACAACACATAAGGAAGGCAGCTAATAACACGATAGCAGGGAAAGAAAAGCCAAAGACTAAGGGATGGATTACCCGGCCCTCTCATTCCGTCTGATGAGGAAGTGCTTGAAGGGGAAATCCCATATCGGATTCCGTGCTCCATGGTTGTGGTTACATAGTCCCAGGACCACTCTCAGACTTAAGAAGGCTTCCACGGCCTTTTTTGTTTATTCTACAACAGGGAGGAAAGAAGACACTGTCGGAGAGTGCCTGGGCATCTCTGAATTGGTGTAAGGATACCGAAGAGCAATCAGACGATTTAATCCTATGGTCCAACAGCCCATCGAGACCAGTTTTGCAGGCGGTATTTCTGAAACGGTGAGCCCTGAGGCTGGCTGACAATCCAAGCTCAGTTCGCATTTAAATGGACACAACCCTCAGCATTGTCTGTGAACCAGAGTAAGATTTCACAACACCCAGAGATGACCAAAGCATTTACACAACCTCTAATTTTTGACATTTTCCACTTCCCTCCCAAATTGTGATATGTGAATCCTATTTTTATTCCTTCTCTGGTTTCTTTGGTTCTTAAAATTGATGCTTAAAATAATTTCCTCATTAATGGGAGAGAAAAAAATGAAAAAAGAAGAAACTCTCCAATGAATACTTCCTAGCTAGATTCAGTCAAATGGAGTTATGAGAGCCTGATCGTGCAGGACACCTTTCAGCATCCTTTGAAGGATACTTAGAGGCATGGTTTAGAAGGGCTGTGATCTCTGAGTCATAGTTGTGCCCCGACAGAGACAGCAGGACGGCGCTTTTAGTGGGGTGTTCCAAGAAAGCAATGGCCAGTAGGAGAGGTATCTGTCTGAGGTTGACAGCAGAGAGTGGTGGATGGGACTATCATAGGTCGGACAAGGGAGGTGAGCAGGGCAACTCAGTGGATTACGTAGGACCCCACCGTTAGAGCCTCCCTATCCATCACATCTTTACCTTTGGTTTTTGGCCACTTCCCGAACACAGCCTGCGCTGCCAACAGTTAGTGGAGGACATCCCAGGGACGCACACAGACACTGACTTCTGGAAGTTGTGGTGGCAGCAAGACCAGGCTAGGTTTCAATCAGGCCATTCAAGTCTCAATGGAAAGGTTTTTTTGTTTTGTTTTGTGGGTGGGTTTTTTTTTGTTTTTTGTTTTTTTTCTGCTAGATAACACATTCATACCAACTGAACAGGAAGCAGACAAGTTCAGTTCAAGTTCAGCTTCTACCCCACCCCTTCCCTGTGCCATGGTTTAAGAGAGGCTGCAGGACCTAAACTTAGTTTCACATTACACCCACACAGACTTTGACTCCATTGTAAAGCGAGGTCAGCAGACAGCGTATAAAACATAAGATACAAATCAGCATTCTTGGGGATGGACTGCCAGATCTAATCACCGGCACATTCTACCTCTTGGGATTGTAATCTCTGGCTCACCTCCGCTGCCTGTCCCAGATGGTTGGAAGGTGGGGAGTGCAGGACCAGGCCCTTCTAATTCACAGCCAGAGGATGCTTATCACATTCTCAGTGACACACAGTCTGAAGTGACAGTGTGACAGCAAAAGCAGATGGGAGTCATGGTTTTAGTCATTTCCCATATTCCTCCATTTTTTACAAGCCAAGAAGACTGCTGATGATATTTGAAATGAGATGTCAGTGACCAGCAGGGATGTCATTCCAACAGTAATGATGGAATAAGGGTGAATGAGGCCAGCTGATCAATAGTCAAGTCACACACATGAGAAAGAGAAATGGCAGCAAAGTATAAGGAAGATTGCACGTACTTGTATTTGATGAGACTGCAGCATTTCAAAGCTTCCCGATGCAGAAAAGGATTTCCGTGGCCAAATAAATTTGAGAAAAACTGGATTAAACAAAGACTGATTTCTTTGCACAGGATTTCTCAGAGCTTTAGCATGCTATTACATGTTGCAAATCTTCAAGAAGCAACTGCACCATAAAACTCTTTTCTTATGGACCTTATTGACATTTCTTGGGATGTGTGCTCATTTGATAAATGTTAGACAATCACTAGATTTGCCTGGTGTCTATACAATGTGAGACTTTAAGAAAATAATCATTGACATTTCTTCCAGTTCCATTAGTTTAGGTTCTGCTATTTATCCAGGTAATGATAGTGCTAAAGAAAAAAACACATGGCATTAGAATAACTGATCCAAGAAATGGGGGAATGATATGAAGCAACTAAACTTTGATCTACTAATTGATCAGCACACCATCATCTGAATAATGTCAGTGCTTCCAAAACAGAAAGTAATTTCTGGGAAGTACTAAACATGGTTAAGCAAAGACTTGCGGATGTAAAAGAACCTGGGAGAAATTGCTAATGAAATTTTGATTTGTTTAATCAACTTATATGTAGCTTCAGAAAAATTATGTGGCTGATAAAAGGTTATAAAGGGGAATGTGATTAGTACACTATTCCCAATAATAGCTACTTCCTCATTAGCTCATGTATTAAGATGCTTATTTCCCTTAAATCATCACTGACATTTCATTCCAAGTATCAGCAGATACAGTCTTTTTGACTTATGTTTCCCCATGCAATAATACAGAAAATAGACTATCCCTGAGATTAAAAAACAAAGGCCCATGTACATGCTTTGTAATGTGCTTCTAAAAACTTGAAATCTACAAAAAGAAATATGAATAAAATAGCAGACTTTAAATGATAATGAAGTCTTCTCTTCCAAAGAAATGGGAAATTATTTTAATTCTCCTTGCAAAGAAGTATTTTCAAAAACATAGACCTGAATATTTTCTAGAGTTTTTTTCCTATTTAATATGTTGCAAACTGAGATAGAAAAGCCTTTAATGTAAGCATTATTACATTAACTATTTATGTAAGCTGTTAAATTTTAATTAGGCAAATTTGCTTCATCTCTGAAATATAAATATGCTTATATATTTAGTTCCTAGTACAATGGTGTGAGATTGGGGGATGGAGAGTGAACTAGAATGGCTGGCTGTGAATTTTTGTTGTTATCAAAAGCAAATTCCTAGGAATTTTCAAACTCATTCCATGGTATCTTAGAACATGGAAGTCTGACTGTCACACACACACACACACACACACACGTGTGTGTTTGTATGTATATATGTGCATGTGTATATATGTATAGTTTTATATAGAGATGTGTTATGTGAATATATATATTCTGCTCCTTAGTTTTTCCACTTAAACTTTATTGAAAGTCAGGCTGAATCAGTTCATATAAAGCTGCCTCATGAAATTTTTTAAATGGCTGCTTAATATTTCATTCCTTGGGTATTTCAGTTTACCTAACTGGTTGTCTGTTTTTGGACATTTAGATTTTATTGGCTTTTATTTTTGTTTTGGCCATTACAGAAATGGGATCACAAATATATCTGTAAATACTTAAATGTTTCTGAGTATGCCTCTATGATATCTTCCTGAAAATAGAACTGCCAGGCCAGAGTCTGTGCATTTTTAAGTTCACTAGATATGTTAAATGTTTTCATGTCAGAACCAACCACACTTCAGGGGGCCTAATTCCCCTCTTTTGTATCTCGCTCTATTTCTGGGCTCCAGCCTCTTCCATTGGCAAGTACCACAATATTAAATTACTATAACTTTAAGGTAGGCTTTATTTGCTCTAGGGCTAGTTTTTTTTTCCTTATTCCTTTTGATTCTGAATTGTCCTGGCAATTCTTTCAAGTTCATTTTCTCATAGGAACTTTAGAATGGGCTTGAAGATCTGAAAACTTAGGGAGAATTAATACCTTTATGATATGGAATTTTCCATTCAAGAATAGGATATGCCACTCTTCTACTTCTTTTATGTTTTCAGTAGAATTTTGAAATTTTATTTATGTAGGGCTTGCATACTTTCTTTTTTGTTGTTGTTATTCCTAGGTGTTTTATCGCTTTCTTTTTATTGTAAATGGGACATTTCCTCCCAATATATTTTCTCGCCAGATGTGCAAAAAAATTCTTGATTTTAGTCTATTAATTGTAAATGTCTTTCTTAGTTCTCTTATTAATGTTAGCTTTTCAGTTGATTATCTTGAATATTTCAAGTAAATGATCACATCATTTGCAAGTAACCATCACTTTATCTCCTTCTTTCTAATTTTATACCCTTAATTTCTTTAATTTCTTTAAGTTCATTGATTAGTATCTCTAGAACAATAACAACAACAGAACATTTTAGACTCCATTGCCCACTTGTAGGCCAAATTCCCTAACAGTATCTCATTAGTGAATATCTAGGTGGTGGATTACTGTTGCCTTTCCTCTCCAAAAATGATGTCTCACTGTCCTGATACTCCTCTTTTCCAGATAACTTTGCAGTTTTCCCTAAATTGTTTAGGCAAAACAGTTTTGGCAGATTACATGTAAAGCTCATGTTTCCATAGTGAAAGTACAAATCTTAGAGTTCCAAGAAGCTAGAGAAAACCTGTGGCACTTTTGAAACATTCTATGGGATTTTAACACATCTCCTTTATTCCTCAGTTGCTCTGATGCCTATGTGGAGTGGTGAAACAGAGAGTTGCTAGTGTAACAAGATAATCAACTGAGAAATTATTTTCTGTTGTATTCTCAGAGATAGAAGAAGAAAGTGTTTTTTCCATCTCCATCTTTTTTTTCCAAGGATTTTATTTATTCATTAATTTTATTTTTATTTTTTTTGAGATTTTATTTATTTATTTGACAGACAGAGAGAGATAGTGAGAGAGGGAACACACGCAGGGGAGTGGGAGAGGGAGAAGCAGGCTCCCCACTGAGCACGGAGCCCGACGACGCGGGGCTCGATTCCCAGGACCTGGGATCATGACATGAGCGGAAGGCAGATGCTTAATGACTGAGCCACCCAGGTGCCCCTATTCATTTATTTTAGAAAGAGAGAGAAAACATGTGAGGGGAGGGAGAGGGGCAGAGGGTAAGGAGCAGAGGGGGAGGGAGAGGGACAAGCAGACTCCTGCTGAGCACAGAGCCCATGTCGGGGTTCAATCCAATCTCATGACCCTGAGATCATGACCTGAGCCGAAATCAAGAGTTGGATGCTTAACTGACTGAGCCACCCGGGCGCCCCTTTCCATCTCCATCTTAAGCCATCTTAGCCAAGCTTGAGACCCAAGTCTGGTCTTCCTTACCACAGGAAGTAATTTGTGACTTTGGTATTCAAGGGTGAAAATAGGTGATGTGAAGCCCCTGAAGACAGTTCTTCATCCAGGTTTTGTTTGGGAATTTACACTCATTAAGAAAGGCTGACATTGAGTTTCAGGTAAAGGAAAAAACCTGCCCTGCCGTGGAGAGGACGAGTAACCCAAGACTGGGAAGAGATCAATTTCAGAAGGGCCTTCCCTCCAATAACAAAGATTCATGCTCGGCTTGCATGCAGCACATGATGGAGAAGGGCAATGGCTGTCTTAGCCCAATTTTCTATAAAGCAGAGCTTGGGACAAAGATTAAGGTGATCAAACTTTATTTGAGAGTTGCCAGTCCAGGGCAGTGAAGGTAAGGGGAAAAGGAGAGGAGGCATGGAACATGTGAGACAAGGCAATGCAGCTGGTTACCAACTGAATAGCACTTCAGAAGCCATGAAGACAGAGAGAAGGTTGCTCAGCAGGCGTGTTCACTTGGCATGAGGGTCTTCTCCGGTGAGGTTTGCAAGGAGGAATTGCACCTTATAGCCATCCACAAGAACCATAAAAGACAGGTCATTGGTCTTGGCTCCCTCTCATTTCCCATTTCTCATTGGTCAAGGTTCACCTCAAAGGGACGTAACTCCCCTGAACTTTTGCATTTCACCACCAGCCAGCCCACTGATGGCCCTCAGGAAATCCTATCCTACGTCCTGCCAGATGGCATATCATCCAAGTCTGAAATAGTGGGGCAATGAGGTTCCGACAGGACACCAGCCAAGTGAGACAAGGGAGGAGGCAACTGGGAGGTTCTGAAAAATCATACAAGGTCTGTGCTCCAATAGAGAGGAGGCCAAGCCCCAAAGCAGCACTGTTTATAAAGACAGTTGCAAGCAGGCTTCAAAGTCTCATTGCAGGTCCACGTGTGATCCCAGGCATCCAAAACTTGACTGCTCAGAGACTGGAAGCTCAGAGTCAGATCTGATTTTTTTAAAGTAAAGCAATGTGACATCGCTTCTCATTGACATGTGTTATTAACAATACTAGGAAAAACGTAGCGTAATCACATAACATATAGCAACTGCTCATTTTACTAATCCAAATTTCTTCCAAATTCATTAACTTTCCCAAAATTTTGTCTAAGTCTACTGACAAAGAATTTTGTTGACATTTCTCACTTGGAATTTGAAAGGAGGGAGCAAAAATATCATGAACTTACCTGTGTCTGTTTCTATCCTCACCTTCACTTAACTTTGAGAAGTTACTCCTGCTTTCTAAAGAGCAGTGACTTAGTTCACATTCCACCAAGAACTTAATACATACAAGATATTGTATTAAACATTGTCACTTACATTATTTTATTTGATCCTCATAACAATCCCTTGTGGTAGTAATAATAGCCTACATTTTATAGACTCAAAATGTAGAAACCAGAGTCTTAGAGAGATTGAATTGTTCAAAGTCACTTTACTGGTAAAATAGCAAAGACAGATCTTGGAGAAGACACAAGAACCAAAAATAATAAATCATTAATGTTCATGAAAATATCAAAGTCAAGAAAACACTAAGAACTACATAAACTATTTTCATTTACCTACTATGAACCTTAAGAAATAGTTAATACCTTTATGAATCTTAAGAAAAATTAATAACTTTGTACCCATATGTCATTAATCATGTGAGACTCTTTTTCCCTCTCAGTGAGACATTAGCATTATTTTTTTTAAATAGAATTAGCACTAAGTCACAGATTTTTTAATATTCTAATTAATAAATCCATCACCTGGGGAATTCAAATGTACATCACAACCAGACTCGGGAATTGAAATTTTAGAATTTGATCAAGTTTAATGTTCCTCATTTGCTGCAGATAAATCTGGCATTAAGTGAAACAACCATGTCTCTTCAGCATGCCTCCCTATTTTTCAGTATTTATTGCATAAGTACTTTGTGTCATATTATGGGCTTGATTGAAAATATTCATCATTATTGGATATGATGCTTAAAATGGGGATTTGTTTTCTTTTTTCACGTTTGCTTAGAAAGGGCAGTCACAAACACATGAATGGATCTGAGCATAACAATGAATCATAGAACACAATGACTATCATTAATATTTAGCACAAGTGGAGCAGGTCCATTTGCATAATTACCTACCATCATTTTTGTCTTGCAACTTTGACATAACACAGAGCAGTCACTGGAATGTTTTTGTTTTTTGTTTTTTATTTTAGAAAATGTCTTCAACTGTAATAAGAACGTCTTGGAACTGGCTTAGAGATGCCCTTCAGAGTAGAGCATTTGACCTTTCAGAAAGCAAGACAGGATTTTCATTTTTATATGGGTAAGTCTGAGAAAATGACTGCATTATTCGTCAGCACCAACTCTATCACACTTCTTGCTCAACTATCGAAGGTTTTGAGCAAACACAGATAATGTATTAAATTCAGCATATTGTGGGGTGCCTGGGTGGCTCAGTCTTTAAGCGTCTGCCTTCGGCTCAGGTCATGGTCCTGGGGTCCTGGGATCAAGCCCCGCATCGGGCTCCCAGCTCGGCGGGAAGCCTGCTTCTCCCTCTCCACCTTCCCCTGCTTGGGTTCCCTCTCTCTCTGTGTTTCTCTCTGTCAAATAAATAAATAAAATATTTTTTTAAAATACAGCATATTGCTCTGTCCCAAATCCATAAAAAGAGTATTCACTTGAAGCAATTTATGCCATATCGTCCAAACACACACAGAAAACCCAACTCCTCTCTGGTCCCAGGGTCCTGATGCGTTTGTGATAAAGCAAGGAATCTGCTTCTTTCTTTTTTAGTTTTCTGATGAGTATTTACCATGAATGGTATGGAAACAAAGAACGTAAAAAACAAAGACAATAAAGTTCTTGAAATACAGAATCAAAAGCCTCTTTGTGATCATTGCCTCGATGGAACAGCCAGGGTGATTTTTCTATAATATAAATCTGATCCCATTACTCTCCCGATTAAAGCCATTTGATAGCTTCCCACTTCTCTTTTCTAGCCAAATCCCAGCTTATTTCTGGCCATAGGCCTTTGAATGACGATTCTAGCCCTTCTGCCTACCTGACATCCCACAGTGCACCTGCATCTTTCTTACTTTTGGTCCTTGGCGTTACTTTTGGTGTTTCCCATGCATCCAATGCCCTTTCCCCCACCTCACTTGTTGAGTCTCTGCTTCTGCAGGTCATGGCTTAGATGTTACAGTCTTCTGGATGTCTTGCATGAGCTTTCTCCTCTATGTGCTTCCCAAAAAGTGTCCTCTATGAAATACAGCATAATCCGGTAGCATATAGACTTTCTTGTCTGTTTCCTTCTCATTCTCTCCCTATAGACTGTAAGCCTCTTGAAGACAAGAACTGGCAGTTGCAGCATGTTATAACCCCAGGGTCTGGCTTAATGCCTCAAATAGAGTAGCCTTTCATTTATTGAGTGGATGAATGAAAATCTTACCAACCTCAAACTAGCTATAAGTGATTAATGTGTGACAGGGCAACTTTTTTTATTGTTATTAATCTGTGACAGACAAATTATATGCTATTAAAATCTCTGCTATTTTTAATCAGATATAAGCTGATTTGCTTGGCTGATTTGGAGGATGAACGGTTGAGTATTCCTCTCCCCAGACTCCCATGGACTGAAGTAGGATTAGGTATGTGACTTTGAGACGTTATTTCACCTTTCTGTGCCGGAGTGTCCTCAACTGTAAAATGAAGATGCTTACAAATGCTTCCTCACGGTGTTGTTGGGAAGATGAAATATTTATAAAGCATGAATGATGCTCAGCGCTGGGCCAGGCAGAGTAAAAATACCATAAATGTTTGCCATGGTAATTAGTGCTTGTTGAGCCCAACTGACTGCTGGTAACTTATGTTTTATTTGGAGGTTTTCATCTAGACAATTATCTTACCATCCTTTCTCCTCATTTCCTCTTCAATGAAATGACAGCATTGAAACAGACCCTGTCTGAGGTACTTTCAGCTCTAAAACTGCTTGTAAAATGTGTGCAGAGAACTGTGCATTTGTAATAACCCAGGGTGAAAAGGTGGGCAGGGTGGGAGAGGGGGATGGAAGGTGGCAAAGATGGATATAAAGAACAAGGAAGGAGTCAGTTCTGAAACAGTTTCCAAAGCACAATTAAGGGGAAACAAAGGCGGGAAAGATGGTCAAACGAACAAACAAAAAACATGGCGTTTTTATTTCTTCCTGTCAACTGTTTCAGATACCAGAGAGGAGATGCTCCCCATAGTAACTTTTGCCTTTGTATATCCCTAAGGCCAGTTCTATGCACAGAAGCAGAGGAGAGCATCGCTGATCTCTAGTCTCACCATGGAAGGAGCAGAAGAGAACCTAAATTGTGGAACTTACAAAACCACGATCTAATTAAAGCCGAGTCATTAAGGATTGCATTTGGCTGCACAGGATAGAAACCAACTGGAGCAGCTCAAACATACAGGATGCTATCGCTTTCATTTTATAAGGACACTAAAGGTGAACGGTCAAGGCTGAGATAACTGTTCAGGGAACCAAGCTCCTCCTATATCATGCTCTGTCACCCTTAACTTGTGACCTTTGGCTTTATGATCACAAGATTGCTGCCGCACCTTCGGGTATAAAGCTGTCATTCCAGGTAGGAAGAAGAGGGAAGGGCTGAGGACAAGAGACACACACCAGCTGACATTTTCCCCCTTTTATTAGAAAAAGTAGTATGATTTCCTGGAAGCTCCACCAGTAAGCTTTCTTTTGCATTTGATTGGCTAAAAGTGGGTCCTATGGTCCTTCTGCTCCTTCCATGATGAGACTAAAGTTGCAAGTAATTCTGGGTTCACTGCCACTCTAAACCAAAGCATGGAATTCTTTTACCAAAGAAGATAGAGAGAAAAGATGTGGTATAAGGAACTAGCATGTCCACCACTTGCCTCCTAGTCAATAAGATAAATTAGGCCTGACTAGCACACAACGAAACATATACTATATGTGTTAATTTGATGGCAGCTGAAAGTAGATTAAGAGACAACACTCTTACGTTGCTTAGAAATTAAGCAGGTCTAACCTGCCCTCCCCTTCTACCCCTTGGTCTCCCTTCCAACTCCTGCCCTTTGCCTAAAAAGAAAGTTTTGTTTGGCACATCAAAAAATCTATTACCACTGAGCCAAAAACTTTGCAAATACATCTATATGTCATGTTATCTAACATTTTTCAAGTTAACAACTTTCAAGTTTTTCTACTCATTTCATCAGATCTTCATAGCACATTTCTATGTTAAATTTGTCACATTGTTTCTCAATTTCTCTTTGCCTTCTACCACTATTCTGAGGGCGAGAGAAGTAAATGTGTCCAATCCTTAGGTCCCTAGAGATTCCAGATTGTGGTTTACCGCAAGTACTTCTGTATCTTTTCAATAGCTTGTGATACATAGTTTAAAATACAGGATGGCTCAGCATAGACAATGCACAGGATATATAGAGGAGATCTCTGGAATTAAAAATACTCTGTTGACTTTAAAAAGAAAAGAAGTGAGAAAACATGAAAGTCAACAAGTTTCCGATGTGTAGACACGCATCTAACTCAAAATATTTGTACAAGTTATCTAGGAGATACTCAAAATATAACCAGAGGAGATAGTCCTAAATATCTAAGGCTTTAAATTTTCTAAAACAAGAAAATACCCAGGAAACTGAAAGCCAGAGTTCTTGTACCAAAAATTGCCTTTCAACTCAGAAAGTCAAAATAACATCATGAAAACAGGAAAAAGGCTTGGTGTAATCAGCTGAAAGGTAAGAAGAGAATCTGCCAGCTTACCCTCATATTTGGGGTCATTGATCATTTCCAAATAATTTAAGCAAAATTTCCTGTGCAGATCAGATTCTCTGGACTTCAGGGATTATCCAACAGGCTTCAAGTGTTTCTTTACACAATCAAGAAAATTATGTGAAGAGTGAAGAGGTGATAATCACATAGTAACTAGATCAGGATTTTAGCCTAGGAATAAGGCAATATATTTTATCATTGTTGCAAATCAGTTCCAATAATATAGGTAAAAGTTTCAGGTGGATAAGAAGACAAGCAACCATAAAACCAGAGTTTGAGACCTGGACAGACACAAGTTACAAAACCATTCAAACCACTCCTAGTCAGTCTATACCAAGATACACATCCTTGAGCACAAGAGATGTGCTCTGACCTCATGCCTTCAAGGACAAAGAATTGTTTGCTCTTGTTTTTGTTCTTGCTGTTGCTGTTGTTGTTGTTGTTTATTAACCTTTGAATGTTCTCTTGGATTGCTTGCTAAGTACCACGTTTTTAGTTTCTCATTCCATATTCTGGAGGCAAAGTGTATCTGCCATGAAAACATAATTAGCTAAGTTCCAGGATCAGTTAAAGAAACTAATAACACATTTGTCCAATGCACATGCCCGTATGGCTGGTTGAAACCAGCACAAAGGAAATCATAGAGCTTACTCTGTTAATACAAGTAGGAAAAAACAAACAAACAATGGGAGCTAACAGTTAAGCCACTAGCCTATTGGAAAGGATACATTTAAACAGGACCAAAAGAAATGCCAATCAGTGAGAATAAAAATCTGAAACCATTTGACAATTGGCTGAAAAAACCAGAATATACCAGTATGTGCAAATGATAGACTCTCTCCTTGCACCTTAACCAGATTCCCCCTCGAAAATATAACAAGGTAAATTTTAAACCCCACATCAACATCAATTCTCTGCTGCCAATCTATTGATTCTCACTGTGAAAGAGAGTATTCACTACATTTCCCAGGTTTCTTTGCAGTGAGGTAGAAATCATAGGACTGAGCCTCCACCAATGGGGAGGTGAGTTGAAGTGGTATGTCCCTGCTGGTCCAAGGCAATTAAAATGTTTGTGAGTTGTCCACACTCCCTCTCTGCTATCCATGTGGCTGAAAGCCAAGCCCTCCAAGATGACAGAGCTTCAAGATGAAAGCCGCCCAGATCCCTGAGTCTGTTGGAAGAGAGGCTCTGAGCACACCTACCTGACTTGTCTCATCCTCTGTCAAGAGCTGGACAGAATTGAATTGCAATTAGGTTTGAACGTACTTAAATGGGTTCTCACATTTCTCTTCACTTAAAGGAATAAATGGTCACATTGGTGAAAGCACAAATCTCCTTTTCTTTTTTTTTCTCTCTTTTTAAGGAAAGAGCAAAAGAAGCCAACAATTTGGCAAGTGAAAAAACAGATTAAATGCCTTTTGTCCTAAAACGATTGAACAATAATAATTTCTTCTTTTGATGACTTAATAGCATGACTGGTCATATATATTTAAAAAAAATATTCCATTAGTTCATTCAGCAAATATCATTAAACCCCACTGAGCGTCAGCCAGCGTTCCAGGCATTCGGCACACGTCAGAGAACAAAACAAAGGCCCTGCCCTGAAGGAGCATGCATTTCTGCCAGTGGTCAAATTATCTTAAATCAACTCCCCTTTTAAAATTTTTTCTCTTGATTAAATACTTTAAGAAAGAAGCTATTTCTCCACCAGTTCAAATTTTATGCTCAGTATAATCTTTATCAAATGGCATTATCCACCACGTTTCTACCTCCGAAGAGAAATCTTGCTAAATGTGGGTACCTCTTGATTTTCTATGAAATCAGAACTTTGGCTTAGAGTGGTTATAACCATTTGTATTTTCTGACCAAAAAGTCTTTAAAAGCGAGTGCTGTTGTTGGTTCCCATAGGTGTTCTTTTCCATGAAGATGTGATAGGATCCCATGTTGTCAAAGAAATTGAAACAAGTAAGGAGTTTGGGAGATTAGTTATGTGCTTTCCTTGTGGGCATTTGAAGAAGGAAAGGGAAGACGGTTCCCACTGTAACACACTCCTGTGCACATGACTATCAAACCTGGCAGGTCACATTTTAATGTACTTAATAACTTCCTCATGTTCTCAATCCTGTTACCAAACTTGCGTATCTCTTTCAATATGGACGGATTCAAATGACCTGGCAGGTGAGTTCACGTACATGAAATTGGCTGTCTAGTAAGACTGGAAATCATAGACTTGCTCTTGACCTCAAATGGTAAGTCCTCAGAGACATTTTTGCGTTACTTCAAAGTTCAAGAAAATGGATAAAAGCAATAGAATCATTAACACTACAGATAATCCAGAATTGGGTACCTGATCTTTTGAGGCACATTACTACTTGACTTTATTTGTATAGGTTAATATTAAGATTAGGAAGCTATTGAATTCAGACGATGCATGTTTATATATATATGTGTGTGTGTGTGTGTATGTGTTTTCCTGGGGATTGTGGCAGAAAGTAGATATTGGAGGAGGTGATGGAGGGAAGCAAAGGTGGAATGCTGTAATATTAATAATATTCTCCAGTTATGGGTGTTTACTGTATGCCAGATACTTTATTTCTGCTATCTCATTTAACCCTAAACATTTCTCACTTTTTAGATGAATGAACAGGAGAAAAGTTAAACCTCAGAGAAATTAAACAAGCTCTGGACTCTAAAGCATCTAGCTAATAATTGACAGGGCTGGTATTTGAATCTTGGTCTGACACGATAGCCAATATACTTTCAAATAGGCCATCAATCCTTGCATTGCAAGCTCATCTGGGCCAAGATAATTCCCACAAAAGAGAACACAAACCTGGGCAATTGGTCATGGTTGCCTAAGGATATAGACTTTTGGCGAGACGAGGGTTAAAGGTAATGTCACTCTGTAAGGCTAAGTGACAGGCAAACTTACAAGGTGGTGGAAGAATAATCAAGCACTACAAAGTGTCCAAACAGGAGACTCAATGGGATAGAATTGAATAAAACTTGAGTCATTATTGTTATGGCATAACTCTTGGAACCTCCAACCTCCTTAAAACAGCATCTTATTCTCCTTTCTAAAGAAGCCCCACATCTGCATTGCTCTGAGTTCAAGGCTTTCCTAGGGAGTCCAGAGGTAAAAACAGACCCCTCTTTTCATTTGAATTCCAGCATTTTAATGGGAACCTAAACCTGCCCAACAGGTTCCGAAGATGTAAAAAGCCCAGCAACAGCAGGACCCTTGACCCCATTTTTAAACCCCTATTCAAAATAACCCTCATCCTTGCCTTTCCCTTGACACTCATAGGAAAAGGTAGCTGCAGATCCTCTATAGTAGATAACTACTCTCTGCTATCCAAGAAGCTGGGATGAGCTCCCATACCAGAAGGTTGACTTTTCTACAGCATTCATTAGAATTTAAAGGACCAATTAATTATCATCCTCTCTCTAGGTTTGTAACAAACTGAGAAACATACACAAGATTCAAAGGAAAGATCAGAAGGGGGGTTTTATTGCTGGTGGATCTGGACTGGGAACAATATTTGGACCCAGTGCCAAAGAGGCTTAGTAATTAATATAAAGCCTCACCAAGTACACTGATTTTCCAGACCAGGCTGCCCTACCAGCAGAAACTTCCCAGGAACTTCGACAGATGGAGAACCTTTCCACCCCTTGGCAGGGCACCTACAAGGGGAGAGGGCAGAAGGGGCGGCCACCTGCATACCACAAGTGGCCTCTGCCCCCCATATCTCCCTTGACCAGATGGTCATGGGTGAATAATTGTCATATTCTGGCTACTTCACCAATTAGATAAATCCCTCTTCCTCCCATGGGTGGAGTAAGTAATGGAGAAAAAGGCCAAAGTTTAGTGCCTGGGTACTCAAAGTGTATCCTTGGGCTAGCATGATGACCTGAAAGCTTCTTGGAAATGCCCCCATCCTTACTGAATTACAATCCATGTTTTAACAAAGTCCCTGGGTGAGTCATATACACGTGACTGTTTGAGAAGTGGTGCTTAACCGAAGTGCTGTCCCAGAAATCCCAGGACAGGGCAAAAGCATTTCTCAAACAGAACCTTAAGTGAGGTGGCCAGGGTGGCCAAAGGCCATCTTCAACACTTCATAGTGAAGTGATGTCATAGTGTATCATCACTTGAGGCAGGTAACATAGGATTTTTAACAAATATTAGGAATTTTAAACTAGAGCTAGAGTTTCAATTGCCTCGAACTAAATGAATTAAGTAAGTTCCTGATCTGTCTCTAGTGGGCCTTTGTTGAGGCAAAGACAAGGAAGAGGTCAACAGAATATAATGATTGCATTTCTTCACTTAAAAGCCCTCAGTTTCAAACATTTTAAAAACTGAGAATCACTATCAATGGAAGGATCTAAAAGAAAATTCCTGCTTCGTGTCCATCATTTGGAGAGTTCTTGTGTCCAATTTCTGGCTTCAGTGAATCCATACCATGTGTTTATTTTATAGGCAGCTTAGAGTTGGACATAGTCTTGATGGTGGGGTGCCTGAGTGGTTCAGTCAGTTAGCGTCAACTCTTGATTTCAGCTCAGGTCATGATCTCAGGGTTGTGAGATCGAGCCCCGCCCTGGGCTCACACACTGAGCATGGAACCGGCTTAAGATTCTCTCCTTCCCTCACCCTCTGCCCCTCTCCCAACCTCTCTAAAAAAAAAAATTCTCTTGATGGCAAGTTCAGTGCTTATTGGCAGATTTTATCATATATAAGTGAACCTCAATTATTTACTCACTTCTTTAATAATCCAAATATTTCATTTAACTTTCTATCCCACAGCATGTTCAGAAATGCTATCAGTTTTGTGACTTTCACATATAACCATAACCAAAGAGTAATTTTAACCATGTTTTTGGGTCTCTCCCTCTGATGCTAATGGAAAATTCTTGCCAGCAGGAGGCTCATCCCATGGCCGTGATCTGCCCTGTTTGAAACATTTCAATCTCAGCTTGCAAGGGTTGTTTTTAGAACTCCTCTCAGGGCTTAGCGGAAGACACCCTGCTTTGCCAACAACGTAGTCTACTCTCTTTCCTCTAGTCTGTACTCCTTGGGAGCTATTGATACTTCTTCCTGACCATCGGTGGCATAGAGTAATAGACGGGAGGATCAAGTCTTCATGGCTGGTGCTGCCTATTAAAGAGAGAGAGAGATTGGAAAGAGTGTTTAGTTGATAAGAAAGGAAATCTCTAACTCTTGCTACCCAGAACTGAACTGGTATAAACTGGCACATTCAAAAGAAGCTGTTCAGTTTACTTAACATTCCTCTCAGTTCCCTGTTAAGTGTTCAAAACATTCTGATATTGCTTATGGCCCTTTCCCACACAGTCTGATGAAAACCAGTTGATAGCAGGGTGCCAAATATCATATGATATATAACTTTTTTTGGTAATAGTATATATTTACACAGAACCTGTTAGCATATCACCGCAAGGCATTTTCGCAATAAACTATTTTAGAAGCACACTGGAAAAAGAAGATGAATATGTAATTTTGATTTATTAAATGCTCTTTCTTCTTAAAATGAAAATGTCAAAGGCCCAGATTATCTGGGGGAGAAAAATCATTTTCCATATGTGCTGTTCACTCTGTGTCAACTTTTCTTTGTTCTCAGACAAATTTCACCTTGGAAGCCCTCTCGGCATAGCACAAAGAAAATTTTGTATTTACTCACCAATTATCTGATTTATTATATCAATACAGTCTGTTTGGATAACACAGGGTCCAAAGAGTCTTTTGAATGGTGATTTGAATCAGTACTCAGGAAACTAAAGGCATGCCGTGAACTTGAATAAGTGGAGTGCGGTACTACATTATTTGTATTAGTTGTCTGGGTATTTCTGGGGAATGTATCCTTTTCCATTTCATCTCTCGTATAAAAGAAGTTAAGTCACCTATGCCAAGCTTTTTTAAAGTGTAAAATGATTGCTTATTATACTGAGATAATTTTGTATAGAGAGAACACTATTTTTAGCAATAGTAACGAATGCTAATGGTCCATCTTCAAGTACTTTGAGATAATGTATTTCACTTGTCTTTGAGCAGCTACTTCACTGAAGCTGTTACATAGTTTACTGCCATTTCTTGCTGGCCTTTGTAAGCAAACATTGTTATCATGGTTTCATTTAACTATACATTTGACAAAAATACCCTCCAAAGAAAAAGCTATTCTTATTGTAGCCAAGTCCATTTATGATAATAACTAACTATTATTAGTGATGTCAGAGGAATAATGCAGAATGTTATGTTTGAGCAGAATTTTATTATAGCTTACTAAGGGGCGTACGTCCATTTTCTCATTTGTTTTTCACAATAATGCTGTGAGATAAGCAAGTTGGGTAGCACTATTCCTATTTTTTTTTTTTTTTTTTTTTTTTTTTACTGTTTGAGAAACAAGCTCAGAGAGGTGATAGAATCAGCCCAAAGTCATACAGTTAATGATAGATTTGGACAAAACCCCAGGTCTTCTGGCTCCTTGTCCAAGTCTATGGGGTTGTGACAAAGGCCCAGGGAGACATTTCTCACATGATGATTGCAAAAGCCCTAGAGAAATTAAAACATTCTGGTTCTGCTTTGGAAATTTCCTAACCAGATTACCATGGAATCTTCTTTAAGATAAAGTAGATGTGTCAGAAAAAGGAAATTTTGTAATTCTTATGTAACCTTTTAACATATACACAAGATGAGACTCATTATAACTTAGAAAAATAATACCTTAGACTTATGCAACCTTTTATATTTCACAAAGTAATTATAGATATGTTACATCATTTAATGTTTATGATAATCCTATTGTTCGATAGAGCAGATGGAGAAACTGAGTCTCAGTGTGATTAAGTCATTTGCCCAATGTTTCCAGGTGGCAGAGGTAGGGCCAGAACCCTGATACTCTAATTTCAAGGATGATGATCTTTTCATTGTCCCATAGCTTGTTATCACCTTATAAAAGGGGGAGCCTAATAGAATTAATTAGGCTTATGGTCCTGTTCTGTGATTTTACTTATCCCTTCTACTCAGATCTTTCTTGTGCCACTAGGCGACAATCAAACACCTTGTAACAAAGTTGATAGCATGAAAAAGTTCAGCAAGGGAAAATAATCCTGTAGGTAGCCCTCCAAAGGGAGTGAGCTACTAACCATATTTTTAGTCCTCTGCTCTGAATTGTCATGGCTTTCTACTCAAAGTTCTTCCTTGAATCATACTGTGATAGACATTTTGCTATACTGTTTTTGGAGATGGCCCAAATCTCACACTCATTTGATAGGGGGATTCAGAATCTTAATTCCTAAATATCTTATGAATTAATTTTCACTGACAACCCCATTAAAAATGCCTGATTTGGGGGCACCTGCGTGGCTCAGTCGGTTAGGCGACCAACTCTTGATTTCAACTCAGGTAATGATCTCAGGGTCCTGGGATTGAACCCCACTTTGGGCTCCATGCTCAGCGGGGAGTCTGCTTGAGGATTCTCTCCCTCTGCCCCTCCCCCCTGCTCATGTATGTTCTCCCACTTTCTCTCTCTCTCTCAAATAAATAATCTTTTTAAAAAATGCCTGATTTGGAAAAAAAAAATGGTACTTGAGAAAGATTATCACAGCCTACGTTCAAGCTTCATTTCTTCATTTGTTTTTCTTTAGTCCTCAAATGTGGTCTGTGACAATTTACAGCTGATAACAGTCTAAAAGTGATCAAGGAATATAACACATTCAAAATAACTTGTACCGTGCTCTAAAATAATGCAGACTTAGGCCATAAAGAGAAAATACTTGTATCTCAAGATATAGAAGGGGAAGTTTTCAGGCATTATCTTATCCATAAATAAGGGTTTGAGGCAAACAAGACATAATCAAAGAATGCAAAAAAGAATGTTTCAAATGTCTTTTCTGGCTTGTTTTCCAAGTAGTGTCAGCATGCAGAAAGAACATCTACTATACAGACGATAAACTTGTTAATCAGGTTCCTGCAATAAAGCTTATCTGTATGAGTACATGACTCATTCAAAAAATTCTAATGTAATAACCCTACATGTTAGTTTTATTTTCCCAGTAATCTTAGTTATCAATTTTACTGCTCTGTTTTTAACTGTCAGTATACAATGTGAAAAAAAAGTGGAGAGGGGGTTTGGAAAACTGTAACTTTCTTGAATCTTAAGGAATTTTATTATTAAATTTTCTCAAAACATTTTTCCCCCTCCTTAATGGTACCTGTTAGCTTACAGCCCTGTTAGTATTTGGTCTCATAGTATTCACTACCAGCTTCCAATCACATTCACAAGCAATTTGATTGCAAGATGATCCAGTTTTGGCAGGCTATGGGCTGCTACCAGCCTTACCTAAGCCAACCAGAGACCAAACTGTATATCTGGGAAAAAAAAATTCAAAGGAAAGCATATTCATTTCAAGAAGAGGTATTCTCAAATCTCTCAAAAGTTTTCTTCCATCAATCATCTATTCAATACTTTATTCAAGCATTCATTGAGCACCTACTATATGCCAGGCCAGCCTCAGCCTCAGAAATAGAATACTGAATTAACACCAATTTTGCCTTCTAGACCCTTCACCTCATCCCACACTGATACACCACTTTGCAAAGAGCTGCCAATCCAATGGAAGAGAAAACAGTTAATTACAATGCCATTTCATGAGCACAAATGGGAATATGAGCAGTAATATGATTAGAGCAAAATTAAGTTGAACTTGAAGTATGATCTTAGAATATTTAGAGATGTTCTATATCTAGAATATATAGAGAATTTATTTATATAATTTAGAATAAATAGGGAATTCTAAATATATTCTAATATTCTAAATTATTCTAAATATAAAATAACTATATATCTACATCTCTCTCTCTCTCTCTCTCTCTCCCTCTAGATATCTAGATATATATATATCTCCCCCTCAGGATTCCCAAAATGAAAGCTGTAAGTTTGTTCTACACTCTGTCCAGTCGTCAGTTTCTCCACCACCACTATGAAGCTAGTACCTTCATTTGAGAATTTCTCAGAAAAAAAAGATGCTAGTAGGAATCATCTTGAATGATGCATGGCTTAATATTTTTGTAACATTTCACCTGTAAAAATGTTTATTAATTTTATTTTTTGATGCAGAAAGCAGCCAAAAGCCAAGATCATTAGTTATTTTATTATATTTTCCTATTCTTTTAGGATGTTTAAAATTCCCTACATATGGCAAATTCTCTCCCTTTCCTAAGAAAATGAAGAAAGTTTAATTTAAAATTAAAATTATTTTATCTAAATGTGTTTTGTAATAACTCAATTTTGTTTGAAGACTGACATTCTTTTTTTTATGAGTTTTAATATGAGGTAAGAAATGACAGCAAGTGTGTGTGTGAGATCTTCTTATAAAAGCAAGAATGCCTGGTCTAACTCAGTGCCATGAAGAAAATACTTTCATCTGGGTAGTGAGCTTGGTTCATCCAAAGTTGAGGTAAAAGCCAGCCTTAGCCAATGCTTGGTGTTTTGTTGTTGTTGTTTTTAAGATTTTATTTATTTATTTGAGAAAGAGAGAGAGAACATGAGTGGGGAGAGGGGACAGAGGGAGAGGGACAAGCAGACTCCCCACTGAGTGTGGAGCGCTACACAGGGCTCGATCCCAGAGCCTGAGATCATGACGTGAGCCGAAGGCAGACACTTAACCGACTGAGCCACCCAGGCGCCCCAATGCTTGGTTCTTTTCATCATCATCTTATTTCTCATATTTATTCTCTCCCTCATCCTCT
Source organism: Halichoerus grypus (assembly GCF_964656455.1). Taxonomy (NCBI): domain Eukaryota; kingdom Metazoa; phylum Chordata; class Mammalia; order Carnivora; family Phocidae; genus Halichoerus; species Halichoerus grypus. The sequence goes on along the minus strand of NC_135720.1, from coordinate 29,360,763 downwards.
TCCTCATCACCTCCATCAACATCATCATCGCCATTTATTCAAAACTTTGCTAACTCCAGGCACTGTGCTGGATCCCTTAGACCCAATCCTCACATCAACCCATCCAGGGAACTGATACTTCAAGGGATGAAACAAACTGCCTGTCTGGCTGGCTAGCTAGAAGGATAGAGCTGGAATTGGAATGAAGCACATCTAAGTGCCAGGCCCTTCCCACTGGTTCTTAGTGGAGCCAAGCTGCCCTCTCTCTAGGCCCAGCTATAGGACAGTCCACATGCAGGGTGTTAGCATGGCTTCATTGAGTGCACTGGGCCAGCAAGCCCCACCTCCCAGCACTGCCATGACTGCGGCCCTGTGCTTGCTTCTGCATCTGCTAGGGCCACTATGAGAGCAGTCTGGGAGAAGAGGAGCGTGTCCTCAGAGAAGGTCATCTTTAATCCTTCAATGGCTTTTCTGTGTCTCTCCGATGCAAAGACTGATTTTGCTTGAGCCCTCATGTTCCCTCTAACTGATTCTTTCTTCCTCTTACTCACTTTTTAAAAGAAAACTTAATTTTGCAGGTCAGATGGTGTAACTTAATAGGAACCTAAGAGGTAACTGCAGATGGTCAGAAGGTGCCAGGAGTGGTTTCTACGGGCTCCTCTCCCTCCAGTCCTGTAAAAGACATCACCACCTGTTATCAGGGAGCAGCTCAATAGCAAATTCCATGATTGGAATTAAATTGCTTTCGCTTCACTACAATTACTTCTTTTGTTGGGAAAAGTATATTCAAGTCATGCAGTTTATTGGATTTTTACCAATCTCTTCAACACTTAGGTACTTTTGTATAATGTGTGCTAGATAGGAGGTAAGCGTTAGAAGGAAAATGTGCTGAGTTTTTTCAGTCCAGATTTTAACACTGAAATTATTAGCAATTTCTCTGTATGAAAAGTCTATAAAATTTCATTAAATATAATCCAAAAAGAAGAAAAAATGAAACTTTGTAAGTTTCCTGATCAAGCCACATACCCATTTTCAGACATATTGACTAGAATTAGAAATCACATTCTAAATATTTACCATGGGTGAGGTGATTCAATGCTAATGAGTATTCCTATAGCCCGAAGGGTACCAACTAGGTTTATCTGCTGTGGAAAACAACTTCTACATTTAGTATCCTGGCACTTTATTGAAAAGGAAAATATTTAAACTTTATTTATCAGTGGGATGCCTATTTCAACTCTTGCTTCTTCCCATTTTGCTTCTTTTGATTGATATGGTATAGTTGTACATAAATTACTGTATCTCTCAAAAAAGTTGTTCTCAGGAAGGTGATGGGGATATTCAGTCTGATGGCTCTCAGATATTTTTAATCAAACTGTTTTTGTAATACCATTCTATGAAATTTTGAAGCCAATGAGCTGTGAACTTTAATGCCCTTAAAGATTTGAGCCAAAATGACACACTGGTGATTTCCAAATCGGTGATGGTTTCATCAATATGTAATAGCATCACTGGGCCATCCAAATTTTAAAGAATTCTGGCAATAAATTTCACCAGTTTAATCTCTAAACTGAAGAAAAATGATTACTTTTGTTAGAACTACCAGGCAGATCCGAAAGGTAAAATATTAGGAAATTTAAAAAGTAAAGAGTATTTGTTGTAGAAATAAGCAGAGAGTAATAATAAAGGTGATAATACTGCTAATAAATATGCAAAATTGAAATCAAATGGTCAATGTTTTATATTACTAGAAATCTAATTGAAGAATGCAACAGACTAGGTCTTTTCATTAATAATATTGTATTCCCTTTCTCCTGAATCCATTTATACAAACATTTGTCAAGTACTTGCAACATGTCAGATCAGGTGCTGGGAATAAACAGGAAAAAACACAGCATGCATGTCAGAACTATTCTACAATTATTTTGGTTGCACCATACTTCAATTTGGGGAGAGGGGAGATAATTTTTTAAAAATCAGAACAACTAAAAATATTCTTAATATGTAACATCTACCAGATAATCTTAATGAGTTATCAAGTAGGTTCCTGGATTACTTCCCTTGTTTCACATTATTGAAAATACCTAAAATATGGGACACTTGATGCAAATGAATTCTAGCCATCATCTCCTCTTTGCCACACTCACTCAGGTTTCCATACCGTTCCATAAACTTCTGACTGGTTGAGCCAGGTGACAATCTTGTGCACAAAACCTCATGGGGTAGGCCTCTCAGCATCCTTAATAAGAAGCAGGGTACTGACCTCACCAAGATTAACCCAATATGAAACCTCCCCTAAATAAGGAAGGTGCTTCATTTTCTAGACAGCTAAAAACACAACAAATGATCACCTCACTTTCTCACCTTTGGCTGCCTGATGTCCTTATAAGCTTTTATGCCCAAACCATTCCTTCAAAAATAATAAGTAACTAATAAATGTTTCTACTAAATATAATGCAACTTGGCCTTAGTACCTTTGCAGGATATAAAATCAGTATACAAAAGTCAGTTGCATTTCTATTAACTAACACTGAGATAGCTGAAAAAGAAATAAAGAAAACAACCCCATTCATAATAGCATCAAAAACAATAAAATACTTAGAAATAAATTTAACCAAGGAGGTGAAATATCTATATACTGAAAACTATAAGACTTTAATGAAAGAAGTGGAAAAAAGACATAAATAAATGAAAAGATAGCCCATGTTCATGGATTGGAAGAATTAATACTGTCAAAATGTCCATACTATTCAAAGCCATCTACGAAGTCAATGCAATCCCTACCAAAATTCCAATGGCATTTTGTACAAAAATAGAAAAAAATCCTGAAATTTGTATGGAACCACAAAAGACCCCAAACAATCAAAGCAATCCTGAGGAAAAGAATAAAGCTGGATTTAATCACAGGTTCTAATTTCAGACAATACCACAAAGCTATAATAATCAAAACAGTATGGTATTGTCATAAAAAAGACACAGAGACCAATGGAATAGAATCAAGAGCCCAGAAATAAACCATGCATATGTTCAATTAATATTTGACAAGTGAGCCAAGAACAATCAGTCAATGAGGAAAAGATAGTCTCTTAACTAATTGGTGTTGGGAAAACTGGATATCCACTTGCAAAAGAATGAAACCAGACCCTTATCTTACACCATTCACAAAAATTAACTTGAAATGGATTAAAGACTTTATTATAAGACCTGAAATCATAAAAGTCCTAGAAAAAAAACATAAGGAAAGCCGTCCTTGACATTGGTCTTGGCAATGATCTTTCGGATATGACACCAAAAGCACAAGAAATAAAAGCAAAACTAAATAATTAAGTGGGACTACATCAAACTAAAAAGCTTTTACACAGCAAAAGAAACAATAAACAAAATGAAAAGGCAACCTACAGAATGGGAGAAAATATTTGTAAATCATAAATCTGATAAGGGGCTTATATCCAAACTATATTTTAAAACTCATACAATTCAAGAGCAAACAAACATTCTGATTAAAAAATAAGCAAAAGACAGGAATAGATATTTTTCCAAAGAAAATATACAAATGGCCCACAGCTAAATGCAAAGATGATCAATAACACTAATCATCAGGAAAATGCAAATCAAAATCACAATGAAATATCACCAGACACCTGTTAGGATAACTATTCTCAAAAAGACAAGAGACAACAAGTGCTGGTGAAAATGTGGAGAAAAGGGAACCTTTGTGCACTCTTGGTGAATATAAATTGGTGGAGCCACTGTGGAAAACAGTATGGGGTTCCCTCAAAAAATTAAACATAGAACTATCATATTATCCTGTAATCCTACTTCTGGGTATATAGCCAAAAGAAATGAAATCACTATTTTGAAAAGATGTCTGCACCCATATGTTTATTAAAACATTATTTACAATAGCCAAGACATGGAAACAATCTAAATGTCCATCGACAGATGAATGGATAAAGAAAATGTCACACACACACACACACACACACACACAAAAACACTGGAACATTATCCAGCCATTAAAAAGAAATTCTGTTATTTGGACAACGTGGGTGAACTTTGCCCCATTATATTAAGTGAAATAAGTCAGACAAAGGAAGACAAATACTGTATGCTGCCACTTATATTTATATGTGGAATTTACAAAACTGAACTCAAAGAAACAGAGAGTAGATTGATGGTTGCCAGGGGTGGGCATCGGGGGGAAATGGGTGAAAGTTGTCAAAGGGTACCAACTTCCACTTATAAGACAAGTAAGTTCTGGGGAGCCAATGTACAGCATGGTGACTATAATTACTAAGAGGTTAAATCTTTAAATTTCTCACCACACATACATACCAAAAAGGTAACTATATGAGGTGATAGATGCGTTAACTAACCTTATTGTGGTAATCATTTTCCAGTATATGTGTATATCAAATCATCACATTGTACACCTTAAACTTACACAATATTATGTGTCAGTTATAACTCAATAAAACTGGAGAAAAACATTTAAAAAAAAGGGCTCAGATAGGCAGGTGAGAGACTAAGCTTTCAATTTAGTGGAAATACTATTGTGTCTCTTAGGATCTGAGATCACAAAATCTATTGAGCCCAGAGTTACAGAGATTAGATGAAAGACCTTTGTAGGTGGTATATCACTAAGAGTTTCATGTAAGGAACCACCTCAACTTACATCCCTTGTACACACACATGTGTCTTCTGTTTCTAAAAGAATAGAACCATGTACTATTTGCTGATTCATAGCATATGCTGCATCAAGCAGGACAAACACTAACTCGGCAAGACAATATCCTCCATCTGGTGTTTTAAGGTTTTCAGGAAGCTTTTTGATTGTTCTCAGAAGCCATAAGGTACATATGAACTATGAACCCGAATCAGCTTTACATCTTTTTCTATGTAGTGAGTTCCTGGATCAAAAACAAAGCCTATGGCACACCGAGAATACATAGAAAGCATTTGGTTAGTATATGATAGAACTCTAAAAGGCCAAAAAGGCAAATCTAAATCCAGAATAATTGCATATAGAAAGAGGATAAATTGAAGGAGACCTCATTATGGCTGGTTAAGGAATGGGAAGAGAACTGAAAGCTGATGGGCTAAGGGACAGGAAGCTGCCAGACTGGCCCTACTACAAGGAAGTAAGCTTACCATCCATATCCATGTTCAAGAAATTCGGCAACCTATGGATGCCGGTACCACTTCCCAAGGGGCCCTAGGCCTGGCAGTTGGGCTACAGGAGTGTCTCTTGCCAGAAGCACATTCAGAAATCAAGCAGGAAGAACCATGGGAGTCTCAGGGGCTGTCCCATTTGTTATAGAGCCCAGACTATAGCTGAGTATTTGGGGAACAAGATCATATCCTCAAAAAAGAGGCTAGACCCTAACAAGGGCTCAGAAGCTCAGAGCCAGAATTAAGTATGTACTCTGAAGAAATTTACCCCAACCTACTCAGTAAGTGACTTCAAGTGACAAGACTTTTCCAGACCACACCTGGTGGTGAGGCCAGGGCTACCAAGGCAGAGCAGGGCTGGGAAAAGGAAGGATTAACACCACTTTTATTTATAGTTCACTTGTGCTTATTAAATTCTCCCCCATTGTGTCTTTCATTTCTTCTCACTCTGCCTCAGCATTTTCTGTAAGAGTGCTCCACTGCCCTGTGCTCAGGAATGGATAAGGCCCTCATGAATTTTCCAGCCTTGGTCATCTTTGCGTGCTCAGAAGAGTTTAATAATAGGACTTGTTCATAAACTTACTCAACTATTTATTGAACTGCATTCCTTTCATGGTAGTAAGACAAAGTAACAAGGATTTACTTTCTAGAGCCACATGCAATCACTCTGATATAAAGTACTATTGTAAAGGTTGGCCATTTTGACATAAATATAACCGTTCAGACTCACGGAGAGAATTTTATACATGGAATGGTGTTGCAATTGCTAAGACAGCTGTATTCTTTCCGGAGAATAGTAAAGATTCTTTGAAGCATTCAAAAATATATAGTCACTGTGCATGTTAGCGCTGCCCTTCAAATAACAAAAGGCCTTTTGATAAGAGTTCTAAGCTACAAGTGTTTCTATGGATGCCTGAGGATAATGGGCAGAGATTCACACTCCTGCATTTACTGTTGACTCATCTCTTTTGTGATTCTTCCCAGTGAACAAAGAAGAATGAAAGTAGACATGAAGTGAACATATACTGAGTCATGTGGGGGACATTTTTGCCTAATTTTCAAAGAAATGGTTTAACGCACTGAGTTCAAATACAAGGAATTGTGGGAGTTAAATGGGTAAGTACCCATGGATGTATTCAACCCAAATTTGAGTCATGGAATCCAACAAAATTCATATTACACTTTTGTTTTCGGTCAAAGAGAATCAAATTATAGCTTTGTAAACTTCTGAGGGCTTTTCAAATTAAATCACCTATTAAAAAGGAGCGAAAAGAAAGAGTTGAATAAATGCCAAAGTAAAATCTTACCAAAAAAACCCATTTTAATAGCAAGCAAACAAAGCAACCGTTTCTGAATCTCTGCTAATCACTTGTTAATCAAATCCCTTACTATGGCCTTTATGACTGCAGGATCTGGGCTTTGACCCACACACCAGCTTCATCCATCACTTTCCTTCTGCCAGACAAGCCACCTTCAGTTTCTCAACTTTGCTAAATGTTTTTTACATTTTGAACCTTCACACACTATGTTTTCTTTGCCCTAGAAAATTCTTTCTCCCCACCCTCTCCTTACATAACTGGCTCTTTTTAATCCTTGAGACCTCAGCTTAAACACGATTTCCTAAGGGAGATCTTCCAAAAATTTTGATTCAAAGCCATCCCCACACCAGCAGGCTTTTTATGGAAACTGACAAGACGATTGTAAAATGTATATGGAGATGCAAAGATCCAACAATACCCAAGAAAGAATCTTAAAGATGTACAAAGTACTAATGATAAAAAAAAAAATAGTGGTAGATTGAAATCTAATAAAATAAAAATTTCCCTTCATTTAATGATACCATTAAGACTGAAAAAGCAAGTCACAAATATGTGTGTGTGTTTGTGTAGTCTTGTGTCCAAAGTATGTAAAGAATTCCTACAAATCCATAAGAAAAAGAAAACCTAGGAAAAAAATGGGCAAAAGACTTGAACAAGCACTCCACAGGACAAAATAAACAAATGACCAATTAACACATGAAAAGTTGCTCAACATCATTTGTCAACAGGGAAATACAAATTAAAATCACAATAAGAAAAAGAAATATGCAAACCCTTGAACATAGCTAAAATCTAAAACTCTGATAATATCAAATGTTACTAAGTACGTGAAAACAATTAGAATTCTCATTAATTGTTGGTAGGAGTATAAACTGGTACAAATCACTTTGAAAAATAAATTTGAGGGGCGCCTGGGTGGCTCAGTCATTAAGCGTCTGCCTTTGGCTCAGGTCATGATCCCAGGGTCCTGGGATCGAGCCCCGCATCGGGCTCCCTGCTCGGCGGGAAGCCTGCTTCTCCCTCTCCCACTCCCCCTGCTTGTGTTCCCTCTCTCACTGTGTCTCTCTCTGTCAAATAAATAAATAAAATCTTTTAAAAAATAAATAAATAAATAAATAAATTTGACACATGTACTACAGCTGAATATAAACATATACTACAATCCAGCAATTTCTCTTCTAGGTATATAAACAAGAGAAATGTATACATACGCTTCTTATATAGCATGGAAAAATGTACATAGCAACACTGTTCATAGTAGCCCCAAATTGGAAACTACGCAAGCATCCATCAACAATAGAATGTTAAATAAAATGTGGCATATGCATACAATGGAATCCCGAAGTGTGATGAAAATGAACAAATTGCCCTCAAAAACACAGAGAAATGTCACAAACTTAATGCTGAGTGAAATAAGCCAGACACAAAAGAATACATGCTGTATGCTTCCTTTTACATAAATTGAGAAACAGGCAAATGAATCTCGGGATGGAAGTCAGGATCGCTGTTCTTGTAGGAGAGGAGGGGCCGCACACAGGCTTCCTGGGGGCTTCTACAGTAGTGGAGAAATGTTTGCCCACATTGAGGACTTTTTGTAAGGCAGCGTTATAGAACCATTCAAAGAATTATTTCTCCCTTTGTACATTATATTTCCATTTCTTTCTTCTCCATTTCCATGTGGTTATTAACCAAATTATTTACAGTTCAGAGCTTCCAAAACAGTGCCAAGGACAAACTCTGGACACATGCTGAGCTCAGGACATGGGTGAATATATTTCCTAGTAAAAGTTGAACTTTCCTTTAAAGAATATGATCCTATAGGGGCGCCTGGGTGGCTCAGGCGTTAAGCGTCTGCCTTTGGCTCAGGTCATGATCCCAGGGTCCTGGGATCGAGCCCCGCATCGGGCTCCCTGCTCCGCAGGAAGCCTGCTTCTCCCTCTCCCATTCCCCTTGCTTGTGTTCCCTCTCTTGCTGTGTCTCTCTCTCTGTCAAATAAATAAAATCTTTAAAAAAAAAAAAAGAATACGATCCTATATCTAAAACAAAATGAAACAAAAAATGTGCACACACTCATACACCCAAAAACATATGTAGAAATCACTAAACAGGTAAGACAAATTTGCCACTAAATTACAGCTTAGAAAGACAAAAACAACTTAAAGTGGACTAATAGTGGACATCTGTTGTCTATCTAACCCCATTTTCTCTTTTCTTCTGATAAAAGTACACATTTTGGTACATATGATTTATGTGGTTTTGGGGTTTTTTTTTGTTTTGTTTTGTTTTGTTTTATTTATTTATTTGACAGAGAGAGACACAGCAAGAGAGGGAACACAAGCAGGGGGAGTGGGAGAGGGAGAAGCAGGCTTCCCGCAGAGCAGGGAGCCCGAAGTAGGACTACATCCCAGGACCCTGGGACCAGGACCTGAGCCGAAGGCAGACGCTTAACGACTGAGCCAACCAGGTGCCCCAGTTTATGTGGTTTTAATGAGGCTGACAATACCCATTCTCAGTCTCCGGTAGGAGAGGCCAGAGTGAGCCTTCCCCTTTCCATTATGATTGATTCAGGAATAAACCTATGACCCAAGCAGGATCAACCAGGGGTCTTTGCTGAGATTTCCTACATAGAAGTAGTATGAGAAAGGGAAGTTTAGTGTGGGAAGTTTAGGGAGTGGCCTATAGCCATCTTTCCTAACCATAAAAAGAAGCCATTTTATTTATTTATTTATTTATTTATTTTTAAAGAGTTTGTTTATTTATTTGAGAGACAGAGAGCACGAGTGGGGGCGGGGGGGGTGCAGAGGAAAAAGCAGACTCTCTGCTGAGCAGGCAGCCTGACGCATGGGGCTTGATCCCAGGACTCTGAGATCATGACCTGAGCCAAAGGCAGACGCTAACCATCTGAGCCATCCAGGTGCCCCAGAAGCCATTTTATTTAGATAATAGATAAAAATAAGGCCAATACATAAAAAAGGAGTCAAGAGAAGCAGGATGGAGACAGACCTCTGAGAACAGACTTGGGACCCTGGATTCCTAACATTTCTTTTTCTGCTTTCTAATGCTTATATTGGGTTTCTGTTATTTGCAGCCAAAAGTCTCTATTATAGACCAAAAAACAAATATACCAAAACTCACTCTGGGAAAATTAAAGATATCTGCCTGTGTATACAGTTAAATAGATCTTAGACAGTTTTTAAAGATTTTCCAGATAGTTTAAGACACTATTTTCGCAAATTATTTACATTGAGTTGTTTTGATGATGTCTGTTAAGTCTTTCACACTCAATTCTTTTAGATAAACTCTAAATGATTTATTCAAAAAATACATAAGTTCTTTGCATACCTACTAGAGTCCTTTTAAACATTTTACTGATCAATAGTATCTTCATCAATAGAAATTTGTAGGAGGAAGAGGGACAAAATTCAAACCAACCATTTCCACGGTTTTTATTAACTTTTTTAAAACAGTGTGTCAAAAGAGAATACCATGAGATGAAATTTAGGGATTTTGCTTACCCGTTATATTAGACATGGTAAATTTTTCACATAACTTCATTTAGGGTGCTTATCATAGATTCCCCAATCAATGTAATTTCCTCTGCAACACTAATATTTGGAAAGATCAGGTATTTTAAAACATCTTCTATGTTATGGGTTGTCCTAAGAAAAGCATATGTATTTCTGGTCATTTTAAGGGATCCTTTTAAAATTATTGGCATATGACTTTGGCTTCTTTGATATAGAAGATCAATTTCTGCCATCCAATAACCTACCATCTGGTTTGTGAAGAGATATCTTCTCAATGTGTTGTGAATAATCATCAAGGTAAAAAATAGTAATTGTTCCGAAGAACAGAGCCATGGGCAGCATCACAGGAAGCATGCCTGCTAGAAAGAAAGGGAGGCAAGAGAGCGGTGGGATATTAAATTTAGAACCCAGGAAACATGGAATTCATTTGTGTGTATCTAAAAGAGAAAAGAATGTAGTAAAAATATCCTTGAGTATTGAGAATTAACCCCTGTGATCTAAGCCCACACTCAAGAAATAACCTTAAGAAATTTGAACTAAAAAATTCTTGCATTCTCCATGCTCACAATCACTGAGAATTTTTACCCCTGGTTGGGACCAAAACAGGAACAAATAAACAACCATTTGAAGTCATCCAAACTCTTGAGAAGCAACTCAAAATACATAACCTGGGGAGGGTTACTTCTGCACATCAATCATATTTGTCAAGAAACAAACATATATCGTATTAATCTAGTCAAGACAAATAACTTACTTACAGCCGTAAGCTTGGAAACCACAGCATTTCTCCCTGCCAAAGTCCTGACGTGTATATACAAGTGTCTATGTGTGTAATATTTCATTATTAACCATTTATGTTTTCTTTCTATTTTTTATCAACTGTAAAGAATGGTTTTCAAAAATTAAGAGGAAAATACAACACTTCCATGAGTCACAGCAATCCATCTTCAAACAATATAAATCGAATAACACATGAGTCATCCACCGAGTGAGTCAGTCAAATCCGGGGCTCAGCTAAGCTGGTGATTCATCATTGAACTGAATTCATATTCATGTTTTTCTCATCACTTGAAGGCAAACACAAGAGATTAAATTATTTCTTAAATGCATCTTCTTGACAAACACATCAGACTCACAAATGAAAATGGTAATGTCGTTTGGTGCCAAGTTTGCCTGAAGTAAATCAAATACCTCTGCACCACACACACTGAGTCGTGTGTTGCAGGAGCCGCTGTGGGATACCAATCACACAGGGAAACACAGGAGAGAAACCTCAAATGCCAAGTCTTGGCCTTTTAACACATCAGGGGCTTATCAGGGTGTTCGAAATAAGGAGGAGGAAGCACTGAGTTCCTGTTACCTTCTTGTGCAATGTGGGCAACTCACTCTATCTCCCTGAACCCCATCTTCATCACAGTGGTGCAAATCAGCCTACATGTCCCATCAGGTTAGGGTGAAGATTGGGCATAGACGTTGCTATCTATTTCCTCAAAGGGAAAAGAAAAAAGAGAAGCATCTCTATGCTGGCCCTGTCCCAATGCCTATAATTCCCACTTATTACTGCCTTTGAATTAAGGCATTCATTCTCAACCCTGCTTTGTGCTAGGAAGCCCCCGGGGAGCTTTTTAAAATATCATTACCTGGGGCGCCTGCCTGGTTCAGTCAGAAGAGCACGTGACTCTTGATCTCTGGGTCGTGGGCTCAAGCCTCCCATTGGGTATAAAGATTACTAAAAAAAATAAATATATAAATGTAAAAAATAAAAGAAAGAAAAGGTAGCTGTTTAAAATAAATAAATAAATAAATAAATAAATAAATAAATAAATAAATATCATTACCTGAGCCACATCCCAAACCAACTAAATTCCAGATTTTGGAGGCTGGGCTTAGGCACTCCCCAGTGATTTTTTTTTAAAGTTACCCAGGCAATTCTGATGTACAGCCAGGGTTGGGAGCCATGAGAACAGTTGGTCGTATAGTGTGGATTCCACACCAGCAGTTTTTGTTATCACCTGGGAACTTGTTAGAAATGAAATTCTGGGGCCCGGCCTCAGACATACTGAGTCAGACACATTGGGGGCAGGATTCAGCAATCTGATCAACATTTTAACAAGCCCTCTAGGGGATGCTGATGTAAGCTAAGCTTCTAGGACCCTGCAATGGAATAAGGTACTAAAGATCCCGGTTAAAACTCAGTGATCTCTAGAAATGGTAGCGTATTAAAGTGCTGGGCTGACACGAGCACTTTCCATGGCATTAACTTACCATTTTAATATCGGACTCATTTAACCTGCTCCTGAAAGAAGGTGACAGAGGATACATAAGCTGAGAAGAAAACAAAAGTAGAAAGGGAGAATCTAACCAGTGCTGTCCAGTACAAATATAATGTGAGCCACAGAGGCAGACCACTATGTAATGTAAAGTTACCTGCTTCCACATTAAAAAAGAAAAGGAAACAGGTAAAATGACAGTAAGTAATATATTGATTTAACCTAACGTCTCCAAATGTTGTCATGTCAACGTTAATCAATATAAAAGTACCTGATGTTTTACATTCTGTTTTCATACTAAGTCTTCAAAACCTGGTATGTTTTTTACACTTAAAGCACATCTCAGTTTGGGCTAGCTACATTTCAAGCACTCAGTAAGCACATGTGGCCAGTGACTCTCATATTGGATAGCACACCGCTAGATCAGTGCTTCTCAAACTTTAATGTGCAGGTGAATTACCTAGAAATCTTGGAAATGCACATTCTGATTTAGATCTAGGATGGGACTGGAGATTCTCTTTTCTTTTAAGTTCCCAGGCCCAGCCAACTGCATAATTTGTTGGGTCAAATGCAAAACGAAAATGCCGAGCACCTTGCTATTATCAAAGAGACAAGAAATAACTAGTATTGGTAAGGATGTAGAAGAAAAGGAACCCTTTATGCACCTCTGGTAGGAATGTAAATTAGTGCGACCACGATAGAAACAGTAAGGAGGTTCCTCCAAAAATTAAACACAGAAATACCATAAATCTAGCAATTCCATTTCTAGGTATTGATCCAAAGGAATTGAAAACACTAACTCAAAAAGACATGCACCCCTATGTTCATTGCAGCATTGTTCACAATTGCCAAGATAAGGTAGCAACCTAAGTATCAAATGATAGATGAATGGATAAAGACGTGGTATACATACACAATGGAATATTACTTGGCCAAAAAATGAATGAAATCTTGCCTTTTGCAACAAGATGGATGGACCTAGAGGATATTATGCTCAGTGAAATAAGACAGACAGAGAAAGACAAATACCATATGACTTCACTTATATTTGGAATCTAAAAAACAAAACAAATGAACAAAACAAAACAGTAACAGACTCATAGACACAGAGAACAAACTGGTCCCCAGAGGGAAGGGGTGTGAGTGTATGGAGGAAATAAATGAATAGGATCAAGAGGTTCAGTCTTCCAGTCATAAAATAAATAAGACACGGGGATGCAATGCACAACATAGAGAATATAGTCACTAATAATACAACTTGGTATGTTGACAGATGGCAAACTAGACTTATCGTGACAACCATTCCATAATGTATATAAATATCACTTGTAACTAATACAATGTACACTTGTAACTAATACAATGTTGTCTGTCAATTACTCTTCGATTTAAAAAAAAAAAGGAAAAAAGAAAATGCAGAGCTCCTTGTTTAAAAAACAGGGGAAAATTGCCTTTGAGGGTACTAATATGTAGAATTTTCTCCTTTCTTCTGCGGTCCCCCCTATACCTGCCATGGTATGTTTTATTTGCTATTTAAGTCCCACCCCTGGGGCATGGGTGGGATGGGGAGGCGGGGAGGAAGACTCAGGGATTGAGCGCAGACCTCCCACTCTGGAATCTGTCATGTGCAAATGTGCCTCTTTATCCAGCACCCGTTTTGTTGTTATTGTTGTTGTTCTTTTTGTTGGAAAACCTGGAACTCTATATACGGAAGGTGTGAAACTATGAAAATAACTCTGATCTTCCCTTCAGACAGATTACAGGTTTTGAATTAGGTTGACTATAGAAATAAGAAAACAAAATAATCCTACGACTTCCAACATTTTATACCACCAAAGTAGGGGTCTTTTTTGCTTCCGTAGGGGAGATAAATTGCCTCTTTCAAACCTCAGGCCCCTTACTTCCAAGAAAAGGAGGCAGGAATCTGAGAATCCTGGCAGTTTGGCTCAGAGACAAATGAGCTGCCCTCTTAAATAGTGGGAGTTGTCAAGAGAAACACATCAGGGGACTCTGACTTTTTCTTCCCAGCCTCCTTCTCCTGACATGATGATCCAAAAACACACAGGACCCGACCATTTGTCAGAAATGGTACAGGAAAATGACCCATGAGAATAATCCAAAACTCCTATTCTAGCTTTTTTATTAACTGATGGACAAGCTTCCTTAAATCACAAAGGTTCTGAGATGACCTAAAAGTAATATATGCCACATAAGAATAAAATGAAAATAAACACCAAGAAAGATACAAATTGGATTATATTGTTAGAATCAGAGGGAAAAAATAGGACTCCAATTCATAAGCCAAGGGGTCCAACAGAGTAGCAATAGTTTGGTTCTGCAGTGTTTCTGAGCTTCTTGCCACCCAAAGTGAAAATGGAAATATTGTCAGTTACATTATTTTCATTGTCCATGAGGAGAAAAACACCAGTTTCCTAGAGAGAGCAAAACATATTCAGTACTTAAGTCTAAAAGAAATTACTCAGCTGGATGCTAAGAATCATGATGGACAGTGTCCTCGATAATATTAGTCAGGGTTGGGGGGGAAGATGCCAAAACAGTCTGTTTTGGCTGGTCCTTGTGACTTCTTTCAGTAAAAGGCAAAAGCACAACTGAGAATATAAAATGGAAATAATACAGCTATATTCCCTGCCAATTCATATCTCTGATTCAATTCCATATCTGGTGATTCGTATAGAAAACCACAGTGCATAGTACGTGTTTTCCCACAACTGGGCTTGATAATCGGTGCGGACAGAGAGCGGGTAGACACAGAAGTCAAGACATAGAGGTTTTGCGGGTCAGCATCGTACAATCTCTTCGAGGAGACAAGGTCCACGGTTGATTGGTTATGTGACACTTGGTCAAGCTGCAACAGAAACAGAATTAATAGGCATGGTCCATGATGAAGGAAACAGGATCCCATGGGAAGACCAAATCCTTAAAACCTGTCCTAACTGCTCATGCGGCTGGAAACCATCTTCACCTTCCATCTTTTGGAAAGAAAGTCATTCCTTTCTTTATATGTAGGGTAGAAGTTGGGTAATGCCAAGGACAGTAGGCATTGCCAACCCTTCCCCAGGACAGTGGCTGGTGGCCTCCCGAGACCAGCTGCAGACCTTCTGGATTCGTGTAAATGATTCAGCCTATAAATAAAATGTCAGCCTGGCCAGCGTGGAGCTACCAATGCTAAAGAGGTTATTAAACAGAGCCCTGAGACATTACCAAAGAGCTCACTGTAACATATGCAGCTTCTGCTTATGCCCTCATTTCAGCACTAAATCAATGCCTCTTACAGACATAGCGTCATTAAGAACCGGAGAGAAATATCGGTAAAGGGTCTACCACTAAAATTAATGACAAATTCCTTTATTGCATTATTAGTTTATAGACCTTCGAAATCAAGGTATACAGATGAGTGTGAAACAACAGAGGGATAGGTGAACAGTAAAGAGATGGTCGGCACGGGCTTGGATATCAGGAGAAAGGGAAAGTGAAGTTTTGGCAGCCTGAAGAGAAAAATGGATACTGGGGATGTAAATGTGATGAATTTAAAGCTCTAAAATCCTCCGAGACTATGATCATAAAGGAAGTCATAAATTTTAGTCCTCAAATCAACTTTCTCATGTCTGTCTTAGGTATGAAAAATTCTGCATGACCACTTCCATTTATTGTAAAGTTTATATTTAAACTCTGGAATTTAAACAAAATAGCATCACTTTTATGTACTTAGAATTTATCATTTTGCCATAAAATTGGAACTCTAATTTCCTGAGAATTTATGGAAGACGTTTTTAAGATCCCATGGAAGGGTTAAAGTATGTGTTTACAGCCACTCTTCTTTTAATTAAATTTTTTATCATTTTTTTTATTTGGGCTGTTCCAGTAGTTATTATTTTAATTAAATTTTTTACTGCTACTGCTCATTTTAATGCACTGAATGTTATTCCTAATGAAAGGAAAGCAGTTTAATATCATCTGAAACTCGGTGGAGTCTTTGTAAAGTTAATTTTTCTCCAAGGATGGATCTTAAAAAGGCCTCAAACTCACAGCCTTGGAGCCAAAGTTAGGTCAGTTTCACTTGGATGCTCAGTGACCCACAAAGAGGATTACCACCAACTTTATGGGGCAAAGCAATATTGCCTGAGTCTAATAAAATTCCTACCATCCATCCAAGTCTGCAGCAATGGAGTTCATCCTCACTCTCCTCTTTCCAACTTCATAGCAGAGAGAATAGTAGGTTTCCATGGAGCCTAGCCTGTTCTATCCAGGACCTGGCATTGCTATGAAATCAGCCCCCTGTTTCTCGACTCTCCAGGGAAATATGTGAGTGCGTGACACTTTCCCTCTGTAGCCCGTGTCACGGTTTGTAATCATAGACCGGTACGATTATTTAACCAGCGTCTGTTTCTTCCAACCTGACCTATGTGCCAAAAGGGTGAGCAGAGTGTTTCATTTTCACACCACTGTGCCCTGTGCTGGTCAAGCACTTGCCAAGCATACAATGAATGTTTGTTGACTAAAAAATGAAAATTTAAGCTGGGAACATTATAGCAAGCATCATGATGTCTATCTCACCCTTAATCCAAATGGCGGAAACTAAGAGAGAGTTGGTCATGATTCTCACTTATAATTTGCTTACCTTTTTTAAATTATATTTTAGATGATATTTTAGTGAAAATCGTTTAGTTAGAAAAGGGTGCTCTGATTTAGCGAGCACTTAGTGTGCTAACCACTATTTGGTAAACAGTGAACAGGAGGAAGCCCCCGCATAATGCTAAGAAGTGCATTAGCTAAGGAATAAAAACAAGGAAGTAGGACATGGAGGCCTGACCCCGAGGAGCCCAGGGGCTTGACAGGGCAATAGGCCTCACAATCAAATTATATCCAATATTGAGAGATTGCTTTTTCACTCTGGGATTGTGCCCACCCTGGAGAATGCCAGAGACTCTCTGATCTTTTCCTCATCTCCTTAATCTTCTCTCTCTCATTTTCTACCTCCTTACACCCAAAACTGGGGGGAGCTAAGGCATAACAAGGGAGACCCCTTTAATGAAGAGCTCGTATGTTCCTGTTTCCTGCCTTAAATTCTCAACAGAGGACCTTGACATTTTCCCTCTTTGGATTCTTTTTCCAGTATATATAAAGGAGAATCCCCCCTCAATCTTCAGTCATTTATGTGATAGTTTTTTTTTTTAATGATTAGGTTGTCAAAACTTTAGAATACTTTTCTCACTCCAGGAGAATAAAAAAATCCAGCTAGGGAGTCAGCCGCTAATGTTCATTTAACCTTTCCTACTCTAGAAGAGAAAGGCAGTTTGCAGGGGGGAATTGCGAAGTCAGATCACTCCTTTCTGAAGGGCAGCCATGTCCTCATGGCCTCAGAAAACTCTCCTTCCCCGTG
Organism: Halichoerus grypus; assembly: GCF_964656455.1. Taxonomy (NCBI): domain Eukaryota; kingdom Metazoa; phylum Chordata; class Mammalia; order Carnivora; family Phocidae; genus Halichoerus; species Halichoerus grypus. Next base: position 29,343,095 of record NC_135720.1, on the reverse strand, counting down.
TCCTCACCCTCACGCCAGGGGACAGAGGCACGCTTGGCATGTATCGGGTCAATCTTGCAGTCCCTGAGAAGGATGAGGAGGAGGCCAGTGTGGATTCTGTTGAAGGCGAGGGTGAGGAAGGAGGAGAGGACACTAATGTCACAAACGTGCTTTTACGGGGAAGCTTATTCTGTTTTAAACGTTGGGAAGTTGTGTTCGAATCCGTTCATTTGTACGCAGTGGTGTACACTCTCATATGCAATTACTGACCCACACTTTATACCCAACGCTTTGTTTCTGATTCACACTGTCCATTTCTCGGATGGGTTTGAATGCAATATTCCCTGTCTTAAATGAAGGGGGGGAAAGGTGACTCCCTTCTGCCTGGCCCACGTTCCCCGCTCCGGGCTCTTTGGCCAGGTTCCAAGGTGCATCTGGCATTCGGTTCTTATGCTGATCACAGCACATTCTGCCCACTCAGCCCTGCACTTTTCATATGAAGATTTCCAGATTCCCAAATTACCTTTCCCTTCCCATTCTCCCCCCCCCATTCAATCTCTGTACCCAGATCTGAGATAGCCAGCAAGCTGATTTACAGACGTGATAAGCTGAGAAGAGCCAAAGGAGCCTCCCCTGGAAGTTTATATTGGAAACCAGATTCAATGTCTTTAGCACAGAGAAACCATGCTCTAAGGGGGACATTTCAAGGAGTATCGGGTAGGAAGGTGCCCTGAGTCAGGGAAGGTGGAAGGATATTAGGGGCTAACTAACAATGGGGACTATTGCATGGGGGGGGCACAATCCTTGGAATACACAAATACACAGAAGATCAGTTTACTTAGTAGTACATATAAAACTCATGGAACAAAACAAAACAAAGCAAAAAATTGAAATGAGCATTTGGTAAATGCAACCAAAGCAAGCAAATGAGAGCTGTTTTGGCTGATGGTGTTCCCTACACTTTATGTCAGGGGGTGAAAGGGTGCAGCCACCCCCAAATGAATACAGCTTACCATACTCCAACAGCTGCATACTCACTGCTCAACACTTCAACCACAGCGCCCTTAAATCCTGGTCACTGAAACCTTAAATTCCTCCTCAACATATGCTTTTTCTTAAGACCTGGATCTTAATGTAGGTGGTTTGAACTCTGTTTATTAACTTAAGCTACAGAGAAACTCCCAATTTTCCATCCTCTGAGGGCATGCTAGCTTATTTTCCTTTTCCCTTTTCCCTTTCCTCAGTGAATTTTCCCAGTAATCCTTGGGGAGAGGTGGGGGTTACTTTAAATAGCCTGAGAATTACTTGAATTTTCATCTCTCAGTGATCTTTAGCCATGAAGTTAATCATTACTCTTAAAGAAGGTCACTATAACTTAGAATTGGCAATAGAACTGAACTTTTTCTCAAAAGAACCTAAACCCTTCAAACCCGGCCAAGTTTTGCAGCAATCCAAAAAGCTTTCCCTTAGTCAGCAGTGGGAGGCAGGTGACAGGAATGGGCAGGCCCAGGTGAGGTCACAGTGAGCTAGTTACAGGCCAAGGAATACCAGGGAAAAGCAGCACCACGGTTATTCCAAGACAGGCCTCATTTTTGTCTTAAGGACAAATGGCGGCCTAGCAGGGGCTTCCTATTTCTTCTTCGCCACAATGCCTCTATCTAACCTCTTCCTCTTCTTCCGCTTTTTTATACAGAAGAAAACATCAGTGATGAACCAACATATCATATTTTTAATATTTTAGTTTGCCAAACACATATGCTGAGGTAGATGCTCCTGGTGTCAGATATCTTCCCCTCTCTCCAGTTCGGCATCCCCCCAACCCCCAAATCTCCCCCAGCCTCTCCCTCCAGTGCCCTGTCTCTTCTTCTCCCCACCCCTGAGATTTGGTCTTAGGTGGCATCTTACCACCTAACCACCACTGACCCAGGGTCTTTCCACCTAACTACTCATTCCTAGGAGGATCAGTCTCAGAGCCACATCAAAAAGCCAGTTTTTAAGAAAGCTTCAGGAAGTCTCCCAAACAAGACGGTTTGATGCAAACAGGAATCAGTTTTCTATATAAATGACTTATGGAGGCAGAGAAATCAAGAAGTTCTAGCTTAGGCATCAGTGTGGGCAGAAGAGGAATCCACCCCTGGGAACAAATGGTCACTGGAGTATGAATTGCCCACCTACAGTTGTGACAGGCTCGAGAAAGAGCAAGGATAGGCAAAGGGCCACCACCATAGCTGCATGTGTACTCGGGGTTCCATTTCATTCCACAATATCAAGAGCTGTCCGTGTGCCTGGCACCACAATGTACGCCAGATAAGCAAGATATACCTGTTTCCTGTCCTCACAGAGCTTGCTGTTTAATGGGTAGGAGACGCGATGTGATATGGCCGAGAAGAGTGATGTTGGGTCCATTGGAGGATTCCTACCCAGTCACAGGGAAGACTTCTGGAAGAGGTGCCATCTCAGCTGGGGCCTGAAAGCTGGGCAGGAGTTATTCAAACAAAACTGAGGACTGGGAGAGAAGGGAAGAGTTTAATCTTGACCTTCTAGAACCCTGTGAAGGACGTGTAACTGGCTCTACCTTCCTGGGAAGATAATCAAGCCTCATTGGGGTGAAAGACCCAAGGTCTCAAATCCAGTCAGTGGTGGGTATGGGCTTGGTCCTCAGGACAGTCGAAGCCCAAGGCCGGGCGGGTTCCTTGCGCCACACCAGGCCTCCAGCTGCACCTCACCTCGCTACCTGTTCCCAGCCCTCAGAGAAGCACCTGACAGGACGGAAGTGTCTGGTCAGAAAGGAGGGCAGGACAATGCTGACCTGTGGGGGTTTTATCACAGAGCAGCCAGGTCTCAGCAGGGATGTGTGTCCTTCAGATCACCTCAGGGTTCCTGTACAAGGACAAGTTCTGGTGTCCAAGCCACACACAGTACGTAAATTTGTTCCTGAAAAAGTGCATGCAAATGATTTTTAAAAGCCAAAGAGAAGCTTTATTTAGAACAGACCTGTCCCAAGTACCTTTAAAGCAAAGGCTTGTAAACACTGTAACATAGCCTTTCTCTTAAAATGAGGCACACCTGGAACCCTGGGAGCTGGCTTTTCCTAGCACAGCAAATCTCAGGAGATCAGAGATGGCCGGAGGCAGTTGGGGAAAAAAAGGACCTTGATAAAACAGTTGGCTCTCATTCTGGCCCCATTCATAGGCCGGAACAACTCTGAGGAGAAAATTAAGTGACTGACGTAAATGTTCATCCCTAAGTATATTTATTTAAATCCTGAATGGCAAAAGGCAAACAGTGTAGATATTAATGAAGAAATAAGACAAACATTTGACTTTTTTTCTTTACTCAATGATAATAACCTTGTTTGAAAGCCTGCCTGCCAGATTGGAGGCCAGCTTCTTGCAGGTCAGACAATAGCCTTTCCAGGCGACGAAAATTTCCTTTTTACGTAGAGATGATGGGGATGATACATCCAAGACGCGTAGAGGTGGGGGACACCTCTCTACCAGAAGTCTGTTGGCCGTGCAGGTAACAGAAAAGAACACACCAATTGCTTTATTTTCATTCAGAGCCCAGAGCGCCAGCTTCTAGCTCTGCGAGCCTGGCAAGGCAACCGAGCCTTCAGAAGGTACGGGCTGTGTTTCAAGGGGGTTTAGGTCATGTGTGTAATGTGCGCAAGACCCATACACCTGCTGACCGGCATGGGTATTTCTGAAGCCACCGGAAGGCTTCATGTCGGTAAGGCCACTTGGAAAGTTCAATAAGACCTCTGTTGAAGGAATCACTTCAGGCTGTGGCCCTGTTGGCCACTAGGGGCTTGCCGATGTGAGCCTGGCCCCAGACAACCCAGTTGCTTGTTCGTTCTCCTTTCCACAAAACACTAAAGGCATTTGCCTTAACCTAATACTCCTCACACACATTTCTATTCCAACAGAAAGGAGGACTCACCCTCACCAACGCTCACCAACAAGTAGTTTCAACTCCCCTAAACCTGAAAAAAGATGTTCTTTAGACATGTCTATTTCAGTGTCTTTAGAATAAAGACATTCTTTAGTTCTGCCATTCCAATCCATCCTGGATTTCCCATATGTCTCTGTTCTTGAAGAAATCTGATCTGAATTCCTCCTCTGTCAGTTCTTCTCTCTTCCTCTCTCCCTCCCCTCGCCCACCACTACCACCACCAGGGTAAGTCAATGAGCTAAGACCGTGCCTGCTACTTAGTCAGTTTGGAGGGTTCACATGTTTAGTATCATATCCTGGGGCTGACATCTGGTCTAAAGAGTTTTATTAAAGAGCCTCCACCCTGTCCCCCACTCCAGCCCCCAAAGCACATTGGAGCCCTTGACCAAAGAATAATAAGAATGCCCAGTGTCATTTTAGCTCTTACATTTTAACTTTAACTCACTTCTCATTTTTAACAAGACAGAGATAGCCTCTGGAGATAAATGCAGATGTGAGCATAGGAGGGAACTAGCACATAATAACCACCCATCTTGCCCCTGTTGCCTCTCCCAGCCTAGGGTAGTGGTCAAGAGCACTGACTCTGGGCCCAAGTTGCCCAAGTTCATACCCCAAAACCATACTTTCTAGCATTGAGAACTTGGCCACTTTACTTGGCCTCTGCACCTCTTGGTCCTCATCTATAAACTAGGGAAAGAAATAGAGCCAGTCTCTTAGGGCTGCCAGGAGGATTATATGATTTAGTATGTGTCAAGCACTTAGCACATGGTAATCCACAGTAAACACTGACTATTAGTACACCAGGGGAGACAAGGGCTGATCTCAACCAGTAAAGGTTGCTGTTTTCCAAATTTAAAAAAGAAAAAAAAAAAAAGACCAGAAAAGCAGAATTTAAACAGTTCATCTTTTTTTTTTTTTACATGTTTTCTTTTAGTTTAATGTTGCGTTAGAGGCATGGAAAGCATTTTGAGGTTTGTGCTCTAGAAAAGCTATGCGTGGTTCAGAGACTTTTTTTTTTTTTTAAAGATTTTATTTATTTATTTGAGAGAGCGAGAGAGAGCACATGAGAGGGGGGGAGGGTCAGAGGGAGAAGCAGACTCCCTGCTGAGCAGGGAGCCCGATGCGGGACTCGATCCGGAGACTCCAGGATCATGACCTGAGCCGAAGGCAGTCGCTTAACCAACTGAGCCACCCAGGCGCCCGGTTCAGAGACTTTTACAAAGTAAATATAAAGTTGGATGGATCCTCCATCTGTGGATGTGAAGAGACTAGAAACCAGGCTGATTCTCCAGAGATTTCCTTATGAAAGATGAATTATCCAGCCAGATCACGAGCCCTGGTAACCTATAAATAAATCTCTTTCTTCAAATCACAGTGTTAGAAGATAGGCTTTTATGTTGTGGCTTTTCATAAAAATTAATTGATGTTGTTACATCTCTAGAATCCGTCACCCGAAGAAAAAAAGGCTTCATCTATAACTTGTCCCCATATTTACATCTTGTCCCTGTCTAAATGGTATTAAATGTGGAGTCGCAGGGTAAGAATCAATGCAAATGCAATCTGCAAGTACGAGAAAGCACCATGCCTGTTAGACAGTGAGTGCCCAGATTAAATGTTGAATGAATTGCTGAATGAATGAATGAATGAATGAAACAGTTCAACAGTGAAGCAATGAGCTGTTTTAGCAGAAAGCATATTTCACTTGGGAATAATAAGAGATGACTTTCCAGATAATATTTAACCTAAGAGTTATTATTTCCACATATAAAGCCAGGAGGTTATGGAAACCTCTCCCCTCAATAACCATAGTACAATTTCACAGAGATTGACAGGTGTTGGATAGCAGACATCTGAGCAAAAGACACGCATGGCATCAATCTGCCTTGCAAAGAGTTGCATTTGCAGCATTCACAATATCTGCTCATTTCAAGCGGTAAGACAGCACCTTGTTTAACCAGTAATTCAGTTTTTCTGAAATTAAGAATATTAAATAAACCCTGACATTTCTAAGCCAATATTTAAAAGCAAGACTCTAGGACCTGTTCTTGGATGCGATTTCCTTCTGTCTCCAACCTACGCTGTCAAGCTTTGGGATGTGGATAAGCTGTAAAGGTCCTAGCTTCCCCATTTTATATGCCTGAGCCTGACCTTGAGAGGCTCTCTGCTACTGCTATTCTGGCTACTGGCCAGGTCAACAGTTCAACTCAACAAACATTTTATTACTCTGTGATGGGCTCAGGCTCCCCTCATGTGCCCTTCTTTGGACCCTCTGAGAAGCATTGACTTTGACCCCTTCCCACCTAAAGACAAATGCCAGGCCACCTGGTCAACCAAAGAGCCCTACCCTTGGCTCCACAGGGTCAAAGTCTTCAGTGATCAAGCTTCTCTCTCTTGCTGGGACACCCCAGATATTCTGCCTGAAATGCATACATAACATACATTGATCCATGTCATCTCAAAACTTGTCTCACATTGTTACCTTCTTCTGATCTGAAAATTCCAGTCTCTGGCATCGTCAGTAACTGGTATGATTCTTCTCTAGACTCTGGGTCCCCATAACCTGCTTGACTCTTCTTAGTATATCTAGAGGTGATGCTTATCTTGCCTTTGTGGATTCAGAGAGGAAAAAAAATGCTTTAGTTCAGAGTCTTCTTACAAAGATCATCTGCTCCTTTTTCTGTGTGTGATTTTCCCCCTATTTCTTTTACAAAAATTCTCCCAGGAATGAAAGGCCATCACAACTGTCCATAGCTGGAGAAGAACCTTATGACATTTTTTAACATCTATCAACATTGGTCTGCTGCATCCATTATTATGATCACATGTAGGAAGATGGAGAAGTAACTTCTGAAATGCACAGTAGAACCACCAATAAAAATGGAAGGGTCTACAATATTTGAATTTTTCCAGCCCAAATTATAATTATCTCTCAATCAATAATGAAATAATGTGCTAGTCTATGTTCTGGGTAGGCTTCCCACTTGTTTTGTGCAGTCATATGCAAGAATGCAAATACCACAAGAGGCAGAGGAATCTCCTAAGGGAGGCTTTGAAACAGAAACAGGTGCTAACATCTGCCATTAATGTGCATAGAAGGAAACTGAAATCAAATAGATTTTCTTGGAATTTCAGATTGGCTACCTCAAGGTGTGTATGAACTAATTTGGCATTGTTGGAAGACCAACAATATGAAGATCCTAAGGAGGCAAGACCGGCCTTTCATTAATAATGGTGACTCATTAAAAGCCAGATGCTTACTTAAAACATTCCACAGTAATGCTATGGAAACCTCTTCTACATGCTACTCAAAGTTTAATACTTAACCACATCATGGTCCAGTGCCTTCAGGTCTGTCCTGCCCTACGGCATGTACCCAAGTTTCTCATAAATTAATGGGTCATTCATCACACTAGAGCTCACCCAATTCCCTAGGATTCAGGATTTACTGCCAACATTCTCACTCTTCCACAAAATTAATATAGCACTATTAGGACCCAGTGTACTCTGAAAACATCCAGCAATATAATTCCACATTTAAACATTTGAATCTAAGAAATATTAATTAAAAAGATAAAAGGTAGAGTAAAAGAGACCACTGTGTATAGTTCTAATTAATCTATCTTAACTATTTCCCATTTCCAAACACTTAGAGATAGTGACTCAAAATAAATCAAGTATTTAGAAGAGTAGGAAAGAAATGACCTTTTAATAAAGACTTGTTTTTTCCAGCAGCTTTTCATAAGCTATCCAATTTAATTCTCCCAAAGACCCTGCAAGGTATGCATTACTATCCTTACTTTACAGGCAATGAAATTGAAGCTCAGGGAAATTACCCCAACTTACATTTACTAAATGGATATATAAGCACTAAAAGCTATATATAGAATCAGGATTCAAATTCAGGAACACCCAACCCAGAACTTTTCCACTAAACACATATTGCCTTCCTAAAACCGATTGATAGTACCATTATTAGAACCATCAATCAATATTTTCCCTTTCATGTGAATAATAAAATTAAATATACATTACTGACAGTGTTCACTCTTAAAGGAGAAATTTTCAAAAACCAGTAGTTCTACACCTGGCTAATCACCAAAATTACCTGGAGAGCACTTAAAATATTTCCTAGGCCCTATTGCAGAATTACTAAGTCAGAATCTCTGAAGAGGGGCCCAGGAATCTCCATAAGTAGAATGCTCTCAAGACAATTTTCATAATCAGTCAATTAGGGAAACATTGATCCCTACAGCAGTAGAAACAAACTTGGAGACACACACATTATACTTTTTCAAAGTATTATAACATTCTTTGTTTCATCTCATCCTCATAAACACCTGCTGGGCAGGATGTGGGGCAGATATTTTTATCCTCCTTAGATACAAGCAGAAACCAAGTTCAATAAGGGAGAGAAACTTGAATTATCTTCTTCCAACTTCCTAGGTAAAAATGGATCATCTAGAAAAACCAAACTGGGTTTGGATATACAGCATTAAGAATATAAATGTCACTGTATTTCCCTCCATCTTCTCCTTTCTCTGGGATAATTGGTTGGATAGTGTTAGAGGATGGAAAGTATCCTCACAAAATTCATATGTGGATTTCCTAACCTCAGTACTTCAGGTTGTAACCTTATTTGGAAGTAGGGTTGTTGCAGATGTAATTAGTTAAGATGAGGTCAAACTGGAGTAGGGTGGGCCCCTGATCTAATATAACTAGTGTCCTTATAAGAAGGAAAAATTTGGACACACATGGACATACAGAGAATACCATATGAGGATGAAGGCAGAAATTGGGATGACTCTATAAACCAAAGAGATGCTAAAGATTGCCAGCAAACCAACAAAATCAGAGGAAGGAACAGATTCTCCTTCACAATCTCAGAAGGAACCAACCTTATTGACACCTTGATCTTAGACATCTAGCCTCCAGAACTGTGAGACAATAAATTTTGTAGTTTAAACCACCCAGTTGGTGGTACTTTGTTATAGCACCCCTAGGAAATTAACAGATAGGAAATAACTCCCACCTCCAAGAACAGATTTCTAGTTAATATTTCCATTAGAGGAAAAAATCCAATAAATAAGTTTACTTATCAAAATATTTTTGAAAGGCAATTGTGATCGTCATAGTGCTTGGAAGATGTAAGTATCTCTACAATGAATTAACTCAAATAGCTTGCTCAATGTAATTTTTTTCTTATTTGGTGTCTTGAAGAACAATACTAGCAAAAGAATGAAAAAGTAGAAAAAAAAGTCCTTACACATCCTACCCTTAACATTTTTCTCCCTACTATTTAGTAGAAAAACATCAATGTATAGGTCTCTACCATGGTCAAGGGAGTTGTATAATATAGATAATCATGAACCAAAGCTTCACTCCACTTACCCCCAATGTACCCTGCCACTCCCAGGCTTCTGTGATAACAGGACTCCATGTTTGTTCCTATCTTCCATTCAGGGGTGTAGAAGTAGTTACTCTTCGATTATATAGTACACATCACATGATGGGTCCCAAAGTCCATGTAGATGTTTCAGAAAGAATTTTGCCTCAAGATACAAATTATTTAATAAAATAAATTGAACCTAACGTATCTTGGTTCAAACAAAAATACTCCAGAGTAAGAGCTGGAGGGGTTTGTCAGATATTTGTCAAGTTCTCTCTCTCTCTCAGATAGCTCTGTATGGCTTCTTTGCAACCACACACCCATTGTTTTGGTTGACAAGTCCTTTGGATTGATTTCTCTTCAGATAATAAGCATACTTTCCAGTGTTTAATAAAAATGTTTTGTAAAACCAGCATTTTATGCATACGTGATAATTCACATTATATAACCTATTTTGAAGACACATCTTATGAGCGATTTTTATGATGCAAGTGGTTTTTATGATAAGCTATGTAACCAATTAATAACACCTACAGTGTACAGAGATGATGTCAACATAGCTAGTGTTCAGTCGATTACGTAACAGTTCCAAATACCTGAATGTTTGGCATTATGTTGACCAAATATACGTGTGCTTTCTCTTAGTTTGACATATCATAGTCATGTTGTATTTTAAAGGAACCCAATATGAATTACTAAATCAAAAACACAGTTCACCCAATTCAGTGTTTGATCTCAAATGATGACATAGCAGGGAGGCTGCATAGGAGTCTCAGAACCTGGCTTGAAGTCCAAACACTCTCATAATATCACTTCAATCCAGAGTACATTCATAGTATTTAATGCTTTATACTTACCTGTGTAATGACAGACCAAGCCTAAATTAGGAGAGCATGTAGAAGAAAAAAACAAAAGAAATAATTTGGAATTATGCCACTGATTTAACACGCAGTCCACTGAACAAAGTAAAACTTTCCCATGGAAGAACATAGTCCATGTGTATACAAGTGCAGTTAAATCAAACAGAATTACATTTTTGGGTCCTGGCTGATTCACTGCCGCTTATCTACAAAGCCACAGGATGGCAATAGAGAAATTCCTGTTGTGCAACTATTGTCCAAATGGTTTTATGGAAAAAAAATGTGGCCAAATCCTTTGGTTCTAGTCCAATTTGCCTGTGATCTGGTCATATTCAAGTTTTGGGGAAGCCCATGCTCACACTGACTACAGGTGCATATAACCATAGTCTTTCATGATCTGACTCTCTCTTTTCAGCCTCCACTCCTACCCTGCCAGTAACCCCTCCCTTCCTCCACTCTCCGGCCTTTAAAAATTAAATAAATAATGGGGGATCTACCAGGAACCAGGAACTATTCTGTGTCCTGGAATTACAAGAGAGAGAAACAAAAATATCGCTTCTCCATAGAGTTTCCATTGTAATGAAGGAACACTGAACCTAGACAAGTAAATGTATAATGCGTGTGGTAGAGATGGCCTTTTGTCCACCAACATTTCCAGAGCAGAGTTGTCACTGGCAGGCAGAGGCCCTGCCCCTACATTTCACAGCCTCCCTTGCATCTGTGCCCACATCACTAACTTTTTTCAATATCATATGAACAGAAGTAATGTGTATCATTTCCAGGACAGGGTTTTTAAGAACCTGCTATGCCTTCTCCACTTATTATTCTTCCCCTGGTTCCTGCTGCACACAGAAGACTCTGAGGTCCTGAAAACAGAGCCTCAAGATGAAAAGATCCAGGCACCTGAATCCCAGGTGAAGGTAAGCCACCCACTATCTAGTATGTTAGCATTGAATTGTTAAGGGAGTGTGTGTGATGCACCTGGAATATAGTAAATTACAGAACTGTTGGGACTAATATTTACAGGGTTTATCATTAATCTAACTAATATAGTATATCAGGTGCCATAACGCTATTGAGAAAAATAATCCACAGATGGAGAATGAGGAAGGCAACAGGGAAAGAGTTGTTAATCTAAACAGAGTGATTGAGGAAGACCTCGGTGATAAAGTTGCATGAGCGGAGACTGCAAGTGAGGGAGCAAGTCTAGGGAAGCTCTTGGGAGAAGTTTTTCAGAAAGAAGGAGTAGTGAGAGCAAGGTTCTGAGAGGGGAACATGCCTGCTATGTCCAGGGAACGTGCACGATGTGAGTGTTCAGGATGCCTGAAGTAGAGCAAACCATGGGGTTTCTGGTAGGAGTTGAGGTCAGAAAGGAAACAGGGGGACCAATTGTATAGGGCTTCACAGGACATTATAAGATCTTTGGATGTTATTCTGAATGAGATGGCATGTTATTGGGAAATTTTGAACAGGAGAGTGACAAGATATTATTTACATTGTGCAAGGATCACTCTGGATGTTGAGTGGAGATTATGTTGTGTGGAGGTGGAAGCAGTTAGGAGACTGTTGCAAAAATCCAGGTGAGAGACACTGATGGCTTAGACTAGGGTCATGGCAGTGGAGGTTACAAGAAATGGTCAGATGTTTGGGGATGTGGGGTCAAGAGAGAGTTATTTTTTTAAGATGGGAGCTATTATAATTTATTTCATGTTTTAATGGAGATGATTCAGTAGAGAGGGGAAAATCAATAATAGAGTAAAGGAACAGAAGAATTGATGGAGCCATGATCCCAAAGAGGAGGAAGGACACGGGCAAGGGCAAGGGAGCTAGCTTTTCACAGGACCTGGGTTGGCAGTTCATCCAGAGCAAGAGGAAGGAAACAATCCTACGGGCTCAGATCCTGGCTTCTGAGTAGATGTGATGTGGGAGCGTGTGAGAGTCTCTTCTGATTATTTCTGTTTTCTCATTGAAACAAAAGGCTAAGTCATCCACTGAGAGTGAGGATGAAAGTGCGCTATTCTGAGGAGAGAGTAAAAGGTGAACAATGGTCATTTGGGAGGGGCGTGGAGTGAACGGTTAAGAAAATGTGCTAAGCTACAGGGTATTTACCCCAAAGATACAAATGTAGTGATCCAAAGGGGCACATGCACCCCAATGTTTATAGCAGCAATGTCCACAATAGCCAAACTATGGAAAGAGCCTAGATGCTCATCAACAGATGAATGGATAAAGAAGATGTGGTATATATATATATGTATATGTATATATATATATGTATATGTATATATATATATATATACATGTATATGTACATATATATGTATATGTATATATATATATATACATGTATATGTACATATATATGTATATGTGTATATATATATATATATATATATATACACAATGGAATATTATGCAGCCATCAAAAACAATGAAATCTTGCCATTTGCAACAACGTGGATGGAACTAGAGGGTATCATGCTGAGCGAAATAAGTCAATCAGAGAAAGACAAGTATCATATGATCTCACTAATATGAGGAATTTGAGAAACAAGACAGAGGATCATAGGGGAAAGGAGGGGAAAATGAAACAAGACAAAACTGGAGAGGGAGACAAACCTTAAGAGACTCTTAATCTCAGGAAACAAACTGAAGGTTGCTGGAGTGGAGGAGGGTGGGAGGGATGGGGTGGCTGAGTGATGGACATTGGGGAGGGTAGGTACTATGGTGATCGCTGTGAATTGTGTGAGACTGATGAATCACAGACCTGTACCCCTGAAACAAATAATACATTATATGTTAATAAAAAAAATTTTTTTTTAAAAAGAAAGAAATTGTGCTAAGACCGCCAGGCTACACTGAGCGCTCCCTTGAGTTCAGTGATCCCACAGAGTCCCAGAGCCTATGGACATGAGTTTTTCTCCAGCTAAGAGCAGCTGCTCAAGCAGAGGGTGGAGTAAGCAGACTTAGAGCTAACCAAGGTTGAGGGTCATTGAGTCTTTAAGACAAAGTTAGAGAAGGGCAGCAGAGTTGAGGGTTTATACCAGGAAATGATGCTAATGATGGCTCATGGAATTTAGTTCCGACAATTGAGGACACTAGGGGAGTGAGACAGTGAATATCTGTGGAGGTTGATGGATTCCTGGCCCTGGTGTGATCAAAGAATTATTGAGGTCCAGATACTAGAGGCAGCAATTTGGAAGCATCAGAACTGGGTTGGAAGGAGTGTGGTTATTGGCAATGAGGCAGCAATATCAGACCGCTTACCATTCCCATTCCCTGAAGTTCAGGGCATTTCAAACTACCTTGCAATTTGCACTTGCTATGCCTTCTTGTTGGAATAATTCTGAATCTCCTCTTTGGTTCTTACTCGTTCTTCAGGGCGCAGATCAGATGATACCTCCTCGTGCAGCTCCTCTGATCCCCCAAGTCATAATTAATTGCCTTAGCCACTGTGCTCACATCATGGGTCTTACTCACCTTCCATATGAAGCTCATCACGCTGCATCATCCTATCTGTTTACAAGTCTGACTCCCACAGCTTGTGATCTTGAAGAGGATGGGATAATATTCTACTCACCCTGACATTCCCAAGTGATGGCCGAGAGGCTGGCCCTAATCGTTTAATCACCAGGGGCCGCAGGCATGCTTGCCCTACTCTAGTCCATTTTCCAGACTCCAGTCAAAGTGATTTCCTTAAAAGCGTAAATCAGATCATGTTATTCCCCCTGCTTAGAACCCTTAATAGACTTTCCAATTGCTCTTAAGATAAAGACCAAATTCTTTCCATGGTGCACGTGGACCTGCGGGACTGAGTTTGAGCTCACCTCTCCGGCTTCGTTGCTCACCATTTTCCCTCTGCCCTTTACACTCCAGCTACCCTGGCTTCTCAGTACTTCCAAAGTGTGCCATGTTGCTTCCTGAAATCAGGGGCTTCTCATGTTCATTTCCTTCAATCTGCCACCTTTTGTACCCTTCAGATGTGAGTTCAAATAGCATCCCCTCGGGGATGTCTTTCCTGACCCCTAGCTCAGTGGGGATGACTTTTACATACTCCCCAAATACCCTGTGCTTTTCTCATAGCACTTGGTGGCATTTGTAATTACATAGTCACGTGGATGGTTATTTAGATTAACATTTGCTCCCATTCTAGTCTGCAAGGCCCATGAAGACAAAAATCACCTGGCTTTGCTCCTTACTGTGTTCATAGCACCTACCACCATGCCAGACACATAAAAGTACTTCATAAATATTTCTTCACTGAATAACTTTATTAAAGTACTAAATCAATGGTTCTGAAGTTTTTCTTAATATTCTGTAAAATATAGCCAATTTGGTTCTCCAAGCACTTAAATTTTCTGTACGAATAGAAAACACAGTCAAGGGGTGCCTGGGTGGCTCAATGGGTTAAGCATCTCCCTTCAGTTCAGGTCATGATCCCAGGGTTCATGTCAGGCTCCCTGCTCAGCAGGGAGTCTGCTTCTCCCTCTCCCTCTGCCCCTCACCCCACTCATGCTCTCTCTCAAATAAATAAATAAAATCTTTAAAAAAATAAAAGAAGAAAACACAAATTCGCACACACACACAACCAGTTGTAATGAGTTTTCACACATCTTTAAAATACATAACCAGACATGAGAGTTCATGGTTTATAATTTATAAGCTATACATAATTATTAAAATGAAGACAATATGTAGGTGGCTATACCAAGGGCTATTCCCTCTTGAATGAGTTATCAGGAAATCTTGCTGCACTGAATATTTCAAGATATACCCCAAGGTTAGAATCAATGCTCACTGGAGTTTTCCTGCATAAAAATGGCAATATAACACAAGGCAAGTGTGTGTACATTTGTGTGTGTGTGTTTAATTAAGAGCCATTTCCTAAGCCTATTGCATAAAATGGAAAGTGGACTCTAGTTGTCTACTTTCCGTATCTTAATGGAATTTTTCAGATCATAAGCACTAGTGTAGTAAGAAAAAAATACATAATGTCTTTAGGGAAAATCCTCATTTGTTCATTTTGTTTCTCTTACACCCTAGAAATATAAATACGATGCAACTAAAATGTGCAAAATAGGCAAAATAATAGGCATCTATAACTAAATCTATTTCTCTTTTTTAAGTTGATTTTCAATGAAGAAAACCAATGAGAATACAAGAATCCCTTAAATCATGTTCTTTTTATTAAAAAAAAATTCCTAGGAACTACTTTGGAGAACTAGTTTAACTTTTATTATAGAAAATTTTAAACAGCAAAGACAGTATAATGAACTCCCTTGACCAACCACCAAGCTTCCATAATTGTCAATCCTCTGCCACTATTTTTCCTCTGAAAAAAAATGTATGGACGGTGAAATACTGGTAAATTCAAAAAGTTGTCTAGAGTTGCCCGAAACGCCTCCCCATTCTTCATCTCCACCACTAGCACCTCCCTGACCCACCAGACATTAACAGCTTTTTGTGAAACAAGATGGACCATGCAGCCATCATCACGTCAGATAGAAGAGGATTTTTCAGGGACCTCTTTAAGAGGGTCCCCTAGTTAGAACATCTTCAAAATAACTACACTCTTTAGCACAAGACTCATATCAGAAGCAACTTGAGATGACTCTGACATGAATATATTCAAGATCAGTTTTAGAAATTGATGAGCTCCTCACAGTCTGACATAGACATGCTCGTGGCTCATAAGCTCTTGTTGCCCTGGTTGCTCTACAAATCCATGCAAAATGCAGGCCACACGCAGCTGTTAAAACTTACAATTATACTTCCTTTTTATGATGCTGAGTTTGAAGGTAAGTTGGTAATGTTACTTGTTTTTATGTTTAAGGATGATCTCATAATTTATATACTTTGTTTTATATTTTAGGAATTACTCTGAACCCTGGCTATTATACTGATTTTTTAATAGCTTTTGGCCAAGCACATGAAAAATTTGTCTTAACTAATGGAAGACAGAAATGAATATTTGAATCACCCAGCTTTAAAGTAATTCAGGGAGGGGGCGCCTGGGTGGCTCAGTCGGTTAAGCATCGGCCTTCGGCTCAGGCCATGATCCTGGGGTCCTAAGATTGAACCCCACATCAGACTCCCTGCTCAGTGGGAAACCTGATTCTCCCTCCCCCTCACCTGCTCCCCTTGCTTGTGCTCTCTTGCTCTCAAATAAATAAATAAAATCTTTAAAAAAATAAAATAAAATAACTCAGGGAGTAAATATATTTTTTGCATTGTTCCAAGGGTAAAGAGAGGTCATTGGACCTTATTTTGAACTCAGCCTAGCATCCTTATTTTGAACTTGGTCCAGATAAAAATGGTCCTGCTCTGACCTTGAAGTCCACACCAATGGCTGGGCTGTGCACCCTGCACTCCAGATTCTAGTGACTAAATCCCTGGCAGGCGCCCAGTCTCCTCGCCACTAACGCTGAGTGTTGTGCCTCAGACCCAGCACTCTCACAGCTCCCTGATGCTTTCTTTTGATTAAATGCATCTGCAGAGATGACCTGCACTGATACCCACTTACCCGTACCTCCATTTGAGGCTGTTAGAGTCTTTCAAGCTCAAGGTGCTCCTGTCCTTACCCATTAGAAATTACTGATTTGGTATTCACTTTCTTGAGTTGCTACTGAAAATTTCTTCTTATTTAAATCCTTACTACAACACACAACTGAGCTTTCAACACCTCTTGAAGTCTCTCCAGACTTTGCAGATATACCCCAAGCACCTGCGTCTTGGATAACATGAGGCTCAGAAAGTCCCAAGCCCTAGAGAGGGTCCTTCCAACATCTGCTCGTTTATTCATCCATTACTGGGAATATGTGCAAGGCACGAGATGCTCGCTGTTCTCCACCTGACTCTCTAGCAGCTACATGCCCTCTTTGCCATAGACCTTCTCGTGGCCTTCTGAGTGAGGCTGAGGCCGTGCTGCTTTGTCCAGAAGATAACCTTTCAAGTGGGTGGCTGTTGCCATTTCCCCAGCTGTCTAACTCATTTGGTGTGAGCCTCCAGAAACGACACCTAATGTGGCAGGTGTCCCTCCAAGCATTCCCCAGGAATGTCAGCCCCCCACCGCCACCCTAACCTTGTAATCTCGCCTCTCAGAGCATCAAATCCGCTTGGTCCTAGTGGACTGGGGCACATTCTTTATCTCCCTGAACCTCTGGAAGTGAACACATTTTCCAATATACATGGGAGGGCAGAGTGTGATGATTCAAACAGCCAGTGTGGATGGAGTGCCCCCCATGGTCCAGAGGTACGGTCGGGCTGCCTTCCTTCCAGGAACGCAGGTCCTGGCGGGAGGGGGTCACCAACCAGGAATCGGGAGTGGATTCTGAGTAACACTGTTCTTTATCTTTTCTCAAGACTGCAAAGAACACAATAAGCACACTGAACTCTCTATCTGGAATGTGAGCCAAAGAGCAACCACAGAACTTTGTCCTCTTCCAGGCTTTGACTCCCTCCCAGCCACAGAAGTCATTGTCCCCAAACCTCTTGGTCCCCGTTGAGGGAAAGAACCAGGCAAGGCGGCAGGTTGCTGGTTTTCCGGAGCTCTGAGCCCTGGCTGAAACAATCTCTGTCACCTGAAGTGTTCCCTCTAGCTCACACGTTTAGAAAGCATTGCCAAGTACATATAGGTTTCTTGGATGATTTTCAGTTACTAAGAGAAGGTACCAATTGTTAAAGAAAACTAAAAAATACCCAAAATGACTGTGAAATCTTTTCATTCCCCGCTCTTTAGGTAATTTGTTCTGATTGCCACTATTTCAAAAGACAAGATTACACACCAGGGAGGCAGAAAGATAAAAAAGGGAAATCTGTTCCCCCGCTGAGGCCCTATCAGAGCTCAGCTCGTGTTTGGAAGCAAAGGCAAATTTTTTTCCGCCCTAATGAAACCTTGTTAACTCTGAACACTGCAGCTGAACTGATCTACTGAGAGGACTTGCTGGGTCATTGGGAGGTTATTAGGTTATCAGAGGTCACCGCCATTCTTGGCTTTCTTCTTAAAGGAAGAGAACTTAAATATTTACTAAAAATTATCCTCCTTTTGGTATATAAGGAGAGTGGGAGAACAAAATGGAGGCCCATCATCTTTTTCAGATAAAAATCCATATCACCCACCTTTGTAAGATACAGACTAGAACATGTGAGTTTTCAAACCTTGATTCTCACCCCCCCTACACCCCATTTTGCCAATTCTAATAGTCAGGAATTGTCTTGTCTTACTAGGAGAGTGTTTTAACTATTTTTTGTAGGGTCAGGGTATGCTATTTTATTTACGATGAATACAGTCACCATAAGAAACAGCAAACAAATGACCTTCAAGACTCGCCAGAAAGAGTAGTGAACGCTTCTGTGTGTTAAAATTTTCTGGGCTCCACTAAGGGTAAGCAGGAGGCAGAGACATGGAGCTGAATACTTCCTCTGGATTGGGGGAAGGAAGGGGCACACTTACAGCATTTGATCTCCCACCATATTCTCGCCTTGGAGTTGAATTCCCATACAACTGAAAACATCTGAAGCAAACACAGAGCAAGCACGGCTTTCTAGACCCCCGTTCCAAGAGTAGGCAAGAGAAAGAGCTCAAACACAACAGCTGGGAGTTCCATGTCATCCATTTATTCAGTGATCCTGGACATTTTAGCAGGGCTTTCAGAATTAATGTGTCATATATAAGAGCCTACATAAGAAAATGTAGTGCAGAGCTGACCTGGAGGACAAGTACATAGTTCTAGAATGTCAGCCTCTCAAAAGGAATGATAACAGAAAAAAATAAGATTCCCCCTCCCCACCCCCCAAGAAGCCTATGCTTAGATATCAGACAGGAAGAGTAAAGGATAGAACTGTTCAGCCTCTAAGATTCTCTCTAGGTCTACAATTCTTTGAGTACAGACCTAAGATGTAACATGAGATTCTTGTTCAGGCCCAGGAAGTATACCAATTCACACAGGGGTGCCACTGTGTGCATTTGATATAGTATGTAATTATCTAAATGAGATTTGGTTCAATAAAACTATTTCTGTAAAAAGAGCGTGCTTACATAGAAGGCATCTCTAAGGTTTGAATTTTAAAAATAAACAACTGATCCAAAAAGTCATTGAAGAGGCTTCAGAAATCACCAGTCTGGGATTTCTTTGTTTTACAAATGAAGACTCCTTGGAAAACTCAGAGGTTCCTTGCCTCCAGGTCTCCTAGTGAGGGGCGGAGAAGGAACCAGATCCCAGGCCAAGCCCCGGCTCTGGCCTCTGCAGTGTGGGGCCTCGAGGGGGACAAGTTGCTTTTCCCTAATGAGGAAACAGCGTCATCTAGTGGCAATTTATCAAAGTCATCTAAATGAGCTCTGATTCAACCCTCCTATCTTGCTCACCCATTTCTGCTGTTCCTGGCTGCCCAAGACAACACTTTGGGACATTTTCCCTTCCCTAGATTTTCCATAGCCCAAGCGTTTCTCAGCAGGACACTTCCTACAACCCCCTTGCTCATTTGTATTTCTCAGGCTTCTCATGCCAAGCTTTCAACAGGCATCAGGAATCCTTCACCTCAGGTACCATCCCCAGGTGATGTCCTTTGAGTGTTTCCTGATTCAAGTGTTCAGCAAAATAACACTCTTACCCATGATTTCAGGCCTTCTGCCAATTGATGTGTTTAATCAGAGAAATTTCCTCCTTTCTTCCGAAGATCTGGGTTATGCATTCCATTCAGGCATGCTGATAAAACACTTGCTTTTCCCCTCCTACTGACAGATAAAGGACATTTTTGTTGCCTTTGAAATAGTTCTGGGTATTGCTCAGGACAGTTCTGTGAATAAGCATGTAGACTAGTTTCAGTCAAGTACATCTATTCATTCACCTTTCATGTTCTCAACCATTTACCAATCTCTTAACAGATTCCAGGGGCCAGACATGTCCCCTGACCTCAGGACCCTACCTTTGGAGGTGAAAAATAAAATATATCAACAAATAATTGCCCTGTATGACAAATGCTGTATTATTAGTAAGCTCAAAGGGAAGGGGAAAATCATTCTGCTGAGGCTAGCACGAGGAACGGCAGAGCAAAAGTGCAGAGTCAGGAAAGTACATGGTATAATAAAGGGTCAGCAAAGAGTCTACCATATTCACAAAAAAGAGCCCAAGAAGAAAAATGGGAAGTGATGTGACAAAGCAGTTAAGAATTAGAACACAAAGATGCTTAGATGCTATCCTCGGGAGCGGGGACTTTATATGCAATGAGATACCATCACATTATGTGCCACAACAAAAAGACTGTTTTGAGATCTCCAAGAAACAAAGTCCTTTATTTATTCCAGCCATTTTGAAGTTTCCTAAAATGGCACGCTCACTGAAGAGCTGGTGTAACTGAGATTCTGGATGAGAATTATTTGTCATGTTAGGGCAAAAACTCAGACCTATTGAATCTCAATCCATTTTTTTTTTATAAAGAGCTAATCAAAAGCCTGAGATACTTATTAGGAAAATAAAATAATTTTAAATTAGAAACTTTCTGGGGTTTCTTCCAATTTCGTTCTTGTATAAATCCTCTGAAAACACATTTAAATATTCACAATGGTTCCTTCTAATCATATCATCTTCATTCAACATGTGCCGGCTTTATAAATGAAAAAATAATTTGATAGGCATTCTATTTTGAAGCAGTCATAAGAGAAATAGAAACTTTTCAGACTAAAAGATGTGATAAGGGAGAACAAGGCAAATGTAAACCACCATGAGCTAAAGAATAAAAGACGGAGAAAGGTCATCTTAAGCATCAGAGAAGCACCGCTGTGTAAAGATTTCTAGAAAAGTCTATTTCCCTTGGCTTTGTGAAGACACCAGTCCCATTGGTGTTAGAGGAAAAGATAGAATGCCAGTAAGTATCATTACAAGACAATCTTGGCAACCAATTCTAAGTTGGTAATTAAGAGGTCAACGTTTCTTTTCAAGAATTTTGTTTCTGAACTAGTGCCAAGGTTTTCTGTTTTGCTTATACAAATAGTCGATCTACCTACTGAAATCTTGACTCAAAAGATAACCCCGCTAATCCTGCTATTGTTTCTTTTATTAACTATGCTTATTGAAGTGTCAGGTCTTACAAAGCTCTTCTCCATTTTCCCTACCTTTACGATAGATAATAGGAGATATGTGTCTGAGCTGACATTCTTCTCCAAATGAATGCCAGACATTTCACATAGAGCTAAAAGCTCAAGTCATATGATACAGTGCATTGGCCAATGCTGTTACCATAGTATTTTATGTTGAGGCTGACATTCCATTCATCAAATGAACACCCAGTGGGACTGCCATGCTTCGGAAGCTGCCAGACCACAAAGAATAACTGGACTTACTCAGCTTCTCCTTGGCCCAGCTCAAGAGTCAACTTGTAGATTTGGGTGTGTCATTTCTAAATTCTCCTCCCAGAAAAGTAGTAGCCAAGTGGACCACAGGGAGGTGAGAATAACCTACAGCCAGGCTGCCTCCCAGCTTCCCACTCTACTAGAACCAGCTCCCTTGGCACTGTGCCCCTCTCAGAGCTGCCTCAGAGGCCTGAAGCTGGGAATATGTAGACGTCGGCCTGTGGCCATGTTGGCTCACCTCCGTCAGTTGTAAACAGAACCAGACCACGGAAGCCTCAGCTGTAGAATTTCTTCTCCATACTTGGCCTTCCAAGAGAGGGTATCTGCTCTATGGTTTTCACTGCCTAACAAATAAGAAATGAAAACTGTAAACATTCAAAAAAGAATGTGGGACTGAGGGTAGTGAGATTCTGTGCCTGTTGATAGCCCTGGCCCTACATGATAGCACATGACAAGGCAGAGCCTCCACACCTCAAGGGTGGCTATGACAGGATGGGTGTCATTGCTAAGTAGAATAGTTCACATTCACTGGGACAGCCTTTTGTGAGAAACATTTGTGGGAAATGAGTTCAACTGAACAACTGTAAAAAAAAAAAAAAAAAATCCAAACGTAAATGGACATCTACCACGACCCTGGCACTGGGATCAATGTCCTGTTCTCAAACTTACAGGTGGTATACAGCAAAAAAAAAAAAAAAAAAAAGCAATCTGGCCTAGAGTCTGAATCTACTGATCTACTCCAGAAGACTTGGTGTTTAAACAGACTAGGAGAAAGGGGTAGAGGGAACCAGAGTCCTTGGGGCACAGAAACAAAGGGATGAATTCCAGAAATTATTAGATGTCTTTGATTGACCTCAGCAGGATGGCCATTCTAGAACAGCTGACATTCCACCTGTCTGCCATTATATGGCCTGCTTACCTGTACAAAATATGGCCCCAAAACACTACTCAATCAAGTCTGATAGCATATTTCTCAGTGGTAACCTGGAAGGGGATTGTAGTATCTCAGCTCTCTGCAAACTATAGATTTTATAGATTACCACCTGATTTTATAAATAAATTTTATAGGAATACAACCACACCCACCATTTACATGTTCTCTATGGCTACTTTTGTTCTATAACATCAGAACTAAGTAGTTGCCAGAAAGAAAGTATGGCCCATAAAGCCTAAGATATTTATTATCTGGCTCTTTTCGGAAAGTTTGCCAACCCCTACAATGGCTGATAGACTATGTGAACCAAGTTTATGAAATGTTAGGAAGGCATTCTCAAGTACATCATGGCCCTTCAGACCAGGAGGTCCTATGCCAAACATTAGGCATTGAAGACTCTCAAGGGCAAGCAACCTCACAAGCTGCATGTTTGCTTTAAGAGATGGAGCGCATGATGAACCCCCTCCATGAGCTGGCACTCACATATTTGTGGAAGGCATCAATATCAGACTCAGAAGAGTATATCCACTAGCAGAAAATCCAGCCAGAGTACTAGTGTCATTTCACAATAGCACTTGGGACAACCAGTCAATTTTTCTCCCTCTACAACTAGAAATGCCTTCCTATGAGAGACATGCTTGACCAGGATACCCTGGCATGATAATTTCAGTGAGGGTGGAAGCTGCCTGGAGACAGAAGCATCGTTGATGACAGAAGGCAAGGATATGGTTTTCCACAAGATAGCTGGGACATTGGAGGGATAAGACAGAAGCATGGGCTGCTCGTGATTAAACCCTGCAACATAGTTTCCCCACAGACCACTGGTTTCCTCACACAGGAGGTAATGGGGTCCATGGCTACCAGCAGGTAGAAACAAAGTCTGACCAGACTTTGGTCGATGATGCCACTATTGTTTCAATGCAATGGGACACACCTCTTCCTGACACTAAGAACTGGGGTATGACCAGGGCAGTAACCATGGAAGTGGGGGAAACTCCAAGGGCTAAGCAATGAAAAAGGGACCCTTACCCAGCAGAGACTGGCCACCCAGCATGGCAAGGGGTCCCTATTTCGGGTGTCAGAAGCCTGCGGGCACTTGTAGCCAACAAGAAAACCCCTTGCAAGAGGAGAAGGAGCAGGGAATCACCATGCCAAGAGGGAGAAAGGGGGTCAAGAAAAAGGGGTCATCACGTTCTCATTATGTGAGCTTTGGAAAAGCTGGGAAGAAGGGGGCATTGGACCACTCTCTCCAAAGTTTTCAGGAGGTCTTCCCAGGGCTTTACTTGTGGTCCCAGTTTGCATTCAATTTTTATTTCAAGGCTTCATGCCATGGTAAAGCATCTGTGCATCCCTGATGGAGCCTGCGGCTGGTATGGTTAGCCATCTCTTGTCAAGGTGAGCCACGGCATTTTGTAGTCTTGGAAGCAGTTGGCTGCCCTGTAACTGTTAGGTGCTGGTAAGCCCCTGGCAGCATGAGTTCTATCTTCCTCTCTGGCTCCAGCACAGAAGGGTGGGGACTACATGCCTTGGGTTCCCTTGAGCTTAGAGTGCTCAGCTACGTGCAGAACCAGCCAGGTTGAAGGGACTCCAGGCAAGGAATGCTATAGCAGCAGCCACAGCCCCAGGCAGTAAATTATGATAAATTCACACAACTGGTGATTCAGGGATTGAACGTCTGAACTCCCCTCCTGGACAAGCAAGAGTCCAGCTTGCCAGACACAGGCTATGCAGGGCCAGGAGTGACTTGGTCCTGACCCACAAATCAGAGAGCTAAGGAAGACCGGGGCCAAACCAAACACCGAGCAGGCAGTCCATGTGAAACAGCAATTGAAATGGCCAAGGTAGAAATGTGATCCTTAAACATTCAAGGCAAGAGGTTAGAAATCAGACACCAGACACTGGAAGATAGAGCTAGGAGAGCCTTCCAACCTCTGGGGCAAACCTGTGGCCTTCTCCATAGGTGAATGGGCAGGCTCTTAGGGGCAGAGCAAGCCAGATATCTGGGTGAATCATGATCTGCTAATCCTACCTGACGTCCTGGGTGTTAGTGAGTAGTAAAACTAGTTTCCAGGAGAGGCTGTTATGTGATTTTGGAGAAAGTTCTGGACTGTGAATTGGGCTATCTGAGACCTTTCCATACTTACCAGGGACTCTGCATGTCTCACTAAACAAAGAACTTCTGAACCCCGTCTTCATGGTTTCTGACACAGAGATTCAGCCTCATGGGGAAGCTTCACAGAAGATGCAGTCAAGAGTGTCTAAAGGTCAGCTGGAGTGAACTCCTTGGAGACTTGCTTTTTATTACTGAGCTGTAAGGTTTTATATGTGCATCCAAGATTCAGATTCTGTTGGTGAAAGATTCAACATACTTTCTTTTCGAAAGGAGTCAGAAAACCTCCCTCTGCCTGTGCCACTGATTAGGTCCCCCAACTTCCAATCTGTGGTCTCTTCCAGGACTAATATCCTGTGATTATTCATAAATCAATCTGTATGTTATGATGGAGCATGCTGGCAAAAGCCAGGCCCATATGGGCTTGTACAATTCCCCTAACATCAATTATTAATGAAGTCTTTGGCTGGCAGATGTTGTATACAAGGATTGGTCTGGTGCCCACAATGTAATCTTCTGTTCCCATGAACAAATCAAGGCTATTGTGATCAATAAAGCCTTGTTAAACATTAGTAAGGGAGTGGGCAAAATGGTGCAGAGTTAATAACCTATTACCCATGCTACTGTTCTTCCCTTGATCCAAAATGCCCCCTTCTTCCTCTGTTGGATCGTGCTTGTAGCACTTGCTTGCACTAAATATACACTTACCTCTAAAATTAGGCACTATTCATTTATTTATGTTAAAATTCAAAGCTTTTTCACACTGATTTCCTGAATAAGCTCCAGTTTTGTTACCAGAGTAATAATTAGGAGTTTAACCAGCTCAAAAAAACTGGAAAACTTGATGTTTTAGATGGAACCTACATGTTAACTAGAGTGTTTACTGGCTCATCGCGAATGCAATTCGTTGAACAAGAGTATCGTGCATTTCGTTATCTGTTTAGTCAGAAAAATCATTGTCCACTAATGGAAGAAAAAATTCTCTGGTTAGTCGGTCTGTATTTGGTCTCACAGACTACTGAGGGTTAACTCGGACCAGCCTTCTTAGTAGACTCTCATTCTTCAGGACTCCACAATCCGAATGTGTGGTTACTTGAATTCTGTTCAAGATGCAGGGTGAACTTAGTATATGCAAGCGTCCCGGTGACATAAAAAGTAGCCAACCAATAGAGAGAGGTTCCCTGTGTCGGGCCCTGGTCTAACAGCTCTACCGATACGCCTTGTTGAATCCTTTCCACAACCCGATGAGATGCATTCTACTACCCCCCATCTTATACATGTGGAAATTGAGAAGTTAAGTACCTTGTCTCCTAAATAGTAAACCCAGCCAGCCTAGTTCTAGAGCCCCAGAACTTAGACAACGCCTTCCTAATGTACATTTTCTTTTTTTTTTTTTTAAGATTTTATTTATTTATTTGACAGAAAGAGAGCAGGAGAGCACAGGTAGGGGAAGCAGCAGAGGGAGAGGGAGAAGCAAGCCCCCTGCTGAGCAGGGAGCCCGATGCGGGACTCTATCCCAGGACCCCAGGATCATGACCTGAGCCGAAGGCAGACGCTTAACCGACTGAGCCACCCAGGCGCCCTAATGTACATTTTCACTTTGTTTTTGTAAAGTGCCTATTATAAACGAATCTTTACACATTTAGAGGCCCAGAGAATTTGTGTTATCTAACAGACTCAGACTATCTTTGTGCTGAAAGTCTCCACGTAGAGCATCCTGTCCAGTCGCCACCGCACCGCCCCCCTCCAGGGGGAGCAGCCGCCCTCTCTCTGCTCATCACCAGGGATGGGAACTCACTAGATCCTTCAGCACTCCTACTTCCAAGAGCTCGGATCATTAGAAAGGGCTTCCTTTCCTTAAGCTGAAATATACTTTTTTTATAATTCTACCTGTTGGGCAGAACTCCACTCTCTGAAGCCACAGTGAAGACACATAACCCCTTGCTCACAGTACCTTTCAAATATTTACAAGAGCAGTTACACACCATCCTAAATTTTATCCTTCCTGGCCCCTTGCTCATCACTCAAGTGCCACTATTTCGAGATCCAATTATCCTGGTCATTCTTCAATGGGCTTTCTAAGTTTGGGGCCAATCTCATTTGAAAGGTAGGGCCTACAAACAAAGACAGTTGTCAGAAGGCCTGAGGGGGCCTCCAGGATTGCCCTACATCTATAGGACACTTCCCAATGTGCACTTAGAGGCCTGCCCTGCAAAACTGCTAGGCCCCTCCCCACCCTCCTCCCCCTCCCCCCACCCTCCTCACTCACATCTGAGGGGTAACCCACCTCCAGTCCAGAGGGAACCTTTCTTCATATTAAGCTCACATCAAATCAAACTTCCCCAATTGTATATTTTTTTAAGCTGTCTTTTTAAACAGAATGCAGGATTTAATATTTATCACTAATGAATGGATCCTTCTCTAAGCCCACAGAAAGAGATCCACAGAGACAAAGACAGGGTGATATTACTGTGTTCAGTCCACCCACAAATCGTTTCTATGGACAGTAAAAAATTCAAATGGCCTGTTAATTAGTTCACAGATATAATGAGATATTTTAGAAGGGATAAAGTAAAAAATGCAGTATTAACACAGAGCTAAACTGGACCCTAAAATATAAAAAAGGCCAACCGAAGTGAAAGGTCTGGCAGCTTTCAGAGCCTGGGGCTATTTTCCTATATGGTTTCCCTTGTGGAAAAGTGATCAATTAGAGGCTATAATTTTAGACATTTGTTGACACAAGAGTCAGCCCAAATGTTAGAGAGGCCAACCCGAAGTTTGTGGTCTGTGGGGTCACTGTTTTGTCCTATGTAACACTGTTTCCAAGAATAACAGGTTGAATGTGGGAAAACTCATTAATTGATCTGCTCGTGTGAGCTAAAATTCTAACCAAAAAGCAAGACAGAAAACTAGACTTATAGACAATAAAGTATTCCTCCATGACAGTAGCACCAATGAATTTACAACTCAAAAGGAAGAAAACAATTTTTCATATTTTAGACAATTGTTCTTTATGTTTCATAAACTTTGTTTACATAATTCATAGCTACATAATCAAGATCCCACACACAAACGACAATGGATTTTATCTGTGCATACCAAAGGGGTTTAAAATATTTGGAGTAGTGTATTTTAAGATGTGGTTTTTTTTTTTCCTTCCAAATCTTTTCATATTCTTTATATCACAAAACAGATTTCAAGTTTAAAAATCAACAAAGAAAAAAAATGGAGCATAGATTTTTTTTATTATGTTATGTTAATCACCATACATTACATCATTAGTTTTTGATGGAGCATAGATTTTAAATAATAAAGAATAAACTGCCTACCATTTAGAACAACAACCCCCTTTCTCCTCTCCCCCTCCCCCCCCCTTTTTTTTTTGCCGCAGGATAGAACTGGCTTGTTGCAAAGCCAAGAGCTAACACTAAATTATGGTGTTAGTGGTTTTTATTAGATATTTTGAACTTTAGTGAGACAATATGAAATGTGGAAGATACATTACAGAAAAGATCTCACTATTGTGTAGACCATTCTAGGTATCAAAGGCATCTAGGTATCTAGCTGACCTTATTTGCCTGTAACTCCTACTATCCCCTAACAAGAGGGAAACTGAGTCAAATACAATTGCCTTTCCAAGGACACTTAAGAGGTTTGTGGAGAAATTATAATGTGCATCTATTATTTTCTGACACCTCATTGTCTTTCTTCAAGGACATTTTGAATAAGGAGTTAATAAAGCTTAACATTCCCTTGTTGAAATAATGAAAGGAACAAGATCACAACCACTGCTGAGCTGATAATCAGGAATGAGTGGTGGGACAGGAGAGAGGCAGCTTTTCCCATGTGTCCCACAGTGATATCGACTAAGACATCAATCTCCTTGGCAAAGATGGACAACCTCTGTTTTCTGTTTCCCTGGGGCACGAAGCCATCAGTGTCTACGCCATCCCACTGGTCGCAGTAATAAAAAGGAAGAAAAACGAGAGTAGTACTTAACACACATGATTTATTATAATCAATTTTAATACAGTGCTCATAAATGTAGCTGGAAAAAAGGAAAACTGTCTTGCTGTTATCTAGAGAATTTAATGATCATCACATGGAGGAAAAGACGTACTGAAAATTCATGGTATTTAACAAAAGGGATAGAAGCAGAGCACTTTTCCCTAGAACAGTCTGTCTGTGGGCAGAGAAAGAAAAAGAAAGAAAGAAAGAAAGAAAGAAAGAAAGAAAGAAAGAAAGAAAGAAAGAAAGAAAGAAAGAAAGAAAGAAGGAAGGAAGGAAGGAAGGAAGGAAGGAAGGAAGGAAAGAAAGAAAGAAAGAAAGAAAGAAAGAAAGAAAGAAAGAAAGAAGAAAGAAAGAAAAAAATATATATATATAAATTTTCTTTATTATATATATATCTCTCTCTCAGGAAAACAGCACATAACAGATAATACACATATATAAACAGACATAAACATATATCAGGAAAACAGCAATGCATATATGTTTGTACTTTCTATTTAAGGTTATCCAGCTTTCTACTCTCACTTGTTCTGTCAACCTTCCCTCAACATCTATACCTACTAACTCCGCAGGAGCATTTCATTTTAGATACATTTGAGTATCTGAACACTGTCCTAAAGACGCAAATCAGAAATAGATTACAAATGCAGCTAGCAAAGCTCTTATTTCCAAAAAAAAATAAATTTGTGGACCCAAAAGTGGTAATATATATATATATATATATATATACACACATATATGTGTGTGTGTGTGTGTGTGTGTGTGTGTGTCCTAGTCATCTCTTCATATTTAACAAATACATCTCCTTGAGATGAGTGACCTATGAGAAGTTTTGTTTGCTGTCCAAATGATTTAGGGCCCAGGAAGGAATGCCGTCGGGGGAGTTTTTGGCAGGGGTTTCTGAGTACAAAACACAAAAACACACAATGGGAGTTGGAAAATATTTGGAAAACTCAAGAACAACAGCTTGTGTTAATTCTCAGCGGACCCGTCTCTCTTCACCTGCCCGAGACGGCAGGCGGAAGGCAGCGAGGCCCCGTGGCCGCTCCCGGGACAGGTGGTTTCCTCTAAATCCGCTGTTAAGGGAACCTGGACCATGGCGGGTGAGATGTCTGTTTATCAGGAAACAGAAATCGGTGGCAGTGAAAGCGATCTTATCTGCAATTAAAGAGCAATCGGGCACAATATGCCAGATTTACCAATTTGCGTCTGCTGACGTGATCTACTTCTCCCGAGATCGAAACAAACAGTGCACAGAACAAACAGAACCGCGCAAAGAAACACCCTGTAACGCAGGACGGCAGCCACGCACTTAGAGTTAACAAAACATATCGCAGGAGTTACTGACATTTAGACTAGTGATTTCAGAGATAATAAAGCTCCAGAGCTCTTTGGGAAATTCGCACTGTAAGCCCGGTGCTAGAACAAATAAGGGTAGAGGTGCTGTGGTCGACATAGCAGAGAGCTGGCCCAGAACTCGGCCTGCTCAGGACTCTCTTGTTCCAGCGGAGCCATCGGGGGCCCTACGACGGAGGAATGTGGGTCAAAGAGCCATTAAT
The DNA here is from genome assembly GCF_964656455.1 of Halichoerus grypus. Classification (NCBI taxonomy): domain Eukaryota; kingdom Metazoa; phylum Chordata; class Mammalia; order Carnivora; family Phocidae; genus Halichoerus; species Halichoerus grypus. The sequence goes on along the minus strand of NC_135720.1, from coordinate 29,312,958 downwards.
TTAGAGAGATTGACCTGGTCAAAAGGATGGTTGAAACATATCCCTACAACATATGCAAAAAAATAAATAAATAAAATTAAAGAAGGTTTTAAGGGAATGATTTTAGTCTACTAAATGAGTACTTAAAAAAAAAAATTCTCCAGCCTACAATTGTCTCTGGATCATTATTACTCATGAAGAAATAAAACCACATGCCCCAAGCTCAGTTAATGGCACCAACCTTCAGTTTTCTTCCACATCTCTATGCTGGGCCCACATTTCTTCACTACCATGTTCTGTTTGTTCTACCCTGGAGTGTCTCCCAGACCCACCCCTTCTCCATTGACCCAGCAGCTGTCCCAACTCAGGCCCTCATCAGTTCTCCCCCCAGATTCTAAGGTGCCCATTCCACAAGCCAACCACATTGATCCCTCACTCACCTGCTTACACTTCTCCTCGAGTGCTCCGGTGTTTAGGGAGTCAAGCCCACACTGCTCGGAGTAGCCCAGATCCGTCTGCACTGGACCCTGGCTATCTCTCCAGGTCTCCCTCCACTTGGAGAGAGCCTTCTCCCCCCGCACTCCATGAACCCTTTGTATTCTTGCTCTGGCTGCTTCACAGTCAAGGCATTTCCACAACCTCAAGTCATTCCCCTTCCTCCCTTATCTGCTCCGAGTCTACACATCCTTCAAGACTCAGCTCCTATGTCCTCTTGTAAAGTGTCTTCAAATGTAGTAGAAACTTCCTTCTTCATGCTATTTACACGTTACATAAAAACCCTTTCATAGCATATATCTCATTGTATTTAATCCTCTATTAACCAGTTTGCTTCACTCCCCTATCCTGTGTAGCTCTTCAAGGATAGGAGCTATTTTTCTTCACCTTTTCATCCCAAGAGTTAAGCTGGGGCTTAGCAGCACTCAATACATGTTCAAAGGCAAAATGAATGAGGGAATGAATGAATACAGGTGCTGGAGAAATCCAGGCACGGAGTTTACCGGGTAAAAAGTAAAGACTTACATCAATTCACTTTAGTGCAGCTGATGGGTAAGTTCAGCCCTGACCCTGGTTCCACACTTGGTTCATTCATGTGCGTACGCATTCAGTTAACAAACATTGGTTGAGTGTCTGCGTGTTTCAGGTGCTGTACCGGGCCCGGGAGTTCCACAGATAAAATCTGCTTGCGACTCTCAAGGAATTTAGAGCCCAGAGGAGGTGCCAGATGGGTGAAACATCAGCACCATAAAGAGCCGTGGGAGCTACAGTGGGGAAGAGGCAGCAAGTTGGAGGCCGAAGAAGGGCACAAGTATCCCGCCGGGGAGGCTTCCTCGTGCAAGTGCAGCCTGGGGAGCAGCCTGAAAGGTAGCATGAGGACAAGTCAGAGGAAGGCATAGCCCACCAAGGGAGACGGCTCGTGCCAACGCCATGCAGGTGAGCCAGGGGGAGACCGTTAAGAGAAATGGACATCATTTAAGGAAAAATTATTACAAACCCAGGTACTAGAAGTCAGGCCTGTATTCAAATTTCAATACCCTACCTATGCGACCTTGGGAGCGCTACACCTGCTGTAAAAGGGAAGTGATAATAGTGCCCCCCCGATAGGAGTGTTGTGAACATTGAGCACCGTTAAGTGAAAAGTAAGTGAAATAGTATTTGGAAGGTCCTTGGCACAGTATCTAGAACACAAGGACAGTTGATTGCAGGAACTACAGCACAAAGGCATAGTCCAAGACGTGTCCACATAGGCAGGCCTGGCCCCCCTGCAGGAGCGTCTACATCATGTCACGGAGAGTGGACTTCAACCTGTAGTCACTGATAGAGAGTCATAGGAGAACTTTAAGTAATAAAGTGCAAAATAATCAGATCTGCATTCCAAGCTCTCATCCTGTGTGAAGGACGTAGTTATAAGTAGCACAGGATGATTGACAAGAGCTGGACCGAGACAGCAGCTGGGGGATGGTGGGGCGGGGACAGACCATGTGGCTGTTACAGACGTAGGACAGCAGGACTTGGGCCCCTGCAGTTGGTGGGGACACAAAGGAGAAGGTTGAAGATGACCCTTCGATTTCCAGCAGAAGTGACTGAAGAGAGGAAACCCGTAGCCAAGAAAGGAAGCACGGGAAGCAGAACCAATTGGAGGGGAAATATGAGTTTCATCTGAGATGGAGAGTTTCTCAGGCTCTGGACTCCCCAAGCAGAGCCGCGGTGGGCCACTAGAAGATGAATGTGGTGCGGGCTGCGCTCACAGATGTGGGAAGCGATGGCATATTATTTACTGTGACTTGAAGCTAAGGAAAGAGATCTGTTCATCTGGGAGAGCAAATAAAGTCTGAAGAGAGGAGAAATGAAGGAAAACAAGAGGAACTTTCAAAGGACAGGCCAAGGAGAAAAGGGACAGAGAAATTACTAAGTCTTTAGGTGACTAAGTCATGGGGACAAATATCTTACGAATAAATCCTCTTAAGAAGAGACTTCAAGTCCATTTCAAAGATGACTAGAAGAAATACATTCTGTTGCTCCAGAGCCAGTTATATTGAGAAAAGACCTTAGAAGGATGATTGTTTTGGGGTCAGCCATAAAATGGCTTTTAAATTGTCATAGTATCAGAGAATAGATCTGAATAGGGCAAATTTAAGCCCTCATTTTAAAAGAGTGAGGGTAGCCATGTTTCATGTAGAGATCCTGAGATAATTCTAGAAATAAACCGAATGCCCTAAACTATTTTATTAATATACTTTTATATTTATATTTTACTAATATACTTCATTTAGCTAGTGATCAAAGAAAGTGGTGGAGTATTGAAATGGTTCAAATAGGTGAAGTATATGAAGAATGTTGACCTCTAGAGTATTTTAAACAGGTGATAACCATAAATATTCAAGTTATGGGGGGACAATGAAGAAGGGAAAATTGGGTTCATCAGTGGGTAGATCATAAGAAAGAGGAATATATATAAAATATTCCAGAAAATTTTTTTCATATTCTCTCACATAGAAGCTAAATATGATTGAATCAACATGTTCTGTTGTATTAAAGATGTCCTAGGACTATAAACACACATGATATGTAATAAATAAGTGATGATTTTTATTGCACATTTGTATGTTAAAGTTGTCTGCAGATTTTAATTCTGACTTATGCTGGCCGCCCACTTCTCTATCCTCCCCTCCAAACAGTCACTCTCCTATCATATCCCCCAATTTTATTGTCTATTGCCTTTACGCATTTACACTATATGAAGTTATCTGCTCATTTATTTGTTTCTATTTCTTTTTCCCCTCCCATAAGAATAAAAGCTTCATGAAATGGAAAGAATTTGTCAATTTTGTCCACCATTATATTCCCATCTGTTAGCAAACTACCTAATGCATAGTGGGTACTCAATAAAGGTGCATTGAAAGAAATGAATAAGGAGGGTTCTTTTAATTCAGTTGTTATCAAAGAGGACTCCCCTGACCACTCTATCTCACATACCACCCCTCAACACTCCCAGTATCTTTACCTACTTAATTTTTCTCTTAGCATTCATCATCTGATATATTTTGTATTTCTTTGTTGGTTTTTGTCCGTCTCCCTCTGATTAGCTCACCGGCAGCAGGCTGTTATGTTCACCTGTGCACATATCCCCCATTTCAGAACGGTGCCTGGCATGGAGAAAGCTCTCGAAAGAAGTGTATAAATAAGTGAATATAAATTCATATCTGGATGACACATTGTAACTATGACATACATCGAGTTCTTTCCAAATGTGTACATTCTTTTTCTCCCACCCTGTGATTAAAGTAATGTCATTATCATCTCCATTCTATTAATTCTATCACATACACATCCCTTTGGCATTGTAAGTCTGGTGACACTTGTGTTCAGTGTCCTTTTCCCCTTGTCCCATGCTCTGCCCTTGCCCTCTCCTCTCCCCCACACCCCCACTCAAGCACCCATGGCATCGTGCTATCTCCCATCTCCCAGAACTTTAGGTCCAGGCAGGAGCCACTACCCTGGATTTTGCATTCTTCCGTCATAATTTACCTCTCCATTTCTCAGGGTAATGACAACTATAATAAGCAACTGTGTGTTCCCTACACTAAAGTCACCCCATAATTTAATCCCCATGACAACCCTATAGAGTAGCGTATTAGCATCACCCTCATTATAAGCGAGGAAATAACAAGCCCCAGTAACTTGGATAATTTGTAGAGATAATACGATTTTTTGAAGGCCCCGTTGCTAACCCTCCATGTCCTTTCCACCATCCCAATTGCCAATTGTCAAAGACAAACTAAGGTGGCTGTAGCTGGGGATGGCTTAGGGTGCTCTTTCTCTTGAGGTGCTGGGAAGGGAAATGCTCATTTCACATGGCATTGCTGGAAACCCAATACCTCAATGCAAAGGAGTGTGTCTCTAATGGTGGGATCTGTGGGCACCTTGGCAGATTTGTGAGAGACACAATCTTGAGCAGGGACACATGTAAGGCAGCTTCCTTGTAATCTCTCTTGTGTGAGAAACCACCTTACAGCCATCTTGACGGGCCCGGCAGAAAATAGAGCAGAAAGCAGGTGTTGTGATGCTCTACGTCCCTGGCTGAGCCAGATTATCCTCCAGGCACACGAGAGTCTGGTTAGAATAGACTGGCCAGTGTGAGCCCTGAGCACTTCCCACGTTATGGAAGATTTCTATATTTCAGTGAAATCCAGCCCCACACTCTGAAGCCATCAGTCCTACTTTTACTTTATTCATGGAAGGTCTTGTTTTGTTGGAATATCATTTTTCAATAAGGCCTAAGCAAAGAAGACTAAAGGAACAATCCAAATATTAGTGGGTACTAGACCTTGCTTGTCTCCTCTCAAATTAAGGCTCTGTCTGCACAAGAATTACCCAAAGGGTCATTCTTTTTTTTTTTTTAAAGATTTTATTTATTTATTTGACAGAGAGAAACACAGTGAGAGAGGGATCACAAGCAGGGGAAGTGGGAGAGGGAGAAGCAGGCTTCCCGCCGAGCAGGGAGCCCGATGCAGGGCTCGATCCCAGGACCCTGGGATCATGACCTGAGCCGAAGGCAGGTGCTTAACGACTGAGCCACCCAGGCACCCACCAAAGAGTCATTCTTAACCAGCTCTTTAATGTCACATGGGTGCAAACTCCTTCCAAAAAAAAAACTAGACATAACTTCTGGAATAACATTATACAAGCACTGTATGGTCAGAAGCTCTTTGAAGTATCACAACACACTTATGAGGTAAGTTCTGTTTTCTTAATCCTTCATTTTACAGATGATGAAACTAAGCCCAGAGAGATTAAGCAACTTGCCCAAGGTCACACAGCTAATGGACACCAAGGCCAGGATTTGAATCTAGGTAGTCCGACGACATCAGAATTCCAAATCTTAACCCCACTACACTTAACATTATACACATATTATTGATGCTAAGTGATTAGTAAGCATTTTGCCTTACGTTTATTATTCATTTTATAGCTTTTATTCCTAACTGCCCCATGCATGGATTTTATTTATTGGTGAGAATTCCGGGAAGATGGGAAGGGAGAAGACAGAATATGAAGCAACTAAGTAAATTTCCCAGCTTGACAGCTCTTGGATTTCAGATAAGAACTTGCACAACCCTATATGTTTCAAAATACCGAGTGTCTTATCGCCTGAGCTGCCGGCTTTCCATATTACCAACAATCCTACTTTTTAAAAATGTGTTTGTTTCAAAGTGGCCACTGAAGAGGAAATCTCCTGAATGAGTTCTAGATAAAGCTCAAGGTCACTCAGCTCTGCAGAGACATAAGGTGGCTGCACTGGGAACAGATTCAGAGGAAAATGGTCAGATGAATTCACACACTTTGAACAGGAAACACGCTTGAATGATGAGAGAGGGAAGAGTCAGCTTTCTTCCCTGGAGAGGCCTTGAATGACATTCTAGCCTCAGCCCCATTCTGAAGGCAGAGAACAAGACGTACTTGGGACTCTGAGAACGTGAACATCTAAAACGGATGGGGCTAGTTGATACAGATTTGTGCGTTCAGCCGGGCAGTTTCTTGATCCATCTTTAGGACCCCCTTCTAAGCACCTAGTGCCATGCTCGGAGTCAAACGCTCCATGGTGAGCAAAGAGGAATTGCCCTCCTATAGTTTACCATTTTGGGTTGTTGACAGAATTTAACCAAATAATCTCACACATGAATATATCATATCATTACAAATGCAAACGAGTGCTATGAGGCAAAGAAACTGGACTGTGAGAAAATGGAACAAAGGCCTCTTGGAAAAAATGACACTTTACTAGAAACATGAGCAGATGTTGACCCCAGGGGGATGGACTTCCAGGCAGAGGGAAGAGCATGTACAAAAGTCCTGTGTTAGCAAGTCCACCACTGGCCCAGAAGCATCTTTGTGCAAGTTGGAAAAAAGGCACTTCTCCTCAAGACCCTTTGCTTCTTTGAAAAGTTGTCATAATTTGCTAATTTTGCTAGAACAAGATTTTTTACTGTCACCTTTCAGAGACCCTGTTTATCCAATTCTACATTATCTGGACTATTAATGGCACAACCACTTGCTGCCCAATAGTATAGTGACTAGTCGTACTTGGCTCCCGAGCACTCAAAATGTGGCTAGTCTAAGGTGAGATGTGCTCTAGTATGAAATACACTCTGGATTTCAAAGGTTTAGTGTGAGAAAATACAGAATGCCTCAATTCATCTTATGTTTATTAATTGCATGTTGAAATTGCACAGTTTAAATATATCGGGTCAGGTAAAGTATGTTACTACTTCTGCTTGCTTCTTTTTACAGTTTTTAATGAGGCTACAAGAAAATTTAAAATTACACGTGTGGCTCATGTTTGTGGCTCGCATGACATTTCTAGTGGACAACGCTGACACACCCTTTGGTGGAGTGTCCTGTGTGCTACACAACCTGGCAAACCGTACTGTGTGCCCCGCGTGGCAGGAAAGGACACGATGAGCACGGGGCAGTGAAAGGAGGTCAGAGTCATTGTCCGGCAGAGGGCAAAGGGCAGAGCTGTGTAAGATAAGACAGAGGCCAGGTCACACCAAGTCCTGTCTTCTAAGCCTGGAAAGTTCAATAAGGTTCATCCTTCACTTCCTGTTTATGGATGCCTCCCTTGCTTTGAAGTTTGTCTAATCAGTGATTTATTTTAAAAGCATTTATGGAGCACCTACTGTGTGCTGGGAGCTATCATACAAAGGTGAACAAGATAATCTCTACTGAGAAGGAGCCCACCGTCTGTGGGAGATGCAGGCAAGCGAGCGCATCATTCAGGGGAGTGGGAAAAGTCCTGAACACTCTGAGCCCTCATGCAAAACAATTGCACGCTGTTGACGATGAGCAGCTGGGTGACAGAATGTGGAGAACTCAGCAGAGACCTGCACAGCCCTCCTGAGAAAAGGCCTGCGTGTGTGCCTTCCCGCTGGGGAGCTCTCCCTCCGCAGGACAGCATGCTGGATGCATGTGACCTGGGAAAACGGAACTTACCTCGCCACTGGTCGTGGACGCCGCTCAGTGTCCTTGTGTGGATGCTTCATTTCAGTAGGAGGCATGCGCAATTCTCTGCAGCATTCTGGATCCGTATGATTTATGGCTCTTACTGTACCTTCTAATCAGAGGAGAAACCAAACCAGTAACTTTGAGGATTCAGCAGAAATGCGCTAGTGAAGTCTTCGCTTGAGGACACTGAGGACTGATGGTGGGTAAACCAAAGAGGAGGAATCCCAGAGACCCAAGCCTAAGGGATGCGGAGCCTGGAGCCAATCTCTCGTCCCCACTGCCACTCGTATTAGAATGAATTCAAAGAGCAGTCCTGAATAATAATAACAATCTCAACCATATGAACTCCATAATAGATGCTGTGCTAAGTCACATGCATTTATTATCTCATTTTACCCTTATGAAATGGGTGGAAATGTACCTGTTTGACAAGTGGGAAAATGGATCTAGATGGCACAGAAGGGCTGGGTGCAGAAGAGAAGGGTTTCTCTGTAGCCCCAGAGAGAAGGATTGCTCGTGCACCCGCTGCACATATATGAATGTCTCAGGCCTTATAAAGCATCACTGGCAGATCCCTTGCTTCCTGCAGGCTTCCACCGGGACAGGCTGTAGCAGCGGGGTGCTTAGGAATGGGGAGGAATGAACAGGGAGGCTGGGAAGGAGGTATCCCCTCAGCCTGATGCAGGCACGTGTGACCTCCTTCACCCATGAGAGGGAATTTGTTAACACGGGAAGGAGACCAGACTTGGAACTAGACCAGTATGCTGGATTCTCAGGGTTTGTACTTACTTTTTTAGCAGTTTCGATACAGTCCTATCAGCTCTCTGAAAATGGTTCCTAATCCATAAAATGCAGAGTTAACATTGATTATCCCTAATCCCCCTACTACCTTGAACAATCTGTAATCCATGAACAAGTACAGCTGAACAGGGGCTTTCTCGAGAAGCTGTGAAACAAACAAGCTGTGGTTCTGGACTCAGGCTCCGTCTCTCAAACAATGCACCTCTGGTTTTGATCTTTAAATATTCTTGACTCTTGAAACACATTTTCCTTTTGTTAAACTTTCTCACTAAGAAATTAATGATAAATTATATGGAAAGATTCTTTTCAGAGATACGCAAAACCGGCTTAAGAATGAGGAACATTGAGCTCTGGACCCAGCTAAGGCCCAGTGATCTTGAACAGACACCTGTCACTTTTCCCTGTGTGTCAAATGGGAACGATATTGAACCCATTGAGGTAATGAAGGAAACACACTCCGAAGCACATGAGGGTTGAGACAAATATTCAGCATACTGTTGCTGCTTTAAATGTTAATGGATCGGACTGAAATATCTAGATTTAATATGATTTGGGGGCATGGTACATGCCTTGTGCTGGCTCTTCTCTAAGTGCTTTGCCCTTGCCAGGCCATTTAAACCCCACACTACCACCATAGTATAGGGTGTGGTGATTGTCCCGTCTTACACTCAAGGAGCAGCACAGAGAAGCTCAATAAAACTGTCCAAGGACACCCGGCCGCTAAGTGGTCAGACCGGACAATGGGTTCTTACCCACTACTCTATCTCGTCTCTCAGTCCACATGGCCTAGAGCTCTGGATGTTAAGTATGTTCCTACATTTCACTTGTTAAGCAAAAAAAAAAAAAAAAAGATTCTAAAGATAAATTAGAACACTGGAAATTAAATTATAATTCTTTAAGTATTCGATCCAATGGAAAGTAGCTAGATCATTATTTCTATGTATTATTGACTTAAAGTTGGGATCCTTTTAAGATATCCAAGGTGACTCATTTTTCTTTCATTCAGAGATCAGTATGTCTGATTTTTTTTAATTTTATTTTATTATGTTATGTTAATCACCATACATTACATCATTAGTTTTTGATTTAGTGTTCCATGATTTTTAAAAGCATAAAGCAGGACGTAAAATTGTTTTAAAGCTTATTTCTTACCAAAGACCTAAAGTGGATGGTGTTACTTGCACACATTAACCCTCAAGGTCAAGTGCATTGAGACAGCTTGCCAGTATTGCAACAGAAATGAGCGCCAAGCTGCCTCCATCCCAGCCATTGAGAGCTATCTGGAGAGGTAGAGGTGTGTCTGCCCAGGCCAATCTGCAACAAGAGACGCCTGTGTGCCCAGCTCTGAACAAATAGTGGCCGGGGTGGGCTGACGTTAACTGCGGGGGTGGCACGTCAGCCAGGTGGGCTAATCTGTTGAGGCAGATAACCTTTGCTGTGGGCCGAGCCTGTGCCAACATTTGAAGTGGGCCACCCTGAGCTCCTGCACTCACGTAGCCTCACCAGATTTTTGTTTTGGTATGGTTTGCGTTGGGTTGTTTTTGTTTGGTTGGTTTTTTTGTTTTGTTTTTGTTTTTTTAGTATTCTACAGTAACCTCGCTAGAACCCAGAGAGGAGCACAGCCCTGGAGTCCAGATGCAGACTCTAGAGCCAGACTGCCTAGTAGGGAGCCTGGCTCTGCCGTGCCCCAGCTGTGCGACCTTGACCAAGTCACCCGACCTCCCTGTGCCTCAGTGCCCTCATCTGTAAAATGTGGGGAATGATAGCACCCAGCTGGGTGGGGTGCCATGAGGACGAACAGGGTGAAGAACAATGGCTGGGGCACGGTGAACATGAGCTGCTATTATCATCCAGAGCCCTGCAGGCCCTGTCACCGCCAATGACACTTTTCATCAGTCCTCATCTTAAGATGATAGACTGTAGGAGCACCTGGGTGGCTCAGTCGGTTCAGCGTCCGACTCCTGGCTTCAGCTCAGGTCATGATCTCAGGATCTTGAGATCCAGCCCCATGTTGTCATGCTCTGCACTCAGCAGGGAATCTGCTTGAGATTCTCTCCTTCTGTCCCTCTCCTACTCTCTAAAATAAATAAATAAATCTTTAAAAAAAATAGAAAAGATGACGCACTGTACGCTAATTTTTTTGAGATATAATTTACATAACACAAAATTCACCATTTCAAAGTATATTTTCTGTGTTGTGCCACCATCCCCACTGTTTAATTCAAGGTGTTTTTAATTTGCAAAAGAAACCCTCCCCAAAGCAGTCACTCCCCATCCCCCTTCCCATCTTCCCACACCAAGGAATCCACTTTCTGGCTCTGTGGAGTTGCCTATTCAGGAAATTTCATATAAATGGAATCTTAAAATATGTGGCCTTTGGCAAAGATGATTTTATAAAAGAAGCCTTTATACTTCGGAAAGGAAATAAGAGGATCCCACCACCGTCCCTCCCCAAAATAATAATGTATCAGCTGCATCTGCTTGCAGTAACAGCTTCTCAGCAGGCTGTGGGGAGGGGGCTCAGCTTGATGTGGGGATCTGAAATGGTTTAGGCTTGAAGCTCATTTTCCATCCCACATCTCACGCCAGAGACACAAGGCAGCAACCCATTTCATTGTGCTGTCCCCCTTCTTTCCTAGTCTGTCTGCCAAGATCTGCAGAGTTCCCCTGATGACTCCATCTTATTACCAACCCACTTTCTCCCCTGACAGGAGGCCCACTCCTCCAGACCTAACCTGGAGGAGCAGCTTATGATAGCTTCGTAAGATGACCAACTGTTCCTCAAGCTCACAGAAATCCAGGCTGAGAACCCGCATGGGCTTAAATACATGGCAGCAGTTCTTGCTTTAAAATATACTGAGGCCGGAGACGCCTGGGTGGCTCAGTGGGTTAAGCAGCCAACTCTTGATTTCGGCTCAGGGTCTTGGGATTGAGTCCTGAGCCGGGCTCTGCACTCAGTGGAGAGTCTGCTTGAGATTCATTCCCTCTCTCTCAAAAAGTAAATAAATCTTTTTTAAAAAATAAAATATACTGAGGCTGTCCTTTGGCTTGAGGGGTGCCATTTAATCGCTTATGAGGAAGAAAACTTCAGCATTGCTCTTAGAAATAAATGATACAGAATAAAGGATGTCCCATCCCCATTTCCAGTTTGAGAAGAAAACAAAGGTACATTTCATTAGTTTCTCAAATCCTTGAGGTCTTATGGCAGAGAATCCCAAGATGGAGGGAGGACGTGGATGTGCACGTCCAACCATGGGTTCACAGAGGAGGGCAGCATCAGCCTCTGGGCTCTCCCAGTCTAACGGGGATTGGTGGGGCTACTTGTGTTTCTTTGTCCCGCTCTTCTTCAAATATAAAACACTGATGACCCCATGACCCCGCCAGCTCTAAGAATCAACCAAAGTTTCTCTCACTAATTAATTAATGTGAGAATGTCACAACCACATGAAGTCTCTGTGCTAAGCACTTTGTCGTAGTCAGACTGAAGTCCAAGGAAGGAAAGATTAAGTGGTAACTTCTGGTCTGCCGAGCTCCTGCTCATCAGATCCGGCTTTGAGAATTGAATAATAGAGTCCAGAATGCCACTGGTTCAGTCAGACGAGGATATGATTGAAATGGAAAGTGTTTTTTTAATGTCACAATGGGAATAAAGAACAAAGATGTATGTATCAGCCTTGCTTTTGGATTGTTGGCATCACGGCCACATTCTAACATCTTTTTAGGAAAACCAACATCCTTCTGAAGGCTGTAAGCTCCAGGCCCACTAACAGTCAAGCCGCAGAAAGGAGCACGGAACACAAACTGTGGAACTCCACCCCAGTAACAGAGAGCTGATTATAAAACGGCCCTTGTAGTGTCAGGCCCATTGCTACAGGTCCCTCGTCTGCCTTTCCCTATTGGCCGACTTGGAAAAGGTTCCTTTGTCACCTGAGTGGACCCTGCCTTGTATACCAGTGGCCAAGGCACCACGGCCCGTGTGGTTTCTCTGATTACGTGATTCCTCAGGCCGACCGTGATTTCTTTCTTCTAGATCAGCCCTTTTTATCAAAGGACCCAGTGATGATCTCTGCACATTCATTCCTTTACAACACCAAGGCTATCAATAGCAGTGAGGTCACATTACACTCTGGCCCCGGCAGAAAAGGACTAAGAAGCCTGCTGAATGTACTGCACCCGCTTCTAAAGCTGGGACTTGCCCAGCTTTAACTTTAACTTTCTCTAGAGCCCAGACTCCGAAGCACTCTGTAAACGTTCGGGAACAGATCTGAAAATCACACATGTGTTTAAACTGCCTTTGGGGATTAAATGCAACTTGCATTTCCAGTTTATAAACGGTGACTTAGATCAATAGAACTCATAAACTAAAAGCAGCCCTAATCCATTTGGGCCTCTTTTCTATCCCCAGATTTTCACATGATTTTGTTTCCCAGTCCATTTGAGCAAAACAAGATAGATCAGCTTTCACCGTAGTCAAAATATTTTTCATGAGCTGACAAGAAATTCTCCTCGTGAGGCAAATGAGAGGGCGTCCATGATGTCAAAACAAGGTCAAGCAACCTTGAAGGTCAACAAATAGTTCTCGGGGGGTTGATTTGAACATCTCTCCTCTTTAATTGTAACAAACACAATTTTTAGTCTTCTAAGAATTGTCTTACTGCAACTGCCCAAAATTGAAAATCTCACTCCCTTTGCTTACGGTCCTAAGCTTCCTTCTCTTGGAGGAGCCCAGGTGGGCTGTGTCAGAATGACCGTTGTCAGAGGAGAAGGAATTCGAATCAGAGAAGACTTCACTCCGGGTCTGAAGTCAGTCCGTCAACACTATTTATTGAACCCCCACCGACTGACACCCAATTTGCCATCTGCAGGGAGGCTGCTGTGGTTGCTGCTGGGAAAACAAAACACAAAGGTTCTCCTTGAATCCCGCAAGGACACGGCTTGTGGGTGGGTGTTGCTGTTTACCCTGGAGCAGGTGGTGGGATTTTATGTAAACCCAGCTCCTTTTTTCAAGGAATCAGGGTAATCATTTTTTACTGAGTATCAGATAATTGTCAACAATCCTACAGTAAAGGTCAACAGAGGAAAAGCGCGAAGCACCAAACTGCCTCTTAATGGGGTGTCCATGACTCTGCTATTCTCAGTACTTAGAAACTCCTTAATCAGTTTTCTCCCTCTTGGGGGGGTGGGGGGGGGAAGGCCTCTGTTAATGTTACTTGCAAGCACTGGAGTGATTTAATTTCATTATTTTAAGAGTATTTCCAAGAGGAGTAGCATTTATAATTTGAAACTAAGCTAAATGCTTGCATGCATGTTCTTCTGCTGAGATCACAGATGTTGCCTTTTGTTTTTTAAAGCAAAGAATGCACTGAAAAATGGACAACCAACCAGGCATCTAAAGATTTTTTCTTTTTTTAATTTGAGAGAGAGAGAGAAAACACAAGCAGGGAGAGGGAAAGAAGCAGACTCCCTGCTGAGCTTGGAGCCCAATGCAGGGCTTGATCTCACAACCCTGAGATCACCACCTGAGCCAACACCAAGAGTCAGACACTTAACCGACTGAGCCACCCAGGAGCTCCACAACCAGGCTTCTAACACAAAATGACACTTGATAGATCCATTTAGGCCAGGCTTTCTCAGCCTTGGAACTATTGTCATTTGGGGCCAGATAGTTCTTTGACAAGAACTCCCTTGTGCACTGTGGGCTACTGAGCAGCATCCTTGCCTCTCTCTCCTAGATGCCAGTTGTGACAAACAGAAGTGTCTCTAGACATTGCCACATACACTCGAAATCCCTCCTGGTTGACACCCGCTGATTTAGATGAAAAGGTGTTTGGAGATTTTCTTGTTGTTTGTTGGGAGGGAGGTGGGATGGTGTAGAAATTTAACCTGCTAAAGGATCTGAAACCCATTTCTAGTAATCAAAACATTTTCAACTCTAGAAACAAAGGAAAAGTGAGATTTGTACAGAAAGCTAGGAGTTTCTAAGCCAGAGCCTCTGTTAATACAACACAGTCTTGCTCTGCAAGCTTCTGAGGAACAATGGGCTTATCTGAAAGAATGAAATAAATTGTACTTATCCTTCTCTTGATACCATGTTTCCTATACTCAGTAATCAACTAAATAGTAATTAAAGCCAAATTCTAGACTAAATAATAAAGCTGGTCCAATTTGTTGCTTTTGGTATTCTAGAACATATTGCTGACAGAAATGAGAAAGACTAAATCATTAATTTCTTGGGCTTCTGCTCTAATCCCACAAAGCTGATGGCTGGTTTGTGACTTTCTGAATATATCTGTACCCCTAATAAAATGTAGGATTGTGTTTCATTTTGTGTGTTATAGATATAATAGGTAAGATTCTATATCCAAGTGTTTTGGCAGATCAAATGATCTCTTTATATCACCTTGTTATCCTTCCCTCCCACCCCAACACAGCCACAGGCACACATTTTTCTGAGATTTATTAATCTAGCTTTGATTTGCTGTAACTATTAGTTTTATCCTATGACAGTAGTTCTCTTTTAAAAAAAAATCACGGAATCTCTCTTTTACCAACCCTTTAGACAGAAACCTAACTTGTGAGATAAGACTCTTCTCTTCCTCTTCCCCTGGAAGCTATTCTTGCAGTGTTTGAAACCACTGACATAGAGAAGAGAATTAAACTTTTGAATCTACAGTTATTATAGACAACACAAAGTGTAGTACTGTAAGTAAGGTTCATGAGGATTTTAAGGTCAAAAGGACTACCTTTATATGTGGCAAGTTCTCAATTAGCTTCAGAAAAAATCATAGATTCTAAGATAGACATAGGCTAACATTATAAGGAAGAACAATTCTCTTAGGTTCTTAAAAGAGCAAAAACGACTGCAGTGAAAATTATGTTTGTACAGAGCTATTATTCCATGTACTTCAGTTAGAAGTCCTCATTAAATATCAGTTCTCTGCTGTGAGAAGCCACCTCTCAATTCAAAACCTCACAGGAACTACACTGAATTCCCATCTTGCTAATCCATGGCCCATCTACCTAGTTTTTAGTAGCTTCTCCAGCCCCCCACCTCCTCAATCACCAAGGCCACGTACTGTGCTTTGGAATTCTCTACAGAGGCTCTATCTGATGGGAATTTCCACCTCCTGGTCTCCATCAAGTCAACTGCCATGTTGTTCTGTTTTATTTTTAATTTAACTTCAAATTCATCTGAAGTCTATCCTGAGAATTTCTCTCTGTAAAGAGCTCTACCTCCTTTTAGGGCGCTTGGACTTTCTGCATTGAGCTGAACTAAATCATTGCCTTGCCTTTTTATTCTCCTCAAGTTGTTCCAATGAGTAGGTGAGTCACAGGGTCACCCCTAAAGGACAAATTCCCCAAGGACAAGACCCTATTTTTTCTCCTTCATTCCCTACCTTTTGGCTATAAGACATACAATAACTTTTCAAATAATGCTTGCTAAAATAGAATTGCATATAGAGTTACAAAAACAAATAAACAATGGATTATTATGAACCCAGTCATAAACAGGCCAGTCATGGGAATAATAACTCACTCAGTTGAGAATAGAGTAGTTATGGTTAATTTTACATAACAACCTGACTAAGCCACAGGGTGTCCAGATGTTTGGCCAAACATTATTCTGGGTGTTTCTGTGAGGATCTTTTAGGATGAGATTAACATTCAAATCCGTATGCTGAGTAAAGCCAATTAGACTTTATAATGTGGGTGAGCCTCATCCAATCAGCTGAAGATCTCACTAGAACAAAAGTCTGACCCTGCTCCAAGTATGAGAGAATTCTCCTGCCTGATGGACTTTAAACTTGGACATCAGCTCTGCAGATTTTGGACTTGACAGTCTCCATAATAGCATAAGCCAACTCGTTACAATTAATTAATTAATTAGAATATGAACGTGAACCTGTTGGTCTGTTTGTCTGGAGAGCCCTGAGTAAATGAAGAAGAGTTACTAACTATTACAGGACCCTATGTGAGCATGATAGATAGGTCTGTCGACTTAACTCAGTCCCTGAAAAAAGAGCAACAGAAACAGAATGTATGAGCAACCTCAGCTTTTTAGCCCAAGAGGGACTACCAACATCATAGAAGGAAAATGACACACAGGTCTACGGGGTCATCATAGCCACAGGGGCAGAAATGGACTTGGCTTTGTGGGACTTGAAGCTCAGATCATGTGTGTTGGGGGGAGGGAGGCTTTTTTAAGAAAAAGAATCTGAAATAACAAAATTCTTCATAAATATATAAATTCAGGTGGACACATTATTTGGGGACCTTCCACAGGCTTGGAAAGAGCTCATCTGGGGCGCCTGGGTGGCTCAGTCGTTAAGCGTCTGCCTTCGGCTCAGGTCATGATCCCAGGGTCCTGGGATCGAGCCCCGCATTGGGCTCCCTGCTCGGCAGGAAGCCTACTTCTCCCTCTCCTGCTCCCCCTGCTTGTGTTCCCTCTCTCGCTGTGTCTCTCTCTGTCAAATAAATAAATAAAATCTTTAAAAAAAAAAAAAAAAAAAAAGAACTCATCTAAGGGATAGACCCTGAAGTTTAAGTTTCATTTACTTTATGGTAAATCCATTTCTGCACAGGAAAATTGAGCTGGATGACCCAGAATCCTCCACCTAAAGATTCTGGCTCAGTGCTTACCCAGCTTCAAAGTTGAGGAAGAAAGAAAAACAGAAGGGAGAATGAGGGCCACTGACAAATTTTGACAACTAACTTTTGAAATTATTTCCAGACTGAAATGAGGTAGCAGATGCCCTCCTAAAATAAAAACAAGTCACAAGTAAAAAAAGATATATACATTTTTACAAAGAAAAAAATCCCCTAAATAAATAAAATATGGTTCGTAGATACAAATAAAATGGCAACTGCTTACAATCCTGGCAGATTGTCAATTTCTAGTCAAATGAATGCTAGGGGTATAGATAGTGACTTCATCTCAAATCTGAGACAAGGGCACTAAAATTGGCTCACTTCAAAGTTACTCAAGCAAATATAACCATTCACATGCTGTATGTGTTGATAAATTCAAGCTGTGGGGGTAAAGAATGCTAGTTTCTTGTTTTTAATGCTTACAATGAAAATAATGGGATTGTTTTCTGGAAAGTCCTAAGGGCTAATAAATGTTATGTTTATACCATGAAAAGACAGTTTAAAAGTTTTGTTTACCTGAGGCTGGGAGTTCATTCTGGTGAAAATTGACCCTACCTCTTCAAGAAACAGCATGCTTCCATCCAAATTTCTTCTGAATTTAACACAGGTTACTTCAACTGTGATGGGGAAATAGCTATTTTGTTCTCTGCTGTGGCCATATAGCTTCTTATAGATTCCATTTCTTCATTTGGATCCTCAGAATCTTAATTTATGAATGAAGGATTCACGACTACCAAAACTAGTCACAGCTCTTGCCTTTATTACTTCCAAAGATAAGGTGTTCTGGGGCAGGTAAAGACAACATGGCTTATTCCAAGGGACCCCGTTTCTCTGTTCTTGCTGATGAGCTAGTACAGAATGGAAGATTGCCAGGTCCTCTTCTCATCAGCTTTGACCAGCACAACCACCATCACCAAAAGAAGAGCAGGCAAGCCCTACTTCTCTCCAGGGGAATGTAAAAATGGTGGATGCTATGTTGGGAAAGGTGATACCATTGAGGAGTGAGGTGTTTATCTTTGTTATAAACCTCCCTGGGATAAACCTAAACGATGGAAGGCTGGCCACGTTTCTGTGCTCCTTACACACTTCAGGTGTTCTTTTCACTTGTTCACCATCCCAGAGCCTAAAGGAAAAAGAGCAAGTGTGCAGACCCAGAGCTTCAGGAACAGGAAGGAAGGACTGAAGGAAAATACAAGTGAACTTTAGGGCAGTGATTACAAAGCCATTAGAAATGATGACATATCGCCCCTTAGAACGTCCCCTCACTTCAGTGTCATTACAAGTCCATTGCTTGAACCAGCCCTTCCCCTGCCTCGGAATAATGTGTATGGTGGACTTATAAAGTAATGACCTTGTTCCATACACCCCACAGACTGTGTGTATATGTGTGCACGCACGTGCATGTGTGTATACATGCATACATGCATACACGTGTATATATCCACACACATACATGCAGCATATGCCATCGATTCTCATTATTAATGGTAATTATGTTCTATAAAATCACCGCGAACACCGAATTCGTAAATACCGAAGCATTGCTCCAAAGGAGAAATACAGGGTATACAAGGTTAAATTCCTGCAAGCTTCTGGTCACTTTTTCATCAACAGATCAACAGATCAATATATAACATTGTTATATATTGTTGTTGACTCATTAACATTGAACTCACAGCCAACAGCACTATAACTCACAACTGAATAAAGCTTATCGAACACATGTATCTTCTCTGAAAGGCACATCAGCCTTCCTGTGCTTGGAAACATTAGCACTTTAGCACTAAGTTTGGGGGCCGTCTTAAACAGCAAGATCATCAACAAAAAGCACAAAAACATGGCAATAAACAGAGAGTGCAAAGGACACTTGTTTATAGTATGGGAGCTAAAACAGAAGGCAGAACGTTGCCTTTGTTCACCCTCAGTTGGGATGTGAACAATGAGCCACTCAAATTTGTCACCCCTCCATGCATGTCTGTATATGACAACGAAAGCACTGTGACTATCAATTTTGGGGTTACAAATAAATTTTAGTGAATGGGTGAACTCACAAATACAGTATCTGAGAATAACGAGGGTTACCTGTGTGTGTGTGTGTGTATTCATAAAATTGGTGTAATTACCTTATAGTTTTACTATGATTCAATCAATATTTATTGATACCTATGATTGGCTACCGGGTTCTGTGGTGGATGCTCAGAGTACAAAAAAATATATAACTTACAATAGCTTTCCTTAAGGAGTGCATAGATTATTGGGAATCAAACACTTATGTATAAAATGATAAAGCCAGAAGAAAGCCAGTGTTGACTGAGTGATGGAGATAATACATGTTATAAAAAGTTATACAGACTTTATTCCTGTTACGGATATTTCATTAATTATTTTCTATATAGTCTTTGTAGGGAAAATAAATTAAGAGTTTAGATCTGTATCCAGTTATGGTAGGTACTAGCCACATGTGGCTATTTAAATTAAAATTGAATTAAATTAAAATAAATTAAATTAAATATTCAGTTCTTCAGTCTCACTAGCCACATGTCAAGTGCTTAAGAGTGACATGTGGTGAGTGATTACCGTATTGGACGGTGTAGCTACATAACATTTTCATCAACACAGAAAGTTCTGTTGGACAGTGCTCATTCCGATTTTCTAATTTATACGTGTGGAAAACCAATGAGGGAAAATCACCAAAGGCAGAAAATTTCCCATTTGGAATTATTAAAACTATAAATTATATAGAATATTTTAGGTTTTACCCTTACACAATGTGAAAAGGAGAGTTTTAAGCTTATCATTTCATGTACGCCAGTAATATTTTATGGTGACAGCCCAGAAACATTGTGAACTTTCTACAAAGTCTTCAGATAACAGTAATATAAGCAATTTCTTGACACTGAGTGCTCAATGAGGGCTTATTACATATCAAAAATGAACATATTCCATGTTTCTGTCTCCCTCATTTGTTAGTTAATTCTCTCAGAGAGGCACGAAAGTTCACATGTACTGTATGAATCCTGGAGAATGAAGCAGAAGACACATGTTTAATCACAATTCTATCAGTTCCTCACTATATAAACTTCACCACACAACGATCAAGAACTTGGGATAGAATTGTGCTTTATTCACTTCTATGAATTTCCCCCAGAAACTTCCAAATGTCTTCCCACCTACTCTGGGTCTCCCAAACTTGGTAGCTTCTCCAACACAGATTCCCCAGGCTATCAGCATAGGAAAGGCCGCCATTTTGTGAGGGCACGAGGACAGTCCCCTCAAGGCCTCAGCACTCAGACTTTAACCAGGAATAAGACACAGATTCACTCCATTTTCACAGCCGCAAATAGAAAAGAGCATTCCATAACATGTCAGTGCCCATCCCACCTTTTCATTTCCAATTCTCCCCTCATTCCCACCCCAGCTTCAGAGATATTTCTCCTGTCTGGGGGAGACAGGGGAAAAGAAACAATGGTTCACTTCCAATATCTTTCTATCTTGCACTTGGACCTTTAGCTTTTAAGTTTAGAAGATCAAGAACTTGCTGTCGCTGTTCTCAAGTACAATCCCGACAACTTCCCCAAATCTCCCAACCGCAGTGAGGTATGGGCACAAGAAGAAAAGAGCATCAAGGTTGATTTCTCAAGTTTATTATCCCACCACAGACATCAGCCTATAGAGTGAAAGTTTTTTAAACAGATTAGTTTTCAGTCTTACTTGAACCAGGATATCAGGTTGTCCCAATTCCTGAGCAATTTCCTATCCCATTATCATCAGTAGTCAGAAAGGATATAAAGAAGGAACTAACCTAGAGCCAGAAATGCATATTTGATCAGATCAACATGACAAATATGGCCATGGTCTATAGTTCAACCTTGGATACTTCTTTCATGCCCTGATCTACATCATACTTCTTTTTAAAAAATTACTTCGTTGAGTCCTGAACTTCTAAATTTACTTTCAGAGACTGCTTGAGGAAAGACGCTAGAGAAATGGAGTTTATACTCCTGAAACCTGTGAGAAATATTGCCTTCCACCCCCTGCTTTAAAAAATAATCTGACACACCAAGAGGCTGAATTTTTTTCTTAATCTCCATTATTCAAGAGATGTTGCCAACCTCTGATAGATTTAGTTTTTAGAAAGGAATAATGCAGATTTCATATGTGATTAAATTAAAGCATACTAAGAGACTCAGGGAAACTGCCTCAACTAGCAGTAAGAATTTAACATACTGCTCTAGAAACAAGCGTCCTTCAAAAGAAAGAATAAAAATTTTTAAACTAAGTCCTGAGTGTAAACTTTCTGAGTATGCAATTTTTTGTTCTGAAAAATGCTTTTAGCACAACTAGCGTTTTTCCAGTAACGGAACACAGCTGTACAGTTGTAAGCCCTCACCTAGGACATAAAAAGTGATTTTCATTCAAAAATAGGAGACAACAGGGGCGCCTGGGTGGCTCAGTCGTTAGGCGTCTGCCTTCGGCTCAGGTCATGATCCCAGGGTCCTAGGATCGAGCCCCGCATCGGGCTCCCTGCTCTGCGGGAAGCCTGCTTCTCCCTCTCCCGCTCCCCCTGCTTGTGTTCCCTCTCTCGCTGTGTCTCTCTCTGTCAAATAAATAAATAAAATCTTTAAAAAAAAAATAGGAGACAACAAATTCAGTAAGCAAATTTAAAATATGATAGTAGCAACCTTTTCATTTTACTGGTTTCCGGTAAGACGATTCACTCCAAGGATGAATTCCATCTCCAGGTATTATATATATCGTGCCGGAAACAACAGATTGAGGTGTGATCAGTAGTTTCAGTGAGGAGATAGTCTGATTCTTCATTTTCCTCATTTGTAAATTACAGATGGGCAGAGTTCATTTCGGGTGACAATGCTGTCAAAGGAGGAAAAGCTGCTGTCTCACCAAATTTGATTTTGTGTGTCTGTGTCTGTGTGCATGTGTGCTGCTAAGCAGGTAGACTAGAAGGACATTTCCATGTGCTTCTTTTTTGCTTAGACTCCGCCCATGCAGTATTGGGTTTACAACCTTTGAGGTCTCTGAGCCTGCAGTGACCACTGCGTGCAGGAGAAAGAACTCAGGTGCGCACAGGTCTCTTCCAGAGGCTCCTGGGAGTACGTATCATTTCTACTTCTGTGTTACTGGAGTCCATTACACTTGGCATCCTTTAGAGTATGATCTTAATGCCTACCATGGACCATTTTCTCTTAAAGAATGTATAAAACATTATAGTAACAAGGCAGACATTTTAGGGGGTGATTTTTTTTTTTTTAAGATTTTGTTTATTTGACAGAGAGAAAGAGCACAAGCCGGGGGAGCAGCAGAGGGAGAGGGAGAAGCAGGCTTCCCGCTGAGCAGGGAGCCCGATGCAGGATTTGATCCCAGGACCCTGGGAGCATGACCTGAACCGAAGGCAGATGCTTAACCGATTGAGCCACCCAGGCGGTCCTTTGGGGTGACTTTATACTGATACAAGTCTCTCATATTTACCTAGCATATCTACCTAGTGTACATACCTAGAGTATTTGACTCTCTTCCTCTGGAGGACAAAATTATTTTGAGTACAAATATGAAATGAAATAAATAATAATAATAATAATAGAAAATAAATCCAGAGAGTTAAAAATGTCTTTTATTGAATTTTGTATATATAATCATGCCAATAAAAATTAAAGAAGTGATTTGAATAAAGCTGAAACATCCATAGAAGTTAAAATTTTACTTCTAAATCATACCATTAATGTTTTATTTTCTTCATTTTTTCATTTGGTTGTGAGCAATCAACAATTAAAAAGAAGAAGAAAGGGACGCCTGGGTGGCTCAGTTGGTTAAGCGGCTGCCTTCAGCTCAGGTCATGATCCCAGGGTCCTGGGATCGAGCCCTGCATCGGGCTCCCTGCTCTGCGGGAAGCCTGCTTCTCCCTCTCCCGCTCCCCCTGCTTGTGTTCCCTCTCTCGCTGTGTCTCTCTCTGTCAAATAAATAAATAAAATCTTTAAAAAAAAAATAGGAGACAACAAATTCAGTAAGCAAATTTAAAATATGATAGTAGCAACCTTTTCATTTTACTGGTTTCCGGTAAGACGATTCACTCCAAGGATGAATTCCATCTCCAGGTATTATATATATCGTGCCGGAAACAACAGATTGAGGTGTGATCAGTAGTTTCAGTGAGGAGATAGTCTGATTCTTCATTTTCCTCATTTGTAAATTACAGATGGGCAGAGTTCATTTCGGGTGACAATGCTGTCAAAGGAGGAAAAGCTGCTGTCTCACCAAATTTGATTTTGTGTGTCTGTGTCTGTGTGCATGTGTGCTGCTAAGCAGGTAGACTAGAAGGACATTTCCATGTGCTTCTTTTTTGCTTAGACTCCGCCCATGCAGTATTGGGTTTACAACCTTTGAGGTCTCTGAGCCTGCAGTGACCACTGCGTGCAGGAGAAAGAACTCAGGTGCGCACAGGTCTCTTCCAGAGGCTCCTGGGAGTACGTATCATTTCTACTTCTGTGTTACTGGAGTCCATTACACTTGGCATCCTTTAGAGTATGATCTTAATGCCTACCATGGACCATTTTCTCTTAAAGAATGTATAAAACATTATAGTAACAAGGCAGACATTTTAGGGGGTGATTTTTTTTTTTTTAAGATTTTGTTTATTTGACAGAGAGAAAGAGCACAAGCCGGGGGAGCAGCAGAGGGAGAGGGAGAAGCAGGCTTCCCGCTGAGCAGGGAGCCCGATGCAGGATTTGATCCCAGGACCCTGGGAGCATGACCTGAACCGAAGGCAGATGCTTAACCGATTGAGCCACCCAGGCGGTCCTTTGGGGTGACTTTATACTGATACA
Source organism: Halichoerus grypus (assembly GCF_964656455.1). Taxonomy (NCBI): domain Eukaryota; kingdom Metazoa; phylum Chordata; class Mammalia; order Carnivora; family Phocidae; genus Halichoerus; species Halichoerus grypus. The sequence goes on along the minus strand of NC_135720.1, from coordinate 29,289,187 downwards.
AGTCTCTCATATTTACCTAGCATATCTACCTAGTGTACATACCTAGAGTATTTGACTCTCTTCCTCTGGAGGACAAAATTATTTTGAGTACAAATATGAAATGAAATAAATAATAATAATAATAATAGAAAATAAATCCAGAGAGTTAAAAATGTCTTTTATTGAATTTTGTATATATAATCATGCCAATAAAAATTAAAGAAGTGATTTGAATAAAGCTGAAACATCCATAGAAGTTAAAATTTTACTTCTAAATCATACCATTAATGTTTTATTTTCTTCATTTTTTCATTTGGTTGTGAGCAATCAACAATTAAAAAGAAGAAGAAAGGGACGCCTGGGTGGCTCAGTTGGTTAAGCGGCTGCCTTCAGCTCAGGTCATGATCCCAGGGTCCTGGGATCGAGTCCCACATCGGGCTCCCTGCTCGGCGGGGAGCCTGCTTCTCCCTCTGCCTCTGCCTGCCATTCCCCCTGCTTGTTCTCTCTCTCTCTGACAAAAAAAATAAATAAAATCTTAAAAAATAAATAAATAAAAATAAAAAAAGAAGAAGAAAATTCTATTTTAAAGCTATTAGTCAAATTCAGAAAACTATATCATGTAGGATGAAATGTGTACCAACCAAACAAAAACAATATACCCCGCAGGCAGCACTGTTTGTTGTTTCTCATTTAAACGCAAATAAATACAAAGTGGTGACAAAGAATAAAGAATTGAAACAATTCAAATTCTGCTTCTCCCTCTTCATAACTTCTGTACCTCATTGTTTATTTCAAATCTACTACTTCAATGCAAGGACTGTGTAGTACTCTAGGGGTTGGAGACACAAACTTTGTCAGGAGGGAGCTCAAACAAATCCAAACTACTGTGAACTTCATCTAGAAAAAGCATGTGTGCTAAACCCACCTATGTTGGGGGCCAATGAGATCCCTGGAAATTCTCCAAATTAATTTCCATGTACAATATAATGTTTATTAAAGGACAAGTAATAAATACTTGTGAATTTAGAGCTAATATATGTATATATTATTAAAACTTAGTAGTAAGCATAAAAATTGTTTGGAACTTAAACCAACAACAGATTTTTTTCCAAGGAGCATTTCATCACTGACATTGTTTAGAATTGCTAGCACATGGTGATGATAAAAAGCAGGCTGACCTATAGTCAGTTTTATTACTGTTTTTAAATTCTCTATACACAATGCACTTCCATATTGCTGCACAGAGAGCTGACTGCTCCTAGCAGCCGACACTCAGAACGCCCCCGGCCGCGACTAATGGATTTAAAACAGCATGTAACTGCAGAAACTGAATTTGCACACAAGTTCAAAAATACTGGAATAAATTCCCAAAGGGATAAATTCCCACTGGATTTTTACAGTTTCATTTAATGATATAACATGTAGGGGATCATGGCAGGCACTTCAAGAGGTTTGGAATTAACTGAAAATTTAGCTAGTTTTCCATAATAACTTACAGTACTCCTTTCATCCCAGAATTTCTCTGAACGCTTTTGAAACCTATTTATATTTTCATCACAGCCCCCATTAGAGGGTTAGAAGTACTGTACCTTTATATCTGCTATTTATTTACTACTTCTACCTATTGTTCTCGTTAGACTTTATTCTTTCAAGCTTTAACGGCAATCTTGTGGGTTCTGGATTCCAACATTCAGTTATATAATCTTGGTCACATTTCAGGAGTATATTCAGAGAATATACCATGTGCCTGGTATATTCAGGAGTATATTCAGTATATTAGCTCCCAGATCTAAAATTATTTTTAGATAATTTTTTCACCTCTACCTCACATTGCTAATTAGACATAAAACTGAACTGAGAAAGGAGAAAAGCCAGCCCCCAGCCATAACTCAGGTTTATTTGCAAAAACACGCCAACACGTTCAATAGTTTAGAGACTGTGACGATGTACCAGGACCCCAGAATCATGAGGCTGCCTCCAATTAGCATTTTAAACCTGGAATGATTGAACAGCAGTTGTCCCCTCCACCGAAAACACAAACACACCTGTGCTTCCTATTTATGTTCACCTGCTAACTAATTAATACCCTCATTTGTCGCATACTGACTTTCCCGACAAACAACTTTACTATGTCTAATACTTTAACCTATTATGTTCCCACTGTAATACCAAAGTGTTTGTCCCAATCTGTCTATAGCTGGATATAAACAATGGGAGGCTGGAGCCGGCTTGTACAAGCTCCCAAGAGCTGATGCTTAAGGAACATCTCTCCCCAATTTACATTCAGTGATGTCACACTGGTGGTTTGAAATCGGCCATGGCGGAAGTATTTACACCACAGAAAATGACAAATGCCACAAATCAGGCCCCCCCTTCACCAAGAGAGCTAGTTTTTAAACACTTAACAGCATACCCTTGGAGAAATATATATATTTTTTGTTTGTTTGTTTGTTTTGTTTTGTTTTATTACATCTGTTAATGTCACAGAGGGAACCTCATCCCTACTCCTTCCTAGCCTGGCTTGCGTGTGCCTGGTACGCATGTGCATGAATGATTAAAAAGGTACAAGAGTTCACTGAGAGATGTGCCTGGTACGCATGTGCATGAATGATTAAAAAGGTACAAGAGTTCATTGAGAGATGAGCGATGGTGACCTAGACTCTATTCCCTCTCCATAAAGTAGCAGAAGGAGAAAGGATACCAAAGTTTTCCAGAATACATGCTATTGCTTTAGTTAGCTAGTATAAGAAAGCAAATGTCCTCTGAGCTATGAGTGTGGATAAGTGGGGATCCTATTGGCATATTCAAAGGTTTAACTGAGAGAACAGTTTAATGAAGACTATTTGCAAAGTGGCAGGTAGCATTAAAAGAAATGATGAGGAATGATGAAGCAGCAGAAGGATGGGAGCAATTACTAGTCCTAAGCCTGAAGGAAAAAGGGAGGAGGTAAGTCTTCCTGGAACCAACACAGGCAGAGAACTGTGACAAGACCCAGACCTCTCTCTATGCCTCCCTCCCTCCCTCCCTATTCATGGTTCCCATTGGCCACACCAACCAGAAAGCAGAGGGCAAGAGCTCAGGTGACAGGGTCCACTGAGGTCATGTCCCAGGGTGTAGAGCAGGGCACCCAAAAGCAGAGGATGAAGCTGGGGAATGGATACGAAGGTAAATAACCCTCCCAGGCTCCTAGGCTCTCCTTTCACTTCATTCTGCCTTCCTTCCTCTACCTCCCTGTCATCCCCATACAAGTAGGGAAGACAATCGCTTAGCTATGCTCTCACATGCTTTTAAAAAAATAAAAAGATTTTTTTTTTTTCTGATGAAAAGAAGTACCCTGAGAGAGAAAGAAGGGGTTTGGAAGAGCTTAGCCTACCATGGCTGTAATTCCAAACAGAACTCCAATCGCAAAGCATTTTTCACATTTTACTTAGAAAAGCCATATAGATTTAAAAGTGAAGAGTAGAAGGACGGTGTCCGTGGTGTCAACTCTGGAACCATCCTCAACAGGTGAAAGGTAGCTAAGACAGACCCTTCTCTGACACAGAAGAGCAGTGCTGTTCCAACAATTTTGCAGAGCTTGACAAATGGACAATTAGGCCGGAATCTGAATCTCTCTGCCTGAATGTGTGAAGGACGTTTTCTTTACTCCAGCTCTCCACAGACTTATGGATGAGCCATTGCAGCTTCCACGTCCCTCCTCCAGGTGCAGAGATAAAGAAGATGCATTTTACGATCATAAAAACCATTACTATGTGCTAGCCCTAACACTCAGTAAATGTTTGGTAAAATTGTAACAGCAACCAACTCGGGCGTAAGAATCTCCAGACTACGCAGGCGCGCCCACTCATGCCCTTGGGTCGTGTCTTCATTGGCTGAGGTGACTCACAGAGTCCTACAGGCTGGGGGCTTCAACAACAGAAATGTATTTCCTCACTGTTCTGGAAGCTGAAAGCCCAAGATCAAGGCAGGGTTGGTTTCTTCTGAAGCCTCTCCCTTTGGCTTGTGGGGGGCCGCCTTGTCCCCGTGTCTGCCCATGGCCTTCCCTCTGTACGAGGCTGTGTCCTGATCTCTTCCTATGAGGACACTAGTCAGATTAGATTAGAACCCACCCTCATGGCCTCTTTTTAACTTAATCACCTGTTTAAAGATCCTGTCTCCAAATACAGTCACAGTCTGAGGTACTGGGGATTAGGACTTCAACATATGAATTTGGAGGGGGCGTAATCAGCCCCTAAGCTGATTGATTGATTTCCTTTCTCCCACCCGATGCTTGCCGCAGCCTCCTCCAGAGAGGAAATTTTTGCCCTGGTCACCCACTCAAAATGAATCATTCTTTGGTTCCTGTCTTTCAGTCCACGCTTTCTACTTTCAAGCATCATAGGCAAATTATCCAAGAAGTTAGAAACTGCAATTTGATTTTTTCAATTTGTAAGTATTATCAATCTCCCAGGTAACAGAAACCTTCTGAAGACAATGCTGTTAGTGAAATTTGAAAAAAAAAAAAAAAAAAAAAGGGACTAGCATGGCAAGAATCTTTAAAGCTGGAAATGGGAATGTATGAGGGACAGTGAAGATTTGCACTTGGCTTCCAATAAAGACAAGCATGGATGGTCCCAGTGCAGGACCTGGTACCCGGTGAACTCTGAAGCCTCATCACTTCTCTCCTGCATGAGGGGAGATGTCCGTAGACCCGCCCACCATCCAGGATAGTCAGGCTCTAGAGACTGAGAAGGGTGAGAGAAGCACCCACACCACACACCAGCCTGTTTGGGAGCCCTGGTCTGCTGCTGGGTGATGCCCATGGCCAAGCAGGGCTGCCATGGGTCTCAGTCACGTTTCCGGTTCCTCCGTGTTTGGGCTCTGCATGTGCCCCGCTGTCCTGGGGTCCTTATGGTTTTCCTTAGCCATAAGAGCTTCAAATGCAAGAACTGCATATTTAACCTCCTGAAGGGTGAAGAGAAAAATCAAGCATGGTCTTTTAATAATTTAAATGTTATGATTATGATAAAGACTGTGATGTGTAGTGTAATCCTGGTTGGTAACAGTGAGGTCTCCCGAGACTTGCCTTTCTTTAGGCTCAAAGTCATTCATTCATCCCTAAACTGAAAATATACCATCCCTACTTGCCAACACACTCACATTTTCTTGTACACACACACACACACACACACACGCACCTTGTGTTAACTCTGATTCCCCCTATGACTACACTCCCTAGTGCCCTTTATTCTAACTGCCTGGTTTCCAAAATAAAACTGGGAGTCACCCTAAATCCGTCCCTCCCCCACTCCATCAGCATTGGGCAGTTACCATTGCTGTGGTCTACCTCCTTTCCAACCCTGAAGCCCATCCACTTCTCTCCCCACTGCCAGCACCGGGCATTGGGCGATTTAATCACCCAAATCGCTGCCTGTCTCTTCCCTCAAGGTACAGACCTGACTTCACATAATCTCTGTGCCTTAGGCCCTGACAACATAGTGCCTGGCAGCTAGCAGATCTTCAATCATGTTTGCTAAATGGATGATTTTCTGATACAACCTCTTCATGCATTTGCAAGAACATATGGCCGCCCAGGTGGTAGGACAAATGGAGGACAGGAGTGATTTAAACCCACCTCCCTCCCAACATGATCTAATGCCAGAAATCTCCACTTGCAGAATAGACATAACTCCTGAGCTAAAGCATTATGTTCCCAGGAGGCCTGTGTTTAAAAATCAAATATGTCCCCTAAGACAAGAATTATCACATCATATCAATTTATTTGGTCAATCAGCGAGGTTCTGAATGGGACAGAAGACAAATGAGTTTTGACAGCTGGTTAGGTCAAGTAAGATCCATGGCATAAGACGTTACTCCATGCAGGGACTGGGTCTGAAGGAAAATCACCAAAATAAAATGCAGCGTTTAGGCTTTGCCTCTAGAATTAGATACATCATAAGAGAGAAAAGCCAATCGTTCATGTCTGAGTGAGAAACAGAGGAGCTGTACTTCCGGTCTCGGACATCGCTTCCACCAACAGCGATAATTCTCATTCTAGACATGAATCTAATAAAATCATGGGTCTGGATTTCCTGGAATTTTTCTGACTCTGAGTATGGACTTGTTCCCCAAACTCTCCGTGTTCCCCGTGCCCTCTGAAAGGGTCGTTTCGGTGATGTCAGCGGAGGGGACGCACGGAGATGGTGCCCCCTCACTGCCCCGGACGGGACAGCCGAGCTGGGTCAAGATTTAGCCTCAGCCAGAGAAGTGAGCACGGAATTCACCTTTTAATTTATGGCCTGAGTCAAAATAGGATGAAACGAGAGTTAATACAATAATCTAGTTGGCCACATCTTATTTCTAAAAGTGCCCTAAACCACTGTAAATCATCTCAGGATCTACCAGATGTCACTGGTGATTAGAGTTCCTGCAAGTTCACTGGGCTTCCTCCCGCTTCCCTCCCCCTCCCTCTCCTTCCCCCCATTCTTTCCCCACTGCTCCCCCTCCCTCTGCTCCCCCAACTCCTTCTCCCTCCCTCCCTCTCCTCTCTCCTCCCCCTCCCTCTGCTCTCCCAACTCCATCCCCCTTCCTCTGGCACCCCATCCCTCCTCCCTCTCTCCCACTCCTCCCCCTCGCTTGCTCCCTCTCTCTCTCCCTCCCTCCCTCTCCTCCCATTCTTGTTTTCTTTCCCTTCCTTCTTTCCCTTCCTTCCTTCCTTCCCTCCCTTCCTTCCCTTCTGTTCCTCCTTCCCTCCCTTCCTTCTTACCTTCTTTTCGTTCTTCATTTCCTTCCATCCTTCATTTATTCAACAAGTGCTTGTTGAGGGCTTACCTCAGGTCAGATGCTACAAAGAAGAACGAGAGAAATAATTGTACAAAATCTGTTACACACACACACACTCACTCACACTGGCTCACACACTCTCCTATTTGGGGACTGCCCCTGGCCGCTTCTCAGACTGAAATCAATGCCGACTGTTGTCCCACTGCCCTAGGGACACCGCATACCTGCGGTCAGGTGGCATTCTAACCTCCACCACGGGATGGGACCGCCAAGACGACTGGGAGGACATCTGAGTTTGACTCCTGACTTTGCCTTTGATTTGACGAATGACCTTGACCAGGGATCTGGGCTAAAAGATCCGCACTGAAGAAAGGAAGGGTGGACCTAGATGCCTACCCAAGTTCCTCAACTGACTACAAGATCTGAAAGATCCTCTCGGTGTGTGAAGGTCTCAGGGATCACCAGGAACGAGGTCTTCCAAGGTCAGAAATGGGAAAATGAAAGCCATAAAAAAATAAGTAGGTAAAGACCTGGCTCTTTGAAACCCTTGCCTATCAAGGAATATATAACAAATGTAAGCAAGTCTTATTTCCGGTAGCATAAAATATTCAAACTTCTTTTCTGGGTCAGGCCTTTGCAGGAGCAAAGTGAATGAGCCGGAGGCTAGAGGGCGGATCATGAAAAATTTCCGCAGAGAAGCAGCGCCACCTGCTGCCGTTAAGTGGTGCTGCACTTGGTAAATATAAATCACCAATCTCCAGTGTGGGGCTTCCCTGAATATGGAATTAGGAGCATCAATTTTAATCAGAAGCTGAGCTTTTTTTTTTTTTTAAGATTTTATTTATTTATTTGACAGAGAGAGACACAGCAAGAGAGGGAATACAAGCAGGGGGAGTGGGAGAGGGAGAAGCAGGCTTCCCGCTGAGCAGGGAGCCCGATGCGGGCCTCGATCCCAGGACCTGGAATCATGACCTGAGCCGAATGCAGACGCTTAACGACTGAGCCACCCAGGTGCCCAGAAGCTGAGCTTTTAAACTTTGACAAGACCACCAGACTGTGGAAAGATTTCTCCACAGGTTAATTTTAGCCATGGTTTAGATTTACTTTTGCATCAAACTCTTCAGCCATGCTACATATCTTTCTTTATAAATCAGCCTTGATGATATGTACTCATATAAACCACTTAGTCAAAATCTGTTATTCCGAGTACATGGCTAGGCTCAAAGATCTAAAGTGTCCTTTAGTTCAGACTCCAGTAATCAATCAACCAACCAGTCGGATCTCCAAATCTCCCTCCAGCTCTAAAATTCAGCCTCCTGGAGAAAATCGTGTATCTGTTGAGTTCTATCGAACATGGGACATTTCATATACTGAGAGATAGAGAGACGTGTAAGACACATTCCTGACCTGTCATTGTGGAGAATTGGCGTGAAAATATACACAAGTAAATAGCAATTATAACAAGTAAATAATCATGATGGTCAACAAAGAAAATATGTCCCAGGGTAGAATGGACCATAGTTGCTTTGTGAGCCAGGGCTTTGGGCAGGCAGCCAGAGAGGCTTTTATAGAGGAAAACTGTCTTGAGCTGCAGCTGCAGAATTACTAGGATTTGGATAAATTCAGGGATGATGGAAAAAATGGGCAAGCACAAACCATGGAGGCAGAAAACATGTTAAAAGTTTCTGGCTAAAAAGAAAAGGAAAAACCGTGAAATGCCAGATACTTGAGAAATACCAGGAAGATTAACTTAACCTGAGTAAGACTTTTCAGAATAGAATGAGATAAGGCAGGAAAGGGAAATTGAGACATGATTAGATATTTCGTAAATGTGAGGATAGGGAGTTTGAGCTTGTTCCTGTAAGCAATCGAAAAGCACTGTAGATTTCTGGGAAAGAAAATAAAACGATCCAAAGTGTGTTTTAAGAAGACTCACCTAGCAATCAGATACAGGATGGAATGATTCTAAGATGTGAAAAGATGCCCTGAATGTGTAAAAAACACAGAGCTGAAGAAGGAGGGTTTTCAAGGTCACAGATGTGTACCTAAAAGTAGAAAAGGAATCTAGCTCTGTGATAGTTTTCTGTATCAAGGAATACATAATAACTCAAAATTATTCTGAATATCAAACCCAGAGGATGCCCATTATATGGTAAAGAAGAAGAAAAGAAGTCACACGCACACCAAAAAAAAAAAAAAGCCAAAAAGGAGCTACTGTAGAGGGAAAAGGATCCTGACCCAAAGCCTAAGACAAGCAATAGCAATGTTAAGGCTCCGGAAATATCTAGAAGGATAAGAATTGGAAAAGAATTGGTTAAACATGGTTACCCATTGTAGATAAAGCATAAATAATGAATGAATTAACTGATCGGTTACTTGTTTAATATTTTTTCATTATTCGGGTTTGGGCAGGAAAGAAGCTTGGAAACTATCTCCCTCTTGAAGCAGTCACAGTTTGTGCTACATCCTCCCAAATAGCTTTCCAATTTCAAGGTTGTGTCCAGTGACCGGAGCTCACTCCCATGCTAGGTGGGCCATCCAGAGATTTCTGTGAACACTCAGACGCAGGTATCGGATCTCACTCCCATGCCTCCCAATGCCTGTTCTTTTCCCTAAGGCTAGATAACCACAATCATTCCAGATAGTCTATTTTGCCGATGTCTTTCTAGAACACTGAGCACACTGCTCTAGAAATGCCCTAAAAATCAGAGCGCTGAACAGGAGAGTAACATCTCCCTGCTTCAGTCCACAGAGCAGAGCCTGCGGTACACTGAGGTTGGGGTCTGCGATGGACTCACGGCTGGGATTCTTTTTGTTAGCTCCCCCAAATGAGCAAGGTCACCTTAGTCCTGTACTTGGGCCCTTGACTGTACTAAACCTACAGCATATGCTCTTATGTTATTCCCTATAGTTTTTTTTTTCCTTTTAGACAGCATTTCAGCTCAGACCTAGCACTGGATTTGGTACCTGGTAAATATTTAATAAATATTTAATGTTCCAATTTAGAATTTTAAGTTTGGCTGCTTTGCTATTCCACCAATCACTAACTTTTTTCATTTCTTCCCCTTACGTTCTATCTCCCCATAAAAATCTGAGTTTGTTTAGGGCAACGATTATGTCTTAGCATGCCCATTTCACCAAAACCTGGCACAGCGATTGACATGAGCTAATGAGTTCATTTTTAAAATAGTAGTGCAAATTCGTGATGGATTAGACAACATATTATAAAATGAATGTTCTATTTCCATTAGAAATATTATCTCAGAGATGTATTTTTATGGTGCTACTAAAATGACAGCAGGTAGATTTTCTTCTTGTTTGTATTACTTATTAAAACTATACCTGTACTTAAGAGTCAATTTACTTGTATCTCCACACAATGGAATATGATTCAACAGTTTAAAAAAAGGACAAACTACAGATATGTGCTGTGCCATGGATGAGCTCCAAAAATACTATGCTTAGTGAAAAAAAGCCAGACAAAAGAGACCACATGCTATGTGATTCTATTTATACAAAATATCCAGAAAAGGCAAAGCTATGAAGACAAAAAATAGATTCATGGTGGTTTGGGGGCGGGGGTGGGGCAGAGTAGGGGGACAGTGGAGATTAGCAATAAATGTATATATTGGGGTGACAAAAACATTTTAAAACAGACCCATGGTGCAGATTGCACAACTTGGTAAATTTACTAAAAAATAACTTGAAGGGGGTGAATACACCATATGCAAAATATTCCATAACAATATTTTTTAAGTCAGTTTAGGTCTCTAAAAGTTTTTCAACATTCTTAAGGCTGCATGAAGTTCCAAGCAGACATGAACATCTTTTATGGGCAGGTGGTTTTTGAATGCAGAGAGCACAGAGGCATTTGAGGAGCACAGTACCCCTAAATAAATCATTAATGGACCCTCTATTATCTCTAGATTGAAATTTCCAACCAGCATCTGCAACACTGTAAAGATTTTGTCTCCACAAGACACAAGTAAAATGTGCTCTGGGTTGGGGGCGCCTGGGTGGCTCAGTCGTTAAGCGTCTGCCTTCAGCTCAAGTAATGATACCGGGGTCCTGGGATCCAGCCCCGCGTCGAGCCCCGCATCGGGATCCCTGCTCAGCGGGGAGCCTGCTTCTCCCTCTCCCACTCCCCCGGCTTGTGTTCCCTCTCTTGCTGTGTCTCTATCAAATAAATAAATAAAATCTTAAAAAAAAAAATGCTAGTTAATACAGTGGGTCCCCAGGGCATGAGAGATATAGCGTTCTAATTTTGATTAAAGGTAAGTACAACATTTACAAAAACAAAAACATCATTATAAAACTAGATCTCTTATTCTGTCCAAAGTGACTACTTAGCATAATTCTTACTTGTACTTGTTAGTATGCTTGAAAGACTTTTTCTCTTCCCACTCTGAGTTCCGTTATAAGGACTCCCTTCTGTTATGCTTTGTGTGTGTCCTGTCCCTCGGGAGAGACAGACATGTTTCAGGAAGGGAAAACTGGGGAGGAAAAGCCCAAATCATCATGCCACCGACGTAAATAAACTTAGGGTGTTCACACTGCTTGGTTGCCTTTTTCGTTTTTCACATTACACCACAAACATCTTTCCTTGAATCAGAACTCGTGTTTTGTTTTGACAGTAGCTCTCCTACCTAGAATTCACACCATTTTGCTATTCTGGATGGAGAGGGGTGTGAGGTGCTGGGATCCCCCCACCTCAGGCTGCCCGAGATCAAGGCATAAGACCCCTGAGCTCTGCGGAACACAGTTGGAAGGGTGATGATCACAACATCCGCATTCGCGGCTGAGTAGCATTTTATTTATGGATGAACGGTGACTTTTCAAACGTATTTCCTCTGTAGGGCATAGAGTTTATGCCCAGTTTTCATTATTTTAAATAAGATTGTAGTAAGCAGCATGTAGCTAAATCATTATGCATATTTAGGATATTTTCTGAAATAAATTCCTAAAAGTGTTACTGCTGGCTCAAATATATGCATCTACGTATACAGATTGAAAAATTACACTCTAAAAACTTTGTACTGGTGAACTCTTAGCAGCAGACTATGAGAGTGTTTGCTTCCTTAGCCATTGGAGAGTCTTTTTTAAAATTCCTCTCAAAAACTAAACTGAACTAAACTAAACTAAACTAAAATAAAATAAAATAAAATAAAAATCCCTGTCAATTTGAAAGGTGGAGAATTATATTCAGTGTTCAAATTTACAACTATTCGAATACTCATGAGGCTGGATAATTTTTCTATATTCAGTAGCCATGTGTGTTGCTATGTTGTTCTATCTTTAACTCTTGTTTCTTTTTTTTAATTTTTTTTTTCTCAAAATCTTTGAGAAGAAAGCTTGAGCTCACTTTCTGCTCTCCTGGAGCTCAGTCTCAAAGTAGAGTTTGTTTGTTTGTTTGTTTGTTTGTTTGTTTGTTTTTTAAACATTTTATTTATTTATTTGAGAGAGAGCAAAAGTGAGAGAGATCGCGGGGGGAGAGGGAGAAGCAGACTCCTCACTGAGCAGGGAGCCCAACGTGGGGCTCGATCCCAGGACCCTGGGATCGTGACCTGAGCCAAAGGCAGGTATTTAACCGACTGAGCCACCCAGGTGCCCCTTAGAGTAGAGTTTGGAGCCCAACTACTGGCCAGCAAAGCAGACTGCAGGGTTGTAATTCAGGTCAGAGGCAGTTCTGGATCATTCTCCATCACTTTCAAGCAGTTGACGGACTCCTGAAGCACAAATTTCTTGGATACAGATAGCCCTTGGATACATGATTTCATAGAAAACTTCAAAGAGTTCTCTATGCCATTTCTGAAGAGAAAGACAAGCTCAGAGGTCTTGGAGGCTGTAATCAGGTAAGTACCTCCCTATTAAACCAAGTATCACTCTTGCAATAGAACTTTGCAAGATACATTTAAATCACAATGAAGACTTGTGTAAAGTTAAAGAGGAGTCGAGAATGTGGCAGCCAGGCTCACCTCTGAGCAGTCCTCAGGATTCCCTTATCACTGACTACTCAGTTTCCTTCCCTCCCTCCTTCCTTTTTTCCTTCTTTCCTTCCTTTTTTCCTTCTTTCCTTCCTTCCTTCCTTCTTTGCCTCCTCCCCACCCTCCTTCCCCCCTTTCTTTCTGCCTTTAGCCTCCTTGGGAATACCTGTACAAGGTATTGTGGAATTTCAAAATAAGAAAGTAAGACAATAAGCTCTGTTCCAAAGGTGTACATAGGACATGCATTCAGAAAATAATTTAAAAATTAGCCCTTTCCTTTTGAAAGAAAAATCTTTCAATGTTTTGATACCTGTACTTTCTACAACCTAGTAAAAAGATACTCAAAAGTGAATTATTAATGTTTAAATTTTTGTATACACAAAAGTAACAAATGTTTGTTTTAAAAACTTAAGCAATATAAAACAAAGAGTAAAAGTGGCCCCGTGCATGCACAATAACATGGAAAAAAGACACATATGCCCCATTCCCCAGAGTAAGAGCATGAGTGTGCCCCTGCAAACATGTTTCCATGTCCTCACACATCTGTAACATCTATGTAGCAAAATGCTGCATGAGCCTTCTCCTTTAGTCTTGACATCTCAGCTAAATCTCCAAAGCTAAGGCCAGTCGTCTCAACAAAGCCACACATTGTAAATAGTGTTGAGGAGCTGCCCCAACTCCCTTCAACCTTGTAGAGTTGGCCAAACTGGTCCTTCTACCCTTACGCCACCACTCCATCCATCCTCCAGGAGCAGAAGGTCAGGCTCACGGCAGGAGAAAGGGAGTCGTCATCTGGGTAGTCAAGGGTAAGCCTGGGGAAAGGTCTTTTGGCAGGAACAGGGATATTGGCCTCCAGTCCCCACCCCAATCCATATAAGGGGGGTTCCGTGAGCACCAGTCCTAGGGAAGGAGCGTGTCAACTTGAATGCTTACTCAACCATGTGACCGCATGAAAAAGCTTGCTCGGAGTCCCTTAGCCTATGAGCACACAAAGCCGGGAACCTGCTTTTCACCTCCTACCTACTGCTGAGAGGCCACTAAGCCTGCCGGTGACGGCAGAGCGAGGAGAGAGGACAGAGCGGAGCAAGGGGCCCACCACCGTCAGCACAGCAGTGAGATGTGATCTGAGTCCTGGGGATTAGGAAAATACCGGTGCAAATATTGAAACACCATCATTTAATGGGTTGGCAAAATTTTTTTTTTAATTCAGAAAATTTTGTATTGACAACAGTCGGTGGGAAAGGGCATTCTCAGCCATTATATCTAGGACTGCAAATTTAAATATCTTCTTTAGAGAAAAATTAGTAGAATCTATCAAAATCTTAAAGACATGATGCCTTTTCACCTGGTAACTCCACTTCCAGCAGTCTATCTTACAAAAACAACCACAATATTCTTCCAAGGCTGTTGGGAGACTGAAGATATCCAGACAAGGACTTGCACTAAGGGAATGGCAGTGGGGATGAAGAGGAGGAGGTGGGCATGAGAGATAGCTAATAGGTAGAATTAACAGGATTTAGAGGCTGTCGTGGATTGGATTTTGTCCCTCAGAGAGATACATTGAAGTCCCAAGTACCCATGAATGTGACCTTATTGGGAAAATAAAGTCTTCGTAGATGTAGTCAAGTTTAGGTAAGGTCACACTAGTTATGGTGAGTCCTAAATCCAGTATGACTGGTGTGTCATAAGAAGAGGAGAAGAGACAGAGGCAGAGGAGAATGTCACATGATGACGGAGACAGAGGTTAGAGTGTTGCGTCTACGAACCAAGAGATGCTGAGATTATCAGAAACTAAGAGGAAGGCATGGAACAGATTCTTCCCTAAACCTTCAGACAGAACACGGGCCTGGAGACATCTTGATTCTGGACCCCTTCAGATTCTGTAAGAGAATAAATTGCTGTTGGTTTAAGCAACAACGTTTATGGTCATTTAAGGCAGCCCGAGAAGCTAATAGAGGCCAGTTGGTGTAAGTGGTCCAGAGGACGGAGGAATCAAATGTGACTTAGATGTGTCAGGTTTTGGCCAGTGGGTAGATGCTGGTGCTGTGAACTGAGGTGATGGGTGTAGAACACATACAAGCAGGAGCAGCTGGGTCGGGGCATGGCGTGAGTAACGGGGTCGGTGTTTTCCACGGTAAATCATCGCCCCAGGGTCCACCTACCTGGATATATCTGGTCAGCATTTAGAATGAAAAGGCGAGGAGATCAAAAATAGCCTGAAGGTATAGGTGAGCGAGTCTGGAGAAATGTCAAATTTGTTTGAAAAACATCTGTATTCAGACTGGAACCAACACGGGGAGTTCTGGGAACCAGGTCCATTTCCTACCCAGCCTCAAGCTGACTCTCTAGGGCTGATGTGGGTCTGCTCTGGCTCTCCGGGTGCGTGTGGAAGCCAGACAGCCGGCACCCCAGAGTGTGTGGAATGTCCTGCGGGAAGAGCAAGTGAGTGGCAAGATGGGGGTGAGCCTGCCCTTAATGAGTGGGACAGCCCCCGCCAGGGTGCTCACACCTCAGAGCCTCCATTTCTCACTGTGAAGCTGCAATGGGAGATCCGTAAAGGAATGTGAGAACTGAAGTAAGCTCAGTCAGTTCAAGCAGTTTATTTTACAGAGAAGGAAAATCAGACACAGAGAAGTTAAGTGATTTATTCAAGGTCACGAACAATTGGGTTTCAGAGTTAGAACTGGAAAGTGCTCTTTTCATTGCACATTTCTAAGGTCTCTTTCAGCCTTTAGATCCTATGCTTATAAAAGCAATTTATAAATAGAATGGGGTGATAGAAGTTTCTAAATAGCACCACACAGCAAACATGGCTATTTAAAGAGAGAACTAATTAGAATTCATCAATCTCACAATTCCAAGGTCCCATGTGAATTTTGTGCATTGGAGCAAAACCCGTGTGGCAGATCATTTGAACGCAGGAGGTCAGTCAGGTAGATAGCTTCTTCGGTTCTTCAAGAACATTCAAGAACATTGTCAAAATCCTTTCATTACAAACATTTGCATGTTGGATTTTCACCGATGTTCCCTGTCACACAGCAAGTGGGTTGGCTGAAAATTTTCCCTAACATGCCCCCACCCCAGCTCAAAAAGGAAAATGTAGCAATAGCAGCCTTGCCCTAAAGTAAATACCTAGAAATTGTGGAAAATAGCAATGGGCTGCTTTGCCAGGTGATGTATTCACGGAAAATGAGCATCCCTCAGGTCAAACTAAAGCAGGCTCCAGGGTCTGAGCTGGACTTTGAACGTGCCTGACAAATGAAGGGGAGGGACTAGAGAGGACATGCCTGAGGGTACATGCACCTACAACTGCCACCTCCAGATGTGATCATAGACCAAGGTCAGCTGCTGCGGGAAGCTGCCAGCTGTAGGGCAGGAAGCTTATTCCTGGACAGAGCAAGGCAGTGTTCTCCCTCTCCCCTCTCCCACTTCTCTTCCTCTCTTCCTCTTTTCTTTCCCTCAGACCGTCCAGTCTCCCCCTCCTCTGCCTTTTCTTTGTCTTCATTCTTATTCTTCTCTTTCTGCTCCTCTTTCTATCTCTTTCATAGTTTGCCCTTTATCATACCTCTTTCCCTGAATCCTCAACCCCTGCTCTGGTCTACTACTGGATACATGGAAATGAAGTCACTTTAAATCAATGCAAGTCAATCATTTCAATGCCTTAAAAAGACCAGTCCCATAGTAATGAGTGGGGTCTGTCCTTTCCTCCTAAAAGGCTATAGTGAGTCTAGATGGTCATGAGCTGGCTACCAGGAGATCACCAGCGCAAGGAGACACCAGGTTCCATAAAGGCAGCACCATCTTGGTTCCCTGGTTCTGCAGATGTCCAAGTATCAAAATCATCAGAATTTAGTAACAGAAATTCCCAACTCTATTCCCAGTTGAGATGGTAAACTGAGCGTTGTAAGGAAGCACCCCTTCTACTTCCAACACATAGAATGGGTAGAAATACCAGATTAAAAAATATATATCAATATCGATATAGATACATCACAGCCAAATTCAAAAGAAGGAAAATCTTTGGAACAAGACCTTTGAGGACATAGCTGTGAGACGGTATTGAAGCCAGGTTGTACTCAGGTGTGTTGGGAGGAGATAGTTCCAGAGGACTGAAGTTCTAGAGGTGAATCCCCAAGCCCCTACTCAGCAGGTGGTTAGAACTAGGCTCCTTACAGACAGCCAAGGGTGAAAAAGCCAAGGGCCTGTTGGGTGCCCAGAACACTCTACCCAAAAGTTTTAAGGTACCTACCAGCATTTCTTCCAATAACCTTTAAAGTTGATCAAGTTATAACTCTAATGGACTCTCTCTGAAGGTTTTCATCTAGAGAAATGACAGAACCTGAGGAATCTTGCGACCAAACCTGCTTTAATCCTATTTTTTTGCATCTCAGTTTAGAAAATAAGCAGTTGACATAGAAATAGATGATTGGCTTCCAATGCCAAATCTTTGGAATTTGGCCTGAAATCAGTCATCCTTTTATTTGCCCAAACCCTGTACCAGACATAGGTCATACGTATCCAACAGGCACCCCTTGTTGGTTTTTATGGACATAAATAAGAGCTCCATTGCTGGCAGGCCATTTAGAGACTCCCAGCTGGAAACACTGGCTGCTTCATTGGTTAAGGATATGTCTGAGCCCTTCACTGAGGGCTATGAAATATTAATTGAGGAGCATCCCAGAAGGGTGATCCAGGCTCATTTAGATTCTGTAGCATTTATAGAAACAGCTGTCCTGCTCACCTTTTTATTCTAACCCTTGCCTTCCATCTTCGAGAGCCACCTCCAGAATACTTACTAACCTAAGAAAGTGGTGGTCTCCACCTCTCATCCAGATCACAGAAATATGGATTTACAAAGGGCTTTTCTTTCCCTCACATAGTAAGTCTGTTGTCTGTGTAGAATCTTAAAAGCTCACAAAAATATTTTCATAGGACAACCCAGTTCCTACGTGATAGGTAATGGGGCCAGGGTTTTTATCCACCAATGAGAAAAGAGGCTCAGGAGGTTTGGTGACCTGTTCAAGGTTACACAGAAGAACTGGAACTTGAGTCCAGCTTTCTGGTCCCTACACCAGGTGCCCAGGTGGCCTTTCCTTCCAAAGACCATGACCTTCCACTCTCCCTGTCTTGACACTGGTTGACATTGGCTATCTTGCAATCTTTTTTTTTTTTTATTGTGACAAAATATACAAACCATAAAATGTATCATTTTAATCATTTTTAAGTGTACAGTTCAGCAGCATGAACTATATTCACATTGCTGTGCACCATCACCACCATCCACCTCCAGAATTTTTTCCCACCCAAACTGAAATTCTGTCTCCATTAAACAATAATTCCTCATTTCCCCTTCCCCCCAGCCCCTGGCAACCACAAATCTACTTTCTGTCTCTATAAATTAGACATAGGGACGTCATATAAGTAGAATCACACACTATTCACCCTTCTGCATCTGGCTTATATCACTTAGCAGAATGTTTTCAAGGCTTATCCATATTGTTGCATGTATCAGAATTTCAATCATTTTTAAGGCTGAATAATAGTCCATTGTATGTAAACACCACATTTGGTTCACACGTTCATCTGTTGATAGTTCCCTGAACTCTTACTTCCTTCTTTGGGAAACAGCACTGTGATTTTCCTTTGAGAAATTTCCTCTTCCCATTGGGTAAAGTCTGCAGGAAGCTTGAAGATGCTCTGGGCCGGGGGCACCTGGGCAACTCAGTCAAGTGTCCAACTCTTGATTTCTGCTCAGGTCATGATCCCAAGGTTGTGAGATCAAGCCCCAGGTTGGCTCCACATTGGGCGTGGAGCCTGCTTAAGATTCTCCCTCTCCCTCCCTCTAAAAAAAAAAAAAAAAAAAAGATGCTCTGGGCTGGGAACAACTAGCAAGCAGCTGCTCTCTCCTAGAATTGAAACCCAAGCAATATGACAAATAAAATAAAAATGGAATGGTTTTTTAAAACATAGCTATCACCAATCAGAACTAAGTAGTAGTTTTGGCTACATAGAAATGTTTGTTTGTATTTATTTCCAAGCCCTGGCTTCCAGCTTTCCCTCTGATTATGTGATTTACACAACAGCCAATACTAGATTCTGCTGCTAGAAATCAAAGAACCCTAACATTCATCGAAACCAAATGAACGGTACCCCACTTCCACAGCCTCCATTCTGGCTATGGGCGTGAGTTATTTTCCCCTAAAAGAATGTGTTCAGGGTTTATTTTTATATTATTTATTTACATAGATTTGTGTCAACAGGCTACAGAGCGTAGGGGGTAGGGAGAAGGAATAACGGGCTAGGGGTTTTCTGCCATGTTTTTGCCCAATAGATGAACTTGAGTTTCCTTCAGGAATCGACTGATCTTCATTTTTGCTTATTTTTACGTCAAACCTGGGCCTATTGTGTAAGGACTTGATCGTCAGTATTCAGAGGTGTTATAACTCCCTCCAATCTGGTGTCCCCAGATGCCCTGGGGGGCATTGATATGTGTTTACAGAATGATCTCTTTTCATCAATGCTCTACAATACCAAATACGACAGTCATGCTCCCGTTTTTGCCTCCCAAAAAACTCCTATTTCTCTCAAAATATCCATTCACTCAATAAATAATTGTTGAACACCTGAAATATACCAGACACTGGGGTTGCTAGGGTCTAGGGATCCAGCAGCTAACAGGACAGACATACTCTCTGTCCTTGTGAAGCTCACCTTCTCGTGGGAGACCAAAGGTAATGTACTAATCAAGCAAAACTCTGTAAAATGCTAACTCAGCTAAGCACTCTGAGAAATTCTGAAGGAGGATGTCACCTAGTCAGGGTTGCAGATAAGGCTTTGCGGGGGGAGGGTGGTGATTGAAATGAGCTTCAGAAGATGTGTAGAATAAATAGGGGCTGCCTGAGTGGAACAGCAGGGGGCTGAGGGTTTGGGCAGAAGAACAGGGAGCATAGGCAAAAGTTCTACCTTTGGAAACATCCTGGCATCTCTGTCTCAGAAAATGGTAGTTCTTCCATTCTTATTTTACCTAATAGTTTTCATATGGATTTTTTTTAATGCTTTAATGTACCCTATCTAATGTTGAGCTCACAACAGCCGTGTTAGACTGGTTTTGGCTGGGTCCCAGCTTCTGCAGCCCATTTCTCCATCCACTTCCTTCCCGTCTTCCACGCATGCGCCATCCACTGGAACCTTAGCTAAACAGGCCCAGCCCCTCTGGGAAGAGCATCTTCTGGGCTGAAAAATAAGGGATTAAAGGAGCTTCCGGCTCAAGTCGATGGGTTGGGTCGTTTCACCCTGACCTTGTGTCTCAGTTCTGATAACCAGGTCACTGAGATAAGACTCTGTTTTGCCTGCAGGCCTGGTGACTGCTGCCCTTCTGGGTAACCTTCCTGCTGCCCCCAGCACTGTCTGGCATGAGGGTTCTGTCTTGTTTTTTCCTACCTCCCTGTTGGGAATCAGAGGCCTTCTTGGGAATTCCAGGAGGCCCTCTCTGTCTATAACAACATGCCCTGAGGCCACTCCCTGCTCGCCAGAGTTTGGGAACTTCTACTCTGCATTTCCAAAGATAACAGGTGAGCCCAGGTGGGACAGGTGCCTTTCGGCTTCCAGGTGCTTGCAGTGACTTCCCCCTGGTGGTCATTGCCACACCGTGCTCTCACTTCCTGGCCCAGTGGTCCTGGGAATCTGGCCCTTCAGCACTAGCCCCACTCCTTTTGGGGACATGCAGTGCAGGGTCCTGGCTCTCTCTAGTCTCCTGCAGTTAACCAGGCCATGCCCCAGTCATACCAGACCGCAGACTGAACCACAGCTGGGCCACCACCCCGCCCTCTAATCCAGAGCTCTTCATACTCCATCCACATCCTATAACTAGTAAATAAAACTATCTATGTTAACTTGGACTTGTGAACTCTGACTCATATGTAAAAACTAACCTGTGATTAGACAAGGATTTTCTTTTCATTACTTGCGGAGCACTGTTATCATCACTATGCATTTCCTTGGCTGGTCAAGAAGCATTTGTAACGACGCCATCTTTAGCCTGTCATTCACACTGTCTACAGACTGACGGAGACCATGAGCCATAAACCAAGAGGCCAGGATCCATGATGATTAGATCAGTGTGTACAAACAGATCCCAAATCGCGCGCACGCACGTCCCCTCCCTGAGGTGGGGCCAGGATTCCAGTGGGGAAGGTTATAGATTGCTGTAGTTCTTCACTCAGCACTCAGGGCACGGGTCTCCTGCCCCGGGCTCTCCCACCCCAGGACACTCAAGGCGGCAGGGAGGGAAACAGCATCAAGTCTTCCCAGCACGGAGCAGCCCTGTGGAAGGAAAACCCTAGCTCACAAGGAGCTCCTATTTCCACCCTGCCCCCCATTTTAGCAATCCTTGTTCCCAGAGAGCACGTCAGTGTGTGTTAGCTCATACACAGGGTTGACACTAAGGATGACTAGCCAAGCTGGACTTTTCCCCTGTCCCTGCTCCCTGGCACAACTTGAAGAGGAGATGAGTGTTTCCTAGCATGTCCCCCTTCCCTGCCACCTGACCAGAACAACCATTTCCTTGAAAACTGCACAGGTTGCAGGGAGGCCAAGCTCTGAAAATGCGCCTGGGAACATTAACCGTCACCCCACCTCGCATGATGTCTCAGAATCTGTAACCTAATACACATCCCCATAATCTTAACACTTCATCTTGCTTAGCAATCCTCGGTGACAGAGATGCCTGCACAGATCGCCAGGGAGCCCATGATAGGAGCTCTGAGGACAGGCTGCTCTGACCGTATCTGAGAAACACCTAAGGATGGGGGAGGTGGAGGGAGGTGAGGTGGGGAATGTTTGATGATGCAGATATATTAAAAAAAAAAAAAAAATCCAGAGTTAGCACATTAATAAAACATACCCAAAAATAAAAAGAAGGAGGGGGAAGGATAAGGAGGAAGAGGAGGCGAGAAAGGAATGCCAATGAGACCAAAGGAGGAGCCCCCTCCTCCACCCTCCGGGGTGAAGGGCTCACGTGGGCCTTACACTCACCATGACAGTTGTCATTGCAAGTCCTCAACCTGGTTCCACAGAGTTTAATAATGTTTTCTTTTTAAATGATCAACCCCCATCTGCTCCACTTTGGCCAGCAGATGTCACCAGGATGGGCAAAGCTCCGGACACAAATAAAGATGGGAGCTGTGGTCCTGGTTCCCCCCACGGAGACCGAATGCATTTCATGAATGTCATTCTGACTGGGGAGGATTGGGGGCTGGGGATAGCTAGTCTAAATTCCGGTTTCCCTTTAGCTTAAAGCTGCTTGCCTGTTGCTTCAGCAGTGCCCAGACCTTGGTGAAGGGCTCCCTCTGAGCCACCGAGGGTGCCATCAGTCTCTCCAAGGCAGCATTTCCATCCACCAGAAGGCACACAGCACTGACAGCCCAGTGTGTCTGCAAAGGCCCAAATAGGATCAAACAGGATTTAGGCACCGTGTGCCCCCAGATCTGGCCGGTTCAAATATGTGCAGCGTTTCAGCACTCAAACAGTGGGCGGTAGCTTTAGAAATATTTGCACTTTGAAATTCCAGGCTGACATTTTTAAGGTAAACCCTGCTGGAGAAATGTAACAGTTTGCCAAGTAGGCTCTAAAGGATTGAAGACATTGTTAAAAGAAAGGAAGTGTTTCTTACAAAACATTTGCTTTCAGGGATGTGATTATTTAATCCAGGAAAGCTATGCTCCATTAAAGTCAAGCCAAGAATACATACCTGAATGGGGAAACTCCATGCTATAAAATAAAAATCTAAGACGGCAACCAAAGGTTAACAGGAGATCAGAAATTCCTGGAAGAAAGAAAGTAAAGCTGTGAAATTCATCGTGAACCATAGCTCCACCGAAGAGAGTGAGTGATACCAAATTAAACAGAGATTAGCAGGACCAGGATGCATTGCTTCTGTTATCCTCCCTAATGCACTTGGCTTCTTTAACGCACTGGACGCGGCTCACTCACAACAACCTCATGCTCCACAGAGACACAAGATGTATCCATTTAGAAGCAATTCTCTTTTGTAAGTGCTAGAAAGCTCACCTATGCCTGAAGAATGGAGTCATCCTCCAGAAAAGGGCAACATCATCACAATAATGTTTTATTAAAAGTGTCTCCATGCTCAAAAATACATTTCCTTTCCTAGATTCCAGTCTGCCTCTTTCCCACCAGTCAATGGAACTCTGTGCTCTTTCGGACCGACATTTTCCCACGAGGAAAATACCAACTCGTGATAATTTCCACCTTGCGTTATATGTTATTTATTTATCTGAGTTTGTGTTATGTAATTTTCCTTCCATTCTTCAGTTGTTCTTCTCTCATGCTCCCTCACTTGGAAGCTCTGGGAAGGGACACGCTAAGAATCTGCTTTTCTTTTGTGCTCCATTGTATTATCCTACAAATATTATGGGCATTTGAAATACTCATTGGATATTCTACGTATCACACATTAAAAATGAAATGCTTTAGGAAATCTTTGCTCTGAGTTATTATTGAGCAGATTCCTTTCAGATACAATACTTTGAGGAAAATACAAAAAATGTCCATTTCCATTCTACACTCATGACCTGAACTTCCTGTCCACTTTATCATGACAGACTAATAAGAGTTGGTAGAGTCCTGGTGGGTTAGTGCCATCCTTCTCTATAGACCTTCTTAATATGATAACACCACCCACTGGAACTCGCCTTTTTCATTTCTTCTCTAGAATAAGCCTGGAACCCCAAAGTGGGGAATTTATCCTAGCACTTCCATTTATCCCCATTCATACACTGCTCTGTGAGTACATAGAGTCTTGAGGATCCTCCTGGGGCTTAGAAACCCCAGTTACCCACAGTATCTCATCACTTTTCCTCCAACTGGGCATGTTTTTCTCCCCAATTTTTTCTCACTCAAGCACAACATCCAAATACTCACTTAGACTGTCATGGTTATTTTTTTCTTTCTTTAAGAGGTGGGAAACATATGAAATAAAGGGGATCAGGATATGCCACCCTCCTGCCATAGTCACAGGCGTGTGTAGATTCAAGGAAGGAAGCATAGACTTCGAGGTGGGCAGGATTCTGAGATGATCCCACTTAGTCAATCAAACATGAACCTAGGTACTGCCATGAAGGGACTTTGGAGAAGTAATTAAGGTTTCTAATGTGTTGACCTTAAGATAGGGAGATTATGATTATGGTGGACCTGACATAATCACATAAGCTCTTTAAAAGCAGTTTTTTCGGGCTGGTCATAGAGGAGGAAGTCAGAGATCTGAAGCACAAGAAGATTTTGACATGCCATTGCGGCTTGAAGATGAGGGGCATGTGGCCAGGACTGTCAGTGGCCACTAGGAGACGAGAGCCACCAAGAAAAAGGGGACCTCTGTCCTCCAGCTGCAAAGAAGTGAATTTTTCCAAGAACAAAGAAAAAAAAATGTAAACAGATTCCCCCCAGAGTCTCCAGATTAGAAGTCAGCTGGCTGACACCTTGATCTCAGCCTTTCGAGACACTTCCTAGAGACCCCAGTCACACGTGCAGAGCTGTGAGCTAATAAAGGGGTGCTGTTTTAAGCTTCAAAAAACAAAAAATACCACTTTGGTATAATGATTATTTTGGACTGAATGCACTTGAGAAAAAGCAGACACAGGAAGTGTTCTCTGCCCTCCTCCTATCCACCTAAAAGCGGACCATAAATTCCCCTTTTGAAGGTGTCCCCTGCCCTTGCCCATCCCAGGAAGACAAGAGCAATCCTTATCACTGGAAACGGACACAGGACCTAGGCAAGTCTCCATAAATGAACTTTACTAAATACCCCTCATCTGACATTAGTTTTCCCCGTTTGTTTACCTTCCCACAATTTATCACCCCTTGAAGCCCAAACCCCCTTTCCTGCATTTAGTCTCTTCTTCACAAGGTGTTACCCTTTATTTGAATGGTATATAATTCCCCAACCCC
The DNA here is from genome assembly GCF_964656455.1 of Halichoerus grypus. Lineage (NCBI taxonomy): Eukaryota > Metazoa > Chordata > Mammalia > Carnivora > Phocidae > Halichoerus > Halichoerus grypus. The sequence goes on along the minus strand of NC_135720.1, from coordinate 29,264,498 downwards.
AAGTCTAACAGCTATTTTGGGTTTTCATTTGGGGGGGCAGGGGAGCCCCCATGCATGTAAAATTAAAAATAAAATCTGTAGGGGCGCCTGGGTGGCTCAGTCATTAAGCATCTGCCTTCGGCTCAGGTCATGGTCCCAGGGTCCTGGGATCGAGCCCCGCATCGGGCTCCCTGCTCTGCGGGGAGTCTGCTTCTCCCTCTCCCACTCCCCCTTCTTGTGTTCCCGCTCTCGCTACGTCTCTCTGTCAAATAAATAAACAAAATCTTTAAAAAATAAATAAATAAAATCTGTATGCTTTTTGTCTTGTTAATCTGTCCTTTGTAAGTTTAATTTACAGGCCACAGGGACAGAACATAAAAAGGTAGAGGAAATATTTTCCTGCCTTACAGAAATAAGATGAAAAACATGTTCACCTAATTTTTGTTTCTTGGGAGTGGATCAAATTCAAAACTTTATACCTGCCATAATAACAGAACTACCGCAGGAATAAAATTAAAAAAGGGGGGGATGGCTTCAGGGTTTTTAAGAACTAAAGGTAGAAGTTGTAGATGACATGTCCAAGCAGTGGCCCCAGAGACTTTTCTGGCCTATCATGTCATCTCCTCGTTAAATGGCCAAATCATCCTACTAGAAGGCTTCATTTTATAAGATATGAACTCATTGCTTTAGTGAGTTTAATCCAAAACACTCAAGTCAGTACATTTCTGATTTTAAATTCCTATAAAAATGTTCGTTCTTGTTCCCACCTGACTTTTTTCTTATTAGATTGATTTATTGGCACCTACTGTACTCTCAAGTTTTCAACTGTGTTTTCTACTCTTTCAGATCCCAGGCACACACTTTGGAGAGCATTTAGAAAAGTCTAGAATTTATTCCAGAAGTTATAAGGCAGCAACACAGCATTGCCTTCCAGTCATACTTGTAGCCTAGATTTCTGGGGAGTGGTGCTCAAGGGGTCACATTTAATGACCTCTGAATACACCAGAACAGTGGACTGGGCCAGGCCACACCTGTCCAGTGGTACCTGAGGGCCCCGGTTCCATTCCTCACCGCCTGAGCCACAGCCCTCAGCCAAGAAACAAGAACCCAGCATCAGAGTCTGTGCTGTCTGATGAGCCAGGACACCTGGCTTTTGTACTCTTTCTTTTTTTTTTCATTTTTAAGTTTTTATTTAAATTCCAGTGAACATACGATGTAATATTAAATTCAGGTGCATATTGTATTTTTGTTTGTGGGATGAATGTGCTACTCAGAAATCAGTAAAGACTAGCATGATTTTTACCACTTGGCTTCAGCCTCATCATAAACAAGTGTGTTATTTCCCTAGGACGCAAGACAGTTCAAATTAAGATTGGTACAGCAAACGCGTATTCACTCTCCACTCTGTCTAAGGCACCGATCTGCCATAGGGATCAAAGAAATCTTGGCATGACTAATATGAGAATCCAACCCCTGATTTCCAGGAGCTGGCACTTTCTGGAGAATGGAAGAGGGTTGGAACTTATTTTCAGAGCACTTTATGTGAAACATGGAGATGATGTTTATATCGGTTTCAAAATATGTCAATCACTAAAAAAGAAAAAGAAGACTGGGCCACCCAAAGCCCTTCAGAGCTTAAAAATTAGATGTTGCTCACTGTGTGATTGACCTCAATCAAAATAGGATGTAAAAAGCTATCTATTGCTGCCAAGATTTAAATCACTTTTCCAAAATGGGTTTGCCAAAACAAAAGGAGGTGTTTTCTACAGCAATGTGCTGAACAATCCCAAGTAATCATGGTATTTTTTTTTTTTTTTTAGGTCTCTGCAGCTATCTGCTTCTCTGCTTATGATAGCAAAGCATAATGAACAGTCCAAAGGCAGAAATAGCAACACTCACCTTATCATGCCAAGGGATGTCATATTCTTTCTATAAACAATACGGTGCAAAGGTTCAGGAAGAGTGCGAAATCTGACCTGCAGCGATTTTTCCACGACTCATCATTTTGGATAGTTACAAGAAATCAAGAGAAGGGATTTTCTTGCCTAATTATTTCTAACCTTAAGTTCAGGGATTTAGTCTTTCTCAAGATTAGAAGGCACGAAACACATCCTGAGGAAAGGGTGCAGTACATTTTCTGCGAATACTGTCCAGGCGCTGTGAACTCTCTCCCTTTATTTAGGATATCAGAGGAAGGAGCAGGACAGGGGAGGAGGCTCAGTCCGCTCAGCTCAGAGTAGGTGCTTCCAAAAGCACTTTTATGTCGCTGCCGTGGGGACCAGTACGATAGCCATTCCGATGATGGAGCTCAGTCTGACTGCAGACCACAAACAGCCCAAGTCTCAGCCAGTGGCCTCGGGATCCCAGAGAGTTATAAATAATCCCTCAGAACTGCTTTCTGGTGATTTATTACTACAAACTGAGAGAGTGCCTTTCCCCGAAGACCGAAAATTAATGCAAAAAGGACACGAGAAGTGTGTATTTTGGTGCACTTCACACATCAGAGAAATAGTTCCAAAACCTCCAGAAGGGATAAATAGGCTGATCGTCAAGTTTTTACCTATGAAAATCTGATTTCTCCTATTTAGGATTTTGTGCACTCTGGGAGCTTATTTCCCAGCGGCAGAGCCTGTGATCTGATATGTGGACACCTTGATGAGATGCCCGCCCAGAGATCGGCTCCCACTCAGACAGGTGGCACGTGGCACAGGAGAGCCCCCAACAAAAGTGACACAGAATCAGTGCTCCCCCACCCCTCACCCCGCACCGCCTCGCAGGGGCACCACCTGTGCTTGGAGTCCTCCGGCAAAGGGGTTTCCACCCTCTCCCACCATCCACTACTTCTGAGCTTGAAACGTTAAAATAAAGTACTTCTAATTTTATGTATAAACTCAAATGGTAATTAAGGCCCTTTTCTCCCCTGTATCTTGTCCTCAGTGGATATAGAGGCCAGCTGCTTACTATCTGTGGGAGGGAAGTCCAAAATAGTTACTAGAATTTGCAATTATCTTTCATTGTCCTCAGAATACCCCTCTCTCTCTGATGCTTGTCTATTTCTGTACTTCCAGTTCCCCTCGGAGGGAGTGTTTGCTGTAAGATCTTTGGCAATCCATTTAACCTCTTTGTGCCTCAGTGGTCCATCAGGAAATGGGGAGTTGCACAGGGTGATCTCAGGATCCCTGGTAATGCTACCTTGCTATGATTCAGTGACCTCACCGGTCCTTCATATTCTGAGGAGTATTTTTCAGTGCATTATTGGAAATCGTTGAGTCACACTGGAATGGCAATTACAAGATGAAGTTGGAGTATGATGATACCTCCTGAAAAAAGATTGGTCTGAGGGCGCCTGGGTGGCTCAGTTGGTTAAGCGACTGCCTTCGGCTCAGGTCATGATCCTGGAGTCCCGGGATCGAGTCCCGCATCGGGCTCCCTGCTCGGCAGGGAGTCTGCTTCTCCCTCTGACCCTCCTCCCTCTCATGCTCTCTGTCTCTCATTCTCTCTCTCAAATAAATAAATAAAATCTTTAAAAAAAAAAAAAAAAAAAAAAAAAAAAAAGATTGGTCTGAGGAATGTGGATGAGGAATGCAATGAGGTGTGGGAAGGGAAAGTGTAATCCGAATGAGGACATGACATATCCTTTGCTAACGGGCAACATTAGGCAAATTCCCGATGCTTGATGAATGTCCGCGTGCAATCAGAAATAGGACTCTTCCCAGAAAAGGCTGCCTATCATATCTTTGGCAGAAGCCTCAGAATAGTGAGTGTGATGCTTTGCACAGGCCCTGGGGTGAGTCAGCACTGATTGGGGTCCTGACAAGCATGGCAGCCGAGATTGATGACGTGAATGCTTGGACCTGTTAGGCTAATGACCACGAGGACACATTCCAGAAGGCTTGCTTTAGACACCCATGAACAAAATGTCTTCCTAAAGCTACACCCTGAAACCCTCATTGGAAAAGCCTGAAGTGAGGGTCTTGTCCGTGCAACATCCTAGGGGTGGGTCCCCCCACCCTTAATGTAGGTCACAGGAGCCGCAGTCGTTGCCGGGAAAAGGACACAGGCAATTCCCAGCAGATAAGCAAATCCAAAGCAAAAAAGGACTACAGCCTTTGACATTTTCTTTTAAAAGTCTCAGCTTAGGCTTAGGGGAAATACAGTATGGATGGCCTGAGGCAGGTGAATTATCCTGGACTGCCCCTCACCCTCCATGCACAAGCAATGGGAAGGAGGTTCTCCTGGGGTCTGCCTCTCTGGAATGCCCTGCTGAGCAGACTGGCCACACCAGGGGCACGGGAGGAGTCTTATTCCCTTGACCTGACCTGGGGCAGGTTTCCCAGGTTCTCCGCAATCAGGCTGAGCCTCCAGGACACCAGGGGAATCTCAGATCTCTCAAGGCAACCAGGGCTCAGGGGGGCTCAGAGGGCCAGGGGCTTAGAATACCCTGGACAGTGTAGAGCACATTCTCCCAATTCCCACATGTATAAAAAAGCATCACTCGCTAGAAGAGCTTTTAAATATATATGCTATTATTTACAAAAGGCTGTTCATAACATGTTAAAAAAAAAAACCCTAAAGGTCCCTCGTGATTTAAATGAAACTCTCTCGTTATGCTAAATACCCCTTTGCCTGGCCATAGTTCTACTTCTCAGAAGCAACCTTTTTTTTTTTTTTTTTAGGTCAGAGAGAGAGCACAAGCAGGGGGAGGGGCAGAGGGAGAAGCAGACTCCCCGCTGAGCAGGGAGCCCAATGCGGGACTCAATCCCAGCACCCTGGGTCATGACCTGAGCTGAAAGCAGACACTTAACCGACTGAGCCACCCAGTTGTTCCAGAAGCAACCATTTTTAAACAGTTTTGGTTTGAGGTCTTCTATACCACAGAACTAATCCGTATGTGTGTGCCTGTGTTTCTGGTCTTATCAACATCAAATAATACATATCCGCTTCCTATGAGGAAAGGTGTGTGCATTTAACACACTTTATACTCTGAGCTCACCTGCATTTCACCTGTTAATGTCACTAATTTTTGTTAGTGACATTAACATTTTGAGATCTTGAATGGGTACATGCATCACTTTAAATAATCTGCCTCAATCCTTGCTTCTTGATTCATTGCCTTCTGGCATCATGGACCCACTCCCGTGCTGTAAGATGAGGAAAGTAGATCCCCGCAGGGTAGCCTCTGGCTCACCCTTTCCTCTTCCTGACTTGTCAGCTGATTAATATCATCATCTGGGCTTGAACCTCTGTACTGTTCTGTCCTTTTAAGTTAGTTTTCTGTACTTTGTAGCTCAACTTTAAAAACTGAAAGCCAGTGAGAGACATTCATAATATTAAGATTATATAAATACTAATTGCAGAACCAAGTAGCATGGGGATGCCTGGGTGGCTCAGTGGGTTAAGCATCTGCCTTAGGCTCAGGTCATGATCCCAGAGTCCTGGGATCAAGTCCCACATTGGCCTCCTTGCTCAGAGGGGAGCCTGCTTCTCCCTCTGCCTGCCACTCCCCCATCTTGTGTGCTCTCTCTCTCTCTCTGGCAAATCAATCAATAATTTTTTTTTTTTTTAAAGAACCAAGTGGTATGTAAGGCCCATAAAGATAGAAATGTGACTTTATGTCACCAAAAATATCCATCCAAAAAATAATGGAAAAATGCATTCCCTTTATTTACACCCTTTCTCTTTTTCCAAGTCATGTCACACTTCAGTTCATTTCATCTTATCAACACTTCTGAATAGTTTTAGTTCCCTTTATTCAAATGGAGAGGATAAACATAGGTGGACCTTTTGACAGATTGAAGATCTTCCAGACTGTTACACATTTTATTAATCAGTGTTCATCCATCACCACCCCCTGTCTACTGTGTTCTACTTTGGGCCAACTGCTTTCTAGGTCCATTTGCTGCTGATAATTTGAAATTTCTTTTCATTTTGTTCCTCAGCAGTTCTGCTGTTTGTTGGATTCGTTTTTCCTTCTCCTGAGGTATATCCCAAGTCACCCAGGGAAGAGTAAACAGGAGAAACTTCCTGAGTCATTGGCTCATTTTGCCTGGATCCTTGAGTAACAGGCTAGCTGGTTATAACATTTAGGTTCAAAATAATGTTTCCTGAGAACTTTGAAATCTTGCTCTCCTGTCTTCCAAAATCAGTATTATTAATGGAAAATGTATGATGACAACCTTAGGCTCGTATTTGTGGTTTTTGGGGGGTTGGGGGGCGGAGCTTGCAGGTATCCTGGTAATTCTCTCTGCAAGCTTTATGTTAGGAATTTTTAAATTTCAGCAGAATAGTTCCAGGCACATGGTGAGTGTTTTTCATCGGAAAGTTTTTTAGTTCAGAGATACTCATTTTTATCATTTATTTGCTTCTCTACCTCTGTTCTCTCATCTCAGATGAATTACATTATCATCAGCTTTCTGGATCTATCCTCCATCTCGACTTCTTTCTTATATTTTCCCTTTCTGTCATTCTCTGCATCCTGAGCTACTCTCTCAACTTGACCTTCCAGATTAGTACGTTAGCTGTCAGCCAAACCAATGATTCAATTCTTTTGATTTTTCATTTTATTTGGGGAGCCAATGTTTAATTTTCAAGGCCTCTCTCATGTCCCTGGCTCCTTCCTTCTGCATAGCCGCGCGCTGTGGTGACTAACATGCTGGGCGCTCAAATCTCTGGGACGAATTCAATGTTCAACATCTTCTTTTATCTTTTTCTCCCCGGGTGAGTTGCTCTTTCACCAAATTGTTCATGATCCTTGATTGACCAGTAATAATGTTGAATAAAAAGCGTACTGGTTGATTATTATAGGTAGTCGGCAAAGTTATTTTCTGTGGTTTGGAAGAGCAGTTTACCTGTACCACCCCTCCCTGGATGGGGGGCTAACCCTACATTTCCGTGTGGGCAGGTCAGAGACAGGCTTCTTTTGAGGCAGCGTGCACGGCTCAGTGTGCACCCTCCCAAGGAGCAATGGAAGGAGGACTTTCTTTACCTGAGCGGCGAAATGCTTTAGGGGATGTCTCTCCTGGGCGGAGCTGCCTTTCCTTCTACCTCCTCCGAGCTGCAAGTGAGGGTCTTCTAATTCCTTGACACTCCAAGTACCAGCAGGCCCGCCCAGACCTACTGGATCTCAATCTGCATGTGAACCAGAGACCTCGGGGACTGCGCAGCACCGCTAGGCACGCTCCGAAGCTCGGCTCCCCGAAGTCCCCGAAGTCGCCAAAGTCCCCGAAGTCCCCGTCCCCGCCCCCTCAGCGCCGGCTCTCGCTCGGGGGGCCCCCTACGCGCTCTCAGCTTCTCCCGCGCGGGCGCCAGGCTGTCCGTCACTACGAGCCACTTTCCCTTCTTGGTAGGTAGTTCCTACGCGTGAAAGACCATAGCAAACACCCGAGCGCCCATCACCCAGCTCAGAAATAAAACTCAACAGATATGATTGAAGCCGTCGTGCATCCCCTCTGAGTGTTTTCCTGAGCAGCCCTGAGTCCGGCAGGCAGGGGACCCGGGGCCTTGCAGCCACCCAGGCCCTGCTCTGCGGGACCCTGTCGTCGCGCCGGCACAGACCCACAGGGCACCCTAAGCTGACGCGGGGCCTGAGACCGTGTGGGACGGCCTGGGAGGGGAAGGTCTTGGAACTAACCCCCCCACCCCCAAGCCGGGTAGACTAGAACAAAAAAAAAAAGGCCCCGTGGGGTGCTAAGACGTCAAAGCCGCTGGTGTTCACAACTGAGAACTGGGCCGGTGTTGGCGTGAGGAAGAACGGCATCTGGTCAAACAGACGTTAATGAGACTGCCTCATGTGCCCGGGAGAAGCTTCTGAAGATCCAAAGAGGCACAGACGGGGGAAATGGCATCCAGAATGTCTGTCTGTCAGTAGGAAGCAGTCCCCTCCACAGACAGGATCCAGAGCCCAGACAAGAAGGGACAGGAGCAGGGCCAGCTCCATGTCCTAGAGAACAGTCTTGGAGGCAGAACACAAGGCGGGGGGGGGGGGGGGGGGGGGGGGGGGGGGGCTCGAGGGGGGTATTGAGGCACAGGGAGCAAAGACCTTCAGTCACCAGAATGTGGAATCAAGACGTGGCTTAGGTCTCAGAAATAAGGATGAGCTTGGGCTAGACCACGTACAAGAACAAAGATGTGGGTTCTTAGACACTAGGAGCTGCTCAAATTCCTCCTACTGACTCTTGGAATTGATCCTAGATTTAACGAATGAAGACTCCAGGACCTGAGCTGAAGAACAGGGCAGGTGAGAAAAGGAGAGGGGAGGGGAGGGAGAAGCTAAGAACCAGATACGATCCAATACCATTGCTTGACCTCAAAAGGGCTTATGTTTTTCAGCATTTGTGAACAAGCCAACATATCCAAAAACCTACACAAACGGTGAAGACTATTTTGTCCCCCCTCCGACCCAACCCCTGTCCCCATACACCATGCTACAAATACCCCAGAGCACCGGGAAGACTTCATTCCATTCCTGGAAATTGTTTTGCGCACCTTCTGTGTGCCAGGCACTGTGCTGGGAATGGAGACTTTGGGGGGATTAGCACCTGCCTGGGCCTTCAGGCAATTCCTGTCCAGCTGGGCAGTCAGCCATGCAAACAGATGGTTTCAGCTGGTGTAGGAAGGGCTGTGCCTGAGGAGTTCCTGGCTTGCATGGATGAGTGGGGCAGGGGAGAGGGGGAGAGGGAGGGAGACATGGAGAGGAGACCCAACACGATGTGTTCCATGAACCAGAAGTATGTGGCTGCTTCTGGAGCAGAACCCAAGGCAAGTGTGCGGTAGTCAGAGATCGTGGTTTTGGGTACTGAGAGCCAGCCCTGGGTTCAAATCCTTCCTCTGCCCCATACCATTCGTGTGACCTTGAGCATGCTACTTTAATCTCTGTAAACCTCGCTTTTCTCCTCTGATCATTAGGGGGATCCAGAAAAAAGCCATGAGAAATACCTTTATTACTTTGCATAAAGTCCATACCCCTAAGAGGATAGGGATAAAGAGGAATAAAGGATAATTGAAGAAGAAGACATATGTCATACTGGCTACTAAAATTGCTTAACATTTATTCTTTTAGGATTAGTGGGTTGTAAGCCTCATGAGAGACAGACACGAAGAATTGGAATTGATTAGACTCCAAAGTAGAAATGGATCAAACTATTCCCACTTCTTGTTTCAAGTTTCCTCCAAAAGTAGTCATTATTTTAATTTTCTTTGTCCTTGTACAGATGTATTTAGTGGGACCTACCATATAGGCCTGCTTTGACAAATTCCATGTATATTTATCATTTACATTCATATATATATATATATATATATATTTAAAAATGAAAAAAAAATGATTATCTGTAAATTCCCAAGAATTCAATCAAAATGATGAAAAAATCTAGAGTGAAGACAACAACAGAGAAGGAGCCTTACAATTATTTGGCTTCCTTTTTGTGCCTTCCTGCTCAGAAGTCTCTTCTTTGACTTCACAGTGAAAATAGACATCCTCTCTGACAATGAATAAAAGTACGAACTACTGAGGATAAGGTAGAGAAAACCCGCGGAGCCAAGATATGGCTGGATTTTATGCCGGCACATCTGCTCACTGCATTGGACTGATTCTCTGCAGCCAGGAATGGACCATAACAGCTTCTCCACCGGCCAAGGTCAGTGTTTAATGGTGATGGTTTTGATTTCAGTGAAAAATTCATAAGAGTCCTTGGCTCCTTCTCGACCTACCCCAGAACTCTTCATCCCCCCAAAAGGCAGGTTGAGCTCTCTGATGAGCCAGCAGTTGGTCCAGACCAAGCCTGACTGCAACTTCTTAGCCACCCGGTGGATACGGCCCACGTTGCTGGACCACACTGTGGCTGCCAGTCCGTATTTAACGCTGTTGGCTCTTTGAATCACTTCCTCTTCACTATCAAAGGGGACAACACATGTCACTGGCCCAAATATCTCTTCCTTCATGCAGCAAGATTCATCCTTAATGTCTGTTATCACTGTGGGAAGCATAAAGTATCCTGCTTGATTCCTGCGGGGGAGGCTCAATGTGTCCACCCCCTCACCACACAGAATCTGGGCCCCTTCCATCCGGGCTTTTTTGATGTAACTTCTGACCTGGGTGGGTGAAAACCATGATTAGCAACATCTTACCATTTGACTTGACACAAAGCAGCAGAAAATTCAATATTTTTGAATCATCTAGGAAATATGTAGAAAGCCTTTGTGAAGAAATCTAAAGTTGATTATCTTATTGCTCAACTGCTAAGCCTGAGGGCAGAAGTGCTCTGACCATCATTTGGGCATCCAGCCCTCATACGGAAGAGGAGAGTAATTTCTTTACTATCTAAGTTCCAGGCACATAGATAAATGCTTTTCATACATTCTCATTTAATTCTCTCAAAACTGTATTAGCTACATATTATTATCCCCTATTTGCTGATGATAAAATTGAGCCTCAAGGGGCGCCTGGGTGGCTCAGTCGTTAAGCGTCTGCCTTCGGCTCAGGTCATGATTCCAGGTCCTGGGATCGAGCCCCGCATCGGGCTCCCTGCTCAGCGGGAGGCCTGCTTCTCCCTCTCCCACTCCCCCTGCTTGTATTCCCTCTCTCGCTGTGTCTCTCTCTGTCAAATAAATAAATAAAATCTTTAAAAAAAAAAAAATTGAGCCTCAAAAAGGGTAGATGGTTCATACAATGAATAAACAGGAAAGCTAGAATTCACACTCAGGTATATTCAGTGGTTAAATACACAAAAGAATAGTTCCTCACTTTTGGGGGGGCTCTGTCCCTTGCAGAACATGGGAAGTTGAATGGTGCATAAGATTTCATGAAAGGCCAAGATGCCCTTCAATAGCTAGGCTTTCAGAACAAATCATTTCTAACTTCTAGTCTCATTACTGATTATGTTCTGAAAATACATCTAGTTAATATAGAATAGCTAACTATAATGGGAAATAAATTATGTAAAAAGTAAACCCAGTAACTCGGAGACAGTGACAGATGTTTATTAACAATGGTTGTAGAAATGACCTATTATAAAATGATACGTACGTTTATATATGGAAATTTTGTTGCAGTCACAATGATACCTTATCCTACCCCTGAGGGGTATTATAAGTATAGGAGAAGTAGAAAAGTCATCCCAAAAATTAAAAGTATAGAACAACAGTTAAGCAGTACATCAAAGGCAGGGTAAATTTTGAAGTCATACTTTGGATCCCTGCTTATCAAATATTTATCTGAGCATTCTGCCCCAGGATTAGATAAGTACTCCATTGTAGAACTATATTCAATGTAGAGCTATGTGTTTTCCATGTAAAAATAAAAAAGTAATGTCGTTTTATTATTGATTTTGCGCTAATTTATAGAACACTTAATAAGCCATGAAGTCAAAGACTTCTAAAAAATATATTATTTGGAACAGCTTCGTATTCTGCTCTGTTATACATTTTCCCCCAACATGCCCAATGATCTCAAAGCTCTCCCAGAAAAGCCCGAGTCTAGTTTGTGGGTAGAGACTAAATTAGGTCTGGACTTCTCTTTCCCCTATGCTCTTACTCCTCTTGAAACAACCCACTCAGATTAATTAAAAGATGCCAAAGGCAGCATAGCACGTGAACAGGGCAAGTCGAGGCAAAGATCTCCAGGGGCGCCTGCTGAACACAGGACCAGAACTTTTTTCCATGATTCAAACACGGAGTGGCTTTAGATGATCTCATCTATATGGAATCTCATGATTATCTCTTAGAGACTCTTGGATAATAAAATATGAAGGAAGTGTCAGTTTTCAAATTGTGAACTTTTCAAAATTTTTAACGTATAAGATGACTCACACTAAACTAAATTTATTTTCTGGATGATAGAATGATATCTATACTAGCAGCTCAGGAACTGAGATTTTCAGGAAAATATGGAAAAAAGAAAATGTTATGACTGGTAATATGCCCTAAAATGTAATAAATTATTACTACAGAACTTTCTCTGAGAGCCGAGAGCAGTTAGTACTTCATAGCTTTGCCCATAAAATCTGAGCACAGAGGACAGATGGGCGGGCGGGGGAGCCCGAGTGTTCAAATCCCAGAGCCTCCACTTGCTCACTGAGGGATTTTCGATGCTCAGTTTCCCCTCTGAAAAATGGGATTAACATTCCCACCTATTCATAAGCTTAGATAAAATGTATGTAAAATATTTAGCGTAATGCCTGGCTTGCAGTAAGTCTTTTGAATGCCAGTCACCAACTGGTGCTGTTGATGAAGAAGGTGATGGTGTAACACACCATCTGACGCTTACGAGCTGGGAGACTTCAGAGATGAGCCCACCCGACAAAAGAAGATGGCAACCTGCCAAAGCGGACCTTTGCTAATGGCCTGCAGCCTGCCCCATTGGGGATGCACCTGTGAACGTGCCCTGCGCTCTGCCAGCCTCACTGTAAACACTCAGAATTCCATCTCCGATTTCCTGCATCTTGGGACAGGCTGGCATCTAGCCCGAGCTCTGGACAGCCACGTGGAAAAGCATCCGAGGAGGTAAGAAGAAGAACTAAAGCAAAGACAAAAAGCAACCTGTGAAACAGGCAGAGAGCCTTTTCTCACTCCTTGAGGACAGAGTCACCTGTATCACTGGGAGGCGGGCGAGTCTCTCTCCCCCACGTAGGAGCAAGCTGCGTCTCTGCGAGGTTCTGCGCCCTTCGCCATGACGGAACAGCTTCTACATATTCTAACTGGACTCTTCTGGCACTGCCTCGCCATCTATCGTGACAACCACACAGTAGTAAGATGGACACAAAGACCCCAGACTCTGCAGGGCTAGTTTGCTTCAAAGAAGACACAGACAAACTGCAGAGGAGAAGTGGAATACAAAGATGGCCGCCAGGCCTCCTTGGACGCAGCTTTCTGAGAGGCGAGGAAAGATGACTACCAGTGGAACGTGTCCACTCCCTCCTTGATCTCCGAAGCATCACAGCAAACTGAAAAGAGTCCCACTGGAAAGGCCACACTTATAGGGCCCTAGCTGCTTCCATTAGCTCTCTCTCTCTCAAGGGCCGAGATACCCAGGGCCTCCCCACAAGAATGGATCTGCAAGCCACCCATCGTGGGTCCACTTGGTGGGAGACTCAGAGGGGGAAGCCGTGACTCCCTGCATCTGGGCACTCATGCTCAGGGTGGAACAGTGAGGATGGCAGATGTTGAGGAACCCTCGGAGCCTCAGCAGGACAGCCCTGGGGCTTCACATGGGGGAGGCAATGTAAGCCCACCTGAGGGGCGCTCTACTCTAGCGGGGAGAGATCCAGTCTGTAGGACCACAAAACAAGAGAGCTGCATTGATCGCAGCAAGTTTATACGTGGTGGAGTAATGGGAATACATCTTTAGTGTTCTTCCCTAGAAAAAGAAAAAGAAAATACATTGGCCAATGATAAACTATTTTGAAAATTTTAACTGTGTGTACAAAATCTTTCTCCTTAAAAGCAGTGGAGCCATGGAGCTTTGTGAGATGAGTACAGAGTAATTAATTGTACTTTATTTTAATAAGCAAGTGGCTGAAAAATTATTTTCTATAAGGATCAAGAAGAAAGTCAAGAGAAGTTGATTGAAAAGTCTGCAGTTTGGCTCATAGTCATGTGCTACCGTTGGTTTCTTAGTGCGGACAATTGTATCCTGGACACAGAAGATGTTAGTAAAAGGGAAAGCTGCGTGAGTGGATATAGAAACTCTCTGCCTTATCTTTGAGATTTTTCTATAAATCTTAAGTTATTCCAAAATAGAAAGTTTATTTCTTTTCTTAGTTATCTGACCGAGATGGAAAACATATGATGGTAAAAATACATGGGAGTTTTAAAAAAACTTCTGTTTGAAAGATAAATCTGGGCTTATGTTTGAATGTGGTCAGAAAAAAAACCTGCTAACTGTAAGCATCACCATTTTCAGAGTTATTCATGGCACGTAAGTATACTACATTGAAATGACAGTAAGCAAACAAAATCCAACCAACATGTGAAATAAACGCTTGTCTTTCCAGCATAATTTGGTTTCATAAAAGATGGCATTTCTGGGCTAAGATATGTGAGGGAGAGGATGACACCAGGCCTAAAACCTTGTCAATGTTTCAAGTCTTAAAAAAAATCCAATATAATTTGTGGTTTAGATCTATTAGGATTCTTGGCTTTTTTTTTTTTTTAATATTTTATTTATTTGAGAGAGAGAGAGCATGAGGGGGGGAGGGTCAAAAGGAGAAGCAGACTCCCCGCTGAGCAGGGAGCCCAGACACGGGACTCGATCCCAGGACCCCAGGATCATGACCTGAGCTGAAGTCAGTGACTTAACCAACTGAGCCACCAGGCACCCAGGATTCTTGGCTTTTGTCCACAGCCTGCAGGAGTGTTTCACACCCTCTCCTCCCTACTGAACCCTCCGCACCTTCTCCCCTCCTCACCCTGCTTCCTAGTTCACTGAGAAAACAGAAGAAATAGACCCCCAAAAAAGTGTTAAAGTTAAAATGTAGTAAATCTCCCAAATCTGTGCAGTGTCAAAGATTTCTACAGACTTAAGTAAAGGCTCTGTCCCTCACTGGCCAACTGATGGGGGCATATTTTCCATGGTGGGTCTCAGTTACCATGGCTAAAAACAAGGTCCTCCAGCTCCAACATTCTATGACTTATCTTAGGAGTCACATCAGGTAATCCATTAAGATGACCTTAAAGGCCTAATTCCATAAACCAGCCAGAGGCCATCAATGGCTTCTCCCACGTAGACCACCACTAACCCTACCCACTAAGGACCATGTAATTGGATCGTGCCTGTTGGCACGTCCAGAATTCCATCTGCTCTAAGCCACAGGCAGAAAACCCTTTCCACTGGGAACTTTTATCAATGGAAATCCCTGCTGCCCTTGGTCCACATCATTCTTATCAGCTGACCCTTATGTTTTGAAATTTGTCTTCCTCGCTCTTGATGGGATCTCCATGCTGACTTCTCACATTCATTCATTCCATGTAGATGCTGCTTTAACCTGGGTTACATTTGTGTATTCATATCTAACATTTGTAGACTCTGTATCCAGAGGCCATTTCCTACAGGTCGGAATTTTTTTAAGAATAGGGTAGTAATTAACAACATTTCAAAGCATGACTGTGTGCTATGCTCTACACTGAGCTTCTCCCCAAACTTCCTTCGCGGAGATTTACTTACTTTCTCCAAATGAGCTTTACTTATTAGAGCTCCCATGCTGGCCGACGGATCCGAGGGAATGCCAACTTTCCACATTCTGGTAGCTTCTACGAACTTCTCCAGAAATTCACTATAGATGCTCTTCTGGACAAAGATTCTGCTGGTACAGAGGCAGATTTCACCCTGCCAAGAATGACGCGTGAGGACAACGACAAGACACACTCCTTCATGGGCAGGTCACCCTGCATTTCTGAGCACCTACCTGCCCGTAGCATGGGTCTCAGCCATGGGAGACACTGATCAACAAAACAAAGTCCCACCACGGGGAACACACAGTCTTGTGGGGAAGTCAGACAACAGCACAAGTAAATGTGCTCAATCAATAATATAATTTCAGGTCATGAGCAAAGTGATACAAGAAAATTAAGCAGAGGATGGGAATAGAAATCAATGGAAAAGTGCCACTTTTAGTCCCTTTTAGTAGAGGGAGTTCCAGAAGGCCCTTGTGAAGAGGGGGTATTTGAATTGACACTCGATTGATGGGGAGGGGCTAGCTGAGCTCCAGGCGACACGGAGGGAGGCAATGCTCAGCAGGCGGGTAGAGCGGCTTCTTGGAGCATGCTTGCTGTGGTGCGGTGTGTGAGGCGAGGCAAGAAGGCGAGCAGGGCTGAGGCCAGGAGTGGAGGCAGGAATGCGGGTAGGGAGGGTAGGAAAGGAGGGCAGGAGGTGAGGAGCAAAGCCACACCACGCCGAGTCCCACAGGCTCACAAGGAGTTTGCATCTTGCTCCCAGTATCATGAAAAGTCCACGGAAGGCTTTAAGCTGCAGCATGATATGATCAGATTTCCATTGTTAAATGATCGTTCCGGCAGCTGTGTGGAGAATAGAATGGAAGGGAACGAGAGTGGGATCTACAAGAGTAGAGTTCAGAGAGTATTCCAGAAGTCCAGGTAAGTGGAGGTAGCTTGGACCAGGGCGGGACCAGCGGAGATGAGCAAAGTGATAGGTGTCCACCGACGTCACCAGATTCGTAAAGGGACTCGGGAGCCCAAGGTGCAAGAAGACTGGTATCAATGCTCTCGGAAGTGAGGGGTTCCAGGATATATTAGAATAATTGAGCCAACAAGATGGGTTGATGGATTAGTGAGACAGAAGGTTGGGGTAAGAACAAGGTTGAGTCCCAGGTTTTTGATGGAGCCGCAGAGCAGATGGTAGTGCTCTGCCCCCGAAAAGCAAGCCCAAGGGAGAGGAGTGGTATTGCAGGGAAAGGAGAGAGAGGGAAATCAACAGTTCTGCTTTGCACAGGTTAAGGTTCCGATGCCTAATAGACATCCGAATAGAGATACTGTAGGTTCTGGGCAGAGGTGCTAACAGGAGCCTGAGTGAAAAATGATCCTTACTATCGTTTAATATAACATGCGATCATTTACAAACCACAGTCTAGACATCTCAAAGCATTATGTATGTATGGTAAGTATATATCTACGTAAATAACAGTTTTCACCACATTTATATTTGATCTTCACAACCATCCTAAGGATGGAATATTTCTAATTATTTTGACAGTTGGGCAAAAGTGTATTGTCCAAATTAAATCATCATTGTTTTGAAACAAAAAATTCTCTTTGCAACCCAAGATCACTGTAAGAACCATCTGCATATCTGGCTTGGGAAATCTCTAGACATAAGTGCCCTCTGCCGTGTGGGAAGGGAGGGTGTGGTAAAGAGAGTTGAGGGGTTACCCAGTCAGGGTTTTCCGGATTACTTGGTGCCAGGAAAGCATAGGTAATGCTAGGGTCTCTAGTGGCATGACTTTCAAGGAAATGAGAAAAGGGAAATTATTTATTGCGTGCCAGGCACCGTGCAGGGTGCTCTTCTCATAATAATTCTGTGGTCCAGTAGTTTTCCCAGCTTACAATGAGGAAATGGAGCTTTGAACAAACACAAGCCCAAGGCCACCGGGCACAGGAAGTTTCAGCTTCAGTCTGAGTGATGTGCAAGTCCACATTCATCTCTTCTGTGTCCCACAGCGTGTCGGAGTGTGAGTGTGCCCCCAGCCAAAGGAGACTACGCGTGACAGAGATGTTTCAAAGTGGCCCATTATGTTCAACTGAGGAAGAAGTGTTCACCACATGGGACTCATCTCTCGGTTAAGGAAAAAGAAACGAGCCCCTCTAGTTTGCCTAAAGTCTGTTTGTTGTCTTGAATTAGTAGTTGGGTTCCTGTCCTCTTCCCCACTGACATTTAAAATACCCCCAAGAGGAAGGTTCTTTCAGCAATTTCAAGTTCTGGCACAGTCCTGGTAGCCAAGAAGCTATAGCCCATCTCCACGCTCAGAGTGCGTTTTCTCTCATGCAGAGTTCACCCGGTGTCCTCTCAGCTGATTCTCAGTCCACAGCTTGTCCCCACTCCCCATGCTGTCACTATAAGCCGCCCAAATGCTTGACTTAACTGTTCATTTTGATACTTGATACTTGTTTATTTTGATGATTAAAATAGCTGTATCATAAAATTACAAATCTATTTTCTAAAATCTAAAATTTAAGTCTATTGATCCAGAAAAACTCTCTTTATAGATACAGACATACCTGTATATAGAGATGTAGAGAGAGGTACAGAGCAAAGCCGCTTTCTCTAAGAATTACTGCGAGAGAAATAATTACAATTATAATGATCACGAAAATAACCACTGTCAGGAATGGTTTTCATTCTACAGCTCACAAAATCGCTAATGGAAAGCATCATTATTACTTTCATGATTTCACAGGTAAAGAAATGAAGGTTCAAAAGGTTATGGCAACTTGGGCAAGTTAAAGATATATCTCATTTCACTCATCTTTCTTTCTATGGTGGTTCTAACTCTTTAGTTAATTCTTTTTTCGCTGCTAAAATTTTTAAAAAGCAGACCCTTTGGAGAAAATCATTCAGTATTTGTGCACACCTGCTCTACCCTAAGCCTGATCCTGGGCATTGAAGATCAAATGCGGCCCCAAGGCAGACACAGGTACCCTTTTTGTGAGGCTTACAGTTTGGTCTGTCTGGGTCAGTGTTCCTAACCCTTTGGGGTACCGTGGCCTCAAAGAATCCGCTGAGAACTGAGGCCTCCAGAAAAACACCTGTCACATAATTTCAGGAGATGCAAAGTTGCCCGTGACTCCGTGACATCCATGACTCCAACATCAGAAACGTTCTCTAGACTGGTTTAGGCATTTATTTCTAAATGTGTGCTGCATTTGGGATGCTTTTGGGGGAGCACAAGGTTTACTGGAGATAGGACATTTAGACAGCAAGAAGAGAATGGGGGTGACTCTATGAATAAAGGGATGAAAAAGCTTGGAGAAGCAAACAATCAATCATTTTGCCCATGGCTGGTACCTGATAAAGCTCAAGAACTGGAGCTTGCCCAACAGAAGCTATGATTCTACAAGAACCACAGGTGGACACTGAGACAAAACAGAGTCAGTGGAATAACACAATGTCACAATCTCCTTTCCCTGAAATAGCACCAGATTAACCCACTCACTCCTGGCTTGGCACTGTGATGAAACAGATCCAGCCTAACTGGGTCACAGAGTTTAAAAACAAACAAACAAACTCAAAACAAAACAAACCAATACAGAGGACACACCTGGTTGGCGAAGCTGGACTTGACAGTCGTTGGAATGCACTCTTCCAGGTTGGCGTCCTCAAAGATGATAGCGGGATTCTTGCCCCCCAGCTCCAGGGAGAGCT
The DNA here is from genome assembly GCF_964656455.1 of Halichoerus grypus. Taxonomy (NCBI): domain Eukaryota; kingdom Metazoa; phylum Chordata; class Mammalia; order Carnivora; family Phocidae; genus Halichoerus; species Halichoerus grypus. Next base: position 29,245,651 of record NC_135720.1, on the reverse strand, counting down.
TCTTGCAGTGGGGAGCACTCAGCTGTGTGATCCGCTCGGCTGTGGGCTGGCTCCCCGTGAAGGAAATGAGGGGTACCTCCGGATGGGACACCAGGGCCTCGCCGACCCTGGGCCCTGTCCCAAACACAATATTTACCACACCTGGTGGGACACCTGGACAGGAAACAGAACGGTCTCCAGGTCTGTATCCGGATGGGATACAGACACAGTAACAGAAATTACAACAGTAATTCTTCTCAGTATGTTGAGAACTTTGGGTGACATTGAGGTTTTCCTTGAAAGTGCAGTAGCTTGAATGGGGGGGAGTAGACTTTTATGGCTGCCTCTAGTTTAATAACGAAGCAAAGACTATGGCGCCACGTCCACCTCCAGGGCACCCTACGTGGGATTTCTCCAGGTGCTTTGCCTTAGAAAAATGAAGAGTGGAACATTCTAATTAATTCATTCCATAATATTAACTAGGCATCAGAGGCTGAGAGCATAGAGATATCCTCAGGCAGGTCAAGCCCTGTAAGGTAGGAGAGCCCTGCTCCAAGTTGGCATTCAGGAGTCACAATTCAGTGTGAAAATGTGAAGTGGAGGGAAGAAGAGATTGACTGTCTGGGCCCAGGGAAGGGAGGGAGGGCTCCTCCGGGAAGGTGAGCATTGAGTTAAAGGTCCCTGTGTCCCATGATATGGACATACACTCTAGGACTGACTTAAAGTGCCAAGTACACCCTAAAACAGGTGCCCCCATCTTTCTAGCATGAGACCCTACTGCCTTACGTTTGCGTGTATTTTTTTATGTGTTTATGGCTTTACTTGTTTATTACCTAGCCAACACTGGCAGGTGTGCGATCCAAGGGCAAAAATGGTGTCTGTGTTCTGCTCCTCACAGTCCCCACTGTGCCTTGGCCCTAGTTTGCCAGATAGATCAATACCAGTAAATGCTCACATTCACTGTAGGCCAATCATTCCTGGAAGCGATTTAGATCTCCCAGCAACTGGATGAGGTAGGGAGGATTAATATCCTCACCTTATCCAAACTGAGGCAAAGTGAAGTCAAGTAGCAGCCACTAGGAGGCAAAACCCAGTGTAGATGGTTAACAAATAATTAAGTGAATGAATGAATAAAGGCTTCGTGTACATTATCCAAATCAGAAATGGTCCTTGACTCTGGAAAGCTTTACATGTCCAGAAAGAAAATCTGCGTGCCATTGTGTTGTGTCCAGGAAGCTCTTAGGGTTTGTCTGGAGGTTAGCTGAGTTTATTCCCCATATTTCTTCAGCCTCGAAGTACAGCAAATGCAGAAAACCTCCAACGTGTAAGGTTTTTGAACTACCTTCCCTGCTCCCGCTATCTTTCCCTGTCCAGGTTGGACATTCTGTCCTGAATAGAAACACACTCTGTTGGATTAAAACCATCTCTTCCAGAATATGCTTTTAAAGTATAAATAACAAGTTCTCATTGATGATCCACTATCATCCAGAACACCTTCCCATTGAGCCAGAACCTTAGCCTGATCACTTGAGGGGACAAACGAGGCCCTCTTCAGCTGAGCCTTGGAGACAGGTGTGGAGATCAGTGACTCATGGTGGTATCTGGCAGAGCTTCACCTCCAATGGCCCCGCCTTTACACACATGTGCAGACTTCTTAAAATCTAGCTTGGGTCAGTCCTGTATCACAGGTCACTGCCATGGAGGGGAGGTCCAAGGCCAGGCACCATGTGACAGCAGCTGAGCCCTGCATTGGGGCAAAGAGGAGGCTCAGGAGAGGGGTCCTCACAGTGGTCGATGGGGGAGAAACAAGGACAAGTTTCCCACCATTTGCAGGGTGGGGTCCTGCATCTCCATCAGACAGTGGGCATGTGAATATTTGCCCGATATTTTCTGATTGGGGTTTGGGGGCAAGAGAAGGTGGACTATTGGGCTTTATAAATCCTGAAGGCAAAAATGGATCAAATCGCTTCTAATGTATATAACAGCATTTTAACAAAGAGTGAAGAAAACTTAGAAACACCACAAAAGTATCACCCCGGGAAAATGAGTTCATTTCAGCAGGCCAATTGCCTTCTACACAATGACATTAATGCTTTACATTTCCTTGAACTTCGGTGTTAATATGTTAAGAGCTACCTACTGGCCATTATTTCTCAGTACCACTTTGCCATTTGATGGAGACAGTAATGAAATTTTTCTAGAGACATCTGCCCTCTGCCCTTAAGATATGCCAGTTATCAGAGAAAGAAGGCACTACCTTGGCAAATAACAATTTGGTAAAACTCAGAGTAAATGGCTAACAGACATCACAGGGCATAAAGTCCCTCCACCAGCGACAAAGATGTGCAGAGTGGCAGCAAGCTTCCATTGGGCAAAACAAAACTAGGAAGGGCCAGAAATCTGCTTTCAGTGGACACTTCAGGAATGAGGCATACATATGGTACCCCCAAGAAGAAATGAATACTCTAGAATTATAAAAGAGGTACTCACTGTATACTTTTTTAAATGATTTTACTACACAGGAAGGTCATCTGTCAAGTCTGTTTGAATGCTCAGGACTCAAGGATTGGCTCTTTAAATATCAAGAATGCACCAGCAGGTCATGTTAGCTTTCTTTTTCTTACACTATTAAACGTTTCGCGTACAGATTCTCAATCCAAATGGAGAAACTGAGGGCTTAAGACAGGTGCAATTTGAGCCTTACACTCTCCGTGGTGGCCAGAGGAAGAAAGTTTAGCAAAGCCAGCAGCAGCAGGGAAGGAGGGAAGAACTGTCTTGGTATAACAAGCTTATTCATTCACAAGAAATAAGATCAATGCTGTGTAAATACATGGAAATGTAAAACTCTTGTGTACACCAGGTGCTGGGTGTATGGAAGGGGAGAGTGCTTAGGGAAGAGGAATCATCATAGATCAAGATGTGGTTGACTTCAAGAGAGAGTGGTTCTGGGAACACAGCTCTGTGGCACCACCCCACCTGCATGGCTGCCCTCCCCAACATAGATCACAGCAGAGCATTGGCCCCACTTCTGTCCACTCCAGGGAATCTATAGTCAACAGACAGGGAAGAAAGGTCTTGCACCTCTGTAGACACTAGCCACTTAATTTTGCAAAGAATGGCATTAGAATGTGATCCCTCATGTAAAGAAGGAATGACACCTGTGGGACATGGGAGAGGTAGGCACATTTCTATCATAACCCTCCAGAAGCCTAGGGCATCCATAAATGTCACCCAAAGGCTGAAGCTGGGAGGCCTCATTCCTCTGTACAATACAAGGGAAATGGGAAGCTAGACTAGGGTCATAAGGCCACACAGTTCAACCTGCCATCTAAATCCTAGAGTAAAGAACTGGCCCAACTTTCTTGGAAGCCAAAATGTATGTTTTTGCTTAGAGAGATAAGGTATCCAGAAGAGGGAGATATGGGTTCTTTCCAACCACCTACCTTATGGATTGGGTGAGCCCAGTACTACCTTTTCTGTGGGCTTTAAGGAAGTACAAACAGCAGAGACTGACAGACAGAAAGACAGCCACCCATCATCCCAACCCAGGGTGTGTATGGAGACCTGAGCTCAGGGACCTAATAGCAAGGGGCTTTCTTGTGGGTTGCAAGTTAGGGTCCCCTGACACCCTCCAACCCTGGTGCGGTGTCTGTGCCCATGCTGAGTTATACCCTAGAACATACCCAGGAACATACCTTGAATGTGGCCATGACACTGTTGACATAAAGAGGACATGGAGCCATATTGTATCAGCTTCCACACATTGGCTCCAAATGCAGGGAAAACTGAGGGAGGTGTATTCAAATCTCTTGAAAATGGCTATTTCTAGCAGGTATCGTATAACCATACAAACCAGAGAAGTCCCTAACAGTAGTCTTATTTGCATCAAGATTAACATGTGGTTCAAATATAAGATTTAAATTGACCACTGAAGACAATCCCAGGAGCAGACTGGTATCTGAGTTGACTGAGTTCTTTAAGCCTGCTGTCACTTCACAGTTGTGCAATCACATCACTGCCTGCCAACCCCCCTGCTGGGGGAACTATTCCTGCAGTGGCACAGACAGGGGTGAAGAGAGGAAGCAGTGTGATCCAACCCTGTGCATGAAGGGGATTTCTCAGAAAAGGATCAGAGAGAGGAAAACCAAAGATGTCGATGGAATCAATTTTGCTCTGAGCAGATTTCTATCCAAAACAACTTCTCAAATGTCAGGATGCTGAGGTGGCTGAAGCCCATAAAATGTGCAGCCCCAAAGCCAATCCTGTGCCTCTCCAGACCCAACGCTCATTACCTGCTCTCTCCAGGAGTTTGCACATCATCCACGCAGTCACGGAAGTCAGCTCGCTGGGCTTGGCTATCACAGTATTGCCAGCAGCAATGGCTGGTGCCACCTTCCAAGTCAGCAAGTAGAGTGGCAAATTCCAGGGGCTGATCAGACCGGCTACAAGAGGAGAACAGAAACACTGCCACCAATGGCAGGCCCCTCAAACTAGACTGGCCAAACTGGGTTTATTAACGTGGAACTCCTTCACCCTGCATAAAGCTTTGGCTTACTTGTAGCCAACTTCGGGGAAATAACTCTAAAATGTATTACAAGCAACTGTGCCTTTGAAAACTATAAATCAATACAATTTACTCTTTTCTTGACGATGTACCAATTGTATTTATGAACAAGGGCAATGTAAGCTCCAGGGCCAAGAGGCTGTCACCTGTTACTAAACAGTTTCTGAATGTGATGAGTTTTGAGATTTATAGACCGACCTTCACATTTTTTTTTTAAACTTCTCTCTCCTTCTTCATCATCAAATTGTCTAGCTACTATTTCTTTTAAGTTTTTCCATCACTGTTTCTAACCTGTTGTGGATTAAGACATAAAATCTCAAGCTTTTTAGAATTATTGGTAAAATAAGAGCAAATGGGTTCTGAGTCTGTCCTGTGGAAGCCTTCCGATTAGTAAAGCCAATGAATTTTGATGCATAGACTATGAGATCCATTTTGGTTAGCCAGAGGACTTTTTAATAAAAAATTCTCTCTAGATTCTCACCTCTTTCATGACCAGATAGGATTGCTAAATAAGTAACAGAACCAGCATCTAGAACGTGTCCCCATGCAATATTCTGAAACCAACCAGGTTTCCAACCATAAAGCATGCCAAAAAAAAAAAAAAAATCTACCTTATGAATTTGTAAATGGATTCATCTTATTTTATACTCCTCCCTTAAAATCTATGCTGTGAAAGTAAACATATATTCTATATGATTATATTTCTCGTTAGAAAATCTTTTCTTTAGAGGATAACAGAATATTTTTTCAGCATTATTCATTCAAGAGGGAGGTTTGAGCTTTTACAATTCCTTCAAAATATGATTTCCAAAGGGTTCAAATAACCAAAGTGGTAATATGTCCCATTTTCGTTCCTTTTAATTTATTTATCCTGTCATAAAAATGTAACTAATAAATACGGGTATTTGGTGGTTGGAGGAACAGTGACCTCTAGTGGATATTTTGAGTCATTGCTCATGTTTACATGTCCTCCAAAAGAAAGCAGGAAGCAGCTAATTTCAGAGTGCCCTACACTTACTAATTTATTTAATTCTCACTAAAATATATAAATATAAAATTAAACTATGCTCCCAGTTTTTCAGATAAGAATCCTGAAGTATACAAATATTATGAAACTGGCCCTGCACATATCCAAAATCTCTGGAAATAAACTTTTTTTTTTTTTAATTGTGGGGGGCGGGGGAATCTTCGCATGTGAATCTCCTCCCAGCATTATTCTTTTCCTGGTAATTTCCTGAGAACAATGTTCTAGGAATATGCAGGTAATGTGACAAAAGGAAAATAAACCAGAAATCGATTTTTGAGGCCCATTAATTTTCGGTCAAAGCAGAAGTCCGCTCTTTCCTTTCTCTTGGTCTGTTCCTTTGGATGAGCTCTACAGAATTGAGGGAGCATCCCTACGCACCCCCGCAGACCAGGCTTTCCCTGAGCAGCACCTACCGATCCCCACAGGGGCCCGCACCGTGTAGTGCAGACAGCCCACGTGGTCCATCTGCGTGCACTCGGATGTGTGGTGCAGGATGGAGGAGGCGAAGAACCGGAAGTTCTGCACAGACCGGGGAATGTCCATGGTTCTTGCCAGTGTTATGGTTTTCCCTGTAAGAAGTCAACAACAGAAAGCACGGTCGGCATACTTCACCAGGGACAGTGGAGACACGATCTCGCGTGTATCCCAGTTCACGCTCACGGAGCCTTGGTTCTTTCCAGCCTGAGACTTCATTCCCTGACGACACAGACAGCTGATTGTGGTTTCACAGAACCATGAAATAATTAGGTGTGACGTTATCAGATAAAATCGAGTGAAATAATCTATGCTTTATGGGCTGAACAGTTCAGGGCTATCATGAATCCACCAGATGCTACCACTCTGCTCACATCAGCTCTTTCAATTCAAAATCACCAAGCTTTGTACATGCTACAAAGGGGTTGGAGTAATGGGTGTTAAGACAGCGGGATCTGCATGACACAATAAAACCACTTTGACAAACAGATGATGATTACTAAATGTCTCCCCAACACATGGTGGAGTCCTTAAGATGGGCACGTGGCAGAACGGCTGAGGGGACCCCGAGGACGCTGTGTGGCACTCGCTTACTCACCACGTGCCCCATGCACGCCCTAGCTCCTGGATTGAACAAAAGGAGAAACATAGCTTTTCTGGATTGTTCCTTAGTTGTCTTTGGTGATTCAGGGGGACTCCCAGTGTCAGCAGCACCAACAGGAAACATCTTCTTCTTAAGGGTTTGGACTCAGGCTGCTTCCTAACTTTAAGCTGATTTATAGCATGTATATGACTTTAAAAGATCTCGGGTTTTCCTAACAGATATTACTGCAAGGATTTATGGACATTTACTACATTACCCATGCCTCTGGGAAGGAGATAAAAATTGGGAAGCTGTGTGAGGACTGCAGTACTGACATATCCAATTCTTTCTAAATAACGTGACTGTAATGGCTCTTCAATTGCTTTTGCTTTGAAACGATCTGCCTAGAATTGGTGGAGAATTGCACGATCGGCCCTCCTCTTCCTCTCTCCCCACATCCACGCCCTTTGCCAAAAACCTTGGCAATGCCTTCCACCAAGTGGACAAAGTGTATTTATGTCCTTGACCCTGGAACTTGGACTCAACTGTGACCTGCTTGGACCATCAGAGTGCGGGAGTCGGCCAGATGCAAGCCTCCTGGGTGGTTTTTCTTTCCAACTCCACCTCTGCCATGAGAATCTCAGGCGCGGGCCAGCCTGATGGGGCCGGGGGGGGGGGGGGGGGGGCGCTAATATGGAGGAAGTACCCGAGTCCCAGCCATTGTGGTTAAGAGGCAAGAGGTCTGCAAGAGGTCACCTGACCAGCTGGAAGGAGGGTACGTCTCCCTGGCGCTGCACTTTGCATTGAGCCCCGCACTCACCTTGGTCCCTGGATTCCGCCTGCGCCAATTCCTCCAGGGACTGCTCCAGCAGATCGGCCAGCCGGTGCAGCACCTGCGAGCGCTCCTGCGGGCTCCGGGCCGCCCAGCCGGGGAACGCTGCCCTGGCCGCCTCCACCGCGGCGTCAATCTTTGAGGACCAAGAGGAGGAGGGTCACCTTAAGACTATTGCTCCTGGGGCGCCTGGGTGGCTTAGTCATTGAGTGTCTGCCTTCGGCTCAGGTCATGATCCCAGGGTCCTGGGATCGAGCCCCGCATCGGGCTCCCTGCTCGGCGGGAAGCCTGCTCCTCCCTCTCCCACTCCCCCTGCTTGTGTTCCCTCTCTCGCTGTGTCTCTCTCTGTCAAATAAATAAATAAAATCTTAAAAAAAAAAAAAAAAAAAAGACTATTGCTCCTGAGGTTGGATGAATCCAGAATCCACAGGTCCACCCACACTTAATTTTTTTCTGACTGGTTTCAAATATTCAATACTTCCTCCTGCCAAGTTACCTGCAAAATCAGTGAATCAGGGGCCCCACAAAAACAAAGAAGAATGCTCCATTTCGACCAGGGTATTCAGATGTGGCCATCAGAAAGAAGCTATTTGAATTTTAATAGACGCACATTTTCAATCATGTCAAAATACAAAAATTTTTTTGAATAGCCTAAGAGAGCTCACTTCATGTAGATGTGTAGAATCTCTCAGCTTTTAATCCAGATCCAACATATCTGATAAAGTCTAAATTTTTTTTTTTAAGATTTTATTTATTTGACAGAGAGACACAGTGAGAGCAGGAACACAAGCAGGGGGAGTGGGAGAGGGAGAAGCAGGCTTCCCACAGAGCAGGGAGCCCAACTCAGGGCTGGATCCCAGGACCCTGGGATCATGACCCGAGCTGAAGGCAGACGCTTAATGACTGAGCCACCCAGGTGCCCCAAGTCTAAAATTTTGTTTGAAATCGTATCCTCAGATTGTCATTTCCACTCAGAATGACTAATCATAATAGTCATTGACTAATTTTTGTATATAAAGGAATATGCTAAACACACAAATTATGTCATTGAACCTGTTTTAAAATTCTGTACCATGACTTTGCTATGCCCATTTTGCGGATGAGGAAACTGAGGCACGGAGAACTCAAGTAACCTGGCAGAGGTCACACAGCTAGTAAGTGGCAGCATCAGGATTCAAGCCCGGCTCTCTGTGGCTCCAAGACCACAGCTGGCCTGCTACGGCAGAGCCACGGTCCCCGTGCCCCGCCTGGCTCTGCCCAGTGACAGAGGCCTCTGTGGGGATGGAGGCCATCTGTGTCGGAACAGATAGCTTGCAGACCTGGTTTTGGAGCAAATCCAAAAGGAAACAATATATGGAAAGGTTCGGGCAAGGCCAATTCCTGCAAGACAAAATGGGTCTTCGGATCTTCAGCAAAGTCGAAGCAATGTCTTTCCCAGAGATAACAAATCCCTAGCCTGTGTCTCAGCCCTCTCCCCTCACACGCATGACAAGACTTTATAATCACTCACAGCTTTCAGCCCCCTCCCCTCACCCCGGGCCCAGGCCCAGCCTCAGAATCCTTTTCCACAGGCTTTAGGCAACCACGAGCATCTTTCTCGCCATCGTGGGACCTGATAATTCAGCCGCCTCTCCCCCAAAATCTGATCCACACTCCTCCTCTGTTTTCTTTATAAACAGAGTCACTTCCAGCTGAGCTGAATAAAGGATGAAACGATTCTCATCTTAATTATAAATTTCTGGAAAGGTGGTGTTTTCGGTTGGAAAGCCGAATCTCCACTGTGGACCCACAGACAGGATGAAGGAAGAGCGTGGGCTGTGGTGTTCTCCACCAGAAGTTGCAGCCTCCCCGAGGCCTGGCGGCCAGCCAACAAGAGAAGGGCTCCTTCCTCCCGTGCTCAGAATAAAATCTCATCTTCCTGAGGTTGTCGATGTAAAATCTAAGCTTTTTGCTATGCAGAAAACTCAAGTCCAGTCATCCTAAGTTGGCTTATGTCTGTGTAATATAGAATACGTATTAATGTATATGAGCAAAAGCTAATACCTAGAAAGCTTTTACTATATGCCAAACACTAAAGGCTTCACATCTATCAGTCTGTTTCATCCTCAGAACCACACTAGAAGACAGGTATTACTGTTATTCCCATTTGATAGGTAAGGAGACTGAGGCACAAGGAAGTTCAGCTCTAAGTCAAGACAGTAGATACTAAGGGATGCAGCTGGTCTTTGAAGACAGGCGATCTGACTCTGGTCTGTGCTTATGGACTGCAAAGCTACCATGTAAATGCCACCACAAATGTGTGTGTGTGTGTGTGTGTGTGTGGCCAATGATCTAGGCATCAGAGATGAGAATGTTAGCTCACTGTCGTCTGTGGAATAAGGATGATGAGAGAGTCTTATTTGTAGGTTGTTATGACTCACATTGGGGGTAATTTGTGTTAGACGGCTTAGTGAACGCAGAGCACAGAGCAAAACCTGTTAGCAGCACCAGCAACACTTTCTGTAAGAGACTTTCTGCAAAATTGGGCATGCAGCTTGTATGTTGACGATATTTTTCAAGCCAGCAAAAACTGGGACTTGTGGGATCAGAGAGCATATTTGCAATTTAAATTGCTGGGAAATACAAAATATTTATTTCTCTACTAGCAGATGCAGCCATACCAAATTCTATCTTCTGAAAAGGCATGAGCCATTAGCCACAGAACTAAATTTGTCATATTTGTCATTTTTTACTGCACTTTGGGAAAACACTTCGAGACCAGGAGGATTGGATAACACAAAGCTGGATTTCCCACATCTGTCCCAGGTCATTTGAAACAAACAAAATTGTGGGTTACAGTTTAACCAACAGATTAGCCAATGTTTGCAAATTTTTGTGCACAAGTCTAAAGGTTTTTTTAATGCAAGACAGGTTTAAAATATAGTTAACAAAAGAGAATAGCTTAGTATATATGAAGGCTTATTTACATATACTTATTTGTATATGAAGGCTACAGTTATCTTTTAAATAATCTAGTTCTTTGTGCCTTAAAAAATAAAATCCATTAGGCTTTAGATGAGCATACATACATCAGCCACATTCATCACCCCAGACACATTTACATTGTCAATGCAATAAACTGATAACTAATTAAATATATCTCCAACATCTTATAGAACTTCTCAAATAAAATTCTAATGTTTGTGCCATTAAGCACTTTGAGTAAGAAAAAGGATGGTCTTAAATCTCATTGCAAAAATATATGGGAATTTGATTTTGCATTTCATCATTCAAGTGATCAGTTTTACTTCACTAGATATTTTAAAGACATAAGGCATTTTTAGAGGATAATATAAAATAAATCCCTGGGTTTTTCACTTTTGCTCGTTTTAGTGGAGTAACAAGTTGGTTTTTTTTTTAGAAATCCATGAATATACTGGCAAAGTTAGGCAGCACTTGGTAAAGAAAAGGAAACAGAAACACTGATCATTCTTAACAAATAATACTTTTTACTAGACACCTAATAAGGAATGGCTGAGAAATGCAGCTGTGTGTTAAGTTGCCTGATTAATTGCTTGCTTCTGCACAAAGTCATGGGCTTTGTTCCAGGCATAGGTATCCCCTTTTGAAAGTTCACAGGAGGTCACTTCGCTTTTATATTAGCACCTGTTTTCGCTAACCGCAAGAAATACGAAGAGGATTTTCACTTCTGTGAAAAAAAGCCATTTCCAGACTTAGTATTTCTTTCCCAAATGCAAAGTGGCATAATGTGAACTTTCTGAAAATGGGGGATACCCTTCACTTTATGCCATTTCAAAAGATGTCCTAACAACACTCTCCTTTTGGATAGCGGGGGAATCCTGCATCCTAAAAGTCCCATTACAAAGCAAACCTTCCCAGAACTCAAATCTTCCTCCTGCCAGCATTTAACAATTCTACACCTTTTCCCCAACTCCCTTTGCTCCTAGAAAAGTAAGTGACATGAAATCCATCAACACAGGAAGTACATTTCCATCTTCCCTAGGTGAATATACTCACCTCTTCTTTTTTTTTTTTTTTTAAGATTTATTTATTTATTTGAGAGAAAGAAAGGGAGGGGGAGGCGCCGAGGGGAAGGGAGAAAGAGCCTTTAAGCAGACTCCGCACCGAGCACAAGCCCAGTGCGGGGCTCGATTCCATGCCCCTGAGATCAGCAGGACCTGAGCGAAACCAAGGGATGCTCAACGCGCTGCCCCAGCCAGGCGCACCACTCACCTCTTCTTTTCCACTGTCTGGCACTCTGCAGTATACAGCCCCCGTAGACGGATCATGAGAATCGATATAGGAGTCACAAGGTACAAACTTTCCATTAATGAAGTTTTCCAGTGTCAGAAGTGCCTTTGTTCCAGCCATGGTGGAGACAGCTTCTGCCTTTCTCCTTTCGGTTCCCCCACACAGTTCCCTACCCTGAGTGAGCCCTGTCCTCACCTCCAGCCCCAAAGTCCTCATTTGCCAATCAGTGGAAGTGGGAGGTGGCCTGACACTCAGGACTATGTTCCAGTCTCCAAACTCTGAGCAAAGAGTATTCGGGAGTATTTCACAGACTTCCAGTACATTATGAGAAAGGGATAATAAGATGGTAAGCTAACATCAGCTTGCGTCCATGGCCCTTTGAAATGTCAGAAGGCACCTGTGTGTCTCCTTTTATTGGGTTCACACTATAAACTGTTTACTGCTCAAACATGGAGGGCCAGACCCTGAAGCAAGTCCTTGACATGAATTTGCTCATTTATTCCACACAACAATCCTATATAAAGTGAATGTCATTAAATCCCCTGTACAGTACAAGGAACTGAGCCTCAAGAAGTTAATTTGTCCAAAATCGCAGTTAGTAAGGAATGAACTTTAATCCGTTTATCTCCAAATCATGTGATTTCCCTCAACACATCACAGCCCTCACCCCACAGAGGTGATTGAAGACAGACTCCCTCTTTCCATCTCTCGTCTGTTTCTCTTGACCGTGGCTGCCTTCTCCGTGAACAGTCCCTCCATCCCGAAACCAGCAGCTCACATTCTCCCAGCTGTGCCACTCCAGTAAGGACACAAGCCAGTCTACGCATGGATATAGGAAACACACGGGGACGCATAGCCACGATGCATGTGAGAACTTCTATAAATTGGTAAGGGAAATGGACAATCCAATTGAAAAAAAATAAGCAAAGGCTATAAAAAAAGCAATTCATAGCAAAAGAGATGCAATTGGCTAATGAAGGCATGAGGGGTACTCCGCCTCATTGTTAATCAAGGGAACGTGAAATACAAAGAGGTGCCCTGATTCCCCAAACTAGAAAACATTTTAAACGATCTCTACTCTCTGCTCTGTGTGCAGATGTGGAAAAGCAAGTGCTCTCCTACTCCGCTGACGGTAGGCTTCACAGAACCCGGCTTAGGGCAGTCTGGCCGTGTCAGCATTTTAAATGTGCCCACGTTGAGGCTAGTAATTCTTCTTCTCAGAACCTCTCCCACTGAATTTCTTGCTCCAGTGCAAGTAGGTAAGTCACAAGGCACCGCTTTTTATGGTAATTTCAAAATCGGAAACAAGAGAAATGCATACCAACTGACAATTATTATAATGAGTCGTGATACCCAGAATAAGGAATGTTATTTAGCCATTGGAAGGATGTACTGTTAAGTGAAAAAAGAAAGTTAGTGGATAACATACACAACAGGATCTCCTTGGACGCCTGCTTGAGGGGGATGGAAGGGGGGAAATGAGGGTTTCTTCCTTTTTTTACTCCATGTGGTTTTAAATTTCTTGAATACGATATGGTGATCCTATATCAATATGTAACTTTTGTAGTTAAAATTTAGTCAAATGTGAGATATCGATATTCTAAATTCATTGGTCATTTGGGACACTTGCTGGTTGCCCACGTCCTCAGGCCCTCCCCACTCCCGCCTTAATTGGTATCTCTCTAAAGAATCTCCAAAATTCTTGCAGATCACCGATGCAAAGCAAGAGACTCTCTGTTGCCCGAGCAATGAAGCTTCAGGCCTCTCTGCAAATCTAAAACTGACCTATGATGGCCTGCTGAACAAAGGACCAACCCCCCTGGTCTTTTCTCCTCTGCAACTCAAAGCCTCTGCAGAAACTTTGGCATTAGAACTCATTTTATTTAACAGGGCCAAATTCTTGAGGCTCCTTCTCCCTACCCAGTAAGAAGCAGGGAAGAAGTTTAAAGACGAAAATTTTTTTCTCAGCCTAAAATTCTTAAGCTTTCCTTTTCCAGGTGACTTTTCTTTTTCCTTTCTCTTGTGTTAGTGATTTGGGGTCATTTGGATGTGCCTCTGTTAAATACCTGGTTACACATAAATAAAAAGATACATACATGGACAAATACAACACTGCACACAGCTAAGGGTCTGTTCCAGAACACAGAAACTATGTGGGTGTTTCAGAGTCTCATAGGAGGAAATGGTTACATTGGGTTAGAAGGCTGAGAGAGGGGCGGGTCCAGCTGAGGGACCCAGGCAACAGTAACACCTAGTAAGAGGGAGGAGAGGCCTCCATGTCTGAGACGGGGCGGGCGCACAGAGGAGCGGTGGGTAACAGCAGCTCCGGCAGGCCTGTGCAGATGCCGCTACTGGCAGGGCGGGGAAGGGGTGGGGGGCTGCCGCAGGAGCTATCCGCTGTGGCTGCACAGATGCTGACAGGGACTGGAGACAGAAGGTAGCCTCTCCACCCCCCACCCCCAGGCTCTTCCTAGTGCCTCCCATTGGCAGAAAGCCCGCTCACAAGAGATGTGAGCAATACGGTTTGCAGACCCCAGCCCTGGCTCCACAGAACAAAGTAGCGGGCAGCCTAGAGCAGAGAGATCTCGGGGAAATACCCAGCCCAGACAGACAGACTTTCCCCAGCTTGTGTCCCTGGTTCTCTCACTCTCAGCTTCTAGTGTCTTCTTTGCTCCTTCTGAATCTCCCAGAAGCCCGCTCTTATCCCAAGCACCCATGCTCAGAGATAAGCATCACCCTCTCTTCCCCTCACCCACTTCACTGAGATTTCTCTCACCCAAGCTATTGAGAAAGAAAATCTGATTATGTGACAGAAGCAACTGAGACTAATGCGGGTTGATTAATCAGATTTCTTTGTCTTTTTGTATAGTTCATAATAATCCAAAAGATTCCAAGTAGAGGAGTCCCTAAGGGAGAGTTTTTTAAAGAAAGGGACTTTCTAAGGACACCATGGCGGTGGAGTTCTCTGCCACATAATAGCAGAATAGTGTGAGAAACTGGACCAAGTACTTTTTTTTTTTTAAAGGTTTTATTTATTTGAAAGAGAGAAAGACAGCCAGAGAGAGAACACAAGCAGGGGGAGTGGGAGAGGGAGAAGCAGGTTTCCTGCTGAGCAGGGAGCCTGATGCGGGGCTCGATCCCAGGACCCTGGGATCATGACCTGAGCCGAAGGCAGACGCTTAACGACTGAGCCACCCAAGCGCCCCTGGACCTAGTACTTCTAAAAAGTGTTTCGTGCTTCTCAAAACTTCCCCACACAGGAATAGGCCCAGCCTCTGAGCTGACATGGGTATTAGTCATAGTTGCATCTTTGTGCCACTTGCCGTTCAAGCTTGACCTGGTCCATTTTGGCGTAATTCAATGGCCCTTCACCTTCCTTCTCCCTCTGTCCTCCCAGGCCTTTTCTGTCCATACTGCAACCACTGACCCCCGCATGCAGGCCAACCACAGATCTTACTCTGGAACCAGAGCTCAAATGAAGTGGGAGACACTTCCTGAGGACATAGCATCCAGCCTCACTTTGACCTGAGCCCTAACCTGCCTTCACGCCCTTCCCTCGAAACGTGGGACCAGTCATCTCTTGCCTTGTTTCCCTTAAGGAGACATAAAATCCTATATCCAGGCCTCAGAATAGAGACCCTACTCCCTTGTGGTTCCACCTGCCTCACTGTACCTTTGGATGAATTCTCTGGACTGGTTCACCTGCTCTCCAGGGCGTGTTCCGCCGAGCACTGATCTCTTCTTGTCATGCCCCTGGAGTAGCATTTAAGTGTGTTTCCATTAGCAGCAACCACATCTGCCCCCACCACACATACACCCCAGTGGATGGATTAGTGCCAGTCCTGCACAGTGAGAATAGAGGACTCAAGACTGTAAGCTCAACTGACAAAAATTATAAACATGATAAACGGAGCATACTCATATTCTGAAGAACTAATAGTTCTGGAATATTTCGGAAGAGGATAGGGTGTTTTCACCTCATTGACAAAAATTATTCCTTTTGGAAGGGGTAGCATTCGCTGATTTAGAGATCTCTCACGTGTTTTTGGAGCTCTGAACTACCCAGGGCAGCTGCAGTACCAGGAAGCACAGGGTGTTTGTCACGTGAGCACCTGCCATATGCCAGAAGCCACAGCCAAACATAGAGGCACTCGATGCCAGGAGAAGTCACCTTCAACTCAGGGAGACAGCGCGCTAAACAAGCCACAGTGTAGTAGCCTGTGGGCACCCCGGGGGTGTGCACTATGCTCAGCAGAAACCCAAGAGAGGGAATGGAGAGCTCCGCCCGAGTTCACTGAAGGAATCAGAGGATGGAACTTGGGAGATGGATAAGGAAGGATGGGAGGAAGTTACCAGGCAGACAAGAAGTGGGTAATTCCAGGCAGAGAGAATACCTATTCAGGACCCCACCTCCCTTCTGTCTCCACAAGAACCTTGACCAGCAGACTATCTCCTACCTGACCCTTTGTCCTCCACTCTCCTGGTTCTGCAGCCTTTCAATGAGCCCGTCTGTCCACCGTAATATCGGATCATGTGACCAGTGTGGAGGAAAGCAGAAGCCTGGCAGTGAAGGCGTGTACCTTCTCCAACAGGAGAACATTGCTCCGACAATCACAAAATTAAACCCAGTTAATGGGGTGCTGAATTGATATTAGAAAGGCCACAAGCTATTTTGTGTCCCCATATATAGGTATGATTTAATTGACCTATTTATGTTGTTTAACACTATTATTTCTACCTATTTAAGTGATTTCTGTGTGAGAAAAAGTTGCTTCTGAGAGCTAGAAGCTGGCCTGGCCCTCACAGGCAGGCCACGGTGTTCTTCTATCAAACATTAACAATTCCTAAGTCTCTGACATCAGACCAGGTCGCGCTCTGTGATCCCGATGAAGTGGGATCCTATAATCACACCTGAATGAAAACCCAAGTACTGTGTAAACCTTAAAAATGATGAAACTACCCCCTCTTGTGGCTAACTTGGGTGACTGCCACCACTCTGCCTTGTTCCATTGCCCCCTACCTCTTAAACGTGGGTCCCCCAGCTGCAGAATTACTCCCTGAGAGCACCCAATCTGGAAGAAACCCTTGCTCACTTGAGCCCTTCTCAAAATTACTTCCCTCCACATGCCAAATCCTTGAACAAGCTCTCCTTACACCTTCTTACTGAGCACCGAGTCCTCTATGGTGTGTGGTCTCTCTTGCTGCAGCAAGCGTCAATAGAAATATGTGCCCTGGTGGTCTTTGATGACATCCACAAATGATGGGCACCAACATATGCTTGCTGCAGAATATTCTACCATGACTTCCCTAATCTTAAAGGTTTGAACTACTTCCATGATCTGAGCATTTTGTATCCTGCCTCCCCACTTCCTTACCCCTCTCCCACGAGGACATCTTACCCTCACCTGTGAACAACACACAGCTGAATAATGAGTTCATGGGTTGCAATCCCTCTTAAAGTTTTATATATTTAGCTCCTGTGTCCCCGTCTTTTAAAATTCAGTGCTGCAGGGAAGCCTGGGTGGCTCAGTCAGTGAGCGTCAGCCTTCAGCTCAGGTCATGATCCCAGGGTCCTGGGATCGAGTCCCGCATTGGACTCCTTTCTCAGCGGGAAGTCTGCTTCTCCCTCTGCCTGCCACTCCCCCCACCCCGATAAACGAGTAAATAAAATCTATAAATAATAAAGAAAATAAAATTTAGTTCTGCAGAAAAGACTGGGGTTCATTTTTTGTTTGAAGATGACTTTTTGGGGAACTTTGTTTTGTTCCCAAGATTTGTTTTAATCTTAGAATGTAAAAGCTTTAACAGAAAAAATGTCGTTGTAATCCCTCTGTAATGTGTTGCATAAAAACGTTATACTCTCTTCATGTGCAATCTTGGGGTCTGTTTATCATTTTCATCTATCTGTACTCTAGGAGTGGAGTCCAAGCACAACTTCCAGATCATCAATTCACTGTCTGCAATTAGTATCTATTTTTACAGGCTTCGGTGAGCATGTGGATGTTGCTATTATGATTTGGGTTCCCGTGCCATCTCGTCTAACCTATCCTGATTCTCTTCTCAACCCAGCCAATCTCCTATATCTCACAGATACCATGCGCAGTTAAAGAAAACTTCTGTTACCTACAACGCACAGGGAAGAAAGGTTTTTGCCTCCACCTGCTCAGAACCCTACGTGTACTTCCGATTTTTCCACAGGTCTGTTACCACGTTTCATAGTCACTTTAAAAGAATTCTGTGTAAGCCCAGTGCCGGCGAGCAAGAATGCATCAAGTTCCCTCGGCCATCTCACAGCCACATGGGTGCTGCTAGAATCCCTGGCAGCCAGGTGATTTCTTGCCCCGATTCTGAAATGTAAGCACCTCTGAATCATGAGGCTCACAAGGCTTGCCCCAGCTCAGGAAAGACTCCAAAGTGGGGCTGTAGTTTCACAGACAAGAGGACAGACAGAAGCAGTGCTAAAGTTTGCTTCCCTAAGTTTTCTTTTTCCTTCACTATATAAACAGCCCCTGCACATACAGCATTAGAATACAAATAAAAACTTGTAATTTTCGGACAATGCAGGCATCGGGAAATTAAAATCATTCATATTGCTACCACCAGCATTAATTTTTTCACTCATTGAACAATCGTTATGTGCTAGGGACTAATACCGATAATGAAATAATAAACACAAAAGGTCTCTTCCCTCATGGGGCCTACATTTCAGTAGGAGAAAATAGTGAATTGTACAAATAAATGTGAAATTGCAGGCCTGAAAGTGTTCCAGGGAGAGGAAAGGGGTTCTCTGAAAGCACACGGTAACCCATCCTCTGTGACTGCGAGCAGAGCCCAGGGGCTCCCTGGGAAAGTGAGGAAGAACTGGTACACAAGAGCTGAGCCTCACGCTTCACCTGGTATTCCAATTAATCCTTATATGCAGTTATATGCTTCATCTCATCCCCAGGGTTTTCTAAAATCTTGAATAGCTTTGGCATTTTCAAAGAACCAGACTGTAAATTATTCAGCCATTCTACTTCTTCTAAGAACTCTGATATAGAAGGGCTTTCGACAGCTCAAACAAGGGTTACCGTTGGGCTCACCTTGCCACTTGGACCCATCCCTCATGTCAGCGGGACGCTGCTGGCTTGTGTCAGCTCTGGTCCTACTGCGAAGCTTCTCATTCGTGTGCCTCTTCTTCCTGGAGGCGGGTGGCTTCTTAAGAATGGTTCTCACTGTTGGTGGGATTTTAAATGTTGCTAGTTTGGAGGCCTTTAAAAGCTGCCCTCTTGGATGATTTTGCCAAAGCAAAACCTGCCTCCCCTCTTCCCCCACTAATTTCTAAATGAGCAGGAGGGAGACTGTGATTTACAGGCTGAATTACTTTGACTCAAGAGAATTTTTTATGGGAAGTAAAATTTTACTTGAGCACTAATGGCTCTCCCTCCTCATCTAGACTCCTCTGCGTTGTCCTTAGGGTACATTCTTGCTGGATGCCTTCATAGTAAAATTTTACTTGAGCACTAATGGCTCTCTCCCTCCTCATCTAGACTCCTCTGCGTTGTCCTTAGGGTACATTCTTGCTGGATGCTTTCTTATCATTAATTGTCCTTCGTAGTTTATGGTACTGAGAACCCCACCCCCACCCCCGGCTGGGATGTCAGCCCAATGAAGCTCCCTTCTGTGCCTAAGAACATGGCAAGCTCATGTTGAGGAAGGAAGAAATGTTTTTCCATTAATATATCTCTGTGGATATTTTAGAGGAAAACTAGAAAGTGACGACCCAGTAATTTTTATTGGGTCTTCTTCTGGAAGGGGTTGTGTGTGTGTGTGTATGTGTGTGTTTCAGCTGTATGATCTTGATGAACTCCTATAGATCAGGAATGTGCTAGGGACATTCAAATAATTTCGTATTTTAACATCATTTTTTAAAAGCTACTAATATTTTTTTGAAAAATCTTGTTACGTTACAAAATAAAAAGATCACAGAGGGGCCCAAATACTGTATAAATAATGAACATGTGGAAAAAAAATACTAACAAGAAAAAACATGGATCTATGTTTTTTAAGCCCAGTTACTCTAGAGGCAACTGAGCAGTAGAGACTTACAAAGACTTGAAATCAGAGAACAGAGCCACTCGTGTGAACAAACAGTAACACCACACATAGGAAGAAGAAACACAGTATGGGCAGCAAAGTAACCCCAAATGGACGCACTATTATTAGTATGGGTGGAAGTTTCAAGGGGAGGATTTCCACCAAAGCCAACCCTGGGCATGCTTGCTGTATGTCTTGTCCCTTAACCCCAATCTCCCACTGCCAGCACACCTGTCTCACAGGTGGTCCCCTTAATGTCACCACCCCCTTCAGCAACAACCAGTTGTAAACATAACGTAAATAAAAAGACCGCACTTTATCACAATTTAAGAAGGAAGAAATAAACTCATTTCTACTACTGCTACTACCATTTGTTTTATGCTATATTCTTTTTTTTTTTTTAAAGATTTTATTTATTTATTTGACAGAGACAGACACAGCGAGAGAGGGAACACAAGCAGGGGGAGTTGGAGAGGGAGAAGCAGGCTTCCCGCGGAGCAGGGAGCCCGATGCGGGGCTCGATCTCAGGACCCTGGGATCATGACCTGAGCCGAAGGCAGACGCTTAACGACTGAGCCACCCAGGCGCCCCTGTTTTATGCTATATTCTTATTTAAAGTTAATTCTATCATGACCTTGTACACACGGTGGAGGTTTCTTGTTCTTGCCCCCAGCCCTACCAGGTCTCAATCCATTTCCCCTTCCTAAAAACACCCTGAATTTCCTTCCCAGGAATCTCAGCTATGTGCTGTGGGTGATTCACTTCACACTCAACTACAAGGATGCCCCAAGCAAAGAAATTAAACTCAATTATAGTCAATGATAAGATGTTTCTAAAACTTCTCGAAAACACATGTTCTTTAAACCTGCCCTTGACCCTTGATGAAGGCTCTGAAGATCTAGGTGTGGAACTGCAGGGGGTTTTATACGGAGTCTGAGGGGCGAAACCAACACCGGGGAAGGCAAAGTAGAGATGAGTCTTTGCTCACACTGTGAGCTGCTCAATCTAGGCAGAGTCAAAGCAAGTCTACTGCTAGTCTTTCTTTTTTGCTTAAGTCACTTTAAGTTTTGTCAGACTTACCAGTTAAATTCCTGATTAACATAATACATAAATAAAACACCTTCTTACCTTAGCAAGTTTACTCTGAAGTAACAACTACTCAAATACTTTTCAGTAAAGAAATGTATTATAGGGGTGTGTTCCCTTTGTGATCATTCACCAAGCAGCACATTTACGCTCTGTGTGTTTTAGCATATGGATGTATATTGTTCCACAGAATAATAAAAGAAATGCTGTTGTATATGGTAAGTCATCAACATACAAATCACACCATTTCCCAACAAAAAAAAGCTTATCATACAGTCTATCAGATCAGAGTCCCAGGCTCAGCTGAGCACGAATTCTACTCTAAAGCAACTTGTACTCAGGAGGCAGCTCAACGAGTACCTGTTAACTAAGCACACCTTGGAGTTTGCTGTTGAAACTTCAAAGAAAAACATGACTTTTACTCACAGGGGACTTGCAGTCCATAAGGTATGCAAGATGAAGTCATCCCACATGTAACAGGAGGGGCGCCTGACTGGCTCAGTCGGTTAAGCGTCCGACTCTTGACTTCGACTCAGATCATCATCTCAGGCTGATGAGATCGAGCCCTGTGCTGGGCTCCATGCTGGCCATGGAGTCTGCTTAAGATTCTCTCTCCCTCCGCCCTTCCCCTCCTCTAAATAAATAAATAAATAAGAGAATAAGAGAAATAAAATTATGATTAGAAATGGAGGAGATGGGGTCGCCTGGGTGGCTCAGTTGTTAAGCGTCTGCCCTCGGCTCAGGTCATGATGCCAGGGTCCTGGGATCGAGCCCCGCATCGGGCTCCCTGCTCAGCGGGGAGTCTGCTTCTCCCTCTCCCACACCCCTGCTTGTGTTCCTGCTCTCGCTGTCTCTCTCTCTCTGTCAAATAAATAAATAAAAAATCTTAAAAAAAAAAAAGAAAGAAATGGAGGAGGTGAAATTTGATCTGCTACTAGGGGAAAAAAAAAAAAAAAAAAACAAGAATTCATGTGAAAGAGCCGAGAAACTTAGGTGAAACAGATCCCATAAAATCCCCAAGTCATTCTTAGCAATAGTGGTAGAGAATCTCATAAACAGAATCTAAGAAACAAAACACAGTCTGCTGTTATGCTCAAACTAAGGCATTTTATTAGCTGGCTTTACACACCTTAAATAATATCTTGGTTACCAAAAGGACAGTTTCCACTAATTCCAAATTAAGTTTTCAAAAGTTCATTTGTTGGAGGAAGAATATTCTTATGCTCAACACAAAATACTTTTCCTATAACCTTCAGGAAATCTTTTTTTTTTTTTTTTTTTTTTTCAGGAAATCTTTTCTTAGTTAACTAAAAAAAAAAAAATTGCTCAGGTTAAATATTAACTGCCTCAACAACCCAATTTAGTTACTTTTCCTTAAAATGTGTGCAGTAGAGTTGAACACTGTAAACATTTTGTGGTTTGGCTGGAAGTAGAGTTCATTTCATGATGACCGAATGTCTTCTAATACATATTTCTGATAGTTTCCATAAACCTCAGCAAAGTAAATCCATTCACTAACATTTCAAAGGGAAAGCCGGTTTTTTAAATGAAAGTGTAATATTAGCCTTTCTTTGCCATTTGGCAACTTGAAATTTTTGCAGGAGTGATGATTAATACTTCTTTGCAGCTGATTATATCGTTTTAAGTTTCTCTCTCATTTAAAAAAATAACCAATTGCACATTGTTCCTTTAACTGAACAACTGGATTCTTTAAAAACAGAGGTTAGCTATTTCATTGCATTTGGAAACATGGTAGAAATTCTGACTCATCATTCTTTTATCTGTAAAAGAAAAAAAAGAAAAGGTGCTATAACTTAATCTGTCACATTTTAAGAAAAACAAAAAGGAAAATGACAGCGATATAATCATTATGTCAAGATGAAACTTTTCTTTTTTCCCGTTACTTTTCCCCTTCCCCAGCCATGCCATTTCTGAGATTTACTACAATCTCTCCATTATTTTCCACAAGAAACTCTATCTTATTTCTAGAATGCTCTTTCAGAAAGAATGCCTTGGCAGACTGTGATGTTGATGACAGTGCATTAGGTAACAGTCACTGAATGCCAATTACTGTGCCAAGTGCTTTGTGAGAGCCTTTCACTTCACAACTATGGGAGGGAGGTTCTATTACCCTGTTTTTACAGGCGAATGAACTGAATGTACTTGTGCTGCTAGGAATCAGTGGGTAGCTGAGCGCCACAGCCTTTTGGCAGGATGCACGCATAACTGAATTTTGATGCAACATAAAGCTCTACATTCAAAGTAGACATCCCATTAAATGAACTGAATAATTTGTATGCAGAAAACAATCATATGAAGTATTCATTAAAAATATAATATTTCTAAGATTTATATTAATAGTGATTATGTGGAAGAACATTTAAATTACTGAAGTTTGCTGGTTTGCCTCTGGCTATTTTCGCCAAACTCAACTGCACCTTCCATTATACAACAGGTCCCTTTCAGAAACATTAATTGAACTTTCTGAGTGGATCACTTCAAATGCACGGAGAACCAGTTATTTAAAAAAAAAAAAAAAAAAAAAAAGTAAGGCGGGCTCTTCTAGTAAATGGAATCACCTCCCCCAATTGTTTGACTCTTAAAGACTGTGTTCGCATAATGTGGGTTGCTTACTTACAAACCTATTTTTCAACGAGCTTACTTTAATTCTGAGAAACATTTTTCGTGGAGAGGACAGTTCAGAAGTCTCACTATGAAAAGTTATAAAACCAAATATTTTCTTGCCATCATTTAAAAGAAATGGTTCGAATCCCGTAACTGTGCTCCCCTTAAGGCATAAGCCCTCAGGAATTACTCCTACGCAGCAGTACAGACAGACACGTGGACACACGAGCGACGCCCTTCACGGTACCTCCGTGACCACGCCCCCCGCGATCGTGCAGCCCGCGTAGCGCAGCATGAACCTCCCCAGCTCTTTGAAGTCCCTGTACAGCTCCAGAGCCACCGGGCGCTGTGTCTGCAGCTCCACCAAGGCGCTCTGGCCTTTAGTCAGCAGTCTAGCAAACGAAAGGTGGGCGGGGAACAGGGACAGCCCAGACAGGTGAATAAACGCAGTAACAGACGGAAAAGTAAATACTTCACATTCGATCAACAAATCAACCTTCAAAAACTTAAAAAGAAAAAAAAAAAAGTTTTTTAAAATGAAAATATATGCCTTTGTATTTTTCTGGGTTAGCTGAAAGAAATGAGAGGAATGATTCTAGATAGAAGAAATATTAACTGGTTCATTTTATATATATGTATGTATGTATGTATATATGTATTCTTTAAACCAATCTTCCAAATACAACTCTTGAAGGACCTTATAACCTAAAATGTTCAAGGACCCTCCACCAAAGCCTTCCCTTTTTTCCTCATGCAGTTGAGAGGTTCAATTAATAAGGAAAGTAAAGAATTTTCATTTTAAAAGAGGGATACAATGTAAAATTCTAACTGGTGGATTATGTGTTAGAAGTTATCTAGGACAATCTCCTAGTGCCAAAAGACTACTCTAAATTTCTCTTTCCCTCCCTCCTCTCTCTCACACACAGGAATAGTGATTCTCTAACAGGGGTTCAGAATAAAATCACGTAAGATTTTTCCACAATATGATGTTTGTAGGAAATGAAGGTGGGGGGACTGGGGACATGAGCCTGACTGTAAGCAGTTTCATACAAATACATAAAAATCCTTGTGCGTGGGCTCATCTAAACTTACTGAAAGACTAGAACCCAAAAGGGGGCACTTTGAAAAGGTTCTCTAACTTAATTTTGATGTGCTCTAGAGGGATAGAAGATAGAATTATAGACTCTCCTGAGAAATTAGTTCAGGGACAGACAGGAAAGAATAAGCCAAACAAGTTTCTAAAAAAGTATTCCAAAATTTCCAAATACTGGTTTTGGACAATTTCAGTCCAAAGTCCCATTCCTAAGAAAGGAGAGCATCTAATATATTCATTATTTGCACTTAATTTTGTTTTTAGAAAGCTCGATTCCATTCCACATAAAACAACTGAATCTACAATATACCTGAAGTGGAAATGAAGGAGAGAGACCAAATGGTGTTGGTGCAAAATAAGAGAAAAGCTACAAATAAGGGGCCAGGGAAAATTAATATGAGAATATATTAAAACCTAGCATCATTGAGCAAGGACTTTGTAGCAGAAGCAGGGAGGGGAAAATTCAAGATTAGACATGATGAGTCAATTCTAGATTGAGAATTCTCCAAATCACTTGTGTGGGTCCAATAACCTGGGTCCTGCCAAAAATAATAAATAATGTATGTGAACCAACGGACTAGGTTAAAATCCTGACTGCCCCTTGCTAGCTCCGTGAACCTGAACATGTTATATAACCTCTCTACACCTGTTTCCTTATCTGAAAAATGGGGACAAGAGTACATGCTTCATAGGGTTGCTGAGAATATAAATCATGCGGAAGCAGTCTAGGAAATGGTGCTCCTCAAGAAATGTTAGCCATTAGTTACAGTTCTCAGAACATGATGCCACACTCACGCCAGAAGCTAAAGACTCAGGTTAAAAATGAAGAACTATCAGTGACTACACTGAAAAATGCACAGAACTGTTGAGTCACTATGCTGCACACCTGAAATTAATAGAACATTGTATGTCAACCATAGTTCAGTAAGTTCTTAAAACTTATCTTAAAAAATAAAATAAAAAGAACTATTAAAGAACTATCTTTCAGAGAGATTAAGTAGCCCTTTCTTCCTAACTAATGGAGAAACAGGCATGGGTTCAGAGAAGTGTGAAGACCCTCTCTCCTACTCGCAGCCGACCTATTAATCCACTAACCAACTTTGGCCTCTTACACAGGTGCAAATGAAGAGGAACACCCAAAGACTGAAAAAAGGGGATTTTGGGTGGGATTCCCCATAGGGTTGAAGTGAGGAAAACCCCAAAGCTGAAGCAGCCGAGCCAAACTGTGGTCAGCCTTTATTGAAGTAGGGTAAGAAACTTAAGTTTCTCAGGAAGCACTTCCTTCTGAAAAATCCCAACCTTGTCCCAACCAAAGGAAACTGTCCACATTTAAGCCTGGATATTAATGGTAATCAGAGGGAAACAACATGGTGGTGATCACCTCAGCTTAAAGCTCCAAGTGGATTCTGAGCAGAAAGAAAATAATTTCTAGAAGCTACACAGTACTATGTAATTCACTTTCTTCCTGGAGTGTTCTTAGCATAAAGAATGATTCTCATTAAGGGGGTGACAAGATAGTTAAGAGGACCACTCAGCTGGAATTTGGAACTAGTGGCTAGGCATAATTCAAATTCATTCTTTAAAATGTAGAACTGATTTTTTTTAAGTGTCCTTTATTTTTACATCATCAGCATCTAGGGCTTGATATCTATATCTATTATCTATATCTATATATACTTACATTTTTATATACAGTTCACACCCTACTGCCCCCACCCACAACAGAAATTATATCTAGCATTCATACCTAGACAGGAGCTGAAACATGTGTTTTGTGTTTCTTTTAATCTAGTTTTTGAAAAAAAAGATTTCTGGCCCAAGTAAAAAATAGACTTTACTTATCACAAACAGAAATATTACAAAAATGAATTAATCAGTAAAAAAATCTACTAAATTGCTTGTATTCACTATTTGTGCATTAAAACACTCACTTTGGCTTCTTCTTTGTGACTTCACCTGTGCTTTTGTTTAAGACACTAATCAGTCGTTTAATAACGGCAGGTTCACTGACAGTCTGGTAGTGTAACAGCACCTAAAACAAAAAATTGTCATGTCAAAAAATATTTTACCGTACATCTGTGGCCTTTTATTCTGACAGTCACATCTCATCACATTTTGACAGCCAGCACTCCCGCCTGGACCTTCCAGGGTCTCCAGCTGCTTCCTCTAAGTCCCACACTCTGATCAGGGTGTTCTCTAATTTACTAAGGGAAAAAGGTCATGGAGCCAGTTCAAGTTTCTCCTCCACCACCTTACTGTGTGAACCTTAGTAGATCACACAACCTTCCTTACAGGACTGTGAAGAGAACTGAACAGGATCAGAGACACTGCCCGGGAGACGAGATGCTCAACAGATGTGAATTGCTCCATCATAAAAATGAGGGAAGGTGGATCATGTCATATTCAGCAGTACTTAATGTATTCATTGTTGGATAATGAGAATAAGAGATTATGTGACAGTGTAGACAGGCTTTGAAGCCAGGCCTGACTCTACACTTTCCAGGTGTATGATTTGGGGCAAGTCCTTGAAAAGCCCTTTACCCCCAACACCTCCAGCCTCAGGTTCCTTACCACTGAGGAAAATCAGATGATGTTATTTTGAAGTGGTGCCTAGCACAGATAAATATTCAGTTAATTGATGACCTTGGATATTTGCTATTACTGTTCATGTTTTATGTGTAAGGAAGTTTAATATCAAAAAGACTAAGTAAGGGGTGCCTGGGTGGCTCAGTCGTTAAGCGTCTGCCTTCGGCTCAGGTCATGATCCCAGGGTCCTGGGATCGAGGCCTGCATCAGGTTCCCTGCTCGGTGGGGGGGGCCTGCTTCTCCCTCTCCCACTCCCCCTGCTTGTGTACTCTCTCTGTCAAATAAATAAATAAAATCTTAAAAAAAAAAAAATCTAAGTAACTTAATGTGGCCATGGTGACATATTTCAGAGGTGAATTTTATGCTGAGGTCAACTGGAGTCTGAGTCAGACTGGCTATTCTCATGCAAATAATAAGCACCAAGTGTGCAACATGTCTACGGTAGGGTATAGTGGGAAGACCAAATACTAAGGAAGTGGCAAAGCTAAAGTATAACTCGTTTGAAATACCATTTTATGCTCTTTGCTTGAAGAAAAACATTGACACTTCTACTATGAAATTTCCTGGCTGAAACAATTTGCACGTTCAGAAAATAGAAATACCAGGGGGACTTGTGGATGCACAATCCTGGACTCTGTAACTTTCTAAAAACCAAGTCTTTCAATCAGCACTTGGTTAATTCTGTCTACTTCTCTCTCCAGAACAATGCTGTCCTCAGTCCAGGACCATCCTCTCTTATCCGAGTTAAAATGCAGGCTCCTTCCTGATCTCTCTGCCACCACTCTTGTCCCCTCCCACCCATTCTTCCTATGCCTACCCGACTGATTTTCTAAAAGACAGATTTAATGGTATATCCTTGCTTTTTAAAACCACAGAAACTTTAATTCCACTACAAGGCACCAAGGCTCTTCTCAACCTGTCACTTACTTCCCCAGCCTCATCTCTCTCCATCCCTCTCGCATTCTCTGCTCCAGACACACAGAGCTTCCACTCCCTACATGAACCAAGTCCTTTCTAACTTTTAGGCTTTTACACATCTTATGCTTCTGGCCAGAACACACCAGCTGCATTTGGCTAATTCTTACTCATCCTACTCTACCTCTCTTAGAGTAAAGCATCACTTCTTACAAGAAGCTTGAACCCCTAGTCTGAGCTAGATCCCTTCCTTTGTGTTCTGTAATCCCACACTATAACATCTCACCTTTATTGTAACTGCTATTTTAAGTGTCTGTCATCCCATATAAATATAAACTTTGTAAGACCGGTGCCAGATATTTAATCAACGCTCAGTAAATACTTGTGAAATAAATAAAAGAATCAATGAATAAGAACACCTAAAACATATGGAGGAAATCAGTCAGATGGTGTTCCTTTGTTTTTTTAAGGCACAACTGAACCTCCATTACTCTGAAAAGGCAAATTAGTTTTGGGTTTTTGGTTTTTGGGTTTTGTTTTTTGTTTTTGTTTTATATTGTTTTTGTTGTCTTTATCAATGGCATTTAACCATTATAAACTGGAAACATTCCAGAAAAATTTAACAACCAACTCCTAGGGGAAAAAAACCTTCCATAATGCATGGTAAAGTCACATTTGTGCATCCAAAGGATTCAGGGGTCAAATAGCACCAATGTATAACATAAATGTAGGTCTACATATCTAAGAAACATTTCTTTTGCAACGAACAGGTAAGTAAGCAGAAGTCCCGTACTTGGCTCGGGTGTAACTAAGAAGTCGGTACTGGTCTCCATCCATGGCTTGCCAAATTTGAAAGAATAGAGGCACATGAACCTAGTTAAGTTTCCTACCCTATTTGTGCGCTATGTGTAGGTTCCATCCAATGAAGTGGATGAAGAATGGGTTGTGCCAGTATGGAGTAAGTTTTGTTTTTTATCTCTACACCATCTTACAGGTAGTAGCTCAAAAACAAAAAACAAAAA
This sequence comes from Halichoerus grypus, assembly GCF_964656455.1. Lineage (NCBI taxonomy): Eukaryota > Metazoa > Chordata > Mammalia > Carnivora > Phocidae > Halichoerus > Halichoerus grypus. Next base: position 29,216,538 of record NC_135720.1, on the reverse strand, counting down.
ACCCTTGTGGAACACACGAGTGAAAAAAATCTACATACAAATAAGTGGAAAGTAATTATATATTATCTTAACATTTAATTCATATTACATATAACCAAAGTCACCTATAATTCAAAGCAGTCTACAGCATAACGTAAAAGGAAAAGAAAGTACTCGATTTCAAAGTGGAAAGTACTGAGTATGAGTCGTGGCTTAATCACTTCTTGTCCAGATAGCCACCACCCCCAAGTCTCCTATTCCTCATCCTTAAGTGCAGACAACACTAACACAAGTACACAATCTTATCTGCAATTCCAAAATCCTAAAGACTGAAAACCTAAGTTTTCAGAACCTAATTCTGCTATAAACCTATTTAAGTAGTAAAACAGCACTTGAAGTAAGGCAATTTACAGTCCTTATTTTTTTCACTTAGCATTAGTATTAATAAGCTGTGGTACAGAATGATTAGTATGTTTGATTACAGGGTGTTGCCCCACTCTCTGTCAGGGGTTTTACATAACATACATGCACCACATCACCTTTCTATTACCTGAATATTTCTGCATTCTGAAACACACCAGCTTGAAGAGTTTCACATAAGGGTTGGGACTCTACTTCATGTGCAGTTGTGAAAATAAAATTATAAACTGTAATGAGCTACATAATCTGTTAGGTGGCAAAATAAGCCAAATTATTATTTTCCTTACACCTCCAGGTAACCCTTATTATAAAATTATTAAGGCATATACAGTCAATTAGTTTACAACAAGGATGCCAAGACCACTCAATAGAGAAAGGACAGTCTTTACAACAAATGGTGCTGGGAAAACTGGATATCCACATGCAAAAGAATGAAGATGAAGCCTTACTTTACCCATGTACAAAAATTTGACTCAAAATGGATCAAAGACCCAAACAAAAGAACTAAAACTATGAAACTCATAGAAGAAAACAGAGGGGGAAGTGTCCTTGATGTTGAATCTGGCAATGATGAGAGGACCTCATCAAAATTAAAAACTTCTGTACATCAAACAGCACTATTAAACGATCAAGAAGACAACCCATAGAATGAAGAAAATATCTGCAAATCATGTATCCGACAAGGGATTAATACCCAAAATACATAAAGAAGTGAAAAGATGCTCAACATCACTAGCTATTAGGGAAGTGCAAATCAAAAGCACAACGAGATACCATTTCACGCTGAGTTTGCCTATTACAAACAAACAAACAACAAAAATCACCCCCCCCAACACTAACAAGTGTTGATGAGGAAGTGGAGAAATCAGAACAGCTGTGCAGTGCTGGCAGGAACATAAACTGGCACAGCTACTGTAGAAAACAGTTTGGTGGTTCCACAAAAAGTTCAACACGGAATGACCATATGATCCAACAATTCCATTCCTAGGTATACACCCAAAAGAATGGAACTTGGGGGCTCAAATAGATACTTGTATGCCAATGTTCAACTGCCCAAAGATGGAAACAAACCAAATGTCCATCAACAGATGAATGGATAAACAGGTGGCGTATACATACAAAGGAATAGCATTCAACCTTAAAAAGAAATGAAATTCTGATACATGCTACAACACTGATGAACTCTGACAACATTACGCTATGCTAAGTGAAGTAAGTCAGACCCAAAAGGGCAAAATTGTATGATTCCACTTATAGGAGGCACCTGGAATACGCAAACTCATAGAGAAAACAAAATAGTGGTTACCAGGGGAAAAGGAGAAGGGATAATAGGGAGCTATTATTGTTTAATGGGTACAGAGCTTCAGTAGGGGATGAGGAAAAAGCTCTGGAGATGGATGGTGTTGATGGCCCCACAATGTGAGTGTACTTAATGCCACTGACCTGGACACTTAAAAATCATTAAAATAGTAAATTTTATGTTACAAAATATTTTACCACAATAAAAAACACATGAATTTAAAGTCTAACCCATTCTTCTATTTTTTTCTTCTTAAATCGAGTTTACCATATAAACCAAGAGACACATATTTCTGTAGTGTTAAGAAATTAGTCCCTTGGGGCGCCTGGGTGGCTCGGTTGTTAAGCGTCTGCCTTTGGCTCCGGTCATGATCCCAGGGTCCTGGGATGGAGCTCCCTGCTCAGTGGGAAGCCTGCTTCTCCCTCTCCCACTCCCCCTGCCTGTGTTCCCTGTCTCACTGTCTCTCTCTCTGTCAAATAAATAAATAAAATCTTTAAAAAAAAAAAAATAGTCCCTAAATAGTACATTTTAATTGCTTAGGGAGCCTTTTCTTGGTTTAAAAACAAAACAAACAAAAACTGAAGGTTTCTTCCCACAAGAGGTAGATTAAATGACAAAACACAACTGTTTTTTCTGAAACAAATTTCATCCAGGTATTCGTGAATCAATATACGCAGGTGGAATCGCATAAAAGCAGCACTGACAAACTTTCAATTCATACATATTTTTAAGAAACTACAGTACACAGGAAGACAGTATTACTATTGAAAGTAACTACTGACTTCTTGACCTCTCTGCCTCTCCAATGGCAAAAAAATTATTGCTGCATGAGTAAAAACACGCAGTAACCAACCTCTCCGGCTTCTCCCCATTGGACATACTGCTTTCTAAGAACGAGGGCCATTCATTCATAGCAAATTAGCTGTAGTTTCTTGCTTATCAAACATGAATTCTAGATATTTAAAAATTAAATATTTTCAACTATAACCATTGTTTTGGGAGAGAAACTTATACTCCTTTTTTAGCATGTGGGGTAAATGGAAATGGATTATAAAACTAAAATACTTCAACAGTATCTTACAATTTTTATTTGATCAAATTTACATAGAAATAATTATAAAGGATTATAATCAAAGCACATGGTTATCTCAAATAAAGGTGTATAAGTATAAAATGAATTTAAATGAGCTAAATAAATTTATTCCCAACCTCTAAAACATTATCACTAACTAAATTAAGTTTAAAGGTCAATTACTATTATTGTCTTATTTTTTATTGCAATAATGCATCAAATGATGAAAACAACCTGTTTGTATTTTCAAAGGCAAGCTATTTAATTCCACTGAAACATTTTTTGTCATGCAAATCTGTACTATATAGGCTGATCAAGAAAAGAAAAGCCTAATGGGGAAAACGTCATCTGTTAAGCGGCAAAAACAAAGTATTAAACTATAAGCAGAGTATGGCCCCCAAACATCTGGAAAAAAATTACACATAAGAGAAGGAATTCATGCAATTCACAAGTAGTATGTCTTCTGGCTAAGTAACATTACAGTATAAAATCCCCCTCCTTCCCATAAATGTGTATGTTCAAATGATGCTGGGAAATAATAATCTACCAAACTAACCTCACAGCTTGCAGGGTTTGAATGTATTGCTTCAGCCCAATTAAAGTTAATTCTATGGCAAGCATCCCTAGAATATACTCATAAATACCGAACATGCACACGTAAAAAATCACTAAAATGTAAAGTGTAGAGATAGTTATGTATTATGTAATTATAGAATATTCTTATCTTTTATTTGTGTGTTTCCAAAGTTTTATATAATAATGTATTACTTTTATGATAGGAAAGCACTATAAATAAGCATATTAAAGCAAGAACAGAAAGACACAATCTGCGATTAGTCAGATACCCTCTAGAACACAATAAAAAAAGTATCTACCATTTTCCCTAGATGAGTTTGACTATTATTACCATTAGTTTGTATCCTATTGATTATTTCTTCTTAATGCCTCTTTGAGAAAAATCCCCAGGCCCAATGACCAAAATAAAAAAATAAAAATGACTTTCAAAGTCTAATGTCATGTTTTTCTGGATTAGAATATTAAGGATTTTTTTTGTTTTTTTTATTATGTTATGTTAATCACCATACATTACATCATTAGTTTTTGATGTAGTGTTCCATGATTCAGTGTTTGCGTATAACACCCAGTGCTCCATGCAGTACGTGCCCTCTTTAATACCCATCACCAGGCTAACCCATCCCCCCACCTCCCTCCCCTCTAGAACCCTCAGTTTGTTTCTCAGAGTCCACAGTCTCTCATGGTTCGTCTCCCCCTCTGATTTCACCCTCTTCATTTTTCCCTTCCTACTATCTTCTTTTTATTTTTTTAACATATAATGTATTATTTGTTTCAGAGGTACAGGTCTGTGATTCAACAGTCTTACACAGTTCACAGCACTCACCATAGCACATACCCTCCCCAGTGTCTGTCACCCAGCCACCCCATCCCTCCCACCCCCACCACTCCAGCAACCCTCAGTTTGTTCCCTGAGATTAAGAATTCCTCGTATCAGTGAGATCAGAATATTAAGATGTTAGTTGAAAATAACTACAGCATTCTCACTTGTAAAGTAAGTTACTACTTTTTAGGATGAAGTTACTTTGAAGTTTACTTTGAAGTGACAATAACAAACATTTCAAAACTTACAGGAAATCCTTTAGTGATAGGAATTTCAATATTAAAGATGAGGATTCGAGCTCTGAAACGAGTGCAAGCTTTAATGGGTTCTTTAGGGCCACAAAATATGCAGCCAACACTGCAACAAAACAAAACAAAAGAGAGAGAGAGAGAAGGTAGTTGGAGGAAAGATAAACATACATTCAATAGCAGTACCTCCAAAACCGTTTACAAAGAAACAATCAAGTAAACTGGGGAGTTTTTCTAAATACTCCCTTTTGGGTTAAAGCATAGCTTTATACCACTATTAACCTTACACCATTTTTAACATTATAGCTTTCGTTCAAAGGACGTGTCAAGTACACGTGCTGATATGTATTAATTTCAGTTTTAAATAGGTTTTGCTCATCATTCTTATGCTTCTACAAGTGCCTATTTTTGGCGAAATGAAATTCGAAATTATACTCATTCTTTCAGTTTAGCGAGTGAACAGCAAAATCTATGTTTTGAGGTCCTATATCTAAAACAATGGTCACTTAAACTCATTTTCTCACTCACTTGATCTTGATGATATCCATCCCAACCAACGTAAGACTAACATGATCACCTGCTGCCGCCCAGTCGACGGGTTCATCGTGCAGAGTGATTCCTGGAAATGAGTAAGAACCAAAGCATACAGTGAAACACCTCACTATCAAACCATAACAACCAAGAGAGTTTGGCTTATTTATGCCTCATCAGTCACTACTCATCATTTTCAATATGAATGGATTGAGAATGAGAAGTGTAACTGTGAGCGTTGAGGAAAACACACTTCCTCTAAACTTGACTCTTCTAGAACACCACCCTAAACATAAAGTAACTCCTATTATTCCAAAAAAGGCCAATTTCAGCTTAATTAATCAAAATTTTAAAACTCATTTATACAATCAGTATATTCATTAAACACACCCCATTCAAATAGTTCACTTATATTAATAGCTGCACGTATAACAATGCAGTTCAAATGACTTGATAACATAAAATATGGGACTAAGGAAGGTGTCCAGTAGTATTTTATTCTCTTGAACTTTGTTTTTAATTAGACAACCACCTAAACAGTCACCTGAGTTCTCTGAGTAACCCTCAGGGCATCAGTGCTCAGTCAGATGGGCTCTTCACAGGGCCCTTCACTACTCCTGGCTCAAAAGAAATGCTTCCCAGAGAGATGAACAATGATAACTAATTACATGAAAAGTGTAGGAAATTTAATTTAAAAATGGTCCCAGGTGTTGCTATATACCTTTATTACCTAGGGATAATCCTGAAGAACAATTACAAAGGGCATTACGCAGCTCCCTTATTCAAAAGCTTTTAAAAGGTATCTCATATTTTCTGATATTTTCTGATTCTAAGGGGCAATTAATGGGGCAAGTTCCTTCCCACTAGAACTTTGATGAAGACAGCACACAGGCCGACCACTGTGAAACAGTTCTGGATTGAGACGTTTTTAGTAAATTATAACTCATCCATATCTTTCTCAAAATACTTTTCCCGGGCGCCTGGGTGGCTCAGTTGGTTAAGCAACTGCCTTCGGCTCAGGTCATGATCCTGGAGTCCCGGGATCGAGTCCCGCATCGGGCTCCCTGCTCGGCAGGGAGTCTGCTTCTCCCTCTGACCCTCCTCCCTCTCATGCTCTCTGTCTCTCATTCTCTCTCTCTCAAATAAATAAATAAAATCTTTAAAAAAAAAAAAAAAATACTTTTCCCATGTAGCATACTCTTAACAAACTTTTTTTTTTTTGAAGATTTTATTTATTTATTTGACAGAGAGAGACACAGTGAGAGAGGAAACAAAGCAGGGGGAGTGGGAGAGGGAGAAGCAGGCTTCCCGCTGAGCAGGGAGCCTGATGCGGGGCTCGATCCCAGGACCCTGAGACCATGACCTGAGCTGAAGGCAGACGCCTAACGACTGAGCCACCCAGGCGCCCCACTCTTAGGAAACTCTTAAGCAAGTTTCTTCTAGACTTTTTATGAGTTCAAGGAAAACTTTAAGAGCTCTGAGACAACCTACAGTTTTATTTAAAATTTTATGTATGTACACATCTGCATTAATCTAAAAGGGGCCATAACTTTCACCAAGGCATCAGAGAGGTTCCTGACTCCAAAAAATGTAACAATTATGATATTAAGAAATGTTTGTTAAATTTTCAACTAATTAAATTTAGTTTTAAAATGTAAACTTAAAGTGACCATATCTGATTTTTGCTCTGAAATGTGGAACATTGTCTGAAGCCAGGGGCTAGCTACTTACATACAACAGAGACTGCCTTTAGCTTAAGATTCTCAAGAGCTTTCATACTAGGAGTTCAATTAGCAATATAAAATTTTTTAGAGGCAATCTATCATCTGATTTTCTCCCTCCAAACATGTTACAATGTCCTATATATGATATTCATCTTCTTAAGGACCTTCTTCATTGGACAGACATCACACAAAGAAGTTCTTTTATAACAATCCATGAACCTGATATGTTAATAAAATGAAAACTTAATTTAGAATTTCCATTTGTTGGTAGATTTAGTTACTTCTCTCTTTTAGGATACTACTGGTTAGTGACAGAATTGTTGAGATAGAAAGGTGCACTGAAAAATCAAGTAAATCAAGCAGAAGCAAGAGTTAGAAATTGAGGACTGAGAACCTCCAAGTTGGGTTACAAGAGTGGCTGTCAAGGAGTTGGGTATGATCTCAGGTGCTTCTGATACAGCTTCCCCTTAAGATTAAAGACAAATGGTTAGAGTTTTTCTGGTGGGGAAGGGACAGGACTGAGAGAGGAAAACAATGTAGTACTTCCAGAGGTAAATTATGATTTTGGAGGTTACAAAAGAGCCAATCTGTAAGGTCCATGATAATTTTAGGATCATGGTTTTAATTCATGTCTATTGATTATTTTAAAAATTCCTATTCTCGGGGTGCCTGGGGGGCTCAGTCGTTAAGCGTCTGCCTTCGGCTCAGGTCATGATCTCAGGGTCCTGGGATTGAGCCCCACATCGGGCTCCCTGCTCGGCGGGAAGCCTGCTTCTCCCTCTCCCACTCCCCCTGCTTGTGTTCCCTCTCTCGCTGTGCCTCTCTCGTCAAATAAATAAATAAAATCTTTTAAAAAAAAATAAAAATAAAAAAAAGTCCTATTCTCAAGAAAGCTCATTAACATACAAATAAATTAGTATTTCAAAAGTGTTGTAGCTCTTGATCACTTTAAAAAACAAAAACAGAGATCTGAACTTGCAAACAATAGGTCAATGGAAAATGATTCTTTTATAAAAAGCACACATTACTGGGGCGCCTGGGTGCCTCAGTCAGCTGAGCGTCCAACTCTTGGTTTCGACTCAGGTCATAATCTCACGGTTGTGAGATCAAGCCTCCTGTGGGGCTACGCACTCAGTGAGGAGTCTGCTTGAGATTCTCTCTCCCTCTGCCACTCCCCCTGCTCATGCTCTCGTGCTCTCTCTAAAATAAATAAATCTTAGAAAAAAAAAAACAAAAAAACACATGCATTGCTTTTTATCTAAACAGAATTTTCATGATCCCTAGGCTGGCAAGAAAGAAAAAAGTTAAAGTGGAAGTAACTTTGGCTTTCATTCCCTTATTCATCTTTAAATTTAGTTTAAACTCTGTTACCTAAACAGATATTCATTAATTTCTTATAATCTTTAAGAAATCATCTTTTAAAGTAAGCAAATTAATTCAAACAAAATGTACATTCAAACTTATAAACCAGTCAGGTACCAACTCTGGATATAAACTATAAATAAGAGTAACAGAGGAAGGGCGCCTGGGTGGCTCAGTCGGTTAAGCACCTGACTCTTGGTTTCAGCTCAGGTTGTGATCTCAGGGTCGTGAGATCGAGACCTGCACTGGGCTCCATGCTCAGCAGGGAGTCAGCTTGGTATTCTCTTTCCCTTTCCGTCTGCCACTCCCACTCATTCTCTCTCTCTCTCTCTCAAAATAAATAAATATTTAAAAAAAAAGAGTTACAGAGGAAAAGTACTGACATCTTAAACTTAACATTCTCGGTATACTTTAGCTTAAAATTGTTATAAATTATTACTCTATAGTATAAAATAGATCATCAATTTTATGTTGAAGTTGGAGGCTTAGTTGGAAGCTAGATTAAGATAAGTACAGAATTACAAACTTTTAAGCAGAATTAGGAAAGAATAACGCATATACTTGCAAGGTCAAAGGATTCGAAGAGAGAAATAGTTATTGGTCATTATGAAAGGCCATATATTACAGGTGGGAAAGCAGTAATTGTGGCACATTAGCTCAATTTCTCTTTTCAACATTAGGATTCTCTGCATTTGCATCTTATTTTCTTAGGTCTTTGTGCAAAAAAACTTTTTTGGTATAAACACGATCAAAGCTGTTAACTTGGAGTAATTCTGAAATACACATTTCAAAACAACACGGTGCAGCAAGCAGTCTGCTTTGTTATTGCCTGTTTAGTGCCAGGATGGGGCCAGATTTAATTTCTGCTACTGCATACTATTTTAAATGTATCTGTCAGGTGTCTATACATCTGGTTAAATCCTAACCAAGCTTTTAGAATCAGTGTCAGAAAAAATAAAAAGAAGAAATGCTACCACAGTTAGAATGTTCTATGTACATTTATATACACACAGTCACAACAGAAAAAATCGTTTAATGTTTTCACATTTTTATCTTCAACAGTTAGTATCACTTTGACAGTCAGTTACAATTTCACTAAGAGGTTATTTACTCAGGAGTTAATAACTAAACTACTTTTAAAAATCTGCTGTCTCAACTTAAAGGTTTTTAGCAAAAGAATCTTGCAGAGGAATACCTTTTGCAGTACAAGTTTCATTGGGAGGCATTGCGAGTAGTCGGTCACCGGTCTGGATATAACCAGCTTCAATTTTACCAGTTACACAAAATCCAGATCCTTGATCTGCAAAACATGCCCAAACCTTACAACTCATATAGCCATGTTATCTGAGGACCGCTGCTGTCAGCTACAGTCAGTTCCCTAGGAGTTACACAAAGCTGGTAGTGCAATGCACATTAAGCAGTGATCATTTCATAACTTTTAACATATCTACTAAATATAGCGTACCACATTCCACTCTAGACTTTCTTATAAATAAAAATATTCATGTTATAAAAAGTGAAATTCATTCCTTTTTCAAATATTTAGAGTGCTTACTAAGTACCAAGTCATGTGCTAACCTCTAGGGATAAAAAGATGAAATATAAGCCCCTACCCGTAAAGGGGTTTACTCCAGTGAAGAGAAAGACAAAAACAATTATACTGTCCAGAGACAAATATTATTTAGAGTGTACAATGAAAATAGAAAAAGGTACACCAAAGAATCCATGATGAGGGGGAATGACTACACTTTAGCTGGGCACTCAGAAGGAGAAAGAACAGGGGTTTACCAGGTACTTGTGTATATGGGTAGTGGGAAGAAGGAAAACACTGCTGACCCAGGATACTGTTTGTGCAAAGGCACAGAGTCATAACTGCATGTGAGATGTGCTAAGACCAACGTGTCATTTATATGACATGTTTATGGGACCACATGGAGTAAGGAGGAAAAGGCAAGACATGAGGCAACAGGGATAGGAAGGGACAAATGATAAAGGGGCCTCATAAATCATGGTCAGAGCTGGAATTTCATCCTCAGTTAAAGGACAGGAAGCCAGTAAAGAATAGTGAACAGAGAAGTGACATGATGGTATCTCTGTGTCAGAGAGGAGGGGAGGTGGACTGAAATGCACACACTGCAGACAGGAAGTAAACTCAAGAATTTGGGAATAAAGTAGATATTTGGGTGATCAGGCAGATGACAGATAATGGCAAAAAGGGAGAAGTCTAAGATGATGGTGCATTAAATGTGAGATAGGAAATTAAGGAACAAGAGCCGTGCAGGCTTGGTGAATGTGAAGTGTCCACAAGACATACAGGTGGGAGAAGATGCATTCCAGGGGACACCAATCACATCAAATTCCATGAGAATGGGACCCCGGGAGCACACTCCCTGTGGAGATGTCCAGCAGTAGTTAGCACGTATATCCAGAGAGTGAGAACAGGCCTGAGCTGGAGATACAGACTTGGGAAGCATCAGGACGCAGGAGGTAGATGAGCCATGGATGTCTGTCTGAAAACAGCATGTAGATTGAGAAAAAGACTGAAGCAACAGAACACCAGTTAGGAGACAGAAAAAGAGGAGCCCGCAAAGAAGACACAGAGAAGCCAGAGAAATAGGATAGCAGGAGATGGTGGGTCACAGAAACCAAGGGAGAAAAGTTTCAAGGTGGATATGGCTATCAGTCTCAGAAGCAATGCCAAATTCAAGTAGGGTGCAAGTAAGACAGAACTGAAAAATGTGTATTGACTTTGGCAACCAAAGGGTCATTTGGTAACCTGAGTTACCAACTTTGGTTGCCAAAGTCAATGCTGACAGGGAGGAGTGTAAGCAGAAGCCAGGAAGCAGCCGAGGAGAGAGAGAACAGAAGGTGAAAAAGCAGAGTCAGCAAATATTGTTAATCAAAGCATTATTTTTTTATTTTGTATTTTAAATAGGTAACAGGCATTTTAAAAAGCATTACCATATTTCTTCTACTACTAGAATTGGGAAGCTAATAATAGTGATGATTCATTTCAATTTCATTGAATGATTTTTTGGGAAGCATCTTCATTCATCCATTTATTAAACATTTATTAAGCATGTACTACATGCCAGGCACTGAGCTAGGTCCCGCAGATAAAGACAGAAGAGACAGTACTCGCCCTTAAGGACTTCACAATCTAAGTTAAATAAAGGGTACAGAAACAATTATAATGCCACACAACCAATGCAATGACAGAGGATACAGAGAACACAGAGGGGCACCGTAGGGTACGTGCATGGGTGAGCCCATCAGGTACCAATTTATTGCTGCTCCGTTCTGAACCCACTCTGCACTGATCGCTCAGTGATAATGGAGATTTGGGAGACCACGGACATCTATACTGTACTGATTATTCCAACATATATGCTATACCCTTTTATTTATTAAGATCTTTATTCCATTTCTATTTTATAGTTTTCTAAAGAGGGTCCTGTACACATTAAATTGGATGTACCCTTAGGGATTTAATACAACACCTTCTCCAGCACGGCCTCCTAAGTTTTTCTTTCTTTGCATACAGTTTGCCCTCCGGTACCAGACAGAGTTTCCTTTCATCTTACAGTCACTCTTTTATCATATTCATATTTCTTTATATTAAACTTCTCTTTTTACCAATGTATGGTATCTATCTCTTGATTGGACCCAGACCGCTACAGATGGGTAGGAGATGGACAAGTGAAGAAAAAGAAGAGCAGAATACTGGGTAGCCAGAGTGGCAACAAAGACTCCATGTGGTTAAGAAATAGTTAACAATCCAGTTTGGCTGAAGGATATAGAAACTAAAGAGATCCGATGAGAGGAAAAAACACAGGAGGCTAGGAAGAGAAAGGATAAGGGGCTCCACACCTGGAGGAGGAGCATGAGCTGGGGAAATGACATAAACTGAAGCAAACTGAAGAGTTTCCTGGGCAGGGGAGCTAAAGAACTAGAACTATGCACTTCAAGATTAATTTGGCAACGATCCTTACACTGGCACATGAAGACAGTGTAGTAATTTCATCTAAGGAGAAAATGAAAAACAAGGGCCAGAATGAACAGCACCGTAGAAGGAGCACTTACCTTTGAAAACATCAGCCACACATAATCTAAAAGGCTTATCAATAGATCTCTGAGGAGGCTTGAAGGAATCTGGAAAAAATGGCAAAAAAAAAAACAAGGTTTAATTTAAAAGTAATTTTTGACTCAGGTCCAATCGGCCCATTATAGTCCCAACTCTCCTAGAAAATAATTTTCTTTTATAATTACTAATAGCAAATTGACTCTCATTCATATAAGACTTGGTAGTTTATAAAATGTTTTCATACATGTTATCTCATTTAAGATCAACAATAGTCTGTGGGTTAGGTAGGACAGGCACAAGCCTCATTAATTAAATAAAGAAAATTGACTATTATTTTAAATACTGTAGGTGATTTCAAAACTACTACACTACCTCTTCTGATTATAAATCCTATGCTTTTTCACACACATCACTGTCTCCCATCAAGAACTCTAAATAAGGGGGCGCCTGGGTGGCTCAGTCGTTAGGCATCTGCCTTCAGCTCAGGTCATGATCCCAGGGTCCTGGGATCGAGCCCCTCATCGGGCTCCCTGCTCAGTGGGGAGTCTGCTTGTCCCTCTCCCACTCCCCCTGCCTGTGTTCCCTCTCTCACTGTGTCTCTCTCTGTCAAAATAAATAAATAAAATTAAAAAAAAAAAAAAAGGAACTCTAAATAACATCAAGCTTACAATGCATCAAAATTAGTATGGCAGTATACTTACCAATTTGTTCTAATAAACATAGTCCTTTATACCATTTTGTGAGTTCACTTGATTGAGATCTTGTGATTAGATTTTCACCACTGAGACCACTTGTAGGGATAAAAGCTACATCACTTTCCTATTAAAAAGGATTGAATATATGAAACTTAATACAACGCTGCTTTCAAAAAGTTAAAAGGCTCACTATTATCATGCTGCACCAAGTGTGCAAATGCGACAATGTACTTTTTTAAAAGCAGTAGAAATCATAGAACCAACAGTTTTCAACTGTTTTGATTTTGTGGGAAACTTACAAATTTGTTCCAAAACACTCAAGCATTTTTACCTGGTAACATAGGCATATTTCATTTACATTTTGCTAGAGAAATTCCTCTCCACTAGTTTCCACTGCAGTGGAAGTGTAGTTTCCATTCCTCTATAACCTCCCTAAACTTATCCACATAATTTAATAGCTGCAGAAAAGTCTTTTATTTTTGTTAAATCCAAGCCAATTTATAAAATATGCCATTTTCTTATGGTGAAGTAACCCAAAGAACCTAAGATATACATGATACCAAGCAGAAATAAAAACAAACGAAATTAAACATACTTAAGACAAGAACACCAAAGTATTAGGTTTTTCTCCCATATCAGTAAGATGAGACTTAAGATAACTAAATTTAAAATTATCTTACCTTAAAACCTGCTTGCTTAAGAAAATGCCCAAGCTTTCCAGTAATCTCTTGAAACCTTTCTTGTTGCCAGTTAACCTGATAAAGATTCAATTTTTAAAACTATGCTTCAGACCATGCTATATATAAAATTTAAATTTCTGCAATAAAATATAAAAAAATCAAGACTATAAAATATAAATATAAAATCTATTCAATATGAAATCTATTAAAATTTAAACTCAGAATATGAAACCTTACTATTAATATGATCTAAAAATAACTTTTCCTACAATAGAAAGCCTAGAAACAAACTCCAATATAGATAGAACTTTTTGTATATGCTATAAGTGATTTCAAATGTAAGGAGACGGGGGTAAATAATTTATTAAACTGCACTCAGACCAACTACTGTAAGTAAAATAAAATTATTGATACACCCCCCCCCAAGCCAAATAGATTAAAAATGTGTATGTGATATGAACTCTGCATGCTGTAGTATTCAGGGGTAAGTGTAACAACGTGTAACTTACTTGGAAATTCTTGTCAAAATAAGATGAATTAATGGATGGACACAGGGTAGACAGAAAAAGATGCAATCAAGTACGTAGGAGAATCTTAAGTAGTGGGTATAATATGGTATTTTTTGTAAAATTCTTTCTACTATTCTTTTCTTTTTTCTATTCTCTGTATTTTAATTTTTTCATACTGAAATACTAGGGAAAAATAAAAGGTAGGTGTAATAATGATACTGTAAAAGAACTATGTAGAAAAATGTAGGTGAATAAGTATCTGATCTCAGGGTAAGCAAATACCTAAGCATAAAAAAACAATCAAAAGGAAATATTTATAAATTTGAATATATGTCAAAAACACACAAAATGAAAAGTAAACAAAATGAAAAGCAAAATAACAAATTGGGAAAAATATATAAGACAAGGTAAAGGATTAATATCTTTAATAAATAAATTATACTTAAAAATTGGTAAGAAAAGTTTTGAAAATGAGCAAATTATATAAATAATTTCAAAATTAAAAACAAATGATTAATAAATATACAAAGTATAAAAAAAATACAAAGTATATTTAAATATTATTAAGATTTGTTGAAAAGTTAACAAAAAAAGAAACATGTTTTGCATATCAAATTGGAAAATAATCATTTAATAACAGCAGTGTTGATAAGTGTTTGGGAAAATGCATATACTCTATGTGCTCAGAGTAAATAACTAGAACTTTTCTTGAAGGCATTTTGACCATATATATAGCAAGTCTTAAAAATGCATATGCCCTTAGGCCCAGAAATTTCCAAAGAATAAGCTATTTCTAAATACACACACACACACACACACACACACACACACACACATACCCCTGGAAATATTCACAAATAGGGGATTATTTGAATAAGTCACATATATCTTTAAAACAGACTAGAAAAAAGCTGTAAAAACAACCTGTTCATACAAAAGTTAATTACTTGGAAACATGCACAAGAACATTATCATTTTTTTAAAAAGGAGATAACAAATTATAACACACCGTTATGAAGAAAAATATTTTCACCTATAAAAATAAACAGGATGGATGCACAAAACGAAAAGTTAAGATTTCGGGGGAAAAAGGGGAGTTGGAAATATAAGTTATTTCAGATTTCTTTATACTAAATCAAATTGTGTATTATTTTATAACTAAAAGATTTTTTCTTTTTTTCTATTTAAATCCAATCAGCCAACATATAGTAAGTACATCATTAGTTTTTGGGTAAGATTTTTAAAATTAATGTTGAAAGTGAGAGAAGACATCTTTTTTGCTTAAAAATTACTTGTATCTCATTTAATATGAGGATCACGAATTAATTCTTTTAAATATGGTCACCAGACTAATAAGATGTACACTAGTCACCTCTGAGGTCATCGATATGGCAGGATAACATCTTAACATCTGAAATGAAATGAATGCTCATTTGCCTTCAAATACCTGATCCATCTTATTGACCGCAACCGCAAGCTGTGTGACTCCAAGAGAACGAACCAAAAGGCCATGTTCCCGTGTTTGTCCCCCAGTCTCAAATCCAGCTTCAAACTCTCCCCTGCTGGCGTCTACAACTAAAACGGCTACATCCGCCTAAGAAAGAAGAAATAATCAAAACTAGGAATAACATCACAGCATTTTAATTCAAAGAACAGATTAGTCGATGAATTGTGGTCAGATTTTAAAGGCAGACTCTAACCTGAACACCAAACCCCAAAGCAAATCAAACAAAAGACTTACACAGATGGATTAAATTTAAATATAAAAAAAATACTAGCATGTGGCCAAAAATAATGACATAAAGAATAAAAAAATTCCCATATTTGATTACATAACAAAATATCTAGGCAAAGGAGGAAATACATAAACACAGTTAAAACATAAGTAAACAGGGACAGGTATTTGTAAAAGTTATAATCTTAATATGAATTTTACTAAAACAGGGAAAAAAGACACAGCTCTGTAGAAAAATAGTTAAGGGGTACAAGCAAACAATTTGCTAAAGAAATACAAATGGCCGAGAACCATGAAAAAATTCAAATTCACTAGAAACCAAAAAAAAAAAAAAAAGGCATTAAAAGCACATGAACATATTCTTTCCTTCTCCCACTTTTAGAGATCACATAAGCCAGACTTAAAAGACAGAATGATTTACTACAGGCAAGAGCGTAGTGAGACCGGCATTCTTCCGCACCGCCTGTTTAAGGGAGGAAGCTTTCTGGAGGGCATTTTCACAGTAAGTATCAAGAGCCTTAAAATTATACTTATATTTTGCTTTCCATCACTTCGACTTCCTGGAATTTATCCTCGAGAATTATAAATCAACAAAGATGTTTACCAGAGTACTATTTATAACGAAGAAAAACTGTGAATAAATGAGTTATGCAAAAAGAGCACATTCACCCTTTATGGCAGAGAAAAAGAATCTTGACTTAACAAGGGTTTCTAACCTTTCTGGAGCATTTTGAGAATCAGGTGAAAGACATTTTTCCTCTCACACTCCATTTATACACAAAAAAGGGAAGGAAAAAAGCTAACCTTAGCCTTGGGTCCTTTTCCTCTTTAGCCTTATTGACACTAGTTTTACGGGTTCCCACTATTCTTTTGTGTTGATGCTTTTTTTTTTTTTTTTTAATTTTATTTGTTTGTTTGAAAGAGAGAGAGAGAGAGCAGAAGCAGGGGGTAGCAGCAGGCAGAGGGAGAAGCAGGCTTCCCGCTGAGCAGGGAGCCCAATGTGGGACTCGATCCCAGGACCCCGAGATCATGACCTGAGCCGAAAGGCAGACACTTAATCGCTTAACTGACTGAACCACCCAAGCGCCCGTGTTGATACTTCTTTATGTGACTCCACTTGCATCATGTGGATGCAGTCTTTGAAAATTTGCAGAGAATGGTTTGTGCACTTTCATCCTCATCGACTATTTCTGTTGATGCACTGTCAGGACGTTCTTGAAAGGAGCACTCTTGCATTTTCCCCTTTTGCAGTTCTTGCCTCGCAGGCCTACCTGTTTTTACAGAAATTTGTTTTTCTCTAATCCAGGATGTAATAATGAACTCCAGCAGTCCCCTCCTGAGCTAGCTCAGACTGGTACTGGATAATCGCTCTCTGGAGGGTCCTCTTACATTCCACCCACAGGAAGCGCTCTGGCCTTGTGGTCTGAACAGAGTCCATAATAGCTTTCCTCTTCCTTGTTTCCTCAATGACATTTTAAATTTGTGCTATCCAGTCTTTAAAGAATTTCACATACTTTGCCATATAATGTTTACCATAATGAGAAATAAAATGGTCATAAAGTAAGTAAAGAATTTATTAGATACTTTGCTCTGAACAGAACTTTACATTAGAAGTATCAACCACATACTTTGGTGGGGCAATTTACACTATGATTTCTGTTCTTTTCTCCTTTTATTCTTACCCAAATATTCCTGCCTTTCTTCTCGTCTTAAGAGCTCAGCATTCATTTCCAATCCTTCATGACTTGAAACGTTGAACCCTAACTTCTTCAATGAGATCCAGTTCTTTGAACAAGAATTCTTGGTTAAGAGCACAAATTGGAGCAATCCATTTGAAAACTGACTCTGTTTCACTCATGTGTACTCACTAACAGGCCTTACACCTCACCTCAGGCAAATTGCTTAATCTTGCTGGGTATCATTTTACTTGTAAGTAAGTGCTGAATCACTAAATTGTATACCTGAAACTAATATTACACTGTATGTTAACTAACTAGAATTTAAATAAAAACTTTAAAAAGAAAAAGAGTGCACTTGGTTGTGAGGAGCGCTGGGTGTTTTATGGAAGTGTGGGATGACAATACTGTAGACCTGAAAATAATATTACACTGTATCTTAACTAACTAGAATTTAAATGAAAACTTAAAAGAAGAAAAAAAATTTGCTCACTTCACAGAAACAATGAAGAGTAAGTGTAGTTTATATAAAGCACCCAGCCCTGACCTTCCAAATCCTAGACTCAATAACTATAAATCTCCTTCTAATCAGGTTTTGCTGATAACTGTCAAATTATATTTATTTTCTTAGGTTAAAATTTGAAATTCATTGGGATGCCTGGGTGGCTCAATCGGTTAAGCATCTGCCTTCGGCTCAGGTCATGATCCCAGGGTCCTGGGGTCGAGTTCCGCATCGGGCTCCCTGCTCAGCAGAGAGCCTGCTTCTTGCTCTCCCTCTGCTGCTCCCCCGTTTGTGCTCTCTCTCTGTCATATAAACAAAATCTAAAATAAAAAAAAATTTTTTTGAAATTCACTGAATTGACATTAAGATATCGAAGGCAGTAAGTATTCTTCCTAATTCTCTTTCCTATTATCATCTCCAAAAAATTCCGGGGCAATTTCTCTATTTTTTCATGCAGCAGCTTGTCTTTGGGAGCTCAAATGCCTACACATTTTTAAGGAAGCCTCTTCGGCACTACAAAGAGATCTTTCCTTATCACATATACTGTGTATATTCTTCTTGTAGTACATTTGTGTTAGCCTTTCGTCTTTACATGTTTTACCTTCCTACGTGATTTCCTTGAGGAGAAGCAGCATACCCCACATTTTTCTTTGTATCCCTAAAAGCCTACCCCAGTATTTTGCAGGCTAAGTTCCCTAATATGTTGAGCCCATTTCTTCATTTGTCATATAGAATTCAATTGATAATTTCTGAAATCCTTTCCTATGCTAATTCCATTAGGAGTTTGGAAAAAACGATCTTTATGATTATTCTAGATTCTAGGATTCAAAGACATTTTACTATAACTGCTTGATGTTTGCCTCTCCCATTAAACTACCAAAATGTGCTTCTTAGTTCATATCCCTATACTGCCTACCACAGTGCTTGGCACACAGCAGACCTTCAGCAAGTATTCATCGAATGAAAACAAACACACACACACACACACACACACAATGAAACAAAGGGAAAAATATATTGTATCCTTTGGTAAATGCAATGAGAAGTACATTAATTTAAAAAAGGGACGGGGCACCTGGATGGCTCAGTTGGTAGAACATGCAACTCTTGGTCTCGGGGTTGTGGGTTCGAGCCCCACCGTGGGTGGAGAGATTACTTAAAAATAAAATCTTAAAAAAAAGTAAAATAAAACAGGAATAATATGCACCTTCATTATAAGGATTAAACTAAATGTATACAAAACACCTCATACAGTGTCTAGCCCATATCTGGTACTCAGTCAAGAGTGATAATTATTTTTCAATCTTCAATATCTTGTTCAGTCCATGGATCTTAAATTAATATTCTGAAATTATGTATCAACTTCCTAAAATAGAATATTTTCTCATTTATCTTTAAATATATTCTAATTTATTTATATAACATCCTTTTTAGGTTGACGAATGCTCATATTAACATTCCCTTTAAATAGATGTTAAGAACTCAGAAAATGGCCAATTGCTTAAGTCACACTTTTTGCCAGACACAGGCAAACTTTTGAACTCTTTATATTTTCCAATAATCATCTTTTATTAAAAAAAATCCATGTCCTCTATATGCAGTGCTCTTTTCATTGTTTTAATTATTTAAAGTTATTGTCTTTGATTTTTTTCCATATCCTTAAGAACCATGTAATTCTACAAATTGCAACTATTTTTTAATTCTACAGAGAAAGTAAATAAACCACAGGGGCAAAACTCCCAAGCTTCACTGTTTCTGCATAAATCAGTGCTTTTAAAAGATATAGGCCCTGAATATAAATACAGCAAAAAGGCAGATATTGAAATATTCACTCCAACTTATTGATTAATATAATATAAAGCTGTATCTCATCCAGTACTTTACCATTATTTTTACTATAATAAATTCATAGCTTTTATACATTTGCTTCTATATAATAATTAGAAAAACTTTTATATGGTACCAATAAGATCATAAAAATACAATCTTTATTTTTTCAAAACTTTTCAAAAGTTAAAATTTTTAATTTCAAAATATTTTAAAAGTTACAATCCTAGAATTATAAGCTCAGCATCAGGAAATTTTATGTACAATCACTGTAGTATAATTCAGGAAATATCTGGTACCTGGGCTGCTCCTGTAATCATATTTGGAATGAAATCCTTATGGCCTGGAGCATCCATTAATGTAATAACTTTGGTAGTGGTCTCAAACTTTGTCATACCAACGTCCATTGTTACTCCCCTTAAAGAAAACATAAAATGGTTAGAACGCACTATAGAAATAATCAGTGCTATGGACTAAATTACTTAATAATATAGGCTAAATGACAGTCTAAATTCTTAAGAAATAATGGGAATTTTATTACACTGTCTACTATTTTGACAAATTAAGCTATCAATTGGGGCTAGAATCTCTGCTGTAACAAAATTTCACATGTACGGCTTTAAAATAAGGCTGTGGATGCAGCAAGAGCTTAATCAAAATGCTGGATATTTCCCATTTCTCTCTTTTTTTTTTTCCTTTTGGTAAAAGGCTAGGTAGACTGTGAGCAAAGAAAGATAACATGGGGACACCTCTGGAGGAGGAAACAGTAAATACTGCACATGAGAAGGTAACGTGGAGCGTGACCACTATCGGGAGGAAGTTTTCCTCATCTTCATATGTAGATGCTTCATTAATTATAAAAATAAACATAAAACTTTCATTTGCAAGGTAGGTCAGTACGTTACACATTTAGAAAAAAAGAAATATCAAAGGAGAGAGCAAATTTTTTAAAAACTGCGAGAGATAAACAGTAGTTTGTTTCCCATCCTGTTTTGTCCTTCTTGGAGACCAACACAGTGCCTCTTCTTAGCCACAAAAATGTAGGTTCGGCTTGTAAGAAAGCCCAGGGAGAGTCTACAAAGGTACTGAGTGTTTCCAGAAATCAGGAAAGGGAAATCGGGTGGGCAATAAACTGGGTAATCATTCATCCTGATTTGCCCCAAACAGTCCAGAATAAGGAATGAGCACTCCCTTTTACTATCAAGTGTTCTGACAATGAGAATAATTTATGTGTCTCCCCTAGCAGAGCGAGCGGTAAGGTAACTGTGGGTCTCCTTGATCCAGTCATTCTAGCTTAAACAATGGGCCATTTGACTTGGTGAAAATGATGCTTAATTCTCTCTAATAATCTTCAAAAAATTGCCTAGAATACTGATGAACCAAGACTCATTCTGAGCTCCTAAGACTGCTTTGACCAGAATACACTCTTGAGCCAGCTCTGGTCTGCATTTGTAACCCTAAGGATATATAAATGTCACTCATTTTACTAATTTCTGTTCAACATCTGAGAATAGACGATTTATAAATATTTAACGTGGTGGGATAAGTAACACACTGTATTTTTGAAATGCTATTAAGGAACATACAGTGGTGAGTTAAAACTCTCCTTATGTATCTAGAAGTATCTGCTATCTACAGAACCAAAGAATATTCTAAATTTGCATCATGCTGAGCAACAGAAAACTACCAGCAGCAAAAATGTAACAGCCAACCAGTAGATGTATTATCAAAAATAAAAAATAAAAATAAAAACCCCACTAAAATTATTGACTATTCTAGGAATTAGATAATTAGCTCACTTGCCAGCTCAACTCACATATTAAGTAAATTCAAACAAGTTATTCTAACTTAAATTTTACTGTTCTCAATCTCTTTACCTACTTAGCAGATGACACAAATATAATTAAAGAGCCATATATTTTAATAATCTGCTTGGTAAGCTGGTAGATGGAAATTATTTAGTCTTCTAACACTGACATCATACAAAAATTCTACTGTTTTCCAATATTCATTTTCCAAAAATTTGCAACCAATTAATTTTCCTCACGAGGTTGGAAAACAAGCTTATGATGCGATATAGAATAAAAAAGACCACCTACAAGAAAAAAAAAAAAAAAAACCCACGATATAAAATTCTGTTTATCAGAAGAGCTAAGGAATATTGTGACCCTTTATTGAGAACTACCTTATGTATTATAATGTAGACTATTCAAGACTCCCCAAGAAAATAAATACACACTTTTTATAAAGTATGAAAATCCAAATATATTCTCTAATCATACTCAGAAGGAAGATAGGGAACGTGGGATAATTTCTTGGTTGATTTAGGACTTTCAGAGGACTTCGGAGTCTTTAGTCATTATTTTGACACAGTTGATATACCTGCCATTTCACCTATTAGCTGTCCCCTTCCTTTCCTGACAAAGGTGCCAGTGGCCCCCCCGCCCGGACAGTTCTGACATGATACATACCAACACTCTAAAAAGACCTCAAAAGAAATACTTTGGCGGCTCCTGGGTGGCTCAGTCGTTGAGCGTCTGCCTTAGGCTCAGGTCATAATCCCAGGGTCCTGGGATCGAGCCCCGCAGGAAGCCTGCTTCTCCCTCCCCCACACCCCCTGCTTGTGTTCCCTCTCTTGCTGTGTCTCTCTCTGTCAAATAAATAAAATCTTAAAAAAAGAAAAGAAAAGAAATACTTTGGCCAGAGGTATATGAGTAGCTGTTCTCTCCTGCAGAGTTAGCACCGGGCACAGCAATAGACTAGATTAAATTTCTACAGTAGGAAGTAGGTTTAATTACTAGTTTGTTGACTCTATCTCATATAAAAACATACTACAGAAAGTATAAAGATGAATTAAGTCTGATAATTTAAATTTACTGGTCATTTTAATTCCAGACAGAAGACAGTTTACTACAAAAAGTTACCTGTCCTTAAAGTTACCTTATATAAAATTTAGTCTTATTCATAATTTTAATTCAAAATCAAGTCAATTTGACATATACTTAGGGAAGGGACAACTGAAACTTCTCCCACAGAATAAGTAACTAAGGTTTTTTACTGCCTTTTTCTGTGTGTGGTTTTTATTTGTTTGTTTGTTTATAAACATTCTTTTTAACTATTCTCATAGAATTTGGAAGAGTAGAAAATGTATATAGATATAATGGAAACTATAATAAAAATATTCCCCTGATAATTAAAAGTTTTCTCTAAAAGAAGTTTCTAGAATATTTCATGGCATGTTTCATACATATTCAACACATACTACATACTTATTTAAAAGATTATATATCATTTCAAACTGAAAATTTTGAAATATAGTGACTACCTTTCCCTTTCTTCGCCAGTCTCATCCAAGACCCATGCATATGCAAACGAAGCTTTGCCAGCCTTTTTAGACTCTTGTTCATACTTATGCATAGTTCTTTTGTTTACATTACCCAGAAGATAAAGCATATGGCCCATCAGAGTACTTTTCCCAGCATCAACATGACCTAAGGAAAATTGATTCAGGATTAATACTCGGTACATTTTCAGACGCTGTTCACATTGAGGCATTGCATGAATATGTAATCCAATAGTTCATGTCAGTGTTTAGAGTAATAAATACCAATGTTTATCAAATGACAAAGTAAGTGGAGAAAAAAAGAGTGTCTCTTTAGAGAGGGGGGAAATTTCCTTGACTTTTGGACATTCAAATTGTCAATAAGACATGGCATTTTGGAAACATTCACAAAATGAAAATGCCACAAGCAAGTCTAATGACCTCCTTGGTAACTTGGCATTATTTCCCCCAGGGTGACCAGAAAGCATTATGATGCGATGCCTCCTTGCTTGTGTCCATTTACACCCAGACAGAAACTCAGAGCGGGAACGAGTGTCCGTGCTGCCACCAGGAAGTGGCCAGGCTAAGGCAGAGGCGACCGGGCACCCAGAGGAACAAAGGACATTACCGATGACCACCAAGTTGAGGAGCTGCTTCCCGCCCTGCCGCTTCTCCAGTTCCGCTTTGACATCTATTTGCTGCCTCAGCTTGCCAGACTTTTTCACCAGCGTTGGTGCTGAACTCTGCTCTTCTGATGTTTGAATGGTGTGGGATGGAAGAACTGATTTAGAAACAGTGTCAAGAACATCAGAAGCAGCAATGCCGGTTCCTTCACTAAGATGTCCTTTTTGAGGTGTGTGGAAACTGTGACCATTTTCTTCAGTTACTCTACAGAAAACAGAGATAGGAAAAAAAGTGTTTAAACCAACTCAACCGACATCCTATAAGATCAGAAGGGCAGAGGAATTGTCTCTTCTTATTCCTTACACTTGCAGACCAAAAATGATCTCTGCTAAGTGGCTAGTCTATTAAGGTGGAAATGATAAGTTAGCTAGACCCAAACCACGTAAATACAGACGTGGTGGAGCCCAGGAGAAAAACAGTCCAGCAAACACTAAGATAAGAAGAAAATATCCTGTAAAATAACAGAATTCAGGGCCATAGCCTTAGCCATACAGTCCTATCAAAACAGATGGCATAATGGAGATATTTTGTAAAACCTGGAACTAAATGTGTTCCTAAAGATAAAGTAGTATTTTAAAAAAATAGTTTCATCCCTAACTCATTCTTCCAACAGGACAGAGACTTAACAATCTTTTTTGCTCAAACACTATCCTTAAGGGAGATAACTCTGTCTACATTTTCTTAATACTTTCAGCAAAGAAGTTTTTAATTCATTAATTCAACTAATACTTGATTTTCTAAAAACTACAACTTCTACTAGGCATTGATGCTGAGAAGAAAAGATGGAGATGAGAAATTTATCTACTAATCCCAAAAGCTTACAATCTAGTGAGGGACTCAAATATATAAAGTAGAAACCAGGCCATCTAGTGTAACTTACTTGCTCTTTGATAATGATGATGCCCCCAAAAGTAAACACTGACCTTAGTGCATTAGCTCTTTGACCAATATCTACAGAAACTGTATCAGTGCTATCTAACCCATGGACAGCTATCAGCAATGTGATCGAATCAACCAGCCTACGATATACTTTACATTCCTTTCAGTGACACAGACAAATAGAAACAGGACAAAGAACAGGTTAAACTGCAAGTTATTAAGAATGAAACCAATCCTATTCAATTCAATTTGGAACTGGCAAAGAATTACATACAAAAAGCAGTTTCTGTGAGAATAGTACATTATTTTCTTCTTGTCCACTGTACAAAAAACAGACTCATTTTTCCCTCTCAGGGCACTTTTATGTGCTGAACACTGACCCTTCATCCTAGTCCTCAGGAAAGAGTCCCATTAGTTATATTTGCAACTGCATTAAAAACCTCATACCCACTCCCCTTTTCTCTTGCTTTTGTAAATCTCTACTAACAATTTTGGTGTTCTTTGTTAACACCACATAGGCAGATTGGCTTCATCTAGATCCACAGGGAAAAAAATTTAAGTATGTGGAAACAGTCCAGTTCTTTTAAAGGATTCCAACAGGTTAAATTAAGTGAAATCTTAGACTCTAATTTGCAAACATTTGAATGACCACAGCTAGTTCTAAAACCAAAACATGACAACTCTGCATTTAGACAAGTTGAAAAAACCCCTACAAATTATAACAAAAGTGTTCAACCAAAATAACTAGACATGGGCTCTGGTTCTGCTCAGACCTGGGAGAAATCACAATTTCTGGTTTCAAATCTCTGTTTTTAGTTACAGAAGCTTTTCTTCAAAGGAAAGTTAAGTCCAGTGCAGAGAAGAGAGCCAAGCAGAATGGCTATGGCTGACAGCAGGTAGGGCCCTGAAGCTCAGCTGGCCCAGCAGTTGAAGGGATTCACAAAGCATGGCTCTGACTTGATCGTTTCATTTACAACTCAGTAAAATGAAAGGTTTGCTTTTCTCTTGGTTTCATGAAAACATTCAAATAAATTCTAGGTAAAATACAAATTAGTTCACTAAATTGTACAGTGTTAGAACGAAGTGACCGAAGTAATTAGAAAAGCATCCTAAGTAAGTTTGTGCTTATTAAAAACTTCTACATATTACGAGGTGAAATTCAGTATTTTAAGGTTTTGAAAAATCTCTAAGATGAGACCTAAAAAGGCTGTAACTACTAACTGATATGAAAAAAAGAGTAAGTTGTTTGAATTTTTTTCAAGTGCTTTCTGATACAATTTTGTAAACTTATCTATTATTATAAAATGATTACTCTGGTGTTTTTCCTAAACCATCTTTCCAAAAGTAGGAATATTTCTACATGAATCTACAGGCTTAACTTTTCTTCTTCATTTATTTAAATGAGACTGGGAAGCTAATTTAAATTTAAGAGTTTTTGTTCTCTATGCAAGGTTCTAACCATTTATACTTTTTCTAGAGAGGTATTTACCATCTTTAATATTAGTGAAGAAAAAGTTTGCTGTTTTAGTTTCTTCTAAGCAATGCATCAACCCTTTTTCATGAGCTGCCATTGGGAATCACACTATGTAGGTATTTATGATGCTGAAATCTTGACTCAGAAGTGTTTCATTAATCAAATCAGAATAACAGCTTAAGTATTATCCTTAGTATAAACTTCCTAAAAAATCCTATATAAGTATTTGACACAAATATAGCTTGGTCCTTAAGCAATATTATGCATTTCTGAGTATCCTGATCTGTACCTACAGACCTCTCATGTTCTGATGATGACTTCTCTCCTAGAGCTGTAACAAAATATTGACTCACAGGCTGTTTTTTACCTTTACATTTTTCCAAGTTGGTTTGTTTGTTTTAAGATTTTATTTATGTATTTGACAGAGAGAGCCAGAGAGCACAAGCAGAGTAAACAACAGAAGGAGCGGGAGAAGAAGCTCCCTGCTGAGCAGGGAGCCCCATGACTCATCCCATGACCCTGAGACCATGACCTGAGCCAAAGCAGACACTTAACCAACTGAGCCACCCAGGCGCCCCTCCAAGTTTATTTTTAAAATAAAATGTATTTCCCCAAGGACTCTGATCAATAAATAAACTATTCTATGAGAAGAAATATGATGATGAACATTAATGGTCCCTGTCCTCATGAAGCATATAGTCTTGTAAGGTTCTGAAAGGCTTGCATTACACTTGTGAAGTACAACAGAGTTAGGTTGTCAAGAATTATTTACTTGTACTTATTATTTTTTTCTTTATCATTTATTATCCATTATTTTTTATAATTATTTCCACAGATAACTATGCACTTACATCTAATATGATACATTAATTTGGGCTTATTTGCCCTAAAATTTCCAAAACCTTTTGCAGTAAGATTATAAAATTCTTAGAATAAGGAATTGCGCATTCTATTTTTTTTTTTTTCTCTCAATGGAAATAATCCCATTATAGGATTAAATGGTTCCCAAGACATAAGAATAATAAAGAAATTTATGATTCTGACTAACCCAACCCCAACTCAGAGAGAAAAGACATATATTAAGCTTTTGGTAATTAAATGAGGACTGAAAATTATTGTAATGGGATACATTTACCCAAATTAAAATGTCATTCATTTTAATTCATTAAATGTCACTCATTAAAATTTCATTCATCCATTCAACATACACTGAACACTTACTCTGTCCTGGATATGGAGTTCCTTCCTTCACTGAATTGGAATCTAAACAAAGTATTGCTTTTATAAAATAAAAAAAATTGAACTAAGTGATCATGAAGATTCTTCACAACCAAGACTCATGAAACTTCCATTAATTTAGATAGAAGAATGTTGTAAGGGAGAAAAAAATAAGGCTGCTTAGTTTTTATTTCTTGAAATTTAAAAAAATCCTCTATTTTTTGTTTATATTTGATAGCAGTGATTCTTATCTATCTAAATGACAGACAAAATATATGTAATTTATAAGTAATGGATTTAAGTTAACTGTGCTGTTAAGCCTCAAGCAACTGACTTCCCTTGCCTACAAAACTCTTGGGAGGATCCTCGAGATTATAAGAACAAGTAAGTGCTACTAATGTAGCATCTATGATTTCTCACCAGATTTGAAATTCTAGGTATGTTTCATTTTATATTTTGTGTCTTTGTTCTAGTGATCCATTTAATTCAACCTGAAAATCTAAAAGAGTTTAAAGATTACAGTTATTGGGCGCCTGGATGGCTCAGTTGTTAAGTGTCTGCCTTCAGCTCAGATCATGATCCCAAACGCCTGGGATCCAGCCCCGCAGCGGGCTCCCTGCTCAGCGGGAAGCCTGCTTCCCCCCTCTCCCACTCCCCCTGCTTGTATTCCCTATCTCACTGTCTCTCTCTCTGTCAAATAAATAAATAAAATCTTAAAAAAAAAGTAAAGATCACAGTTAGAAAAAAATTTTTAATTAATGATTACATGATTCGCCAACCACATTTAATTCCCACACACTGCTTACTTATGCCATCTAGTGGTAGAAGGATTCCCTAGCTCAGAGTGCTAGAGTTCACAAAATAGAGGGTTTTTGCTAAAAATTATTTAATTAATATGAGGAAACTGACAATGTATTAGATTAAGTAACATGCATATTTAGTATCAAGCCTAATTTCTCATCCCCTTCTTTGTACCATGTCACACTGAGGACCCATGATACTTCAACCTTACTGACACATCATGCAAAATTTATTAAAATAGATTCTCTTTCTTACAGTCCAGTGGAAGACAGTACCAATTTCCAAAAAAAAAGATGGGGAAGGGCTTAAGAACTTACCCAGGCACTTCGAATCCCATAGTTTGCTTCTTTCCAGACACAGTCATTTTAGCAACTTTTGGCACAATTTCAGATTCACTTCGAGATGACTGGGAGTCTACTGATTTTCCTAATTAGAGAGTAAAATGTAAAAGGCTAATTAATTAAGGCTGATTTCTAAAAAATTTGTTACACATTATATATTACATAAATATATAACATGATAATTAAGTTTTATAGAATTTATATCTTTATACATATTCTTTTCTCTAAAAAAACTTAAGTGAAAATTAAAATGTTGAAATTCTTTTGTCACCCTATATTCTGGGAAATCCCCTACTATTGGGACTCTGCTATGCTTAACCTCCACCAAATCTCTTCCTAATTTTGAACTGACTCTTAAGTTTCAGTATTAAGAGGCCACAAGGTGGTTTCTGCACTGAGCCTTGCTCTGACAGAATACCTAGGCCCTAGGTCCCTGTCTCCTACCACGCCCTTTCACACTACTAAAATTGTTTGGTCAGTTAGCAGATGGCTAAGCTATTTTTAATCCCGTGATACCTATAAACTGATGAGCAAGTTAAGAGGCTGCTGAATTGTGCTGGACACTATATATTTTACTTGCGCACAATACTAGGCTTAGTAAGATATTTGATATCTAACAAGAATATGGGGGAAGAGGTCAATACAGAAAGAGTGAATTAAGAACAAGATCAATTATGAGGGGCTCCTGGGTGGCTCAGTCATTAAGCATCTGCCTTCGGCTCAGGTCATGATCCCAGGGTCCTGGGATCAAGCCCCGCATTGGGCTCCCTGCTCGGCAGGAAGCCTACTTCTCCCTCTCCCACTCCCCCTGCTTGTGTTCCCTCTCTCGCTGTGTCTCTCTCTGTCAAATAAATAAATAAAATCTTAAAAAAAAAGAACAAGATCAATTATGAGCTAGATCAAAGACTTTTATGCATCTGATCCTTTAAAAAATATACCTGTGATTCATGGAATTCTTTAGAATGTATCTTTATAATTTTCAGTAATATTACCAGTCCACTTAAAAGTGGAAACTGCACGTTACACTGGTAAATATATATAAATTACTTTTTAAATTGGAAAAGATAAATTAATGTATATAATGCATACAAAATGTTTACTATTTGCCTTCTATATATATGGAAATATACATAAATTACTTTTTAAATCAGAAAAGATAAATTAATGTGTATAATGCATACAAAATGTTTACTATTTGCCTTCTATATATATATGGAAATATGCATTACTTTTTAAATCAGAAAAGATAAATTAATGTATATAATGCATACAAAATGTTTACTATTGCCTTCTATATGCCAAGCACTATGCTGGAAATATAATGGTAAACAAAAGCATACATAATCTCTGTGCTTAGAGAGCTTACATCTAATGGAGAAAGTGCACTAACTGACCAAAAATAAAACTGTTATTAGTGTCAGAATGTGTACATGGTGTCAAAAGGTTTGGTGATAGGGCACACAAATTAGAGAGCTTCCTCAGGAAAGTTGAGAGTTGAGCAATGATGCAAAAATGAGTAGGAATGACCTACAAAGAAAGGAAGAGTACTGTGAACAGAGAGAGTAGTTTGCACAGCGACTGTACTGTGGGAGGCAGCACGGGACCTCAGAGGAAGTAAAAGCAGAAGGGAAAGGGAACATAGCTCACTAACTGAGGCTAAAGCTGGGGCAGTGGTCAGGCCATGCCACACAGATCCTAACACTTGTTCTAACAAAATCGGAAGCCACCAAAACGATATAAGCAAGTGACAGGAAGAAGAAAGAGGGGAGAAGACAGAGTCAAGCTCAAGGAGAGGTGCGAGCTGGAGCATCTATCTGTGATTCATCAGCACATAATTAGTAGTTGAAGGCACAGACCTAAGTGAGATCACAGAGCGAGTGAATATAGAGAAAGAACAGAAGTAGTCCTAGGACAGGGCCTTGAAAGAAATCCAGCCTTTAATCACAAGATAGAGGACACTGAGCCTGCAAAAGGGTGACTGAGGAGGGTGGGCGGGGGTGCCAAGGAAACCAGGGGAAGAGTGTTTGATGGAGCTGGCACCACCCGAGTCTGGGGAAACATTCACTAGTGACATGATCGCTTCAAATAAAGGTCATTGGTAGAGTTAGCAAGAGCCATCTGAGAGAAGTGAGAGAAGGAAAAGCAAGAATGGGTTAAAAAAAAAAAAAAATGAAGATGAGAAAACAGAGGAAGTACCTGGCCACAATCTCTTATTTGTAATTCCAAAACCCGAAAGCTCTGGAAAATTAAGGTTTTTGTTTTAATTTGGAAGCAAAACCTGACCTGGACTGACATGAAGGCTATTTGTAGCCCTTATTTATCCCACTTAGAGTGAAAAACCATACATTTCAAGGTCAGAAATCATCATGTGATGATCACAGGGTGCTGCCCCCCATCCCACTGAGGTTATCATACCATAGGTAGTACGTACATGGTAATGCTTTCCTAAATCTCAAAACTTCTGATTTCTGAGTTAAATATGGTCCCAAGGGCTTTAGATGAGAGATTATAGATATGTGCAAATGACTCACTTAAAAAGTTTGACTGGGAGGGCTATGGTAGAATGGTAGGAAAAGAGTCAGCTGATAGGATAGAACTGAGAGGGACTGGTTGAAAAAATTAGGAAGAGAAAAGCTCACATTAGATATTTTAGAATTCCTGAAGGCAGAAAGGGATGGGATGTGAAGCACAGGCCGAGTCTAAACTAAGATAGGCGAAGGGCTCTTTTGACTGTAATAGGAAGTAGGTTTGTGTGTTGAGGAGGTGGAAGATGAAAATTCCTAATGGTTAGCTTCTATTTTCACTGTAACAAGGAGCCAGTTACCTAGTGAGACTGAGGGTGAACAAGGAAAGTAAAAAGACCAGTGAAGCAAATAGTTTTCAATAATTGTTGCACAAAGGGGAATTGCTGGACAGTACTGAAGGCCCACTTAAGATCTATGATAACACCTAAAACTAATGTAACATTTGGGTCAACTAAAATAAAAACATCTTTTAAAAAGATCTATGATAATACATTTATAAGGGAATCAATCTGCCTTTCTTTGTGACCTGATCTCGTCTAGCAATTTAGGAACAGGCACAGAGAAGACATTAAGTGCTTCATTCAGGGTTACCCAACAGGTGCAAGGAGAAAGCAAAGAAATAAGGCAGTTAAAGGTATTGGCAAAATGGGAGGAAAAGTTATTGAGATTTTTTTTTTTTCCGATATGGACCTCAGTTTTCCCAGAGTAAAGTAGGTAGAATTATACCTACTCTGCACGGTTGTTATGAAGGCAAAAGAGTATGTAAGCACCTAACAGGAGAGCATGCGAGAGTGCCCATAGCAGGGCCAGATTGGCTTTCTAGAATGCAGATCTCTAAACATTAGGAGGTGGCTGGTATTAAGTGCAAGTAATAGAGAGTAAACTGAGGTTATTGTCCAAAGAAGAGATCGAAGATAACTTGCAAAAGCAATAGAGATCATCTCATGTCTTCAAAATGTAAACTCTTAGGGGTTAATCATTAATCACGAATCCGAAGTGGGATTAAACAAATAAAATGACAAAGGAAGAGTACTAATGCACTGGGATAAACAGAAGAGGTCCATAGGTCAAGAAAAGTGGTCGTGGTCAGAACAGGAGTATGAATTCGCAATTCTGGAGGAGGGGAATTAGAGTGAATTGCTGAGGAGGTGAAGGTCACTGGAAATCAAGTGGTCAAGGAACTCAAAGTCCAGGTGTAGCATTTGTTGGTGTTTTTCCACATCGATGCACAAGTAAGCTATGATCATCAAGAGCTGAGGGTGAGAAGAAAACTGTAAGCCAGCTGCCAGTATTCAATGAATAAAGAGGACATGAGGTTGCTCAGTAAATGATAGCAGTGAGAGGACTAACGAACAGATGATTTTGGCAAAAGACGGGAATTTCAAAGGAGCAAAAACTTCAGGGAAAAAAAAAAAGGATGGAGGAATAATGGGATGGAAAAGGCGAAAAGAACAAAGTTGACGTTCCAGACCCTGAGGTTTGAGAGAATATAAGTGAAGTAAGGCAAGGAGTGGAAAAACCACTCAGAAAACAGATTGAGAATTACAGGTGGGTTTGATTTTTATGAAAAAAGCAGTTCCAGAGTTATAGCAAAAGTAGAGAGGAGTCACAGATGAGACAGGGATAAAAAAGGAGGACACACAGCACTGATGATGATGGTGGTGGTGGTGGTGGTGTGTGTAGGTAGGGAGGACATCCTAAGACAAGGAAAAGAGGCATGGTGGATTTTGGCCTCTGTCAAAAGAATAGGGAGAAAAAACCCATAAAGCACAGAATGTCTCAATCCAGGCTAGCCAGGACTAATTCTCACTTCCTACACATTTAGTACATTGAAAAACTATAATTTTGACTTAAAAAAAAAAACAACTAAAATTAAAATTACAAAGAAGGTCTTAAAAGTACAAAAATCACAATATGATCCTATAATATTTCTGGGGATACAATAAATATATATTATTTTCATTTCTAGTGATTATCTATAAGACATCAAACACAAGATGCAGTATTTCAAAAATTCAATTAAATGAAAGTCTTTTTTTTCTCAGAGTAAAATAAGTCTAGTATTATAGATCTGAATTATCACCCATTAAAGCAGTAGTTCTGAAATCTTTTTATTTAGGTCACACACACCCCCCTTTGAAAAAGCTCACAAAAACAATGGGACACGCTTGCCAGAAAAATGTACCAAACACATAAAATTTTGCATGCCATTTCAAGGGGTTCAATAATTCCAACTCTAGAACCCTCCCTTTGAGAGATAAACTTGACTTGGGCTATTTTGGAAATATGTTAATTTCAATTTGGTGTTATCCACAAAGAAAAAAGATACATTCAGTAAATTTTCCACTGAGCTGTTGTCAACAGCAATGTGATACACTTCCACTTATCCAACCACATTACAAAGTTCCTCTCATAATCACCATCACACTGATGCCAGGCAAAATCTACAAATAGGTCAGAAGTGAACTAATAACTAAAATAACCAGTCACGGATCACTAAGAGATACATATGAGTATTTGAATCCTCCATCACATAAAAATATGAAATGTTTACTGTGTTCTCCAATCTTCCCCAACCAACTAGAAATTCATTCACTGCGTAACAACCGCAAAAAACTGAGCATTAAATGTTCAGGAAGCCCCCAAAAATGTCAGTATGGAATGAATACTTGCAGAGAAAAAAGGGGGGGATTCTGGTTCCTGCTCTGCCACTAGTTAGCTACTACTCCCTTACACCTTAAGCAGTTCCCTTAATTTCGCTAGCTTCAGTTTTCTCATCTACAGATCTTCCTCAACCTACAGTGGGCTCAAGTCCCAATAAAGCCATCATAAGCTGAAAGTATCATAAGCTGAAAATGCATTTAATACACCTAACCTACAGAACTTCACAGCTTAGCCTAGCCTACTTTAAATATGCTCAGAACATTTACATTGGCCTACAGTTGGGAAAACTCATCTAAATGCAAAGCCTGCTTTTTAGTAAAGTGTTGAATACTGTACTGAAAGTGAAAAACAGAATGGCTGTGTGGGTACAGAATGGCTGTAAGCATATTGGCTGTTGACCCCCGTGATCAGGTGACTGATTGGAAGCTGCAGCTCACAGCCACTGCCCAGCATCATGAGGGAAGATGGCATCACATTAAAACCTGCGTAAAGATCAAAACTCAAAAATTCAAGGTATGGTTGCTACTGAATGCGTATGACGCCAGCACCACTGTAAAGTCAAAACATCTAAGTAGAACCACTGTAAGTGGGGGACCGCCTGTTACAATGAAATAAATGATTTCTAGTCCAGTATATGTCTCTGACTCCCAAACCACTAAAATGATTTTCAAATTAAATAGCCCGTTAGGAGGTAAAAGTAAAATGTGCCATTCCAAAGGATAATAATCAATGTCCTCCCTCAAGTCATGTAAAACCCAATCACAAAAAGATATGCATTCTGAAGATTCACATATTAGCGACTAGTGTTCAGTCTCTAGGAGGACGGAGAGAATCGATCATCATTTTGATTTTTCATTCGGATGGAAAAAAACAGCTTATCCAGTTGATCAAGCCTAACCTGCTTATTTTATAGATCAAAAAATGACACAAGGAAATTAAGTGACTTCACAGTAAGTGGTAAGACCCGCACTTAATCATCTCACCCTACCTGTCCAATTCATCATTCTCATACTCCAGTTATCTCTAAAGCAAAGCCTTCTTTTGTCCCTGTAGTTATTCCTTGATGGGCTGCTTCCTCCAGGGCTCCACTGCTTCGTTTCCAGACTTGAGATCTAAAGAGCAGTGTCTAAGTTTTCTCTTAAATACAAAATTATCTAGGCCCAGATCTTTTTCAATGTGTATGCCTTTGTAAAGGATACAGAGCTCAATTTCCCCAGCACCACACAACTGTCATACTCTTCCTGAATTTACTGAAAACGTAAGCTTGCATATCCAAAAGATCTACCTGCCTCTGATTTACTCCTTTGGTCTTAAAGCACACTCAATATTAGACGACCAGCTCTTGGGAGGGTAGAAACTGTCTTATACATATGTTCACATAGTCCACAGCACATGACAACAGTGTTCTGCCCACAACAAACATTCAATAGAGTTTAATGATTAACCCCTAAGAGTTTACATTTTGAAGACATGAAATGATCTCTATTGCTTTTGCAAGTTATCTTCGATCTCTTCTTTGGACAATAACCTCAGTTTACTCTCTATTACTTGCACTTAATACCAGCCACTTCCTAATGTTTAGAGATCTGCATTCTAGAAAGCCAATCTGGCCCTGCTATGGGCACTCTCGCATGCTCTCCTGTTAGGTGCTTACATACTCTTTTGCCTTCATAACAACCATGCAGAGTAGGTATAATTCTACCTACTTTAAGAAAACTGAGGTCCATATCGGTTGATCTGACAAAGGCTATACAACCTTGGCCTGTGATATAACTGGGTTTAAAAAAAGATATGAATCGCACGGTGGCTATTCACAAAGGGCTTATACACTACCCTGAGAGTTAATTATAAAAGTGGTAGAGATGAGTTAAAGAAACAATAAGCAAGAGAATTCAAAGTATGCACCTAATTAGGAAAGTCTCAACAAATGAAATCCGACATGACCCTGAAAAAGAAAGAGGAGGCAAAACTAATTTGAGAAAAAGCCTATTTAAGGGTCAACCAGGTAAAAAAAACTGAAAAAGATTGGGCTTTGTCATAGACCAACAGTAACACAAAAGTGTACTTTACCTTTAGATTGAGCCCAGGTTTTTGGTTCTTTTGTTTTTTGTTTTTTTTGTTGTTTTTTTTAAATTTGCTTAAGTGTCATGCAAGTTTCAAGAGTACATAACAAAAACAACAACAACAAAAAGAATGATCCAGTAGTACAAAATCCAAAGGGATTATTTTGGGAAGAAACAAGCCAAGTTGATGCTGAAGTTCATCTGGAAGAGTAAATGTGAGAGAATGACCAATAAAATTTTTAAATTAAGAATAATAATAGGGGACTTGAACTACCAGATATCAAGACCTTCTCCTATAAAGCTGGAGTAAATTAAAATGGGGCATAAGAATAGCTTGATGAGGGCGCCTGGGTGGCTCAGTTGGTTAAGCGACTGCCTTCGGCTCAGGTCATGATCCTGGAGTCCCAGGATCGAGTCCCGCATCAGGCTCCCTGCTCGGCAGGGAGTCTGCTTCTCCCTCTGACCCTCCCCCGTCTCATGCTCTCTCTCTCTCTCTCTATCTCATTCTCTCTCTCAAATAAATAAATAAAATCTTAAAAAAAAAAAAAAAAAAAAGAATAGCTTGATGAATGAGAACAGAGCATCTGCAAATGTACCAATAGGAATATATTTATATTTACTATACATAAGAATAGCATTTGAGTATATAGAAAAATATGTAAGAATATATGGAGAGTTACAAATAGAAATTCAGAATATGCAAAGTGATATTTCAAATCAGTGGGAAAAAGATGGGTTAGTCCATGTTGTTGGGAATATTGGCCATTCATTTGAAAGAAATGTTCTATCATATGTCTATGGTGTATCATATATAAATTCTTTGTTGATCAAAGATATGAATATAAAGAAGAAAAATATAAAAACACATTTATAGGGGCACCTAGGTGGCTCAGTCAGTTAAGCATCTATCTTCAGGTCAGGTCATGATCCCACGGTCCTGGGATAGAGCCCCACAACCACAACAGGCTCCCTGCTCAGCAGGAAGCCTGTTTCTCCCTTCCTCTCTGCCCCTCCCCCCTGCTTGTCGCGCTCTCTCTCTCTCTCTCAAATAAAATCTTTTAAAAATGTATTTCCTTTAAAAATATGTATTTATAACATTTAAGTAAGACTAACAAGTTTTATATAAAAATTTTAAAATTTCTCCATGATTAAAGATACCACAAGGAAACATAAAGTATGTAGGGAAATATATACAAGGGGTTAAGATATATAATAAAAGAGCTCCTACAAACCAACAAGAGAAAACAACTCAGAAAGAAAAAAGTGAACAATAAAAGAACCAGGTCAAGATACACAAGTCAAAGAAAGGTATAGCAGAGGAAAGGGGAGACACGAATGGGAGGGGGACTGAGGGAGAGGACTAAAAAGAGGAGGTGGTGGAAGAGGGAGGACAGAGGGGGAGAGAGGGCAGAAGAAAAAGTAGAAATATTTCTACTTTTTAATTAGCATCTAGAGTTGCCAAGGGAAAGAGGAAGAAGAGTGCTATCTGACACTGTTGGCAAGAGCACAGCCTGGTATACTTTTGGCAGAGAAAAGTGTGATAAAATAAAAAATTTTACTATGTACATTATACTTCTGGCAGTGTGTTCTACAGAAATAACTAACAGGACTGTGCAACAATGTATGAACAAGATTGTTTACTGTGGTGCTGTCTGTAATGGCAAAAAAAGGTGGGTGTACATCAATAAGGGAGTGGTTAAACAAATTACAATGCATCTGAACAATTCAGATATAAAAGTGTAAACCTATACTCATGAAAAGGAAACCATGACACACTGTGGAAAAAGTAACTGCAATATTAAATAGCAAAGATGCTATATCACTATATTCTTGGCATTAAAAAGTCCACAAGAATGGAAGTGAACTTTTAAAAGTGATTATGTCTAGAGAGTGATACTAAAAAGGAAATAACTTTCATTTCTAAAATTTATATACTTCTGTGATACAACTATATTATTTTATAATTAAAAATGTTTAAGGGAAGGGGCACCTGGGTGGCTCAGTCCCTTAAGCATCTAATTTCAGCTCAGGTCACAATCTCAGAGTCCCAGGATCCAGCCTGCGTAGGGCTCCGTACTCAGCAGGGAGTCTGCTGCCCCACCCCCAGTTTGTGCTCTCTCTAATAAAATTTTTTTTAAAATGTTGAAGTGAAAAGCATACAAATTAAAACAAATACTTCAAAACACTAAAAACTTCTTTCTACAGTATTCTTCAGAGATGCTCTTGATTTTTCTTAAAAGTTAATAAAGTAAAATCCTCCTTGACAGTAACACGTAGAATCAGCATACCACAACCCAAGCCCTTTCCATCAATGATCCTGAAGGCCACACTACTGAAAAGTCTGTGTTTGGAAACAAAAGTGCAAAGTTCATCTAGTCAGCCATTCAATGGCAACTATATATTCAGAATGCGCTACCAAGCTGAAAGAAATGCTCTCAACAGTTTTGCCTTTTGTGTTAGGCAAACCCCTTGTTTCCACTCTGAAGCTCCTTGACTGAAGCTCCTGCAAATTTTGTATTTCTCTATTTCTCCAACCTAAATATTTGATACTTTGTATATCATTTATACCTGTTTGCTGGTGGCTGAACTGAACAAACAGAATCATTTCCTGGCAGCTCTTTCTATGCTCTGACAAATTTCTAAAGGAGGAAGGGTGAAAACTAAAAGGGGATTATCAACGTGACTTCTCTGAAAGATATCATGGTAAAAATCTACCCCGCATGCCTCAGGTGCTCTAGAGCAGAATTTCCCAGCCGTGGTACTCCCGATAGTTGGGGCAGGAAATTTCTCTGCTGGGAGAGCTGACGCCCCCGCCGCAGGATGTTTAGCAGCATCCAAAGTGTCTACAGACATAGCCAAGTGTCCCCTTGTGGTCCAAAATCACCCCCCGTTGAGTACTACTCTAGTTATTAGAAAAAGCATTAAATACATATTTTATACCCTATAAGCACCATCTCAAATGCATAGATCATCTCCTAACTCATCCTCTTGCCCAGAAAATGATCAACTGCTTTATCCTGGTCCAATCAAGCTTGAAACCCCACAGTTGATTTCTGATTCCCCCTTTTCTCAAAACCTCTATATACAATTAATACTAACTCTATTTACTTTTTCCTCATCAACATGTCTCAAATTTCTCCTTTTCTTTCCTTTGCCATCTACGTAGGTCAGGCCCTTAGGATCTCATGGCCGATTTACCTTTCAAGACTCATCTCTTCCCTACTACTCCCGTAAGCGGACTCGAATTTTCTGGCACAAATACACTCTTGTTTTCTCACATCCATGGCCATGGCCCAAGCTATTTCCATGTTCATGCAAATGCCATTATTTTCATGAAAATTATTAATACAAGGAAGCCAAGGCTTCTTGATAATGCAGGAATCCCAGAAGCCAACTTTAGCACTGACGATCAAAGACTCTCAGATTCATCCTACAAAGATTTACTGACAGCCTATGAGGTAGAAACACCGGTGTCCTCTGTGTAACTGGCAACAGAATAAAGTAGCTGTAGATACATTTGCACACTTTCATGTTCCCACAGGAGAACCCCTATAACCACTCCGTGTCAAAATCCTCCAATTTACCATTCAGAGTTTGGTAAAGTAGGTAAGACATGGACTCTGCTGCAAGACAGCCTAGGTGCAATCCAGGCTCTGCTACTAACAATGTGACTTCCAGTGAGTTACTGAACTTCTTTCTGTGCCTAGGTTCCTTACCTACAAAATAACAATAATAGAATCTTCCTGATAGGGATGTTACGAGATTTAAATAAGTCAATACACGTAAAGTGCTTAGAGCAACGCCTGACATATATTAAGTATTCAGTGCTGCAGAGTAACGCCCTAAAGCAGCATAATCTGTGAGTCTCTGATATCACCAAAATATCAACTTCCTTTTCCTCATTTGATACCAGGGAATCCACAGACACTATTACTCTGGCAATCACAAATTAATTAATGATGGGGAGAAGAAATATGCCAACTGTGTGACACTGTGCTAGGTACTAGGATAAACAGATGAAATAATAATAATGACCTAATTCCTATCCTCAAGAAACAAAAGTCTACTAGAGGTAACACACATATTACCACGTGAACTGCGACAATGCAGGCACAATGAGTGTATAGGAAACGTGCTGAACTACCCACACTGAAAGAATTAGGCAAGGTTTCCTTTAAAATATTCCTAATGAACCTTGGAGGACAAAATAAGGAAAAGGGGATTGGGAAATAAGACACAATGCCTGAAACATATATGACTGCTGGCAGATCAGCATGGCTGAGACATAGGGAAAGAGGTTAAGTGGGTAAGACGTAAGAAAAGCAGGAAACACATTTAGGGCCATGTATAACATTTAGGAATTTAACTTGATTTTGAAATATAAGAAGACCCACTAACAGAATTAAAGTATTGGAGTAAAATATCAGAGCTTTTAAAAAACCTACTCTGACCACAGCATGGAAAATGGATTGTGAAGTCAAGACTGGAGAGAGAACAGAAGACTTGTCCCAATACGTGTAAGAAATTTTATGCACTGACCAAGATCAGAATGATGGAGACAATGAAAGGGATATCCAAACTATTACAGGGTAAAATCAGAACTACTTGATGCCTGGATGTATGTAAGCAGGTGAGACAAGTAACAGTCCCCAAATTTTCCAGCAAGGAAGAAAGAGCAGATGGTTATGTCATTACCAAACAGAAAACACATTCCCGAGAACTAAGAGAAATCTGCTATCAGGGTCTTGCTTCTCTTGATTGGTCCTTTCATCAAGTCAAAATTACAACAGTCCATACATAGAGAAACTGCTTCCTCCTAAATACACGGGGATTGCCACCAAATTATTTTTTTAAACACTGCTTAGATACTATCTCGAGTCTTTAGAGTTTTGCAAGTTAAATTATAACATGTTCTTGGCACTGGCGACACAAAGATGAGTAACAGTCTCTGTTTTCAGGTAACTTTCATTCTAAATGTGATGAACATGTAGACAGACAAGACTGAAAGAAAATACAAAGAAATTAAAGAGAATTTTGCAGGAGACAAGTGCTATGACTACAGCTGAGCAAGTACCATAGCACAGGGAGCGAGTAAGAGGAAACAGGCAGGAGAGGAAAATACATCCATACATCGTGATGATGAATTAAATGTCAGGGAGGCAAAAAATCGAGATCTTAATCCCTAGGACTCTAAATTAGATATGAATATAGAACACACTGTGTCTGAGATTCTTTCAAGGCAAAGAGAAATTGGGTAGAAACCTGGATAAACACAGGAAGCAAGTTACGACCTGGGAACTGATGAGGTAGCTTACAGAAAGGGAAGGCTGAAAAGGCAGGCAGGCAGGCAATGGAGGAACTCAGACTAATAAAGGGGCAGGCAGAAAATAAGCATTCGCATTTCTTGTAGAATCCTTACATGGAATCTAGATTCATGGAGTCAGGTAATTTTGTGGGCTGTATTTTTAGAAGTCATGTGGTCTAGTCCCTCATTTTACAGATGAAAAATTTAAGTAGATTTCTAAAGATCACATGCCTATATTAATGGAAATTTTGCTTCTTTTCTCTGGGCTGCTTCCAAGGCATGTTCCCCTTTCCCCTGTTTCTGGATGCACCTCCTCCAAACTTCATGAGCTTGATTTTCCCAAGATTACTGAACCAGGTTTATTCTGAAGTTAAATGTATACAAAAACTGCTCAGTCAAGTGTCTCTATAAATTGTTAATGCTTTGTCAAGATCATGATTTTGTGATTTTAGTGAGGTTAATCATTAGTATCTTCTCAAATGCTTCAGATAAGTTGTTAAAATCAGTAATTCTGATTTCCTTTAATGTTTGCATTTCAAAATCCCCAAAGAATCTATTTGGTTAGAGCCTAGTAGTTAAATCATTCTCTGCTTACCAAAGAAGTTTCTGTTTGATACAATTTTAAATTCCAATGGGAAACTGGAAGGGTAGGCTAGTCTTCCCCTAATAACAAACACATGCATACTTAGTCTTCCCCTAATAACAAACACATGCATACTAACTCCTTAACCTTTTGCTGATGCTGATTTTAGGAGGGGAAAGTGACATTTAGGCTCTAAAGCATACCTCATGGCATAAGGCGATCAATTTTAGGTCATACATGATACTCCCAAATTCTTAGCAATGATAACTCCAGACCAAAATGATATGACTTGAAGTCAAAAACCTTTATTGTATATCCTCATATAGCATATGTTGTTTTCTGACTATACTGTAAAATATCAATATATATGTGCCTTACCTCTCCAA
This sequence comes from Halichoerus grypus, assembly GCF_964656455.1. Classification (NCBI taxonomy): domain Eukaryota; kingdom Metazoa; phylum Chordata; class Mammalia; order Carnivora; family Phocidae; genus Halichoerus; species Halichoerus grypus. The sequence continues at coordinate 29,174,553 of NC_135720.1, read as the reverse complement.
CTAACCTATGAGCTCCAGAAGGGTACTTTTTGATGTTTTCCACAACATCCAGTCCACTGCCTGGTACATACATACTAGGCACTCAAATATTTAATAAGATTACATAATTTTATAGATGGAAAAAAGTAACATATTCTCTAAGCCAGTGATTCTCAGCTTGGGAGGAGAAGGTGGATGGAAAGAACAAGACCATCCTTGACCCTCTTCCTTTGAAAATCCTTGTCAGGGCGCCTGGTGGCTCAGTTGGTTAAGCGATTGCCTTCGGCTCAGGTCATGATCCTGGAGTCCCGGGATCGAGTCCCGCATCTGGCTCCCTGCTCGGCAGGGAGTCTGCTTCTCCCTCTGACCCTCCCCCCTCTCATGTGCTCACTCTCTCTCATTCTCTCTCTCTCAAATAAATAAATAAAATCTTTAAAAAAAAAAAAAGAAAGAAAATCCTTGTCACTGGAAGATACTGATGCTGACAAAGTGCTGTATCTCTCAGATGTCCTGAGACAGAAAAATAACTAAGAAAAAAAAAAAAAAAAGACGACGATAGCAGGGGGGGAAGAATGAAGGGGGGTAATCGGAGGGGGAGACGAACCATGAGAGACTATGGACTCTGAAAAACAAACTGAGGGTTCTAGAGGGGAGGGGGGTGGGAGGATGGTTAGCCTGGTGATGGGTATTTAAGAGGGCACATTCTGCATGGAGCACTGGGTGTTATGCACAAACAATGAATCATGGAACACTACATCAAAAACTAATGATGTAATGTATGGTGATTAACATAACAATAAAAAATTAAAAAATAAATAAGTTTAAAAAAAATTTTATCTGGTATAAAAATAATTTTATAAATGAAGAAGTGAGGTTCGTTAAGTTAAACAATTTGACCAACCCAGATTAACATTCTTTGCAAATTATAACCACCTACCTCTTGTTGACTGGTTTCAGGTTCATAACTAAAAAGATGTTTGAAGATCTGCCTCAAGTCAGGAAATTAGTTCAGATGACCTTCTAAGGTTCCTGCCCTCATAATCTTATTTTTAAAATTAACTAGTTAGCCTATTCAGTGAGAATCTCTCCCACATATATATATAATTCATCTCTAAATAATATCAACTGTAAAAGTTTTTAACATTTTAATACTATCAGGCACATCAAATAGGGTACTAGTTAATGAAAACTGTTATCTAGGAAATAATACTCTTAAACCCAATTAAAAATAACCAAGGTGTGTTTGTTTTTTCCCCATGAAAAATCCGTAACTAAACATGAGAAATATTACAAGGGACACGTTCAAAATGTAGGCTTGTTTACCTGATAGCATTAATTTCAAATCTGAATAGTACCTATAAAGATGTAAAAACTCTATTTTTTGTTTTAAATTAAAAATGCTTTTCACGATTTTTTAATCAATGTTTTTCAAGTATTCTCTGAATCAAACTGGGATATAAAAATTGATTCTACATTTAAAAATGTGTGCACAAACAGGGGCGCCTGGATGGCTCAGTCGTTAAGTGTCTGCCTTCAGCTCAGGTCATGATCCCAGGGGCATCGGCTCCCTGCTCAGCGGGCAGCCTGCTTCTCCCTCTCCCACTTCCCCTGCTTGTGGTTCCTTCCCTCTCTCGCTGTCTCTCTCTCTCTCTCTGTCAAATAAATAAATAAATAAATAATCTTTAAAAAAAAAAATGTGTGCACAGATATAAAATGTAAAGAAGGAAAATATCGGATACAAAATTGTGTTTAATAATTGTATATAAAAACCTTAATAAGATAAAGAATAAATATGCATAGGAAAAAATTGAAAAAAAATATGGCAAAACACAAAAGTATTGTCTTTGGGTAAGAAAATCATGAGTGACTTCTCCCCTTTTTCTAATTAAGGATATACTACTTTGATACTGAGAAAAATAGGAGATGAATAGGTGATTTGAAAGATTTCAAAAGGAGAAATTCCTTGTATTTAGAAGGTTAAGATAGAAACATTCAAAATAAATCTATAACAGACTCTTAATGTAAGAAAAATTTACAATTTAAAGTCATTCAGATCAAAACACCTTGAGTTTAAAAAACATTTAAGATTACTTAGAAAGAAAAGGGTGGTGGGTGGGGTGGGGGGGGGGGGGAGTTCCAGGTAAGTATACTTTTTGCTATCAGTCATTATTGTTCCAAAAAATGTTTCAAATACACCAGTACATATACGTACACTCACACACGAAAATAAGATTTTTCAAAAATTTCAAAGAAACCAATGTTAAATTTTCAATGAAAAACTACTTCAGATATGAAATCATTTCAGTGAATCTGACTACACACTTAAATTCTAGTTACCAGATGTACATTCAAAAAGTACATCAACTAGGTTACAGAGAATAAACCACTTCCTTCAATATTACAGCTGCACTGACTGTGATTTATTCAGTATGAATTATTTTTTCACTTTAAAATTGCTTTTATATAGCAAAATTTGCCTCATCAAATCCACCATGGACCACCACCTGCTATCACATGGAAGAAAATGTTTTACCCCAAAATATTCATTGGGATCAGATTTCAACATAAATATTGCTGAGCCAGCAATCTTTAAAAATTAAAAAACTTTAGATGAATAGATTTCAACCTGTATATTACTTTAGATTATATACCTTCAAGTAGCATCCACAAAATTTAAAATCTAATATATGTAATGAATTTAAATTATGGAATTTATGGAATTAATCATTCCATAGCAATAAAATTCTTGCTACTTCAAGAGTTAAGGAATAAAGACAATACTATATTACTAATAATTTTCCTTTTAACAAAGCCATTTACATTTTGTTAATATTGCTGTGATAAAAATTTTGTTAGACCAGAATTAGGAACAAAGCCTTTTTATTTTATAGAATAAAATTGTATATTTCAAAAAACATATCAATATCCCTAACCATTCTTTCCTAGACCTCTCACTTATTCTAAACTCTCCCTGAGAAACCTCATCTATATTCCTATCCCTGGGATTATCTACCCTTGAGACTCTCCCTAACAAATCTTAATACTTTGAAGTACGTCTTAAATTTAGGCATGAATGTGTATTTGAGAAACACTTCTTCAACAATGCAGAATAACTAAATTTAATGAGTTCCTACTATGTGCCAAGACATGCTATAATGGCTTAATATATGACTTCATTTAACATCGTAACTACCCTAAAAAATAAGAACTATTATTATCCTAATTTTGCAAATGAGAAATTTATGACATACAAGGTTAAGTAATTTGCTGAAGGCATACAGCTAATAAGTGGTTCAAATGGAATATAAATCCAAGCAATCTACACAAGTACCTGTGCTCTTCTCCAAATTACTGTGGAAACTAAGAGTGACAACCAACTTTCAGTCACAAAATCAGAAAAACACTAAACATTTGGACAGAGGAAAAGGCACAGAGGAAAAGTCTCATAGTACGGATATGAGCTGAAATAAGGAAAAAAAGTTTACAAGAACCTTGTTGAAAACTTCAAGAAAGAGGTCCAACTTAAAAAGAGATGATAAGTAAAAATTAAACAGTATTAATCAAATTTGAAAGGCATTAAATTTCATTAATATTCTCATTATCTAGGTGTTGTTCACACTGTTTTATTTTAATGACTGTAAAATACACACATATGCACACATACCCCGGCCTACATAGGTTCAACTTAATCCTTATTTCCACCTAGTCTTCAATTTCTTTCCTAAATTCTACCTTTGGGATCTTCCAAGAACATGGTCTTAAAGACAGGAAGAGGCTACTGCACTGAATAATCCTAAAAAAAAAAAAAAAAAAAATGAAGTTTTAAAAGGATATACAAAAGGTCATATACTAACTGCTGACATCATCATGAATTCATATGTGGGACCAAGAATCATTCCCAAATGATTTAAGAAGACCTGGTAATATCGAACATTACCCATATCCAGAAATAACTCCCTGATAACAAATGTAATGAATTTTAAAGCAATTAGTAAAAGGAAGAAGAAAAAGGAAACCAGCACTGTTTTAAGAGACTATTATATGGCAGAAGCTGGATTAAATAAATCATAATATATTTGAAGTAGATAACATTATGGCCATTTTAAAGAAAGTCTCAGAAAAATCCAGTCAACCAAAGCATGCAGATAACAAATGACAGAGCTAGTTTGCAAAACAATACTGATCTAATCTGAGAGCTACTATCCCCTCTTACTATACCACACACTACTGATCAGAGCATAAAAGCTGATGCATTGAAAATCTGGAAGAAAATAAAGTTTGACCCTTCTTTACACACCACACAAAAATAAATTTTATAAGAATTAGAAGTCAAACATAAAAAAATTCATATAATTCTCTCAAAAGAAAATTTAGAATGTTTATAACCTAGAGTTTTTTGAGGGGGTGATGGTTTAAATCCAAGACTGGAACCTACTAAGTTAAAAAGACAGAGTGACATAAAGTTTTTAAATTTTTCTATAGAAAAAGAGATGATAAAGAAAATAAAGACTGGGAAAATTATTTACAATGCATAGGACTAAAAAAATTTCTCTCTCAGACACTGGCCTTAGCCACATATTTATGGATATGTCTCCTTAGGCAAGGGAAACAAAAACAAAAATAAACTATTAGGACTACACCAAAGTAACAGTGAAGGAAACCATAAACAAAATGAAAAAGAAACCTACTGAATGGGAGAAGATATTTGCAAACGATGATATCCAGTAAGGGGTTAATATCCAAAATATATAAAGAACTCACATAACACCAAAAAACAATCTGATTAAAAAACAGGCAGAAGACATGAATAGACATTTTTCCAAAGACGACATGCAAATGGCCAACAGACACATGAAAAGATGCTCAACATCATTCATGATCAGGGAAATGCAAATCAAAACCACAACGAAGCATCACTTCACACCTGTCAGAATGGCCAGTATCCAAAAGATAAGACATATCAAGTGTTGGCAAGGATACGGAGAAAAGGGAACCCTTGTGCACAGGGAATGCAAACTGGTACAACCACTGTGGAGAACAGTATGGAGGCTCCTCAAAAAATTAAAAATAGAAATACCGTACGATACAAAACAAACACATTAATTTGAAAAGATTTATGCACCACGATGTTTATTGCAGCATTATTTACAATAGCCAAGATATAAAAACAACCCAAGTGTTCATCAATCGATGAATGGATAAAGATGTGATACACACAACACACACACACACACACACACACACACACACACATATACGTACAGAGGAATATTACTCAACCATAATAAATGAATGAAATCTTGCTATTTGCAACAACATGGATAGACCTAGAGAAAGTTATGCTAAGTGAACTAAGTCAGAGAAAAGATAAATACCACATGATTTCAACTTATATGTGGAATCTAAAAAACAAATGAATAAAAAAAACCTCTCAGATACAAAGGTTGCCAGAGGGGAGGTGGGTGGGGAAGAAAGGTGAAGGAAATTAAGAGGTACAATCTTCCAGTTATAAAATAAATAGTCATGGAGATGAAAAGTACAGCATAGGGAATAAAGTCAATAATAATGTCAGATGGTGACAGATGTAATGATTACACTTATCATAGTGAGCACTGAGTAATGCATAGAATTGTTGAATCATTATGTTGTACACTTGAAACTAATACAACATTGTATGTCAACTATACTTCAGTAATTTTTTCAAAAATTAGTATCTGTAATATAAAGACTTCAAATTAATAAGGAAAAGACAACCTAATTAAAAATGGGCAAAGGATACAATTAGCAATCCACAGAACAAGTTCAAATGGCAAATGAATATATGAACATACTTGACTTCATTAATGATCATAAAAATGCAAAATAAAGGAACAATGAATATATTAACTTCTCACTTGTCAGACTGTCCAAAATCAAGAAAAGTACTAATACCTACTGCTGGAAAAGGGATGAACTTCATAAAGCAATGGCCATACCTATTTAAAACAAACAATACACCTTTCAATATAGCAATCCCGCTACAGGAGATCTATCTCATAACATCAAAAGCCCTGGTTTGTAAAGATATGTTTGCAGATGTTCTATAAACAGCACTGTTCATAGAAACAAAAATTGGAAATAAAATGAATGTCCTTCAATACGGCAAATTTTTAATAAATTGTAGCATAGCCACATCATGGAATATCATAAAATCACCAAAAAGAGTAAGTTGGAAATATCCTAGCTGACAATGTATTATAAGGAAAATGAAATTATAGTATTTTAATAAAACATTAATGAAAAATCCCTGTATGTGTGTCTGTTTTTACATATTATGTGAAAATAAAGAAATACAAAGAAGAATCTCTATCAGGCTGTTAAAAATGGCTAAGTAGCGAGACGAGCCAAAGTGGCTTATGTGAAAACATCATGAAGGATGAAAAAAAAGCCTAAAAAAGTCAGCAGCTGGAGGGCACTTGTTGTAATGAGCACTGGGTACTATATGCAACTGATGAATCACTGAACTCTACCACTGAAAATAATGATACACTATGTTAACTGATTTTTAAAAAAAAAAGTCAGAAGTCATTTAAGCACCCCAATGCATTAGACTTTACTATAATCACCTTTTAGCTGCACTCGTTCCTTAGTTGGTAGTGAAAGAGCACTTCATTTCTTTGAACTAAGACAGTCAACACTTGGTGAGAATTTTCTATGTGCCATACACTGTGCCAACAGCACACCATGGACTATTTTACTTATCATAGAAACTTCTAAGTTAGGTACTGTTTTCTCAAGAATAAGTGGTATTTTATACAATGCCAACCTACATAACAGCATGCACAATGCAGCACAGATAAAACTTTCAGGAACACATAGGTGACCATCATCACAGCAAGCCTCCCAAAAATGGCATAAGAAAGTCACCATCTTTGACTCTTATCCACTCTATTAATGAAAGAAAGCTTTAATACAAATATATAATCCATCAGTGAAATATAATTATCCTTTATAAAATAACATTAGAAATGTTATTATGATTAAAAATTAAATGTTAAGTATTAGTACAACCTTTCTAAAGGGTAACTTCATAATATGTAGCAAAAGCATTAAAAATGCCCATACCTTTTTAACCAGCTACTCTAGCCACTACTACTCTATAAGTATCTTTTATAACAGAATTGAAAAAACACACAAATGTACAAAATGTTTGCTGAAGCACTTTTTGTAATAATAAATTGAAAACTTAAGTTCCTAGAGTAAGTGATGAAATAACAGAATACTATGAAAACCTAAATTTGCTGGCATACAAAAAAAAGTCTATGGATGGTTGCTAGAGGCAAGGGGAGGGGAAAATGAAGAGTACAGAGTTTCAGTTTTGCAAGACGAAAAAGTTCTGGAGATTGGTTTCAAAATACTGTGAATATATTTAACATTACTGAACTGTACACTTAAAAATGGTTAACCTGGTTGCCTCCATGCCTTGACTATTGTGAATAAGGCTGCAATAAACATGGGAGTGCATTAAAAAAATGGTTAATATGGTAAACTTTATGTTATGTGTATTTTACCCTAATTAAAAAAAATTGAAATTTTTTAAAAATTGAACAAAAATTTAAAAATTTTAACATATATATAGCACATGATTAAGTTAAAATGTGTTTAAAAAGTGATGTGTGGTCTCAAAAAAAAAAAAAGACATATTCTCTACATACAGAAACAGGTACACAAACAATGTGTAAAACAGAGAAAGACATTGGCATTACCATGTACTAGTTTTGTGGCCTAGAGCAAGATGTTTAGTCATTTTTGAGCTTCAGATCCTCCGGGTGTAAAACTAGGATAAAAATAATCCCTATATGGGGCACCTGGGTGGCTCAGTTGGTTGAGCGTCTACCTTCGGCTCAGGTCATGATCCCAGGGTCCTGGGATCCTGCCCTGTGCCAGGCTCCCTGCTCAGTGGAGAGCCTGCTTCTCCCTCCCCCTCTCCCCCCAACCATGTGCTCTCTCTCTCTCTCTCAAATAAATAAAATCTAAAAAAAAAAAAATACCTACTCTATATGATTATTGTGAACATTAAAGGAGACAACAGAGATAAAAAGTACAATATTCGGCATATAAGTGTTCATTAATATTGTCTACTGTTATTGCTTAAATGCATCAATATGCTAATAACTCAATTCTGGATAATGGGGGGTCCTGGGATTGAGTCCCACATCTGGCTCCTTCCTCAGCGGGGAGCCTGCTTCTCCCTCTCCCTGCTACTCCACCTGCATGTGCGCTCTCTGTCAAATAAATAAATACTCTTAAAAAAAAAAAAAGATTTTAAATCAAACAGAATTGGTGTTCAAGAAATGGAAGACCACAAATGATTTAAAATTAAGTAAATGAGAAAAAGGCTTTACTTCTTAGGACTGCTCGTTTGCAAGGATTTGGAAATGGATACCAATTCTCTATACATGAATGCCACGTCTCTTAGTTAAGTCATACTGGCAGAAAAAATACTTGAAAGTAATTTTTGAATACCTCACTGATGATAAAGCTGATTTCCTTAACAAGGGATTTAATTTTATCCTTAAGGTACTTATCAACAAACACCAAACAAGGTTAAATTATTGTAATATAAAACTTTGTTGCAAGTACCACATAACCATGAAAAAAGCACTGGAGTTCAAAAGAACTCAGTTTGAGTTACAATTTGCCTCTCAATACTCATGTGAAATTAAGTCAAATTATTTATTTTATTTAGGCCTCAGTTTCTTCCACCTAACTCACAGATTCTCCTGATGACCAAGAGAATACCAGAACTACTATAAAGCTTCACGGGAAAGTCTGTGACCTAGATCTATGTCTCCAATGGCTACCACATGCTTTTCTGACAAAAATGAATATGAAAATTAAATACTGGCTAAAATGAATTTTGTCTTTTGCCTCCACTCTACTCCTTGTTGAAGTACTTAGCAATGCTTAGTATGTACGTACATTAGGCACTCAAAAACATACTAAAAGAATTGCCTAGGAATGACACATGAAAGTATACACCTGTAATCAGATTATTATTTCTATGGTTTAAAAAAAAAGTAATTAGGCCTAAGAGAAAACTCCGTATTTAGCATTCATGCAGTTCTTATATGGTCCTGGCTCTATCAAGAAGATAAGCTGTTTTGAGAGTTTAAAGCAAATTATTTTTAAATTAAGCAATTAGTGTTGAAGTTTTTCCAGTGTAGGTGTACATACAAAGAGAATCTTAAGACCTATCTGAAAACATTCTGAACCAGATGAGTTTCTCAGTGAAATAAACCACTTCCTTTCAAAAGCCCACGTAATTTTAAAGCAGAAAGTCAATTACTTCTGAAGTTTTCTGTACAAGTATAAAATTCTTCTAATTGCTTGAATAAAATTACTTAGTGATAAACTAGTGAAAAAGTTTTTCAAAGAAAAAGATATTTTAAAGGGACATCAAAAATACTGTAGTTTAAATTAAATACGCCTATTTTAAACTCCTTACAACAAAGGATTAAAGTAAAATGAAATTTTTTTTTTTTTTTTAAAGATTTTATTTATTTATTTGACACAGAGAGAGAGACGGCGAGAGAGGGAACACAAGCAGGGGGAGTGGGAGAGGGAGAAGCAGGCTTCCCGTCGAGCAGAGAGCCCGATGCGGGGCTCCATCCCAGGACCCTGGGATCATGACCTGAGCTGAAGGCAGACGCTTAACAACTGAGCCACCCAGGCGCCCTGAAGTATGTATTTTAAGCACACTACTAAAAGTTCATATAAAAGCGTTAACATCTCATACTAATAAGTCTTCTTTGTAATACAGACTTTTCAAATTTAAACTGGGCTTTGTTTTCAGGACAAGGATAAAACACCACAATATGCTCTACCTGAGAAGAAAGAGGAGGCTGCATCTCCTAAAAATCTAATGTCACTTTCTCTTCCATTTAGTCAGGTAATGTTGAAAAGACAAATACAGCACAATAAAGAAGTAGAAAAAAAACGATCCTGTTGCAGGCGCGTTTACAAGTCTGCTTTTATCTTTTTTTAATTCCTTGTACCTTCTCTAGTGAACAACCTACCATTAAGACTCAACCATACAAAAATCAGAGTATAGTTAGAAATAATATTTTACAGACATTCAAACAGGAGAATACAGATATACTATACGAAGACTGTTTAATAGAGTATTAATACTATAAAACTAGCAAAGCGATGCTAGAAAATACAACCTCACTATGTAAAATTAGAGTTTATTTTCCCAATGAAGGGCAAACAAGATGATATTCAAAGGGAAAGGAAAATGAATATAGATTTCTAAACAGTATGGGCAAGCCAGTATTACTTAAGACAAACTGTACCAAAAACAGTAGCCCAACTGTAAAGTACACTATTGAAATATATTTATCCAAAGCCTCCAACACTTTTAAACAATCAGTTCTTTGAATGATCTAATTAATTTAAATAATTACTGCCCACTTTATTTGTAAGGCAATGGAAATATCAATTTTAAGAACTGTAAAAACTGTTAAATTTAAATTACGTACGATTCCTTTACCAGATTTGCAGACCAACTATTTTTCTTAATGCTTACTTTTTTTTAGGCCAACTAGTTTTCTAAAAAAAAAACAAATCGAATGTTAGAAAAAGCCCCAACAGCCATTAAAGAGTTAAACCTCACCTCACACAAGAATATCCATTGTGTGAAAAGCTATTTTTCTTCCAAGTTAGGTTGACTAATTATACAATTCTAAAGATAAATATTAAGATTTTTCTGCCAAGAACTTTCCTTTCAAACACTACTATATGTATTTCAATTTGGATGTTTTTGTAACAACAAAAAAAAGAGTCTGTGTTACTCAGTTTTAGAGAGTTTTCTCTCTTGGTAGATTTAAGGTAGCAAGGAAAATACCATCAGAAAACTAAAAGATTGTCCCAGGATTTTACTCCCTAAATATATGCTCTTTTAGCAGTCCACTCATATTAATGTATAACAAAATTAGACAATAACCCATTTGAAGGTCATTTATATTTGCTATTGGTGATTTTCCATATTACACGTTAACAAAATGAACTAGAATGTTATCCGAATTAAGGAGACACATCAACATTTAATGCATTATTTTAGACATCAGAGTTTTAATTCATTACACCATAATAAAAGGCTAATTTTCACACAAGTATTAAGTTCTCATTCCAAAATTCTAAAAGTACAAAAACTTAAAAAATTCTCTAAATGAGAAACAGATTTCCTTCTATGCTGTTCAGCGGTATGTCATGATCAAGTCAAGTTGATATGGATAGTGGAATAATTATACCTAAGCATTTAAATCTTTGATACAATGTCTGCCTTATTCATGAGTCTCTCAAATCAGTCTAGTTTTACAGTTGAAAAGGGAGTGTTTAATTTGATCAAGTGCTTTAAGGAAAAAATACCTAGTTTCTATCCCATTTTTCTCCCAAAACATACACACACACACACACACACACACACACACACACACACACACCTACATATGGTGGGGGGGGAGGGGTTAGGAGAGAGAAAGAGAACACTAAGGATAAAAGAGAAGATGATAAAAACACCAGGAGAAAAAGTTGGAAAACAAGCCTGCAGAACTCAGAAATACAGAGGGGGGGGAAAAATACTAGAGAAATAAAGACCAAACTAAAAGCAACAGAATGAGACTAGCTAGCAACATACAACACTAGAAAATGGTACAGCAATGTCTGCAAAGCCCTCCACAAAAGGAAGAGGGACCCAAAACCATTATTTGTCAATCTGTCATGCAAATATAGGCCACATAATCACTTTCATATATTCGAAAATTTGGGAAGTTATTTCACACATGAATATTTTGCAAGGAGGGGAAGGTGATCTGTCAAACCAGATGTCAAAGTCAAATTATACAAATAGAAGTCTAATCATGAGAAATCTATTTTAAAATAACTACAGTTGGTTTGAAATTAAGGAAACTTTGAATACAGAATAAAATAAAAATGCTATAAATCTTGCCAATAAATAATATGACTAAAAATATAGGACAAAAAGAGAGAGGGGGCAAGTATGAGAAAGTGTAACTTTGCTGAGCTCAACTTTTAAATCCAGGACTCCTTAAATAACTGTTTAAAGTTAATAATTCAGTTAGTAGAAGTTTAAACATATTATAAAAGGTATAAATAAGAACTTAAAATATAAACAAAAATTAAGAGAAACAGAGTGGAGGTGAAGTATAAATTAATTTCTTCATCTTTCATAATGAGATCAACACATACCTTTTAGGGTTGGCAAATTTAAAAAGTTGAAGTATGTTACTATGTTACAAAGATAGTACAAATCTCCAAGTTATCAAAGAGTATATACCAAATCAAAATATAGACCACACACCACAGAAAGCATTCTATCTATCCTATCATTCCCATAAATGAGAAAAACTCCCCTATTACAAGTCTCTGACAAACGCAATTATACACATCTACAGGAGGCACAACTAAACCAAACTGATTCAAAACACTGAAAGCAAAAGTATGAAGAAACAGAACTTAGAGAAAGCAGCAATCATGACATTAAGCAAATTGAATTTAAGTCAAAAAGCATAAAACAAATCATAGAGGAACTTTACATTAATGAAAACTTCGAATCCACAGGAAGATCACGTATCTCTATCTATCAAAAATAGGGTAAAACCTGTAAGTAGTAAGATAATATAAAATGCAAGGGTCTTATTATATTTTAACTTACCTCTCTCAGCTTATAACCACCAATTAAGAAAACCGAATTTAAGTAAGAATACTGAACCCTGTAACAATTTTAAAAGCAATTAACAAGGGGCACCTGGGTAGCTCAGTCAGTTAAGCCTCTGTCTTTGGCTCAGGTCATGATCGCAGGGCCTGGGGATGGAGCCCCCCGTAGGCTCCCTGCTCAGTGGGGTGTCTGCTTCTCCCTCTTTTTCTCCCTCTGCCCCTCCCTGTCACTCCTGCTCTCTCTCAAATAAATAAATAAAATCTTTTAAAAAATAAAAAAAAAAACTAACCAAAAAAAGTAACGGAAATGCATCATATTTTGTATTCTTCAGACAGAATTCATACTCTTGATAAGTGCCTATGAAACCATTCTAAAACTACATTGGGCCTCAAAGAAAAACCTCAATATACTTCAATAAGTAAAGGGCACAGACCACATTCTCTGGTAAAAGTACAATGAAACCAGTAGTCATTACAAAAACAAATACAAAACTCCCACAACCTGGAAATTTTAAAATTCTTTCAGGTTCTTGGCTTAAAAAGGAAATCAAAATCAAAACTGTGAATTATCCAGGAACAGTAACTCTAAAAGAACCCAGAAAATAACAATGATTCTAAAGGAATCCATGAGCCACAGCAAATGCAGTATCCCTAGGAAAAATATAACTTCAGAGACCTAAGTAAATGAGACAGAATGTGAACAATGCATATCTACTACAAGGTAGTGGGGAGGAATAAGGAAAGGATGGAGCTAGGACTCCAATCTAACAATTTATTTCTTAGAGAGAGATCTGAAACTAAATGATGGGTCCACAAGTGATTGCTACATTATTTTCTGAATTTTTCTGTCTTTGCAATCTCATAAATTAAAATTAACTTTTAAGGTAAAGAATTAAAAATGCATTTAAGTTAAATGTTCCACTCACAAAGGCAGGAAAAAAAAGGAAAACAAATTTGGTAATAAACAAATAAACTCACAATTTAATGAAAAAAATACCAGTACAGCTAATTATTAATCCAGGAGCCAATCTTCAAGGAATAAAACAAAGGTAATTTAAAAAAAAAAAAAAGACAAAAAAAAACAGGTAGAGGGGAAGAGTAAAGTAGAGGGGAGGAATAGCGACTGGGGTGCCTGCCTGTATGCAACTCTTGATGTCGGGGACCTAAGTTTGAGCCCCATGTGGGGTGTAGAGATTACTTAAATAAATAAACCTACCAAAAATAATTAAATAAAATAAGAATGGAGATTTAACTGCATATAAGAATCTAAAAAAAAAAAAATAAGACAATGTTTGCTATAATGGTAAACAAATATATTTGTCAACCCGGATGAAGATGGTTTTCTAAGAAAAACAAAACATTCAAACTGACCCTAGAATATTGAGAAAGATAAATCCTATGATGAAAGGAATAATTTCAATGCTCTTTGAAACTCTATAAAACCATCACAAAGAGAAACCAAAACCCAAACACATACATATACACATACATACACACACAACTGCAAATTAAATTTATGAATAGATGGAATAATCTTGAATAAAATATTAGCAAATAAAATCCATCATATTAAAAGTACAATCTACCATGAACAACTAGGATCGTTCCAATATTACAAGTCTACTAGAAAATCTATTAAATAAAGCTTAATGTTTAATAATGTAATGTCAAAAGCCTTTTGCCATCTATAAAGACAGTATATTTTCTCCACAAAGCTTCTGGTAACATTAACTATCTCAATAACAATTATAACTGGATTTTTTTCAGAAAATTGGACAAGCTGTTTCCAAGTGAGATAATCAAGTGAGCTAACTCACGGAAACTATGAAAAAGGAAAGAAGAAACAAGATAGCCTACAAAACGTAATCAAAATTGTGTAATAATTGCTACAGTAATTAAAATTTGGTACTGGCATAAAACAAGACAAAGAAATGGAATGGCAGAGTCCCAAAATAGAGAAGAACTTAGTGCATGTCAAAGATGGCAGTTGAAATAAGGTTAAGAAAGAAAAGGGATATGTAATTCAACAAAAGATACCATTACAAATCCAGCTGTTGGAAAGATAAAAGATGCTGGTGAAGAAACTGGATTCCTATCTCACTCCCTAATGGCAGTTGAATCAAAGATTCAAAGGTGTTTAAAAAAAAAGTAGAAGAATCTGTCAAATGTCAAATGTATTAGAAAAAATGAATAATGTTTTAAAAAATTATCTTGTAGTGGAACAGAACTTTCAAACAAAAACCTTTAAGATCGATGCATTTGAATGTATTAAAATTAAAATTCTGTTATAAAAACGACAAGCTGGGAATCAGAAAGAGTATTTTCCATGCATATAACAAAGGACTAATTTCTTTAACATTTAAATACATGTGGTATGTATGCATGTGTGTATACAATACATGCATTGTATGTATACACACACACACTAAAAGTCATTATGAAAGATAATAAGCAGAAAAATGGGCAAAGATTAAGAATAGACAGTTCCAAGAAAAAGAAATACAAATAGATTTAAATATACAATAAAGCAGTTACCTTTACTCTATTAAAGATATATAAATAAATGAAAAAATATTTTCTAATTATCAGGTTGGTATAATACCAAAAAGAGTAATAACCATATCTGTGAGAATCTGAAGAGAAACACTGACAAACTTGTGAGAAGGAAATCAGTACAACCTCTGTTAAAGACAATTAGGTAGTAGCTATCAAAAATGTAAAGTATATATTTTTTGGCTTAGAAATTCAACTTCTAAAATCATGGGATGTTCATTTTGGAGTCATTAGCAATAGCATCTGAAAACACTTAAAAAGGAGTATCGACAAGGGCTGTTTAATGTACAACCCTATTATGGAACTCTACACCAGCTTTTGAAAAGAATGAGATTGATCTCTATATAAATGGTAAGGAAAGATCTGCAAAATGCTTTGGTAAATGGTACATTTATAGAAATGTTACATATCTTCCCATTTGTCTGAAGATACATATGTAGGTCCATATAAGTGAAATGCAAATAAAGTTTCTAGAAGAGTAATAAAAAAGAAGTGATTTTTTTACAGATTCATTTACAGTTTCCTGTAGGGAACAAGAACGTGGGACTGTATTAAGAGTGACACTCCCTTTTTACTTTAAACCCTTTCCTATATTTATGAGCCAGACATATTCTAAGCTGAGGAGACAGCAATGAACACGTAAAATCCCTGCACCCATAGCAACTGCATGGGGGGCATGGGGATCAGTAGCGAGACAGACAGTAAAACAATAACTGTGTACACACACACACACACACAATGTCAGATGATATTTAAGTGCTGTGAGGAACAATAAAGCAGGGTTACAAGGGAAAGGGACTATATGTATTGGGGAGGGAGGTTGTAATTTTACATGGAATGGTAATAAAAGGAATACAGTGAACTAGGATGCATATGAAGGTTCTCCTACCCCAGGATTGGGAGTAAAGTGATATATAAACTACAACCTGAAGGATGATTAGCCAGGGGGAGAAAAGGAGGCGGTGGCAGGGGCAAAGCACTATACAGAAGCAGAAAAAACTCAGGTGGGTTTGTTCTTGGGTGGGTTGGGGGGAGGGCTACACATGAACAGAACCCAGTTCCTAAAAGGTCTTATAAAACAATTTAAAACATTTATACAGAGGACAGAAAATTAGAGCTAAATTTGGAAAAGTTACTCTGGCTGTAATGTGTAACGTGTTTTGGTCGAAATAACCCAAGAAGTAAAGAAACCAGACAAATGTTTCAGTAATTCTGCCCCAAACTAATGGCCTTTAAAAGGTAAAGTAGCGGGGCACCTGGGTGGCTCAGTCGTTAAGTGTCTGCCTTCGGCTCAGGTCATGATCCCAGGGTGCTGGGACTGAGTCCCCCATCAGGCTCCCTGCTCAGCGGAAAGCCTGCTTCTCCCTCTGCCTGCCGCTCCCCCTGCTTGTGCTCTCCCTCTCTCTCTCCCTCTGTGTCAAATAAATAAATAAAATCTTAAAAAAAAAAAAAAAAGGTAAAGTAGCAACAAGGATGGAGAATAGTGGGTCAAAAAATGTACAATCCATCCCTATTACTCACAGTTTCCATATCTGCAAATTCACCTATTCACTAAAATGTAGTAGTAACCCCAAAATCACTGTGTGGCACTTTTGCAATCATGCCCAGACAAGTGCAGGGAAGCAAAAACTTTGAACCCCCCAATATGCACAGTCCCAGCTGAGGTCAAAAGGTGATAAGATACTCTGCCTTCTTATTTCAGCTCTCACACCATAAATAACACCCTTTTCTATCTAGTGTCACATTTTTCACATTATGATTTTAGTTGGTTATTTCGCTGTTTAAAATGGTCCCCATGAGCATGGTATGTTAAGTCCCCCAAGGTAAACATATATAAAATTCTACCTTCTGGAAAGCAAGAATTCTAAGTGACAAATATTTTAGAAGAAATTCTTTACAACCAGGTAGTTTCTTTTTTTTTTTTTAATTTGTTTACAGGAACATAAAAGCAGGTACCTTCAGCATAAATTATTGAAATTCCGTTCTGAAGGATCAAGCTTATCTAAAAAATCCCTATGGATAAACTGTGATGTTTTCTTATTTAAGAGAATCTCAGAATTATCATTTATTTCAATGTAGCTTTTACAAAAATGTATATATACACTCAAAATGACAAGTCTCTTACACCCTAAAAATTAAAAATACAATGTACAACTGCATACACTGAGCCTTATATAATTTTAAAAGAAAACTAGTAAAGAAATTACTATCAACCCTTCCTTGTCTGGTCAACATTCTCTTTGTTTATATAAGTAACAAAAAACTGTTTAGTCTACTACAAAAATGACTCTATAACCAATATACACTTGTAGGAACACAAAACAAAAAACTTGTTGATACATAGTTCTTCCTCAACGTGTAACTGTGTACTTGTTTATTTGTAACGGTCCACATATAAATTCAGGGTCAATTTAAAAGGTAAATAATCACATAAGAACTCATTACTTCTAACTGTGTTTATCTTAACAGTGCTTCCTTTCACATACAAAGAAAAGCGCTGTACTAGTTTTATCTCTGGTGTGATGTCAGTTGCATGACCTGCCACTTGAATACTAAACATGAAATATAACACACTGGGAATATTTATTGCTACTTATATGAGAAGAAAAAAGGGCAAAAGAAAAGTTCAAGAAAGAAGGATTCAAAGCCGAAAAGAGGTTAGAATGCCAATTATTAAACTCGAAATAGGAAAAAGGTAAAACAAAAAAGAAAGAAAAGTTAAACAAAGTGTTATGTACACAAGTGAAACCCTAGTTCTTGGCAATTAATGGAAAGAAGAACCATAACCAAAAGAGCCAAAGACTTTAGAATGCAAAAGGACAAAACAGCCATGAATTATTTAAATTATTTAAATCATTTAGATCATTTAAAGACCAAAAAAAGTGAGCAAAAATAGTAATTTTAAATGTCTTTTGTATTTTATATCACTTAGAATATAATTACAGTATCATTTACATTCCTAAAGAAAAATATTAATGCACTTGATCATAATGCAAATAAAAATGGCTTTGCATCACAAAACTGATATTGGAATTAGAAAATAAACCAAAACTCTTAGCATACCTGAGCTACCAAGACAGCAGTCAGTCTACAACCAGCAGTTGGTGCAGAATATGCACTTAGTGCAAGCAATGATTGTCACTGGGAATGGTATCCATAAACAGGCACTGATCTCTTTATCAATGGCCAAAAGCCAAGGGTGGAAGGGGCAAGGGGCCTTCTTGGTTCCACTCTCTGAATCTCAGAGACTGTGACACTTCCTTAGTCAACAAGGCCATATCATGCATGTGCTTGACGGACCAGTAGCCATGACAAGGGAAAGAGAGAGACCTATTTAAAAATTGTTGCCTTCCCTATCATTCTGCAACATAGTTTTTCCCCCTAAATAATCTTTTAAGTGGTAGTTACAATCCTAATCAGTCAATAAAAGTAGACCTAGTTCACTCTACAAGATCTACTATATGGCTTAAAAGTATTGTATTTCCGCTCGAAAATCTGTTGTAAAAGAAGGTAAAATAATAGTACCACTGTTCAATTTCAGTATGGGTTAAGTAAGTATTATTTGTGGATTCATGTGCAAAGTGGACCACTTGCATAACACTTAATCTATCTGGAATTATTGTCAGTTCCAAAGAGACTCATAGAATACAACTCAATTCTAAGTGGGAGACTAACCCATATATAAATCTAGTTGATGAGTCATATACTAATTTTGTAAAATTACTAAAATGTTTCATCAAGGTTTAAGAGTAGGAAAACAAAATCAGCAGTTGAGATAATCCAAACTTTAAAATCGGCCATAAAACATAATGTGATTTATATGATCTCCTAAACATCAGCATGATGTGCACTGAAATATGCAATTAAAAACAAAACCTGAAGACATCATGAAAAAGTGGTCAAGAACAATGAAGACATAATTCTGGCTTAAGTTTTCCCACCAAAACACTGGATATAAAAACATTATACACAGCTAAAAATATTGGAATGTCATTCTGAAAATAAACTGAAACAAGAAATACAAAAAAAAAATAATTATCAAAAGCATAGTGAAGTAGCTGCCAGAGAAAAGTATTTCTTTACTGGGAAAAGGCCAGCTACTTCATTTTCATTAAGAAATAACATTTTAGACACTATTTTTTCCTGCAAGAAATATTAATAATACACTATCAGCAAACTCTTAATGTAAAAGACTATAATTCCTAATTCATAATTTTCCTTGGTACTCCTGATTACTAGCAACTATGAAGTGTAAATTCACATTGGTCAGATGTTATTCTTAGCATTAGTAATTCCTCTCATACTACTGATTTCTTCCCCTAAGGCAGTGGTTCTCAAGTAAAAGTAACACATCAAAATCACCTAGGGACTATTTTGAAAATACACATTCCCAAATGCCATCCCTCAAAGACTGACCATGTCTAGAGTGAAGCCACAGTATCTGTGTTTTGAAAAAATTCCCCCAGTGATTCTGATTGTTAGCTAAGGACCACTGCTTTAAGGTATGAATTACATACTTGCTCTAGCAATTAGAAGAGCTCTTATTCGGTCTACCATTGCTGAAACTTTGTCAGTGGAGTATACACAGCTGTCAGTATCAAAGAGGAAAACTCGACATTTCATTACTTACGGTAAAAAAAAAAAAAAAAAAAGGTAAGAGATCTGATAAAACTATCTGCTCAAACAACATGCAACCATACCTGAAAACACTTTCTATGTATTTATTTTAAAGTGTGCATTTAGGACAAATGGTTTTGAAAATGTATAAAAATAACTTATGTATTAATCCAACTTCAGTATATACATGGTCCCTTAAAGGATTTTCATTTTATTATCATCAAAAAATGTATTTCAACAACCTCCACAGTATATTCTTAAAAGTCAGGAATTTTAAAATTTAATAGAAAAATTTTAAATATTCACCTACAGAAAAATAATGAATGGGAATGATATCACTAATATTTTAAAATATAATTACATCTCACCTACGCTATGCCACGTATCGTAAGAAAAATCTTTTATCACTAAACTTTAGTAATCCCAAGTGGCATTTTCATTTAAGAACGAAGCACAAAAATACTTTATAAAAGAAAATGTCTCATTGTAAAAACTTATAAAGTTGAATGCCTCAAACAAAAATATCTGAGAGGTTTGATTTCACAATATCAAGTTTCCAAATGCACTTTGTAAACATATACCCATTTTAGGCTATCAACTTAAATAAAGCCAGTTATCACTAAAAGAAGATATAATAAAAAAAAAAAAAAATTTTCAGTGCAAAAATCGTATCAACTAAAGCTATCAACTGACTTAAGACAATTTTAATATAAAAATCACAACTTGAATCCCATAATATAAAGTAATTCTATAAAGACTTTAAATTAATTTAAAACAAAAGCTCTACAACAGTTATCAAGTTTTCCTTTTGTTACTATTCTCTAGTGAAAGCTTTCTTTTGATTAGCTTTTACAATGTCATCAGGAGATGCTGATTTGAAGTCAAATGGTGTTATTGCTATAAGAGGACTTATTTCTTTGTCCTTTATGTCTTGAACTTGTCTACTATAAAGAAAAGTCTTATACAGGTCAAGGGTGCGTCGCTTGCAGCTTTTCAGTGGGTAACGAAGACACAGTGTTGAAGCAAAAGCTGAAGGTCTAGCAGCAAGGGCCTTGGTCCACGAGAGAGAAAAAGGTGGTTTCCTAGTCAAAGGGCCTTTATTGGTTTTCTTATTATCCTTAGCAGAATTGAAGCTTTTCCCTAACTTTGAACTTAAAACTTTTGTTTCTGATGTTGGAGCAACTGATTGGTCTACCGCATGTTTTGGAACAAAATCAGGGGTTTTTATAAGGACACTAAGATCAATATTTGAATCTATTCCAGGTGACCTCATTTCAGATAAACTGAGCTTAAAAGAATCCTTCTTAATCTGAGAGTTGTCTATATCAATTGTTTCTGCAATCAAATCAGAAAGTGACAAATTCTCAAGGTCTCTTGTAGGAGAAGCTTTACAAAATGCCAAAGATGACAGAGATCCTGTTAATTCTGATATTCCAGTCGAAGATGGATACCGATTTGCTAGCTGTGACAGGGGAAAGGATCCCAAACTTAGATCTGTGAAACTGGAAGATGACTGGTTACAAAGATCAGATAAAGTAAAGCACTGGCTCGGATTGTTTTCTTTGTGCTCCTGCAATAGTTCAGCTAGGGATGGACTTTCACACTGGGAAAACTGCAAACTGTCATTTTTTAAAATGTAATTCTTGGCACTTTGTTCAACTGAAGAAACACTTTCAACGTCAGTCATTTTACTAGCATTTAAATTATCATGAGCCGTAATTTCCAATGAGCTAGTTAAGAGCGAATGATCATTTAAATTTCCTATGCTGTTTTCTACTGGAATGTTTTGCAAATCAGGTAGCGAATTATTTTGAGTACATAAAGAGTTATTAGGTGTTATGTTCTTTATCATTAAGGATTTTAAATCTGGTATTTCTTTGAATGAAGAATCATCTTTGGAAACACATTCAGATTCATGAGGTCTTAACATATCAGCACCTAGATTCTTTGAAAATAGACTTTCCAGACTATCTGTGGTTGCTAATCTGACTGATGGCTGACTTTTACAAGAATCTCTTGGCATATCATCAATTAGGTCAGCTGGTGACAGCTCTTTTGTTAACTTACATGATTCTAGTTTCTTTTCACTTTTAGGTCTGTCAAGTTTCTTTTTTTTATGGAGTAAATAGTGACTTGGTACAACTGAGGAATTAGGATATAATCCAGATTTTGCTACTGGGCCAGAAAAATCAAAGGATTTGCTACTATGATCCAAGTGGTTTGTGGATTGAGGACAAGAGCTTTGAACATTATCAGCTGAAACTTCAGAGGAAGATAATAAGACTCCTTACCTTACAAAAGCCATTAATTTTCAGATGAATAGGTTGACATATGCAGAAGACAGTCACAGCAACCAAAAGGAAACATGAAATGAGGCATTTAATTACTAAATGTTTCTTTTGATTATAACATGAATAAAGTGATCAAATATTTGATCATTATTTAATAAAAAGTGAACACTCTAAAAAAACAATAATAAAGGAATTTTACCTTCCTTTAACCATCTAAAGTGACCTTCTTACTTTGTTCACTGATATATACAAATATAAGTACCAAGTTAATCAATATTCTAAGTTTCACAAATTTTATAATGTGAGGATTTAACATATTTAAAGTATCGTCAGAATTGTCAAATTCAAAATGTCTAAAAGACCAATGAAAGGAACGAGGTTCATCTTCTCCTATATTTTTAATGTATTAAAAACAAGCAAACAAATAACATTCTGTAATTTCTGGAAAAAACTATTAATAAAGATAAAATATTATAGATTCATTTTCATATGGTCAGTTACAAGTGCCTCCCCATCAAAATTCTTTAAAATTTAAATAGAAAATAAAAAACCACCCTTACTTCATGGTAACAGACTGCATACAACTTTGTTATGGTAAAAATCTAGGCCTCACAATACAGGAAATATCAACCCAGTTAATAAATAACCATGCTCCTACTGGCAGATACCGTACCAATTATTATAAAGATACCTCAGTTCCCTTCTTATGCCAATTAAATTCGAGAAATAACCCCAAATTTTATAAATTTAAAATTAAAGATCTGGCTTTGAAATGCAAGAACAGTATAATTATGATACTTATAATATTTAAATAAGACTAATACACTTACAAATGCTATAAACATAAAGGCATTTTTATAATTAATTGTCTGGCTATTAATTTCCATTTCCTGAGCCATCAGAGTTAAAAAAAACAACAATCAAAAAACTTTCTAAGCTACTGACAAGAAGCAACAAGTGTCTTGTCTTGTTTTTATCGGATTTTATTTCCCCTATATCTTGAAAGTTAAAAAAGCAGGGAAATAATTAAAAAAACAAGCTTTAACAGAGGGAAGAAAACAAAGCACTCAGCTTAAAAATTCACAAATGGGAAAATCAACTGATGATCATCAGGATTCCTGTAACATGCACAATTTTCTGCCCATTTTTCTAAACAGCTAAAGCAAATCAAAGCCTCTTTTAAAGCATTAACTGTAAAACAACTAAAAGAGAACAAGTAAAAGCATACCTTTTGCTATCTTCCCTGTAGATATTGCTCCCTCACTCTTGACCTTCCAATTCTGCATTTTATCTTGTTCCAGAATCACTGCCAAAGCCTTCTGCACATCAAACTTGTTCTTCAGAACTGCTTCAATCAAAGTGTCATCTGGCACAGCATCTCCAAGTACCTCTCTCATGTGATCAAGGCATGAATGAAGACGAGCTAGAACAGAAAATAATTAAAAGTCTGAAATGATGCCATGAAAGAACCCTCAATCTTCAAAACAAAACAAAAAAAGGATTTGAAACTATATTAGATGTCCAACTCTCCTCTTTCCCTGGCAAAAATTATTTGTAATGATTATATTTTTATCCACAATATACCTATCTTTCCCTATTAGAGCTCATGAAACAATAAAAAATAAATATTGCTAAAAGAAAACAAATTACTGAAGTTTCTCTCCTAAGGAAATGAAGATCTCAGTCAAAAATTCCAGTTACTAAATAAGAGCCACACAACCAATTTTTCAACCACAGAGTTAACCATACACTCCTCGCAAAATATACTTAATAAAATGTATATTTCCCTTGAAGATACCAGGGACATTTGTACCATTCTTACCCAGAATCACTATTAGGAACAATCACAATAAACCTGATAAATTCTGGTATATTGATCATCAATCATTTTCACACATGAAGCACAGATAAACTACTTTTTACTATACCTTGATCAATTCCACTCAGCTGATGGTTCAAAAGAGAATTGGAGGACTCTTTCAGATCTTCATAATCGTATTCTTCTAGAGGCTCAACAGGTGAAGGTTTGTCACGCCGTGAGTAAATAAATTGAGCAGCTAGAACAGAAAATGATGGAAGAATGCTGTAGCACAGCCACTTCCCAGTCAGTCTTTTTTTTTTTTTCCACCGAAGTTAAAATAGAAATTAAAGATTCTGACCTACCACCTATGGCCATTTACCCACATTCTATAATAATGGATAATGACAAAAACGAACGAAGACAAAACATACCATACGCTGCGCAGACGTCCTTAGTAACTACTCACTGGCCTCTTGCAATCATCCTCCTTCTTTCTTCCTATCTCCAACACCTTCACCAAGCTGACTTTCGCCACAGTTTCCAAACACTACCTTTCCTAACACCTCATCCCTGCCTACTATTCCATCTTCCATGCAAAACGTTCTCTTCTTTGGAACAAATATTTCAAACCACGTACCAAACTTGCTTATTTTCATAATTAAGAAAGTACTAAAAACAAGTTCATTTTCACTTTCCCAGAATTGCTAATTTGGCCTGAACCCAACAGCTGACCAAAATCATAGGCCTTAACTTTTGAACAACTTCTACTTTCAGTCCAACACTCTCTACACTGTATGCTAGTGTCACATACCTACCTGACTTTCAGGCTGTGCACTCTACAGCCGTGTCATCACTCAATATATAGCTGGTATTATAGATTTCATTAAAAGGAAGAAAGAAAATATATGCCTGAGTATCATAAATAAAATACAAGTGAGCAAAGGAGAAAATCATCACACACGCCCAAAGTGCTGACTATTCCACGTCAGCTGGGTGCCCACTGAACTCAGTTCCTAGAGACTGTGCTCAGTTGTGAAGAAATAAAATTAAAGAATAAGAAAGATCGAAATTTTAATATAGTATTCTACAGGCAAGGTGTTACTAGGGATTTTATATTATTTAGCTTTCTGGAAGAGCACATAACACTCAAGTCTACTGCTTAGTGTTCCTGCATTTAACTTTTGTTCATGTTTTCAAGAAGGCACTATCTGTGAAAGAAAGGGAAACTACATCCAAAGTTTATAGCTACTACATATAAATAATATACAAACAGACATTAGATAATACTATGGCTTACACAGAAGGCTGTAGCATAAGGGCTACCTATGCACAGAACAAATCAACGATGGCCTTACAGATGAGTAGGAAAGGCAAAGAAGAAAAACGTAATGATGTATTTTAAAAGCCAAAAGGGGGTGCCTGGGTGGCTCAGTCGTTAAGCATCTGCCTTTGGCTCAGGTCACTTTCCCACATCAGGCTCCCTGCTCGGCGGGAAGCCTGCTTCTCCCTCTCCCACTCCCCCTGCTCGTGTTCCCTCTCTCGCTGTGTCTCTCTCTGTCAAATAAATAAAATCTTTAGATAAATAAATAAATAAATAAAAGCCAAAAGAGTAGTATAGATAACAAGTGCCACAGAAGCACAGAAGATTAAGTAATCACTGAAGATTGACACAGTTCTAAAAAATGAGGTAAAAGCATCAGAAAAACTGAGAAAGAGGTAGAAGACATCTTGGACAAGGAGAACAAATAAGAGAGCTACAGAACAGCTGAGAGAATTCAATCTATTCTGCTATAAGGCATGTTACCTTCACACCAAATAGTAAAGAGGAGAATGATGAGGGTATAACATTCAAGTGCTTTGGTTTATGAGATTTCTGTTCCCTCAACACTTCAATGTTTAGTATCATCACCTTATAGCAGCAGGTACAAAGTAACACCCACCTTAGAATATGACACTGTAACTATAATGGTACTGCAATGCCAGAGAGACCCACAGCCTTCCTCTCGGCTCAGTTCGGAGGACTTGTGTCTTGCTATGTGCATGCATACTGCTTGGCTCTCCAAGATCTGTGATCATTTGCCTTTGCAACATTACTCATTAGTTCAACTCTTTCTCACATTTCTACTAAGCTTTTTACCTTTTTTCAAACTCTTTTTAAACTCCTATATTTACTGGAATATTTCTTTATCAGGAAGTTAAGGTATCTTTTCAAATGTGCAAGCATTTTTATTAAGATTACTGTTTTTGCTAGTACTTTACAGGCTGACTGATCTGTCATGATCCTATTTTTTCCCAGATATTCTGTTATTTTCAGTATACAGTTTTGAAGACCGTAAGGTTTTTCAAGAATACACATATTACGCTGTATATATTTCTCCCTATTTAGCCCCCTCTAGTACAAGGAGAATAGAACACTATTATAAATTCAGCATGGCTAAACGGAAGAGACTCTCTAAGATGACCACTATTTTCATGTTAAAATCTCAGAATGAGGATGTGTCTTACAGTCAAATGGCATCTCAACATTATGTAATACTTAGACTGACAGGAGATTTACTTTAAGTGGTACATAAAATTACAATATGCCTTACATTCTGTGGCATCTTAGATTTAATAAAATGTGGTAGTACTAAAAAAAGTAAACTGGGTCACTTTGTGCCTGGTGATTTACAAATTATTTTCCTAGCTATAATAAACTACTCAGTTTAGCCTAAAAGTAACAAATATACTTTCCCCAACTTCCTCTGATAGCTTTCACCTGTGAGAAAAACCCCAAGAAAAATCAAAAATTAAGTGAGGAAAAAATCAGATTATTTCCCTCAACAATTTTCACTTAGGAAATTTGGACAGGAAAAAGAAGTTGTCAATATCCAGGCTGCAACTCAACCTCAGAGGAGCTATTTTTTTTCCAGAGGGGGTGGAGGGTTCCTTACCCCCGATCCACACACAAATCCAACTCAGAAACCTATACTTTGGCCACTGTTTTGGAAGCAGTGTTGGCTAGATTTGCTGGCAAGTGGGGAGGGAAGGAGGGTAGACAAATTCCCCAGAGAAAATAACTACTAGGGGCGCCTGGGTGGCTCAGTCTTTAAGCGTCTGCCTTCCGCTCAGGTCATGATCCCAGGGTCCTGGGATCGAGCCCCACATCGGGCTTCCTGCTCGGCGGGAAGCCTGCTTCTCCCTCTCCTACTCCCCCTGCTGGTGTTCCCTCTCTCGCTGTGTCTCTCTCTGTCAAATAAATAAATAAAATCTTTAAAAAAAAAAAGAAAGAAAAAAAGAAAATAACTACTAGTGGGGAAAAACAGTCCAAATCTTTGAAGTTGAAATGAAAGCCCAAAAGGCAACAAATACAATAAAAGAGTAAGAAAAAAAGCAATGGAGAGAAAAGTAAATATAAAATGCTATTCGTTTCTAAATTTAAATCACAAACTTTGATGGAAATGCTTTTTGAAAAACTGGGACACCCGCGGTGACTTTTAAAACTTAAGGCAGTTTAACAAACATAAAAGTTCAAAG
This sequence comes from Halichoerus grypus, assembly GCF_964656455.1. Classification (NCBI taxonomy): domain Eukaryota; kingdom Metazoa; phylum Chordata; class Mammalia; order Carnivora; family Phocidae; genus Halichoerus; species Halichoerus grypus. The sequence continues at coordinate 29,147,076 of NC_135720.1, read as the reverse complement.
AATTCAAAACCTGACTCCTACAACTGCTCCAAATTGTTTCCTTAACACCTTAAAATAAAAATCATGTAAGAGGCACTCATTAATGACACAGCTGTCTGGACTTCTTGCCCTGGAGGTTCTGATTCAGTGATGCTGGAAATGAGGCAGGGAATCTGTATTTTTAAAATGTCTCCTAGCTGACTGATATCATCAGCGAAGATTAGGAAACACTGGCTGACAAGTCCCCCCGTAGTCCACTCTGTACAATCATCAATTCCCTTCCAAAAATACGGCCCCCTCACTCAAAACCCTTCAGTAAGCTGACATGACACACCTACAATTAAACACTGCCTTCCACAGCTTGCCTCCTACTTCCTTTCCTAGTCCTCTCTCCTGCTGCAACTACATTAATCGTGTGAGTGTTCTCAAATAAGCCTCACATAGAGGCCACTCCTCAAGCACTATTTTCTTCCGCTGAAGAAAGCCATTCGTCCTCCCAAATTTACCAGTCCAATCTCCCCTCCTTCCCAGACTCCTTCATGCAGGACTATGGCTTCACCCACCAGATTCACCCACAAACCACTGTGGCATGTTTGAAGAGGACTTTTAACATGCTACCTACCTAGAATAGGGTTTTTCTTACACGTTAACTTATGCTCAATAAAGATTTTGAGTCAGAATGGACTGAATTAAGGATCACTATTGTTTAAGTAACCACTGGAGGCCTTTTGACTGAGGTGGCTCCAATGCCTTGATGACAAACAGAACACGAAGCCAAAGTCAATTACTGTAAATGCCTCAGGAACAACCAATCACGAAAGCCAACTAGGCTTTCCCAAATAATGCAACCCTTAAGCTACAGCCAATCAAATAATTTCTTTGCTTTGTTTCCGTCTTCCCTATAAAAACCTTGCCCCTAGCTCTGTTCCAGTAGAGCACTCCTAACTCCTCTAACTCCAAAGTTCCAGTTTGGAGCTACCTGATTCAAACTGATGTTTGCTCAAATAAATTCTTAAAAATTTCAATATGCTTCAGTTTATCTTTTAACACTTCTAATTTCAGTAGGCAAAACAAAACCCATAACTGTTCAAATAAAGTTATATATATAGGTTATTTTTGCCATCCCCAATTCCTTGACATATGTTCAATATTCAATATGAAAAGTCAATCTTTCCAAAGGAAAAAAAGCTGTAACATTTAGAAATCACCTTTCCATCACGGAAACTGGGCTTAGCAGAGTTAAAAAAATACAAGTGCTGATGAATTTTTTAAAAATTCCAATAACTGATAAAATCACTCAATTATCAAAATTCATTAAGACCATGAATATGATCATCTCTTCAATGACACTGGCTGTTTAAAAACAGAGAGGATCCTTCTAAAACTATTCATTTTTTTACTGAAAATCACTTGGAAAATATACCACTAAAGAGGAGAAGTTTCTGATCTAATATCACTGTTTTGAAAAATTAAAAAATCCAAAACCACGTTTTTTGTTAAAAATACAGTTTGTCACAGAAAAAAACTCAAAACCATTTAACTGTATCTCCTGCTTCAATAATGTCATTGACGGGGCGCCTGGGTGGCTCAGTCGTCAGGCGTCTGTCTTCAGCTCAGGTCATGGGCCCAGGGTCCTGGGATCGAGCCCCAAATCGGGCTCCCTGCTCAGCGGGAAACCTGCTTCTCCCTCTCCCACTCCCCCTGTTTGTGTTCCCTCTCTCGCTGTGTCTCTCTCTGTCAAATAAATAAAATCTTTAAAAATAATAATAATAATAATGTCACTGACGTCCTGGAGTGTACAAAAGTAACTCAAAGAGCAAAACTGTCCTAAATATGAACCACACACAAGACACACATGAAGAGCTATGAGAGACACAAGGATAAACTGACCTCAAGAAAGCTAGACCATGAGTGCAAATCTCAGAAAAACACGCTCAGAATGTCTGACCTGGTGTACCATCAGTTCGTAACACAAAATTAAGCATGATTTATCCAGATAAGCCCAGATAAATCAATGTGTTAACCTGCAAGATTAAGATGTCTTTCAGTAGTTCTTCCCTCTGTAAAGGTTCCCACCCTTGTGCAATTTCTAAATCCTGTAGACCTTAACTCCCATAATTATCTCTTGAATCTATCTCCAAATCTAATGCTACCACCCTTGTCCTAAACAAATGATTCACAAAGCAAGCATCAACATACCATGGAGGGCTTGTTAAAACAGTAGCTGTGCACCACTCTTGAGTTTCTGACTGGAACGGGGCCAAGAATTACTTTTCTAATAAATTCTCAAGTGATGTTAATGGCACATGGACCACATTTTGAGAACACTGTCGTCAAATATCCCCATCTCTAGATTAGTATAATAACCTCCAAACTAATCTATGAATATCCATTCATGTACCACCTTCAATCCAGTCTCTACTATGTAGAAGGGATTTTTTAAAAATTCCAATCTAATTATCAAACCCACATCATCTTCTCATTTCATGAGCATGTCATGCTCTCTATTCCACTTACAATATGAGTGATGAAGTTAATGCTACCAGCTATCACTGTATCACCTCGTCAACTGTGACAGTATTATTACAGGAGCCCACAAGGGTTAAAAATGGCAAGTGTCGGGGCGCCTGGGTGGCTCAGTCGTTAAGCGTCTGCCTTCGGCTCAGGTCATGATCCCGGAGTCCTGGGATCGAGTCCCGCATGGGGCTCCCTGCTCTGCGGGGAGTCTGCTTCTCCCTCTGCCTGCCGCTCCCCCTGCTTGTGTTCCCTCTCTCGCTGTGTCTCTCTCTCTGTCAAATAAATAAATAAAATCTTTAAAAATAAGTAAATAAATATAAATAAAAATAAAAATGGCAAGTGTCTGGGAGGTTCCTTGGACAAAATGAAATTTCTTTTATTCCTCATCCCTACAAAATGTGGCCTTGTACCCCTGCATAAAGAGCTCTTAAGGAATGCTGATGAAGCCATCTCTCAGCTTCAAACCCAGCCTTCTTTATTCTGCTTTGTGATGCTGGGGTTGCAGTCTCTAGGAAGTTCATTTCTTCGACAGCTGACTCCATTTTAGGATCAGCCAACAGAGGAGATGCTAAAGGGAGACTGAAGGCCAGGGGAGGAAAACACAAGCTCCTTTCCTTTTTGCTTCTTGTGCAGCCCCCTTTGCCCCAGCAACACTGCATGCTGCAGTAACAGCAATTAGTACCAGTGAGCAGTTTGCCCAAAACTCCCAGAACCAGCTTCCATGTGTCCCCATCCACATCCCTCAGACACCATGACCAGAAAATTCCCTCTTCAAAAGGCTGAATCCCAGCTTCACAGGGTCCTTTTGCCAACACGAGTACCAGCCATGCAGTATCCCCCTCCTCAGAGGGCTGAGTCCCCATTCCATAGCCCTTCCTCTGAATTTCAGAGGCAAAGCAGAACCCTCTTCTCACAGGTCTAAGCCCCAACTCCAAGGAGGACCTCTACAAGCTTCTAAAAGGTTGGGCCTGACCTCACCCATTTGCTCCTATAGAACTAGGTAAATGCTTCCTGAAGTCACCACCTCCTTGATATTTTGCTTGCCTTTCTTGCATTTTTTTGTTCTTTAAAACCTGGTTAACAACTTCTTGTATTAAATTCTCTCTGACAAAATAACCAGTGCAATTTCCATCTCCTAACAGGACCCTGACTGGTAACAGTGTAACACTAGAGCAAGAGAGGAAAGGCCTTGATTAGTAAGCCTAAATGAGAAAAGTACAAATAAAGAGCTAGATGCATTTCAGAGGAACAAGTAACAGGATAAGAGATGGCAGGAAGAGGAGAGGTGCTAAGACAACTTGTGGAACATCTATGCTTTATACAAAAAAAGGAATTCTAAAAAGTCAGAAGGCACATATTTGGTCTTCAGAGACTAAAAGTGTGATTAAAGCAGGCACAGGGGTACAGGACAGCTCCATAGACTATATGGTATTAAAGATAAAGTGGATTTTGATACAAATGTTAATTGTGTTAAGCCTTTAAACTCGTAGAAAATGAGTTTTGTGAATTACATTTATGTTGTACCTAACTGTATTTAATTTTACCCTTTTGTGGCATAGTAAAATTCAGCAGGGCATTTTAACCAACTATTTATAGAGTAGGCTGAAATTCAAAGACAAATATATTGTTAGGGAAATTAGGAGAAAAGGTCTGGTTGAAGACTATGTCTTTACTGAAAAGAACGTATGAAATGTTTCGTGTTTTCTTTATATGGTGGCAAAGAAGAACTCTTTCAGTGGGTAAGACAGGAGATGCAGCTCTGATGTGGAGTCCTACAGGAATGTGAACTCTAAATCACTCTGGCTCCAGGAGGACTAACCTATATATTTTTGGTTTATTTAACAAACTGTTTAATGGTAGATAAACTGAAGTACTGTATGAAGGGAAGTCTATGTGTAACACCTCAATGTTTCTAAGATTTAAGAGATTCCTGAGTATATAAAATTAATTGTTACCCACCTTCAGAAGTTCTAGATTTTCATTATGGACTAAATTACCATTTCGGTACAATTCAGATTAATTGCAAGTTACAAAAAATATTGGAAAAAACATAGTTTTCAAAGTTTTCTTCAAATGTTTAAAACTTAGATTCTATTCATGGGTAAAGAAATGATTTTATACATATTTAAAAGTTAAAGACATCATCTTTTTAAATGTTACATAATATTATAGTCTTATGGAACACTCTAATCCTAGAATGACAATAATACTTAACATTTTTTAACACCCAAATAATGGAAATCAAATTATTTTTTAAAAGTCACCTGTTGATGGTGAAATACAATAATCATCCTCTACAGACTGGCCATAGAGATCATCATCTTCAAAATCTAAAATAAAAACACAAGAGATAAATTTTTCACAAGTTCTTTTTATATTCTTAGTTATTAACAAGGAAGCATCTGAATTCTCTCCAAACTAAACTCTCCCTCAAAATTAAAGGAGCTTAGAATGTCTACTCTTCCAAAAAATTCTAAAAATTTTACCCACAAAGTAAATACTTACTTTCTATATTCATAGACATACATAATAGTTCTGCAGCTTTTAAGCTAATTGAATTTTATTAAAAATTTTCCAAGTTTTCACTGCATGTGATCAAAAAATGATAGTACCAGAGACCACAAACCTGAATCGTCTCTCCAGTGTTAGAATCTGTAATAAGTCATCCATTCATTTTTTTCACCAAGTGCCCTTCTATGACCAAAGCATTTATTTCCCATACAACTGACGAGCACAGGGTATACAATCAGACCATGAAAACAGTTTTTCTTCATGTTGAGCTAGTTAATTTCTATAAAAACCATCTTATCCTAAATTCCCTTATGCTCTCAGTTCATGCTAATTAGACTTTTTTCCTACTGACTAAAATAAGCACTTTGCCCAGATTTTCCTAAGGCTGTTTCTTTGTCCTCGTTAAGGTTCCAGCTAAAACTTCACCTATTTGCATACATCTTCCCTGACCACTCTGGTAAAGCGGCAAGCCCCGCTGCCACTTTCACTCTCTCGCACACTCCTCCAATTGATTGTCTTCAAAGCACTATATCTGTTTCATTCCATGAAACTCTAAGCTCCTTCAGGGAAAGGCTCTGTCTTAGCCAACTACCTGGCACATGACTGGAAGTAAATTAGTTTTCCTTTTATTATAAATTAATGAATCAAACAATTTAAAACTAAAACCCGCAAAAAAAAGGTAAATATAGGGCGCCTGGGTGGGTGGCTCAGTCGGTTAAGCATCTGCCTTTGGCTCGGGTCATGATCCTGGAATCCCAAGATCGAGTCCCACATTGGGCTCCCTGCTCGGCAGGGAGTCTGCTTCTCCCTCTGCCCCTCACCCCGCTTGTGCTCTCGCTCTCTCTCTCAAATAAATTAAATTAAGAAAAAAAATTTGTTTAAAAAGATAAATATATTTACATAAATGCATTTATTCATTTGATAAACAGATTATGCCAAGGACTATTAGACGTATCTGAGGGACAACAGTGAGTGACAGGTACATTCCCAGAGCTCTATGAACCTAAAATCTAACAGGAAACACAGACACAAAAGCAGGCAATTGCAAAATTATATGACAAATGTTTGAGACTTGAGAAATATAGAGTGAACTGGGATCACACATATGAACAACAAAAACAGAACTGGGAGTGGGGTGGCTAGGGAAAGATCCCCCAGAATATAATATTTAAACAAATTCCAAAGGATAGTTAGCTAGTTTCTGAGGGTATTCATATAGCAGGAGCAGCATGTTCAAGGGTTTAGACCAAATATTTACGGCAAAGAAAAATCAGATAAATGCTACTATTGGATAAAAATATGTAACAGTCTGGAGTGCCTGGGTAGCTCAGTCGGTTAAGTGTCTGCCTTCAGCACAGGTCATGATCCCAGGGTCCTGTGACTAAGCCCCACATTGGGCTCCCTGCTCAGCAGAGAGCCTGCTTCTCCCTCTCTCTCTCTACTGTTCCCCCTGCTTGTGCGTGCTCTCTCTCTCTCTCTGTCAAATAATAAAATCTTTTAAAAAATATGTGACAGTCAATAAATTATTAGATCACAATCCCAAGGAAACAATCTATTAGCAAATAATGAGCCATTTACAAAATATTATTTTTAGATATGAATGACAATAAACTTTACTAGGTCAGTTTTTCAACTGAAATTGACCCTAACAGTGCCACAATATAAAAAGATGAAGAGAATTCTTTCCTGATATTTTTGTAAAGTGGTTCCTTTCCTCAACAAAATTCTGTAATATTTACCGCACATAAAGCATTGTTCCACCTACTGGAGTAAATGTAACAATAAAGTAAATATAACAATAAGGTATGGACTATGCCCTCCTGACACTTTTAAATTAGTAGCTAACTTAGCATTAGCTAAAGGCCGTCATTTAAGTACTATCCAAATTACAGAGAAGAACAAAGTGAAAGTTAAATAGAGGAACCAATAGGTTTAAAGCACATACTCTCTCTAATAACATCATATTACTTTCGAGAATTTTCAAATTATTATTTGAAAATAATACAAAGGGGAAACTTTGAGAAAAAAAGAGAAATAAACTGAATCCTTAAAATGAGTAGAACTTTTATAAGCAGGAAATGGGGATGAACCTCCTATGCTATAGGAACAGATTGTTTATGATGTCATCAATTGTTCCAAAGAAACATGAAAAAGGACAACCTGAACTGGGGTTGCCCAGGTGAGAAGATATTTAGCACTCACTCCCACAGGCCAAACACCTCTCCTCCAGGAGAAATCCTAGAAATCCTGCTTAAACTCCTCCAACCCACCCTGAATAAGGTGATCTCACTTACATAGCTCCCACAGCACCTTGGGAGTACTTTTTGTAGCATGACATACTAGAATCATCTGTTACTTGTATATTTCCCCCTTTAGATTCCCTCAAGCATCTTATTATCAGTCCCCAAAGCTTAGAGCAGTACTCTAAGCACTCAATTAATGAAGAATAAGCACTCAATTAATGTTGGTTGAAGAAATTATAAATACTTATTTAAGAAATGAGTAAGTTGCTTATTCATATTTTTTATATCATAACCTCAAAAATATCTCTCAGGCTAAAGTCATCTCTCAGGTAGCAGTGATTACATCCACTGCAACACTTAAAACGGCCTCCAATCTAAAGTGAACACCAGGAACCTAACATGTGACAGGCTGACTAGGTGACAGTCTCCAAATGTAGCACAGGGTGTTAGCTACACTGTGGTTAGGGCAATACTGATGTTCTAGAATAATCGTCCAGCAGTGCCAATAACAGCCACCAACATATTAAGCACACTTACATAATCTGCACTTTAAAAAGCAATAGGTCTTTACTCCTTTTTTGCACTCCTTCATATTTTTTATAATTTTAGTTGGCATGATGCTTGGTGATGCCTATAATTATCCACTGCATAGAGATATACACCTACCCTAAACTAATTCTAAGTCCTTTTAAACTCCTAGAGAACATACGCACATTTTTTTTTCATTTTTTTTAAATCAAGAAGTATGTTCCAGAGCCCCCTTGCTTCTAGTATTGCTTTTTTTTTTTTCCTCCCATTCCAAAATACATTTAAATTCAGCATTATCAACCAAGAACTGGGTATACACCTCAAGATCATCTGATCCACTTATTCACTGGGCCTTTTTGATATCTCTTTTTTATCGACTCCTAAGTTTCCAATTTAAATTGAAACTCATAGAAAATAAGTTATCTGCTCAAGCCAGGTTCTGTACTAAGTATGTATAAACAAACACAAATAATTTATCACGTACATCTAAGTTACAGCCGAACAGTTGAATGTAAGCATGAAGTCAATCTATCTTTTACAAATAAGCACAGTTTCATGGGCATTTTGGAAGGGGGGTCCGAAGACACTAACTAGAAGTAGACGACTGTCTACCCGACCTGGGAGGAGACAATGGGAGGGAGAGATGATAATGCTTACGTGCACAAATATCACCATATCCCAACCTTCCCAAATGTCCTTCCCATACGACTGCGTGCAGCAACCTCCCCCTCCCTAAATAAAATCAATCCCAGAGGGCAGAAATCACGACTTAAAACAATGCCATTCGCTGGCACTCACATGTATTGTTATTTTCTCCAACTGAGGCTATTCTGAATTCCAGCCTGGCACCACTAACGAGAAACTCACAGATCGAAGTGGAAGCCAACGGGCTGCGATCCCAGCTGGAACCGCGAAAATGACGTCCCGGCATGACCCTGCCACCTACCTTCATCGTAGTTATAGCCTCGGACATTCCGATGCCGGGCCATGGCGGCGGAGAGGGCGTTCGCCACAGCCCCTTACAAAACACACGGTTTAGATACTGATAAAGCGCCAACTGCGGCCTGTCCAACACATACGCGCCATCTTGACTTCCGGCAAGCCTCTTCGCTGAGCGCCTGCGCACGCGCGACGTCTTATCTGAGCATTGAACGACGGCAACCTCTCAGGGTCACCCGCCTCCCTGGGGCGCATGCGCAGACGTGCGCACGGAAGCTGTCTTTTAGTATAGCCCCGCCCACAGACAGGTTGACTGACAGAGGGCTCAAAGGGGCGGGATCCCAGTGCCTGGTATTTGTGGATTTGTACCAAAAACTTGGAGCCTGAGTCCTTGACCTACATCGGCGTTCCAGATTATTTCCCAAATCTGTTTTGTGATAATGAAGCTGACTGTGTGCTCAGTAGAAGCAGGAAACTTATGTAACTTTCATCTTTGAGGCCTAGTTAGGCACGTAATAGGCACTCACAAACTTGTACAAGTTTGGTTTTAGAATTAGTCCAAGATTTAGAGGGGGGTAAAAGGACTCTGTTTAAATGGGTATATACGGTTTAACTGAGAACCTGGCTACAATAGGTCACCACGCCTTCGTGTATGTAATTTATGGTTTCACGTATATGCTCCATCCTGCGTTAACATCTAGTAAACAGCTGTCTGTCCTTAGCGATGCAGACACTTAACATCAGCATCATAAAGAATTCTTTGAGCATTCATTGAACACATAATCATGTGTAACATGCTACGGGTATTAAATACAGCTTTTTAGACATAGCACTGGCCTTAGGTACCCTCATTTTTGGGGACACAAAGCGGAAACAAAAACACAAAGTGAATGATGCCATGTAAAAGACCAACATCATTATCATACTGAACAAATTACATTTCTGTTTTAGTCTGTGTTTTCAAAATGGGGATACTTTACATCAAATTCTAGAAATGAAAACTTACTCAACTTTATTATACATAATAAAAGGATAATGATGCAAATGCAGTTCATATTTGTAAGTGGCTTGAAATATAATTTATACATGCATTTGACCGTGTATGACTACCAAGTGTTTGTTCTTAACTATCACTGATGTTTAATGTAGCTCCAAGACAAAATTATACACAAAAATAGTTGCTAATTTTATAAGGCCTAAGGGTTTTACTTTACACTTTTAGATAATTTTTATGTTGCAGCCTGTTTCTTTATAAAATGGAGAAAGTAATAGTATCTAACTCACAGAGTGGTGAATAATTATCCTTTTAAGATGATTTCACACAGATCTCAGATGCTTTAAAATATTAGGCATTATTAAAATACAAATAGCAGCTTCTAGCCTGGTATAATTGTCAATTATGAGCTTCGGTATAACTCACTGAGGTATGAAGTGGATGAGTTATAAATTGACCACATAAACCATACTACAAAGCAATGAAGAAGAAAATATTACTACTGCCTGAGGAATAGTATATAATTTGCCTCTGGTTCATCAATAATGCACTCTTTTAACATTCTAAACACTTTTTAGAGCCTTGACTGCATCTCAAGCAATAGAGCTTCTTCAGTAGTAAAACCTTCACTGACTTCCTCAGAAAGTGTTAGGGATTTTATTCTCTGCCCCCAGAACTCTTTAGTTGTGATTTTTGTATTGTGGTTTGATGGAAAGTACCATAACTTTGGAGTCAGATAAACCTGGATTTCAGTGCCAGTTCTGCCACTTTCTGTTAACTTTTTTGGGCTCAATTTATTCATCTGTAAAATGGGTATAAAAAGATACGTCTTCAGTTTTGTGAAAAGTAAATGAAGTGATGGATGTAAAAACAGCTGTTACATAAGTTCTGTAAGAGAAGAAAAAATCTCTGCCTTCTTTAGGTCTCTGACTCTAAGAATTAAGCTGGCATAAGAGAGATTAACAGGAGAAAAGCATAAAAGTTTAAATTTTTACACATACATGGGAGCCTTCACAAGAGGATGAAGATCCAAAGAAGTGACCAGAGCAGGAAGTTTTTATACCTTTTAAACAAAGAAACAATCAACTTGTCAAGAATTGTTAAGACAAAGGGATATGGGCTACAGGTAGTAAATTGTGGGGAAGTAACTAGGAAATGTATGGTCGGGGCAAGGGGGTGCAAAACAAGTGGAAGATATTCAGTAAATTTGTACAGATCCATTTCAGCATCAGTTCCCAGTCTCTGATGATAAGGATGCTTTCTCATCCTGGTATAGGGAGGGTAACTTTCTCATGGGAAATTTGATGGCCTGTTTTATATAGAAAAGAATAGGTTTGCTATTTCTGAGGTTCCTTCAGCTCAAAACAATCAAAGTGGCATATTTTGGAATGAAAGGCTCTGGACTCCTTTAATACTCAATAAATACTAGTTCTCTACCCAACTAATTGGATAGCTTTATCTTTGTTTCTCCAGCACTTAGAATGTTTGCTGAATGAACTAATGAATTAAAAAAAAATAGAGCCTCGAGAAAGACAAATACCACATGATTTCATTCATAAATGGAATCTAAAAAACAGATGAATAAACAAACAAATGAAAAGCAGAATCAGACCTGTAAATAGGGACAACAAACTGATAGTTGCCGGGGTGGGGGGGAGAGATGGGCAAATGGGTGAAGGGGAGTGGGACATCAGGCTTCCAGTTATGGAACAAAAAGGTCACAAGAATAAATGGCACGCATAGGGAATATGGTCAGTGATATTGTAATAGTATTGTATGGTGACATATGGTAGCTACACTTGTTGGGAGCGCAGCATAATGTATAGAGCAGTTGAATCACTGTGTTGGACACCTGAAACTAATATAACATTGTGTGTCAGCTGTACTCAAAATAATTTAAAAAAAATGATACAGTCTCTGGGTATATTTAACAAATATCATAAACAACTATACAAATAATTATTTTTACATAGTGGTAAAAAAAGTTAAAAATGAAAATAGCATAAATAGATTACTGAAAAGTTTTTAATACCTTTCTTGAGGAATCCTTAATAAACAATAAACTACACATATTTAAAGTATACAATTTGATACATTTTGACATATGTATTTACCAGTGAACCCATTAACCCAAACAAGATAATGAACATGTCCATATTCCCAAAAGTTTCCTCATGGACCTTTATAATCTCTCTCCTGCCACCCACCACCCCCCGCCCCGCCAACAGACACACACCTCTTCACCCTGGTCCCATGCAGCAACTGATCTCTCGGTCACTATAGATTAGTTTGTATTTTCTAAAATGTTACATAGAAGAAATCATATAATACGTATTCTTTTTTATAGGTCTTCATTCGCTCAGCATAATAATTCTGAGATTCATTAGTATAAGTGCTTTAATCAATAGTTCATTCCTTTTTATTGCAGAGGTGAATTCCATTGTATGGATGGATATACCACAATTTGTTTTTCCATTCACCTATTGATAGCTATTTGGGTCATTTTCAATTTTGGCTACTATAAATAGGACTACTGTGATTATCCATGTACAATTCTTTGTGTGGACATAAACTGATTTCTCCTAGGTAAGTACCTAGGAGTGGAGTGGCTGGATGATATGACAGGTTATCTCTAGCTTTTTAAGAAACTGCCAAACTTTTCCCAAGTGGTTGTAACATTTTATGCTCCCATCACCTGCAAAGTTCCATTTTCTCCACATCCTAGCCATCACTGGTTATGGTCTAAAGATGTTGTGCTTATTTGACATTTCTATACCCTCTTTGGTGAAGTGTCTGTTTGAATCTTTTTGTCTATTTTTAATGAGGTGTCTGTTTTCTTATTTTTTACTTTAGAGAGTTGTTTTTATATTCTGGATACAGCTACTTTATCTGATATAATTTGTAAATATTTCTCCCAGTGTGTAACTGGTCTTTTCATTCTCTTAACGGTGTCTTTTGAATAGCAGAAGTTTTTAGGTTTGATGAAGTTCAATTCATCATTTTTTTTAAATAATGGATTATTTTAAAATATGGATACTGTATCTAAGAAATCTTTGCCTAACCCAAAGTCACAAAAATTTTCTCTTAATTTTTTAAAAAGTTTAACAGTGTGGGGTTCTACATTTAGATTTTTTAAAATCTATTTTTGATTTTTGTATATGATATAATGTTTGGATCAAAATTCACTTTTACATATATATATACATATATATATATATATGCAATTGTTCCAGCACAATTATTGAAAAGAAGGTCCTTTTCCCACTTAATTTCATGTGCATCTTTATCAAAAATCAGTTGTCCATATATGTGTGATCTATTTCTAGGTTCTACATTCTATTGATCTAGCTTGACACCAATACCATGTTGTCATGATTACTGTATCTTCAAAATTCTTAAAATTAGGTAATGTTAATCCTCCAACTTTCTTCTTTTTCAGAGTCTTCTTAGTTAATCTAGGTCCTTGGCATTTCTGTATCAATTTTTATTTTTTAAAAGATTTTATTTAATTATTTATTTATTTGAGAGATTGAGAGAGAGGGAAAACACAGAGGGAGAGCGAGAGGGAGAAGCAGATGCCCCACTGAGTGGGGAGCCCTATGCAGGGCTCAATCCCAGGATCCTGGGAACATGACCTGAGCCAAAGGCAGACCCTTAACCGACTGAGCCACCCAGGAGCCCCTCTATATGAATTTTTAAATAAGGTGATCAATTACTATAAATATTCCTGTTGAGAGTTTGACTGGTATTTTACTGAATCTATAGATCAGTTTGGGGAAAATTGATATTTTAACATTGCTACAAATATGCACTCTTTTTTTTTTTTAAAGATTTTATTTATTTATTTATTTGACAGAGAGAGAGACAGTGAGAGAGGGAACACAAGCAGGGGGAGCAGGAGAGGGAGAAGCAGGCTTCCCGCCGAGCAGGAAGCCTGATGTGGGGCTGGATCCCAGGACCCTGGGATCATGACCCGAGCCAAAGGCAGACACTTAACGACTGAGCCACCCAGGTGCCCCAAATATGCACTCTTTTAACACATGACATCATATGTCTCTCCATTTATATAGATGTTTAATTTCCCCCCAGTAATGCTTGCCAGTTTGCAGTGACTAGTCTTACACAACTTTTGATAATTTAACTCTAATTATTCGATGTATTTTTATTCTATTATAGATAATAATTTTTAAAATTTCAAGGTAAAGGTACATAATTACACTATTAAAATTAGTAAGTTAATTAGTGCCATAGATACTCCAAAAAGTATACTTATATATGATAGGAACAAATTAGAAAAATAAAAATTAAAAATTAATTACATTAGCATAGAAAATATCATCAAATACCATAATAATTATAAAGAAATATGAATAAGGCCTAAACTAAAACTAGAAAATATTGCTCAGAATAATAAAGAAAATCGCATTAAATGGAGAAATATACAATGTCATTTTAACTGGAAGGGGTATCAAAAGCTCCCAAATGAATTTATATTTAATATTATCCTGCTTAGATCCTAGCAGTTCTTTGGTGGAAATTGACAATCAGAGTCTGTAATTTAAGCAGAGCTGCAGTGATTCTGAAATAGTCAAGACAATCTCAAAAAAGAATGTCTTTCTCGGGGCGCCTGGGTGACACTGTCAGTTAAGCGGCTGACTCTTGGTTCCAGCTCAAGTCATAATCTCAGGGTTGTGAGATCTGAGCTCCAGGTTGGGCTCCACACTCAGCATGGAGTCTGCATGAGATTCTCTTTCCCTCTCCCCCTGCCCCTCCAGCTCATGCTCTCTCTCTCTCTCAAATAAATAAATCTTAAAAAAAAAAAAAAATGTCCTCCTCAAGTTGAAGGACGTACACCATCATTAAGACTTGCTTTAATGGTAACAGTAAGGAAGACAGTGTGATATTGGTACAAGGATAGACAAATAGACCACGGAAACATACAGACAATCCAGAAATAGGTTCACACATGTGTGATCATCCAATTTACAACTAAGTCACCACTGTAGCTCAGGAGGAGAGAGGATGGTCTTGTCAATAACAGTTTGATCACAATTCTAGAAAAAAAAATAGGAAAATATCTATATGACCATGAGATGGGCAAAGATTTTTAATCAGGGTACAGAAAACACTAACCTAGTCATAAATTCAACTTTATTAAAATTAAGAACTTCTGTTCATCAAAAGACATTAAGAAAGTAAGAAGGCAGGTTGCAGTCTAGGAGGAAATATACTACAGCATATGTATCTCACAAAGAACTCATATCTAGAACATAAAGGGAAACCTATGCACTCTTCCAAAATATTTACTCCTGCCCCAAATTAAAAACGTGTAAAAGTCCCAAATAGGCACTTTACAAAAAAGAATAACCATATGGGCATTGAGCATTTGAAAAGTTCCCCAACACCATTAATCATCAAAAATAAAATGCAAGTAAAATCATAATGGGCATATCCCTACCAGAATGACTAAACTTAATAGTAAGGTTGGCAAGGATGTGGAGCAACTGGAGGCCTCATAAGTAATTAGTACGTATGCAAATTGGTACAACCACTTTGAAAACCTTTTGACAGTATCACTAAATACTAAACACATATATGCCCTGTAACCCAGAAATGCTACTCCTAAGTAGAGACTCAACAAAAATTAGTACTTGTGTTCAAGAATGTTTATAGTAATTATATTCATAATAGTCCAGAAATGAAAAAAATAGTTCAAAAATGTAAACAAACCAAATATTTATGAACAGTGGAATAGATTAATCAATTGTGATATATCCATTTAATAGGAAACTATACAACATTGAAAAACAGCAAAGGAGGTTTTATACATATGTAAACGTTTTATGCTGTGTATTTAAGATTTATGCAGCTTGCAGTACATAAGTTATACCTCGATAAAAACAAATGAAAAGAAAAATGGGGGGAAATCCATGGAATTTTCAAGATTACCTTTCTTTAAATAAAGATTTGTTTATTTATTTGAGAGAGAGAGAGTGCATGCACATGGAGGGAGAGGGAGAGGGAGAAGCAGACTGCCCGCTGAGCAGGGACCTGGATGTGAGGCTCGATCCCAGGACCCTGGGATCATGACCTGAGCCGAAGGCTGATCCTTAACCTACTGAGCCACCCAGGCGCCCCTGTCGTCCATAATTCTTAAAAAGAAATGAAGGAATTGGTCATAATCATTAAGAAAGCAAAGGGGGCGGGGGAATAGTTGTAACTGTGACATTAGACACAGCATATAAGAAAAGTTCTGGAATTTTCTAATTAAATGCCTAGGAAAATGTGGCCTATACTACAAACTATAAAATGACATTGATATCTAGAAGGATCACTTTGGGGTCCTTTGCAGTTCTGTGGTTGTGATTATACACTAATAACATAAATCTATTCACATTGGTTATTCTTACCAAATATCTGTAAAATCAATAAAGAGATGATTTGATTATCCTCCTGACCTTCTAAATTAGTTCTAGAACCTTCTGTCTGACCTAATGATATTCTTACCCTCCTTTATGGAGTTTCCCCTGATTTCCCTCACATATTATCTTTTTTCTTTTCTTCTTTTATTTTTAAGGCATAAATTTAGTTGAGTGAAAATTGGCAAGATCCAGTGAACAGGTACTTCATCAGGACAAAGCTTTGCCCCCAAAGGGCTTGAGGCCATCCAGGGATTCCATGTTTGACAGAAGCATTCACAGCATAACTAAACAAACAAGAAGGTATTCAGAGAAGCTGAAAGAGATCTTCAAAGAAGAGTCAGTGGTTGATTTTTAATTTCTGTGTGGTATTATGGAGCTTAGTGCAGAACATATCAAAACCTTGGAAAGGTAATGGTGGGGTCATGAACTTCATAAGGCAGAATAATTCCTGACAAGAACAAAATAGAAGTCAAAGAACTCTATATTTAGATATGAACTACTAAAGGGGGAATACCAGCAAAACAGTAATGCCTGGGGAAAACCTCCTTCTTCCAGAGGTAGGTTCTTTCAACCACCAATCCTGGGCTATCTGGCTGTCAAGCACTTTATCATGAAACATAATAATAAATGCAGTTCAGGAGTTCTTTATAAAATTCACTTTTTCCAAAGTTCATGTTGTTTTAAATGTTCTAGTAATAATTAATCCTCCAGTTTAAAAATCTTGGACTTGAAAATCAATGGAGCCACATTCCTTGCAAAATAGGTCCAGATCCTTAGAAAAATATAGAAGTCCATTGTGATTTCACTGCTGCCTGGTCTCCCACCTCACCTGCCACCACTCCACCCCCTTATCTGAAGTACTTGAGGGCACAGCTCTTACTGTTAGGGTTTGGAGTCCAACCATGCTTTTCCTGCTCTAGGACATTTGCACATTGTATTCCTTCTGCCTAGAATGCCCTTCTGTTTTCATGCCCTTGCATGTTGTTCACAGGGATCCTCAACAGCATCACACATTCTGTGACGCCTTCCTTGGCTCTAACAGAATAAGCACCCCTACTCTGTGCCTTTTGTTTGTCTCGGCTATAAAACATTAATAATATTCTAATTGTCTATGTTTGCTTCTAACCTTCTCCACCTCCCTAACCGGATTATAAATTCCTTAAAGCAGGACACTCTTTAGTTTATCTTGTATCTTCAGCATGCAAAATAGTGGCTAGCACAAAGCTGAAATAAATAAAATATATTTTGTTGAGTGACTGTTGAATAAATCTATAACATGTAAAACATATTTGTAAGATAGAAGAATGTCATGACTTTGGTAGACCTCAGTATCAACAGGATTCTGAAGAAACTGCAAGGAATGAGAGAGTGGGTAATATGGAAAGAGAGGCTGTGAGTAGAAATTCCGAGACTATAAAGGCCTCTTATATAACTGCAAAGAAATGAAACATGTTCACACAAACTTTTGTACACAAATGTTCATAGCAGCATTATTCAGGACAGTCAAAAGTAGGGCCAACTGAAATGTCCATTACCTGATAAATGGATATATAAAATGTGCTATACCCATAAAGTAGAATATGATTGACAATAAAAAGGAATGAAGTACTGATAATATGCTATGACATGGATGAATCTTGAAAATATTACATTAACTAAAACAGGCCAGTCACCAAAAAACAAAACAAAACAAAACAAAACCAAAACCATGTATTGCGTGACTCCATTTATATGAAATGCCAGCTTGGCAAATCTATAGAGATAGAAAGGAGATTAGCAGTTGCCTAGGGCTAAGGAAGCAGGGGGCAGGTGAGGAGTGACTGCTAATGGGCAGAGGGGTTCTTTTGGGGGTGACGGAAATGTTCTAAATTCATGTAGTAATGGTTACACAACTCTGAAAATATACGAAAACCACTTTTTAAATTATACACTTTAAATTTGTGAATTGTATATGTTAATTATATATCAATAAAAGTGTTATTTAAAAAAAACAAGAGTCTCTTTTAGTGAAATTCAATCTATTTTTTTTTAAAGGTTTTATTTATTTAGTTGACAGAGAGAGAGACAGCAAGAGCAGGAACACCAGCAGGGGGAGTGGGAGAAGGAGAAGCAGGCTGCCCACTGAGCAGGGAGCCTGATGCAGGGCTGGATCCCAGGACCCTGGGATCATGACCTGAGCCGAAGGCAGACGCTTAACCATCTGAGCCACCCAGGCCCCCCTCGATCTATTTTAGATAAATATTCAATCATCCTCCTGTGAAACAGGGTGCAGTGAGAAGTTTCTGTACCTTTGCAGCTTACTATAGTGATTAGGAGCCACCTGGGCAAAACAAAAAGCCTTGTTCTACCATTTACCAACTCTGCAATCGTGGGCCAATTGCTCATTTTCAGATGCCTTAGTTACCATGCTGCAAAACAGTGAATAAAAACTGAACTGCCTTGAACAGTAGCAAGGATTTGAGCGTCTCGATTCCACGAAGCACCTAAAACAGCTCCTGGCACATAGAAAGCGCTCCAGCAATACTCCTTGGGCCCCACTAACTAACCCTAAAGTGGGACAGAACCCATCTGGCCCTTGAATGCTGTGTTGGTCCCCACCGAGATGGGAGATGGGGGCTGTCTGGTTTTGTGCCTTGGTGCTGACATCCACCACTGATGCTCTGGAACTTTACCACTGCCTCCAATGGTAAGGCCCCCACGAGGCCTTCCCATCTTTATTTCAGGTGTTTTGGTCCATCAGAACTTTTAGCACTTTCTGGTTCCTTGGCAGGAACCGGATGTTTTCAAATGTTTTCTCAGCTCTGTGCTGCAGCAAGTGAGATTCAGTAAGTCTGTCCTCAGTCAGAGGTCTCAGCCCCTGTCAAGGTAATACTGCACCATCCCCTACCCAACCTTCACCATTGGATTCTGCACCATATCTAGGAGGCTTTCTTGAGGGGCTTTCAGTCTCTCTCAATTATCTTTAAAAAAATCAAAGCACAGCTCTAATATTCCTGAATTTATCCAATGCATCTGGAAATCTCTAATATAACAGCTCCCACACAGGTTGAAGAGAACAATCCTTTTTGAACATAGATTTCTGGTTTTAAATTGTGTTACATTCATTGTTCTCCCAAACTTGTTGTCATATGAAAAATTTAGTGAAGATTACTATAATAATGTTTAAATTATCTATGTGTATGGGCAGAGCTTGAAAGGACACATGAGAACATAAAGTTAGAAAGTTGGAGGTATTCTAGAGGATATTCCCAATTAAATGTGTTTTTGTTATGTGATAGAATTATTATTTTAATCATCACTGAAATAAAGATAGCTAACATTTATTTAGCACCTGCCATATTTTAGGCATTGTAATATGTGCTTTAAAGGCACTGTTTACCTAAAATAAAACATAGTCATTAAGCTCCTTGACATCAGCCTTGGTGATGATTTTGGATTTGATACCAAAAGGAAAGGCGGCATAAGCAAAAATTTTAAAAGTGAGACTACATCAAACTGAAAAGTTTCTGCACAGCAAAGGAAACCATCAACAAAATGAAAAGGCAACCTACCAAATGGGAGAAAATATTTGCAAATTATATACCGCTTTCCTCCGCTATCCAAAAGTAAAAAGTGTTCCTATGAAAGCTTTCATAAACCAAAATGGCACTAATTTATACAGAAAAACTTTTGAAAATTTTCAGACCCAAAAAACCTCTCTTAGGCTTTTCTGATACCTTAGGACACACCTTGCTAATGAATGCACTACAGAAAATAAGATAAAGCACAGATGTTCACATAGTTCAAAGCTATGGCGGCTTGGTGCTAAGATGCTGAGTGTGGTTCCTGGGGAAGGAGCTTGGTGGTGTCACTCTCGCTGGGGGTACGCTCGGCCTCTCTATTGGCTTGCTGCAAAACAAATGCTGAACACCATTTTCACTTTTCACCTTTTTTCATGAAAACGAAAATTCTCTTCTGATTTCTTTCAGTTAATGAAACAGGTACTAATGCAGGTCTTTCATAAGAAAAGTGGCATGAGAACTTCCAAAAAGTGGGGGTACCTGTATCTGATAGTGGATTAATATCCAAAATATATAAAGAACTCATATAACTAAATAGCAAAAAAAAAAAAAAAAAAAAGATTAAAAATTTCTCCAAACAAGACCTGCAGGTGGTACATGAAAGGCCACTCACCATCACTCATCAGCAGAGAAATGCAGATCAACAGCACAGTGAGCTATCACCTCACACCTATTAGAATGGCTATTACCAAAAAGACAAGACATAATGAGTGTTGTTGAGAATGTTGCACTGTTGGCAAGAAGGTAAATTGGAAAACAGCATGGAGGTTCCTCAAAATGTAAAATGGAACTACTATATGATCCAGCAATTCCACTTCTGGGTATTTACCCAAAGAAATGAAAATACTAACTGAAATAGATATATGCAATCCCATGTTCATTGCAGCATTATTTACAATAGCGAAGACATGGAAGCAACCTAAGTGTGCATCAATGGATGAATGGTTTAAAAATTTGGTATATCTATACAACGGAATATTATTCAGCCACAAAAAAGAATGAAATCTTGCCATTTGTGACAACATGGATGGACTTTGAGGGCATTAGGCTAAGTGAAATAAGTCAGAGAGAGACAAATACTGTATGATCTCACATGTACAATCATTAAAATAAAAACAAAAATAAAAAACAATCAAGTTCATGGACACAGAGAACAGACTGGTGGTTGTAGAGTGAAGGAAGGGTAGAATGAATGAAGGTGGTCAAAATGTACAAACTTCCAGTTATAAAATAAATAAGTCCTGGGGATAGAATGTAGCATGGTGACTAGAGTTAAAGCTACTGTATAGCATATTTGAAAGTCGCTAAGAGAATTGATATTAAAATTTGCCATCACAAGAAAAAAAATTTGTTAACTATGTCTGGTGGCAGATGTTAACTAGACTTATTGTGGTGATCATTTCACAATATACACAAATAATGAATAATTATTGTAACCTGAAAATAATATACAGTTGACAGTTGACCCTTGAACAACACAAGTTTGAACTGCACCAGTCCACTTAAATGTGGATTTTTTTCAATAAATACAGTACAGCACTATATTTGTCTTATGATTTTTTAATAACATTTTCTTTTCTTTAGCTTACTTTATGGTAAGCATACAGTATATAATAATACATATAAACATACGAAAGTGTTAACCGACTGTTTATGTTATTGGCAAGGCTTCCAGCCAACAATAGGCTATCAGTAGTTGAGTTTTGGTGGAATCAAAAGTTATACATGGGGGCGCCTGGGTGGCTCAGTTGGTTGGGCGACTGCCTTCGGCTCAGGTCATGATCCTGGAGTCCCGGGATCGAGTCCCGCATCGGGCTCCCTGCTTGGCGGGGAGTCTGCTTCTCCCTCTGACCCTCCTCCCTCTCATGCTCTCTGTCTCTCATTCTCTCTCTCTCAAATAAATAAATAAAATCTTTAAAAAAAAAAAAAAAGTTATACATGGATTTTCAGCTGCATGGGGTGTCAGCACCCCTAGCCCCCACATTGTTCAAGGGTCAACTGTGATGTTGTATGTCAACTAACTATACCTCAAAAAAATGGTTCCTTTACCTGTCTTCCATCCACTGGTTTTCTATATAATCAACGTCATTGGTTTAGCTAGTGCTCAGATTTAATAAACCTCATTAGAGACACTTAAAAACACATGGTAACACACTACCGCTGGAAGCTGTTCATTCTCTAGTAGTGATAGCCTCTTGAGCAAGTAACTTGATTTCTGAGGACCCCAATTTCCTAAATGTATAATAAAGGGCCTTGAGAAACTTACCTCTGTAGTATTTTCTTTGTTTCTTTATTTCCCATCATTCTCATTATTTTCTTTATTCCATGCCTCTCACTTCCTTTAGGACAACTCCAAGACCCTTTTCCTATATAAATTCGTTCCACAATGATCATGCGCTTAGTATTTAAACACATTTTATACAAAATTATTTTGTATTATTTGTATTATTTCAATATTTTCAAGATTTTCAAGATTTTCAATATTCAACTGGCTTATGACAGGGGTGATGCTTTTAATTAGACCTGTAGAATTCCACCATGAAGCATAAATGCATTTCAAAGACACATGTTGAAAGCATGCTGAAAATGCCAACAAATCAAAATTTAAAGTAGGTTTTTAAGAAATCTGAACTCACCCAAACTATAAGTTCATATTTGTATTCCATGATGCCAGGCACCTACCAGACTTTTTAAAATATATACTGAAAAACTTCTACAAATATCAGAAGAGAAACAGATGTGGGTTTACCATAAACCTAAGAAGATGAACCTTCAGAAGCCCTAACTTCCATGAACTCCCCCCGAGAGGCCTTGGGAAGTGCCCCATGAGCTTGCTGACACAGTCATGGGGTTCTGCGAAATTTCAAAACTAGAGTGTATTATACTCACCCATGGTTAAGACCTCAGTGTCCCTGCACTTCAACTTTCCTTCCAACATAATTCCTCTCATGTTGAATGTCAGGGATGGGGCCACACACATTTTTAGGTTCTGGCTAAGGGAAAGCTGAGATGAGGATAACTTTACTTGAGTTTAGTGAAATATATTTCTTTTGTTCACACTCACCTCCACTTTATGAGGACGGCATTAACAACAGGTAATTAATTGTATCATCACTTCAAAGGATGTTGAAGATTAGTCAAGAAGTCACAAAATGCACAGAAGTGCATTTTAGTCAGTCCTAAACTTTACATGACATTACCAGTGTCACGTAACATTATATGACACTACCACTATGCATTGTGAAACTGAAAGAAACTTTTCTAGATCTTCAAAGATGAAAAAACTAAAAAAGAAATTTCAGTCAGCTTAGGCTGATTGAATCACCTTTCTATTCCTTCTACAGAAAATATTACAAAATCATTGTATTGAAAAGAAGAGATCAAATTACAGGCAAGCAAAAATGTAGGAAAAAGTATCACAGAAGTGTGATAGACAGTTAATTCCTAAATATGTTATTTTTATGGATTTTTATTATATTCATGATATTTGTCAGTTTTTAAAATAGATTTATAATTTTTAGAGATTCTTTTTCAGTCTAAATACATACTTTTTGAAATAATTTTGTAATAATTTCATATTTCTTTTCTTAAAGAAGGACCCCAAAGTTAAATGAAGTACAGACTCCACCAAAGCTGAATCTACTTTGATAAGAAAAGTCACAGAGGGGCGCCTGGGTGGCTCAGTTGGTTAAGCGCCTTGATTCTTGGTTTTAGGTCAGGTCGTGGTCTCAGGGTCATGAGAGCGAGCCCCAGTTTAGACTCTGCGGGCTGCGTGGAGTCTGTTTGTCCCTCTCCCTCCCCTTCCACCCCTCCCCCTGCTTGCTGTCTCTCTCTCTCTCAAATAAATGAATAAAATCTTAAAAAAAAAGAAAAGTCACAGATAAATAATCCAAAATAACATGGCAGCTTCCTCCATTTTATTCCTCTCCTTCAAGCATTAGTCAGCAGCTGCAGCTTAAAAGTGTATAGTTTCTTACACAAGGAATAATGCAGAAGTAGTGGGGAAGCTACCAAAAAACAAAACAAAACAAAAAAGGAGGTGGTGCTTGATTGTTGTGTTGTTGGAAAAAGCAAGACCAAGGAAAATGTATTTGTTTGGATTGAAGGGTTGAAGAAAGCTAGGTAAGAAAAAAAGTTGGGTGGGAATATTTCAGTGAAAAGATGAAATGAGGATTTGTCCATCCTGGTTTAAATCCAAGCTTGTTGGACATACATTGTTAGCATACACACAACTTCCTTTGGGATCTATACACTGTCCATTTCTGTGTATCATCTTGAATGCTGCCTGTGTTCGTTTAACTTAGGGATACACACAGCTCCTTTGCCACCATACAAAATGCTCCAAGGCACCAACGGAATATTAATAACAAATCAAAGGGCAAACATTTTTAAATGCCAAGGGAAAATTCAAAGCAAAGAAAATTTTCAAATCAAATTTAAAGGAAAAAAAAACATAAACATAAAAGGTAGGGTTTGAAAAGGTAAAATAGGCTCTCATTAGAAGTCATTTAGAACAGTGACCTGTTTGAGGAATTTCCCTTCCTTGCCTTGTCATGCCATGTTTTCTTTGAAAAGGCAGAAGGTGGGGTATAGTGTCAATGTATTGTTTAGGAACCTAAATCTGGAAAAACTATGAGAAGACAAGAGTAAAATAATATAAATCAAAACCATTTAAGCTACTTGAGATAGTTCCTCTTGGAATTCCTTCGGGGGGAAAGTTGGAAAGTGAGGAAAACAGAAGAGAAGCTTTTCTTTCTTCCTCATCTCAACATATGTATAGGGCTGGCGGTGTTGGTCATCTTAGGAAATTAGGATATGGAGCAGTCACCCAACAGTGTTGCCTATATACAGAACCACAAATTTTGTAGACTATCCCATAAAGTCTGTTAACAGTTCTGAACAAAATCACACTGAGAGAGGCCCCTTGATACTGATTAATCTTGTATAATTTGATCACAGGTCATTTAAAAGACTTTTGGCTCCTAAGGAAAGCATTCAGTGTGATCAGTCATTTTTTCAAATTTTTCTTATATACTAGCTTGTGATTCTCAGATATGATTTAAATAAGCAAGAGTTACTTTTGACTGAGGGTTGCTGGAGTGGTGGGGGGTGGGAGGGATGGGGTGGCTGGGTGATAGACATTGGGGGGGGTATGTGCTATGGTGAGCACTGTGAATTGTGTAAGACTGTTGAATCACAGACCTGTACCCTTGAAACAAATAATACATTATATGTTAAAAAAGAAGAAGAAGAAGAAGAACATAGCAGGAGGGGAAGAATGAAGAGGGGGAAATTGGATGGGGAGATGAACCATGAGACACTATGGACTCTGAAAAACAAACTGAGGGTTCTAGAGGGGAGGGGGGTGGGAGGATGGGTTAGCCTGATGATGGGCATTAAAGAGAGCACGTATTGCATGGAGCACTGGGTGTTATACGCAAACAATGAATCATGGAACACTACATCAAAAACTAATGATGTAATGTATGGTGATTAACATAACACAATAATAAAAAAAAGTGCAATGGAAACGCCAAAAATAAAAAAGAGTTACTTTTGACTTTGGTTGAGATATACATAATCATACCAATATGGCTAGAAGGCTTAAAGCCATGTTTGCATTTAGATAAATAGAATAAGCATTAGTTCTTTTCAAGTAGAACATTGAGTAACAATTAGTCCTAATGATTTCCCATCACAACTGTGGTAGGTTATATTTTCCTAAGATGTCCACATCAGTATTCCACATCTAACCTGCTTTACTAACCATGTGATGCTGGCACTCCTCCATTGAAAGATGAGGGTCTATGGGCGCCTGGGTGGCTCAGTTGGTTAAGCGACTGCCTTCGGCTCAGGTCATGATCCTGGAGTCCCTGGATCGAGTCCCGCATCGGGCTCCCTGCTCAGCAGGGAGCCTGCTTCTCCCTCTGACCCTCCTCCCTCTCATGTGCTCTCTCTCTCTCATTCTCTCTGTCTCAAATAAATAAATAAAATCTTTAAAAAAAAAGAAAGATGAGGGTCTATATTTATTTGCTTAAAACTGGATAAACCTGTGACTGCAGTGGAAGCAACATTATGTGTCTTCCAACGCTAAGCCATAAAAGGTGATATGTCTTCCACCTGATCCTCTTGAGATGCTCACCCTGGAAAACCAACCACCACCTTGTAAAGAAGTCAAACAGCCACATGGAAAAGCCAAGTGTAGGTGTTCCTGCCTTAGCTGAGGTTCCGGATGGCGGCCAGCATCCAAAACCATGAGGCTTCAGATGATCCCAGTTCCTGGCTTTCCAGATACCCAAGCTAATGCTGAATGAAATAGAGAAAATCTGTCCTCACTAATCCTACTCTCGTTGCAGATTTATGAACAAAAATAAATGTCTTTGTTTAAGCCAATGAGTTTTGGAATGATTTGTTATGTAGCAATAAATAGCTAGAATAATTATCAGCCCCCAAAATTTTCAGGCAGAGACAGCAATAAATATCTCCAAGTTTAAAAAAAAAATCTCCATGCCTGTGGACTCTCATAATTTATAAAAATGTGGGTGGCATAGCCGGTTAAGCGTCTGACTGTTGGTTTCCAATCAGGTGGTGATCTCAGGGTCATGAGATCGAGGCCAGTGTAGGGCTCTGCACTCAGCATGGAGTCTGCTTAAGACTCTTTTTCCCTCTCTCTCTGCCCCTCCCCCATTTCTCTTTCTCTCTCTCTCTCTCTCAAAATAAATAAATAAATCTTTAAAAAATGCTAATGGTAGTTAAATAAAATTAATGATAAACACTATTGATTATGATCATTTCTATGACAAAGAATAAAAGTTTAGAAAGTCTGCTTTAAGTGAGATTTCTTTTTTCTTTTTCCTTTTTTTTTGTCATTTAGCCACAATTATGAAAACTGCCTCCTAGGTGTACCATGAATAATCACAAAAGATCTTTTTATTCCATTCTGTTGATAATTTACACTAAAATTACTCAGGAAGTCTGGTGTAACAAGGCCTTGATTTTCTAACTGGAAAATGTATGTTATGAAATTGTGTCATTTCCACTCTTTCACATGTTACCCAGCACAGTAATTGCCTGAAAAGTTTTAAGGAACAAATATTTTATTCAAAGGTTTATGCTTTTTTAAAAAAAAAACCACAGCCCAACAAAGAAACTTTTGACATGTCTTCTTCCCAAGTAATGTTAATGTGGGTTATTCATGATTTAAAAAAAAAATGCTACTGCTGTGTTATTACATGTTGATTGTGCTAATAATTGATTCAGACTCATTGAAAGGACTGTTTGTTCCTTAAGTCATTTTTTGATGAGTGAATGAGAAAGACGGCAAGAAATTCAGCAGCCTGCAACCAACCACATCACCAAGATAGTCTTCATAAAATTCAATAAACACAACATTCTCTATAAGAGTATTTTTAAACCTTCAGTAAGATTCTTAAGAATTACTTGTCCCCTTCCAGGTGTTTTAGACTAGGCAGAAAATGAGACAATGTTGTTCCCACTCTCAGAACATATTATTGTACGTATATCTGTTTTAATGTCTAGGTAAGCATAGGTAAGTCATAGCCTGTCGACAGTCAGTGAAAAAGAAGAAAAAGCAATAAAAAGTTTGAGAGGAAAATGATGTTGAAATTACAATTTAAAAAAAAAAATCACAGGGGGCGCCTGGGTAGCTCAGTCATTAAGCGTCTGCCTTGGGCTCAGGTCATGATCCCAGGGTCCTGGGATCGAGTCCCACCTTGGGGCTCCCTGCTCAGGGGGAAACCTGCTTCTCCCTTTGCTGCCACTCCCCCTGCTTTGCTCTCCCTCTCTCTCTCTCTGACAAATAAATAAATAAAATCTTAAAAAATATATCACAATCTGGCCAACAAAGCTAACAGAAAGAGCCAAATACAGACTAGTCTTTACATTGGCCTCCCTTTCTTCTTCTCACTTGGACCCAAGGGTATTGTCTTGATAAATTCTGAACTTGTATAGAGATTTTGCCTTTGGCTGGCACTTCTACTTCAGGAAAAGAACCTTTGGGGAGTGTACTGATGTTTAAGAAAGAGAGATATTTAGAAGTAGTTTATGTGTTTTAGTATAGGCACTCTAGAGTAGG
Organism: Halichoerus grypus; assembly: GCF_964656455.1. NCBI lineage: Eukaryota > Metazoa > Chordata > Mammalia > Carnivora > Phocidae > Halichoerus > Halichoerus grypus. The sequence continues at coordinate 29,119,288 of NC_135720.1, read as the reverse complement.
TGGTAAATGGGGGACTGAGAAAGACTCTAGATCATTTTTAGCTGTGGTAGGACTGAATCCTGGAGTCTTCCATGTCATAGCAGATTTCCAGTATTTAGCATGGGTCTCAGGGGACCTAAGTACACTACTTCATTTATCAGTATAAGCAGTGACTAGAGAAAACTTTGTCAAGAAGAAATGCATAGGAAGACTCCTTTGTTTTGCTTCCTTCTAAGGAGCAACTTGGTGCAAAAAAAGAGTAAATGAGTGTCATTTAGGAGCTTTTGTACCAGTTATTAATCAACAGTCACTGTGCAACTTGAGACAGAACTCACTTTACCTTTGCTTGCCAGTTTGCTGGTTTTTAAGCAGGTTTTACTACATGACCTCTAAGTTTCGTTCCAGTTTAACATTTCTACAATTTTTGAATAATAGCAATACCAGCACCTGTCATCTTTGAATGTGATAGTGTTCTTCACAGACCTGAAAATAAGAGCAAGTTTCTAGCTTTAACACTTAATGCTTGTATGACCTGATCATTCTAAAAGGAAATCCTTATAGATTATGGCAAATAAATAATGTGCTCATTTCCACATATAAAAAGTTTTTGAAATGTCTCATCTTGATTATCGATCTGGATAATAATCTTAGAATTAAAAATTTTGCCCATTTCTCTCTGCCTTTTAATATATGCTATACAAATGAAATGTAAAGAACAACGTAGTCCCTGTTCTAAAATTGTTTATAAGCAATATGCACAAATTTGAACATTACTCAAATATGAAAAAATATGTTAAACAACTAAATAAATATCAATATTGAAATAAATGCTTTGTGTGACGTTGATGAAAGGGAAACATGGGAATCAGATGATTATAGACAAAGGCCATGAAGACTGAGAGTGATTCAGGGACTAAATGTAAGAGGGTGAATACTATGCTTTAGAAAAAATTTTTGAGTGGCTTGGAGCTATTTAGTCTAGAGAAAGGAGACCAAAGAAAGATATGACTGCTATTATCGAATATGTTGAGAACTGCCTATAGGTTACAGATCAATTTATTTGTGTTGCCCCAGAAGAGTGGGATTTATAAAGAGGAAAGTTTCAGTTGAGTATATAAGGACAACTTAAACAAAGTTTTCTAACAGTGCAATGGCGTGTCTTCGGGGACAATGAATTTCCCATTATGGAAAATATCCTGTTGAGAAAATTTTAAAAATATTTCTTCATTTGAGAAGAGACTGAACTACAAGTCCTTTTATGAGTTCATGTATCTCTAGTCTGTGATTCTATTTTTAATTAAATAGTAAGCAAAGGCAAGAAAACATTTTCAGCAAAAAAAAAAAAAGAGAGACTGAAAAAAAGCTCTGTTTGGGGAATGTAATAGGTTTCTAAATGGAAAATTATGCAAAAAAGGGAGTATGGGATGAGAGAAGACAAGATGAGTAAATAGATTTAGCCAGGCATAACACTGACCTTTCAGGGTGAGGGTTGGGGCCTTGCTCCAAAATGTAACCAGAAGTTGACAGATTAACAAGAAGAGAAAGGAAAAAATCAAAAAGTCGATGTGATGCCATAGAAGAGTGTAGGTAATGACTTAAGACATGCCCAGTGCTAAATGTAGGTCAGGCATCCAATGACTTTGAGATTGTAGCAATTTAAGTAGGAAAAGACCAGGACATGGGCTAAATCCTTGACCAATATTTTTGCATAATTTATGCCAATGAATGAGATATGGTGGGGGAGGAACAGGAAGATGAGAAGTTAGGAAAAATAGATGGAAAGGGAGATGTGAGGTTAGTTTATGTGAAGGTCAGGGAGAAAACTTTCCAAAGGACCTGCAGAATTTATACTTTTGTTTTGTTTTGGGTTTTTTTGTTTGTTTGTTTGTTTTTTTATGTTATTTCTCCATCAAGCAAAAGGGAATTCTTTTCTGGAAAATAAGTAAAATCTGAGCCCTCTGTACATTTGTACTTATTAAAGATTACACACTACTCCAAGAAAAAAGTATGCTAATATCCCCACATCCTGGTCAAATTCCAACTCAAATAATTTCATTCTCCCTACCTAAATCCTCTGCTGTTTAAAGGAAGTCATACTTCATTTTACTTCCTTAAAAGCTAGTAAAACATGTCTGGAGTTGTTCACACAATTATACTATGTGGTATAATGGGATTCTTAAATTTTTTTAAAGTCCACAATCTCTTTATATCCTTCAAAAAAGACTCTTTAAATTGAAGTTGCTAGCATTTTGCCAAACACTAACATTTTGGATCTTTATTATGTTATTAATATATGTTTATAGAGCATCATGATTAGGGAATAAAATTTAATATGATTACTTTTATAGAGCAATGTGGCATCTTTCCTAAAATTACATGATAGAAAGCAACTTCTAACTTTTCTTGTGTTTTACACAACTCTCTTTGGAATGCTTTTTGGACTCACCATAGAAATCCAAGAAAACATCAACTTCTGCTTGCTGTCAGGTTTTTCTGAATTCTCTTTTATATTAAGGCAAGACGTAACTTGGCTTGGTTGTTGAAAAATCCTGGCATCATAGGAGGGTGGAAACTTGGCCCTAATCCAATAAACTTTCATGATAACACTCTTTCAGCTTCATTTTGGTGGTTTAATCTGATAACCAGAAAGAAAGGAACTACTTAACAATATGTCAGCTTACTATCCAGTTTGCTTTACAGGTTTGAAGTATGAAATTCTATTACCCATTGCTGGGATAAATGTCATATCTTGCAAAGGCTAATCTTGTTCAACGGATGCACTTTTTAAAATGTATAAATCTACTTGAAAACCAATCTGATAACAAGGACATGCCTGCAGAAGGATGATTCAGTTGTATCAATGTACTTGTCACTCAGACCTCAACCAAAAAAAAATAATAATGTGATGGGGCTGGGTGAGTGTTAAAAGCATGCAAAGTCTTGATAATAGGAAAACATTAGCCACAAGATGAAAAGAAGAAACTTTTTTTAAAAGTTCCAGGCAAAATACTGTCTAATAAGTGTTTTAAGACTTTATTACATGAGTATAAGAAGATGAAGTGTCAGCTTGACTGAAAAATTAGTAAATCTTAAGAGAGGTTTCATTTACTTTGGCCATTATCATTATTTTTAAAATGGAGATTACCACATCGTTCTGACTCATTCTCAAATGATATGTTTGAAATTGGGAATCTAATTCTTCTATGCTTCAAACAATGTATCTAATTTTGTATATTAGTGGGGAGGAAGAGCTTTCTCTTAACTTTAGTTGCAGAAACTTGTTCTAACTTCCCACCATTTCTCATTTTCTCCAATGTTCTTTCCCCACAGTCCTTTTTTTTGTTATTTGTGAATATATTGTAATATGATTTTGCTTGTAGGAAATACTGGCCAAGTCCAATAGCCTATAACTGAAAATGAAGGTTGTTCTCTGTGCATTCTTTAATACTTTAAAAGGACACTTTAATTTGACTGTGTCCAATTTCACATGAGAATTTGTTCCTTTGAAAACTGCTTAAACAATTCCATGGTAGGAACAATTTTCTAATGTTTGCAAAGTCCAGTTCTAAAAAGCTACATTTTCCTAATTATTTCAACCAGCCTCTCTCTCCCACAGAAACCAGATCCTTATGTATATAGTCACACAAGAATATTATTTGATATATTGATCAGGTTACCTTAGTATTCCCAGGGACTTAATTTTCTTTAATTATAGTAAATTAGGATCTCTATCTTTACTTTGTAGATGGATAATTAATTGCTCTTTACCTGACTTTTCTCACTTCTACTTGACCTTGACTTGACTTTACTATTTTATTATGACTCTAGGTGGCAGGAGTAGAAGTTAGTCTTTCCTTCCTTCCTTCCTTCCTTCTTTCCTCTCACCCACCCTCCCTCCCTTCTTCCCTTCCTTTCTCCCTTTCTGCTCGTTACTTATTCTAGTTAAGAGGTAAGGAATTTAACTAAAGCACCTGTTTTAGTTCACTTTTCAATATTTTTTTGTTTGGTTGGTTATTGCGTATTTGTGCTTGTTTAGTTAGAAATTTGATTATATAGACCTGTGAAAGAACTCATGTTATTTTTTTATTATTATATTCATAGAATAACATTTTACTTCTCACATCTTTAAGAATTTTATTAGAAAAATTCACATACAGACTAATAACTTTCCATTCCTGTGTCCATTTAAAATGCGACCATAAAAAATATTAAATGAATATATGCAATGTTTTCTAATTCCATTTTAAAGAACTGAGCAAATAATATTGATATTTTATATTTGAGAGTTTTAAGCAAAGCTAAAATATGACAATATCTGATTTCCTCTTTGAAGTCCTGAACCTCTACTGCCTCTGTGAACTTTCAGATGCTAGTATCATTTCAAAATTTTCTATTATTGACTGAATATGACTCAATGCATCATTTCTTCTTAGGGGGTGGGATCTTTGGACTTTAAATCGGGCTTCCTAAAACCAAAATGCCTAAACCTAAAGATATGAGTGCCTAGTAGTTGGCATTTTGATCACAGGAAAATCAGTGAGTTTCTATACTTTGGGAAAACAGAAAACACATTCTCACATACATTTTTCAAGCATTTATTGAAAACTTACTATATGACAAGGCTTTTATTAGAAACTGGAGATACACACTGGAAAAAGAAAAGTAACATAAAACTGTAAGGAGGATACGGTCTAAAGAAAACAACATTGTTGGGGCGCCTGGGTGGCTCAGTCGTTAAGCGTCTGCCTTTGGCTCAGGTCATGATCCCAGGGTCCTGGGATCGAGCCCCGCATCGGGCTCCCTGCTCAGCGGGAAGCCTGTTTCTCCCTCTCCCACTCCCCCTGCTTGTGTTCCCTCTCTTGCTGTGTCTCTCTCTGTCAAGTAAATAAAATCTTAAAAAAGAAAGAATGACTTTTAAAAAAAAGAAAGAAAACAATATTGTCATTTAATACCAACTGTTCTCTACCTGGAATACTCTTCCCCACTCCCCTTGCTCTTGACTCCTTCCCAGTGTGACTTCACTCATGCTATCCTGCATTCCTCCTTCACCTCCCCACTCCCCATCACCTGTTCAACTTCTATTCCTTCTTTTAATTTTAACCTAAACGTCACTCCTTCAGGAAGATCTTCTCCAACTCCACAGACTTGGTGAGGTATACAAGTAATGAACTTGCAACTTTTCCTTATAATTAATTCCAACCATTTTATTATATTACTCACTTAATGTCTATCTGTGGAAATTTAACACAGAAACATGTTTGTTTGTTGCTGTTGTCATTTGCTATTATATTCCTAATACCTTGCACATTTCCAGGCTTATCGTAAGTGCTCAATAAATACTTTCTGAATTAACAAATGAATGAATAGATGTAGTTCAACATTTGTAAATAAAAAGGTATATTTATTTAATAAATAGGGTGAGTAAAATAGAAAGCAAAGATTTTATTTCTTAAAGCAAAGATAAAAACATGATTGGATCGTGACTCCAGTGTTATAACTTGCTCCTTGCTGCCTGGAGTCCATGTGCCCTCTCAAATCTTTCTACATTCTGTTATTACAACTAAGTTTTACAACTCCATCTTTACTATCTTCTGAGTCCTAATTTTAGATTACAGTGCCATCAAATTATCTTAGAAAGTATATGCACGTAATCACCTTTTTTCTTTTACTAAATGAAATTTGTTAGTACTGAAATAACAATGTATATCTCTTTATACTTACTTGACAAAAAAAAAAAAAAAATGAGTTCTGTGTATACAGTGGAATGCCTCTCTTCCTAATGCCTAACACAGTACATAGACTCCCTAACACTCGTCAGAAGTTGAAATTACTAATATTTAAAAACAATGGTCAAAACTATGAGTACTGATTATTACGTGATTATCTCAGCTCTAAACCCTGTTTTGTGATGCTGGGACTGAGACTCTGCAAAACACATTTGTCCTTTGCATCTGGCTCCCGGCTAGGCTCAGCCAATAGAAGATACTAGAGGAAGGCAGGGAGGCTGGAACTGAAGAAAGGACTTGCTCCTTCCTGTTTGCTTTCTGTTTTGTTGGTGTTGTCTCAGCAAAGGTCTCTCACCTTAGCAGAGGCAAAGGTTCCTGTGTCCTGTCAGCCTCGCTGTGCTGCCCCACGCCCCCACCCTGCCCTGTTAACCACCAGGGTCTAGTCAGAAAAACAGAAACTATGCCAGGTTAATATAATGAAAGACTGAATGAGTGTTAAAGAACTGAAAAGCAAAAAGGGGCCACTGAGGTAAAACAGAGATAAGCAACCCCAGGAAGCGGCTACCACCCAAAGGCAAAAAGGAAGAAGTGGGAGTTATCAGAACCTAGAGGCCTACAGGAAGGACTCAGCAGAGCCTCTGAGGAGGGGCTGTGCCTGGCTGATGCCCCAGGAGCTCAGAGGAGGAAGTTCATAGAGCTGGGACTCAGACCTTAAAGAGGAGTGCTGCCCGGCTGGGACAGCATGTAGAGAAGGAAGCTTCCGTTCGAGCCTAGGCTCTGTCCAATACTGTGATTCAGGAATAGCTAAGCATATTTGTTTGTTTGTTTTGGTACAAGGAGGGGGAAGTAGGGCTTAGTAACCGAATGCCCCAGGGGAAAGATTGGTGAATGAAGAGCACAGCATGACATTTAAGTCCTAGCTAGGTCTCTGCCAAATTCATAGAGAGAGCGAGCGAGAGAGAGACTGTAAACAGGCTTCAGAGATCATTTCCATGAGGGTCTTGGTAAAACACAACGCACGAGGAATACCTCTTAGACTTCCACACGACAAAGTATCTCATGACCTGTAGGAAATGAGTGCTCTGTCCCCCAATTTCTGAGAAGAACTCAGTGTCACAATGGCGTGATAAAAGCTGAATCGCATATGGTGCTGCTCATCACAGAGTGTTGCTACTGAAATGCTGGGAATCAGAGAATGCAAGAGTTCAATAGGGAACGGAGTTAAAGGTGTAACTCGGAAGATAGGTTCTAGATCCTTCCCTCATTATTCTCTACTGTACAAATGGATTTTGAAGTAACATTTTGATTTCTTGGTGTTCATTGAATCGCTATTGATATTTTCAGCCTAAAGCACAAAGTCTTGCGTGAGATTCAGAAACATCTGTAGGTGCCATTGATAATACACATCCCTGCCATGAAATTCTGATTCAGTTAAAATGTGTGCTAATTAAGTTAGGTATTACCAATCATGTGAAATATGGGAAACACATGTCACAAATATTGAGGGTAATTTAATATCATGCCTGTTACAATATGTCTTATTTTCTCAGGAGGTCGTTCCCCACATAGTCTCTCACATAGGGAACCGCAAAAGTAAGCCACTTCCATGCATTAAAGCCTTTGTTTTACCATAAAAAGTGGTGTGCTGACATGTCCAAAAAGAAACATGGAAGCTGTGCCACCAAATTCTAACCATGAGTTCCCTTTAAAATCTTTTAATCTTAAATTAGAGGAAGTAAGCCTTTATGGATTCAGAATTTTTATTAAAGAACATTAAATGTCTAATCATTTGCTTTGGGGTATACATAAAAAGACGTCAAATGCAACAGAACATTTAAAAACCATTCTGAAACATTGCCACTCCATATGCTGGAGGGCATATTGCAGTATTGCAATGAATTGTTGGAAACATGGTTTCACTGTAACACTTTTTATACTAACAATGGTATTTAAGCAGACAATCTGCTCAAGACTTCTGCCTGCTCAATTATTTACAGTCTAAGTCTAATGTATGCCTGACACATTTACTTTTGTGAACAGCAAGTATTTTGATGTAGCAAAAAGGTGTTTGTAAGCATTGCCACATGGTCCTTGGGATATCTGAGCACAGTAAGAGTCATTTCTTTTTAAATTAGAAAACAAAGACAATCCATAGACTAGAGAGAAGCAGTGTTGAGTTTTGTTCATTTAAAATGTTTCGTGGATTTTTACATTGCTTTTAACTTAAGACACAGAAGGTATATGGTACAAAAAGTAATTTCCTTTTCACATAATAAAAACTCTCTCCCTAAGAGCTGAAAGTATGCCTCAACAAACACACATACACACAGACACACACAGAGTCCTTCAGCAAAGGGTAGAATATTTACTAGTTGAAGGCATTTTAAGAACTCTCTGACCACTCACTAGCTGAGCACTCAGCTAACAGAGCGGAGACTTTAGTGGCCCCACACAAGAAAAATATACAGACTTTATATAATTAGTTTGGAAAGTCACCAAATAAGCAAACAGCATTAGCAACAACAAACCCTTGGGCTTCCAGATTTCCACAGTTTGCCACATTATATTATTTTAAATGCCCAGTTCCTAATATAAAATAATTAGGAGACACACAAAGAAACAGGAAAGCATGGTTCATACACAGGAAAACAGTAGTCAACAAAATCTGAAGAAACACAGACATTGGATGACTTAGACAAAGACTTTAAATCAGTTTAAGGAGCTAAAGGAAACCATGCTAAAGAATTAGGGCAAGTATGAGAATGGTGCTTCATCAAATTATAAATTATAATTTATATTATAAATAAGAAATTATAAAAAATGAACCAAATAGAAATTCTGGAGTTGAAAAGTACAATAACTGAAATGAAAATATCACTAGAAGGACTTGGCATCAAATTTCAACTGACAGAAGAAAGAGTCAGTACCCTTGAAGATAAATCAATTGAGATTATCCAGTCTAAGGAACATGGAGGGAAAAAAAATGAAGAAAAATAAACAGAGCCTCAGAGACTTGTGGGACAAAATCAGTTGTACCAAGATAAATATAATGGAAGTCCGGAAGCAAGTTCCAGAAGGAAAGTTTCAGACAGAGAAAGGAGCAGAAGGAATATTTGAAGAAAAAACTTTTAAAATTCCCTAATTTAATGAAAAACATTAATCTGCACATTCAAAAGCTCAATAAGCACTAAATGGGATAAACTCAAAGAGATTAAGAGCTAGGTAAACCATTGTCAAACTGTTGGAAGACAAAGATAAAGAAAGAATCTTGAAGCACAAGAGAAAAAAGTGGTTCAACATGTACAAGGTCCTCAGTAACAGTAACATTCTGACTTCTAATCAGAACCCATGAAGTCCAGAAGGCAGTTCGATAACACACTCAAAGTGCTGAAAGAGAAAGACTGTCCACCGAGAATTCTATATCCAGCAAAACTATCCTTCAAAAATGAAGAAATTGAGGCACAACAAAATAAACAAAATACTAAAAACACTAAAGGCAGACCTTCAAATTGAAATGAAAGAACACCAGACAGTAATTCGAATCCACATGAAACAATAAAGCACCAGTGGAAAAAAATATATAAGTGAATATAAAAGACAGCATACATGCATTTTTTGGGTAACTCTTTTCTTCTCCTACGTGATTTAAAAGACAATTGTATAAATAACAATCACGTAACTGTGTTGATAGGCTCCTAATAGCACAATGGAAGAGGGGATGGAGCTATATTTGAGCAAAATTTTTGTATAATACTGAAATTAGTTCACTCTCAATCTGATGTTTTTAAATTTACATGCTACTGACAATCTCCAGAGAAACTTCTAAGAAAATAACAAATATATATATAATAAAAGAAACAACAAGGGATTAAAATGTTACACAAGAATGTGCCAATTTAACATAAAAGCAGGTAATTAGTATTAAATTTTATTCAACTTTTTGGCCTAATGTGGTGAAATTAAACCACTGAGTTCTTATTAGCTAAGATGAGCACAATAATTTATTGTCAAAATCAAAGTAGTTTTGAGAGTGACAGAGGAAATTATTAATAATTACGTCAAGACAAAAGGCATAAGTCAGAACTGTCTCCTGTTAAAGGATATACAATCACCCTGCTTTTAAGAGAAATGCTTAGGTATTTTGAAAAATTTAATTCATGCTATTATATTTGGCTATTATCTCCTAGAGAAAATTAGGCACAATGTTTTAACATTTTGATACAATCTGATTATGATAAATTACTTTTAATGATTTAAATACCAAGTTAATATTTTTGGGGGGATTGTATTGGCTGTATAGACTAATTGAGGACAATGTCTTATGGTTTTCATTATACAGATTTTGTACATATATTGTTAAATGTATCCCTAAGTATTTCATGATTTTTATGCTATTGTAATCTGTATCTTTTCAATTTGTTTATTGCTAATGTAAAGAAAATTTATTTTTCTATATTGACCTTGCATTCTACAACCTTGATAAATTCATTTATTCTGGTAGTTTTTTGTAGTTTTCATTTTATCTTGTTACACAAGGCTAATATTTTAAAATATCAATGCTTACTTACTGGTGAGGATGCAGGGAAATTATTAACACCTTTTTGGAAAGCATTTTCATTGCATCTTTTAAAATTGAAATTAAAATATACATATGTTTTTAGCTCAGCAATCTCACTGGGGGAATCTAGTTCATAGCCAGTATAAGGATACATGTACAAAGATGTTGATTACAGCTCTCATTTGTGATGGCAGGAAACGAAGTGGATGTGACCAATAGGTGAGTGGTTAAGTAGTACATCCATCCTTTGCTGAAGCTAGCTTGAATGGGTTTCTCTGATTAATAGGAAAAATCTATTTCATCAAAGAATTGTATAGTACATCAATAATATTTCATTTCCAGATCTTACATTTGCTGGAAACTCTTTTGAAGATTTATTACTGCAAAACAGTATTTATTTATTTTTTATTATGTTATGTTAATCACCATACATTACATCATTAATTTTTGATGCAGTGTTCCATGATCCATTGTTTGCGTATAACACCCAGTGCTCCATGCAGAACGTGTACTCCTTAATACCCATCACCAGGCTAACCCATCCCCCCCACCCCCTCCCCTCTAGAACCCTCAGTTTGTTTCTCAGAGTCCACAGTCTCTCACGGTTCGTCTCCGCCTCCGATTTCTCCCCCCTTCATTCTTCCCCTCCTGCTATCTTCTTCTTTTTTTTTTTCTTTTAACATATAATGTATTATTTGTTTCAGAGGTACAGGTCTGTGATTCAACAGTCTTACACAATTCACAGCGCTCACCATAGCACATACCCTCCCCAATGTCTATCATCCAGCCACCCCATCCCTCCCACCCCCCACCACTCCAGCAACCCTCAGTTTGTTTCCTGAGATTAAGAATTCCTCATATCAGTGAGGTCATATGATATATGTCTTTCTCTGATTGACTTATTTCGCACAGCATAATACCCTCCAGTTCTATCCACGTTGGGGCAAATGGCAAGAGTTCATTCCCTTTGATGGCTGCATAATATTCCATTGTATATATATACCACCTCTTCTTTATCCATTCATTTGTTGATGGACATCCTGGCTCTTTCCACAGTTTGGCTATTGTGGACATTGCTGCTATAAACCTTGGGGTGCATATACCCCTTCAGATCCCTACATTTGTATCTTTGGGGTAAATACCCAGTAGTGCAATTGCTGGATCATATCGTAGCTCTATTTTCAACTTTTTGAGGAACCTCCATACTGTTTTCCAGAGTGGCTGCACCAGCTTGCATTCCCATAAACAGTGTAGGAGGGTTCCCCTTTTTCAGCATCCCCGCCAACATCTGTCATTTCTTGACTTGTTAACTTCAGCCATTCTGACTGGTGTGAGGTGGTATCTCATTGAGGTTTTGATTTGGATTTCCCTGATGCTGAGAGATGTTGAGCACTTTTTCATGTGTCTGTTGGCCATTTGGATGTCTTCTTTGGAAAAATGTCTGTTCATGTCTTCTGCCCATTTCTTGATTGAAATACAAACAATTATAAGAACATATTATGAGCAACTATATGCCAGGAAATTAGATAATCTGGAAGAAATGGATGCATTCGTAGAGATGTATCAACTACCAAAACTGAACCAGGAAGAAATAGAAAACCTGAACAGACCTATAACCACTAGGGAAATTGAAGCAGTAATCAAAAATCTCCCAACAAAGAAAAGCCCAGGGCCAGATGGCTTCCCAGGGGAAAACAGTATTTATTCTTTCTTCTTTCTAAAGCTTTGTCTTGGGATGCTTGGGTGGCTGAGTCGTTAAACATCTACCTTCGGCTCAGGTCATGATCCCGGGGTCCTGGGATCGAGCCCAGCATTGGGCTCTCTGTTCAGAGGGAAGCCTGCTTCTCCGTCTCCCACTCCTCCTGCTTGTGTTCCCTCTCTCGCTGTGTCTCTCTGTCAAATAAATAAATAAATCTTTTTAAAAATAATAAAAATAAAGCTTTGTCTTGCTTTGAGGATAGGTATCCATAGTCTGCAAAACAAGTATCTGTTCCTTTTGAATTTGCATAATGGACATGCAGCTACCCAATTTTTTTACTCAATTGCCAGAGATTTTTCATAGTTTATTCAAAAAAAACTTACTCAAATACAGCAATATATTTACTTAACCTACTACTAACTTTTTTTTAAACTCTGGTTTCTCTCTCTCTTCTATTATCACTTCCTTAAGGAGAAAAACAAGCAAACAAACAAAAAAAAAGAAAACTTTATTCTAACAGGTGATGAGATTACCATGATTTCCACATATTTCCTTGTACTACATTCTTTCATGCATACTTTTAGTGTTGGATGCTATTTGAAATTATTCATTATATCCTTGTGTATCATATTAAATGTCTATTTTTATTGCTATGTAGATTTTTTACCTTTTGAAGAAATACACAAATACTTTTCTAATAAAAGTAAAAGTAAAGAAGTAAAGAGATGTTATAATCAGATCTTCTGCAAGGCCATCCAGAGTATGGATGGTTATCTTTTTAAGGCTTGACATATGAGAGGCCTGATTTATAGCAGATTCTTAGAACAACTACTATCTGGAGGACCTAGCAGAGAGAAAAAAGTGCAAAGACATAAAGAAACTTAAAAAAAAAAAAAAAGCCACTTTTGCATAGTCATTAACTGCAAAGAATATGGTTTATGCTCTTATAAAGAAATCACTGGAAATACCAGACGCAGACGGGAAGTCAGAAGCAGTGAAAGATCCTTCAAATGGGGGCTGCAAGCTGGCCTTGTCAGGCTTAGAGAGGGAAACACAGCATGGACTGGGGGAAACATGCTGATTATTTCCTTTTCTATTCTTTGAAAATCTACAATTATAATGAAACCTCTTTTTACTTTTTTCTTTATCTAATACCCTCTTGCCTGAAATGTCCTTATTCTCTCTAGTGTCCTGAACTACTACAACTGGACTCAGTTCTCAGAATATTATATTTCCTCATCTTTTGCCATGAACCAAAGATTTCATATAAGAATAAACTGAAAATTGATGGTAAGTACATTCTTCAGAGATAAATAACTCTCCTCAGCAATCCTAGACTACAAGGTATTCTTTTAAGGGCTCAAAATTCTTAGAACTATCTACTGGGCTAACACTCAAGGTGACCCTTCAGTGTAATTAGCAAAGATGATAGCTTGTTTCCTGCTGTGAAGGAAATATACAATAGTATTAAGTATTTTCTTGCATTTGATATATATAGCCAGCTAATTTATAGCCAGCTAAATTCAGTAAGTATGATGGCTTAAAATGAACATTTCCTGGGAGCCTGGGTGGCTCAGTCAGTTAATCGTCCGACTTTTGATTTTGGCTCAGGTTATGATCTCAGGGTCAGGATCTCAGGGTCATGAGATTGAGCCCCACATCAGGCTCTGTGCTCAACGGGCAGTCTGCTTGATATTCTCTCCCTCTCTCTCTCTCTGCCCCTCCCCAACCTCACTCTCTCTCTCTCTCTCTCAAAATAAAATGAATAAATCTTAAAAAAAAAAAAAACATTTCTTGGGGTGCCTGGGTGGCTCAGTCAGTTAAGCATCAGCCTTCAGCTCAGGTCATGATCTCAGGGTCCTTGGATCAAGCCCCGCATGGCGCTCTCTGCTCAGCAGGGAGTCTGCTTCTCCCTTTCACTCTCCCACTGTGTTCTCTCTCTCTTTCTCAAATAATAAATAAAATCTTTAAAAAAATAGTAAAGCAAGGTGGCTTTCAAAATCAATGACCAAAGAAACTTCTCAGAAGAAATAGAATTTTAAAAAAAATTTCCTGCAATATTTTGAAGGTTTTATTTATGGCGCTCAACCCTTCATCTCTTCAGAAGAGAAGTGCCAAATAAATATTTACTGAATAACAATACATTTTATCTATGGTGGTATAGCCATGAAAACAACCTTAAAGGTAGTCTTTACAGTATCAGTCAAATATAGGAAACCATAATTTGGTGAAGAATAACAAAATAAAGGAAGGAAGGAAGAAATAGCAGTTTCTGAAATTCAACCCTGACTCTACCTAATCTGTTGAGAATGAAATGTATGCTGCAAATTCAAAGCATGGTCTCTAAGAAAAGATCAAAATTAATGAAAAATCTTATAAACATGATGGAGATGCTGTATAATCATCAAAACAATTGGGAGTAAAATCACTATAACCTCAGAGGTACCTTTTACTAAAAATTATATATAGGAAATTTCACCAAAAAAAAAAAAAAAAAAAAACCTTAAAAAGAAAAAGAATCTATGTGATTGACCCTGGGTTGTCAGAGCAGATTATCCAGGATAAATAAGAGGCTGATTATTACAACCCATTTTTAAAATGGCAACACTGGTTTATGACTTTGAATCAAACATGGAAGTCTCCTTCCTCTACAAATGGATAAGTCAGGCTTTAAAATTACTTCCAATTAATCTAAGAATCGAACCAAAGTGCCTTTGAATGTAAGCTCTAGAGGAATTTTTTTTTGGTAGATGATGTATACAAAAAGAAATGCATCTTTCTACAGTCAAATATTGGGAAAAAGTCAACAATGGCAGGTTTGTGTTAAAAAATATATATATAATAAATGCCTTGAATATTTTACAAATTAACCTCTTGGCTTAGACCTGAGTGTCCGTAGCCAACTTCAGATCTACTTTACCCTTCCTTAGGGCCAGCAGGGGAGCCCCTCAGCAGGGGGAGTTGGGATGGCACGTGCTGATTTATCATTTCCCCCCACCTACCCCAGCACGCTTCTTGCAGAAGTTACCCATGGCTGCAGACAGACAGAGGGATGTGCTGCATGGACTGATTCCAGGGATGCCCTGAGCAAGTTCACCTAATTCAAGCCAATGCTTTAATGTATTTCTGTGTATGCAATCATACCACAGAAAGTCAAATTCAACTGCTTTCACACGAGATAGTTCTCTTAATGCATTTTCTCTTTTTGTTTATGCAATAATTTCCTCCAGATTGACTGGGTTCTAAATTAATTGTGAATTTGGTAAAAGCTCTGAACTTCATGTTCCTATATTCCACACCTTGTGTCTGTTACTACGGTTGTGGTTCTGCACTCTGGATGTTCGTCTCAAAGATAATCACAGTGTCAATACCAGTGGCTTCGTTTAGAATATTCCAACCACAGGACGTCAGCACAGGTAACTTTCACTCCAACATCCCAGCTCTCAGTGACCCTTAAAGATCCTTATATTCAAATGATGCGTTAAAAAAAAAAACAGAACAAAACAACGGCACCTATTTTTATTTAAGTTCAGTCACAACTAGAAGAAGAGAAGAAAATTTATTCTGAACTCCATCACTTGAATATTATTATGGTTACTCCATTGTTGTAACTAGGGAAAATTAGTCTGAGATCTGGAAAGAGCAGCGAAATGATTTAGTCCAGATTCTTATCCACGAAGAACTAGACTATGGCAAAAAAAAAAAAAAAAGGACAAAAATTGAGTAACAGAAATACCGTGTTGGCATAGCACAAAGACCGTAGGCTCTAGAGCCACACATAGACACACATCCTTGGGTAAGTGCATTGTGTTAAGCTAGTGATACCATTACACTTCAGTTTCTTCTATAAAAGGGAAATGATAACTCCTTCATGGCATGGCTGTGAGGATTACAGCATGATGGGGAACTCGTACTTGACACACAGCATACACGCGATATATTGATGCTATTAGTATTAGGAAAGCCTTTTTCTGCTCATGGAAGAGACAGAGGTTAAGCACTGGACTAGGGTATTTATGATGACTATGTAGAAAGACTTTGGCTTCTATGGTGATGTCATAGCCATAGGAATTAAGACAAAAACTTACACATCCTTTTGAGAGTCAATGAAAAAGAAAAAGCCGGGGGTGCTGAGGGCTAACCCATGGTTGAATTAACACAGCTGGACCCGGTGGCTGATTAGGACAACCAGCTGGTTGAGGACAGCCATCTCCTTCCCCCTCCCAACCCATAAACCTAGAACCCCATGCCTTTTTGTGTGAGCTTTGTACCTTCATGTATGAAGCAGGCAAAGATCTCCCCAGACAGGTCCCAGTTAGTATATTACCAATGACTTTCACAAACTACCACCTGAGTCCTGCCTCCTTTCCATGCCTTCCTCCCCTTCCACCACCACCAAGGAAACACTTTTAATATCTATTATGACTATGTTTCATTTCTTTAAGCCAAAGACATTCCACAAGACATTTCACTTACAAGCGGATTCAAAACCTAAGTTCCACTACTTTAAAAATGGTCATGTGATTGTGGTTTTTTTTTTTCCCTTGAGGGAGTTTTACCTTTGTAAACCATATGGCAAGGGAACAAGACAGAACATGAGTCACAGTACACATGGGAACAAACAGCCAAACAGCCAGACATGAAGACAAGACAGCGTCACAACAACTCCAGAGGCTGGCAGTTTCTAAAGTAGAATAATTTCTTTTTCTTTTTCTTTTCTTTTCTTTTTTTTTTTTTTTTTTTGGTACGAGGCAAACCACAGCTACTTGTGTGGTTGTTGTGTAGCTAAAGGCCATGGCTCTCCTATCACATGATCTCAAACAGAGCTGGCGTTCTTCCAGTGAGCAGGTGCTAACAGTCCCTGAAAACCAGTTTTTAAAAGAGACCATAGAGGGGTCAAAAAGACACCGTCAGCTGTCATCCTACGGTGATATGCTTTGAAATCGAAAGAAATCCGGGTTTCCCAGAGAATTGGCATCAAAGTTGAACAAAGATTCCAGTACATAAGGAGGACCCAACGTACTCACCATTTCTCTTTATCGAGTACCTACTGTGCCAGGTACTATGTACCTCACTAGTTTTGTCTATTTCAATCCTGCTGTTCTTTAAATCTCTGTGAATCATCACTTCCTTCCCGGACTAGGTCAAATCCTTTTAGAAAGCCTGGCAATACTATGTATCTCTCCTTCACAGCTCTTACAACAGCTGAATTTGACATTCATTTATGTTCTTCTTTGATTAACATCAGTCAAAAATGAGTAAATGAATGAAGGAATAGCACAGTTTTTGGCACGGGTAGGTACTCAAAAAGCTTCCATTTAATTAACTATAACTTAAATATATGAAACAAGATCTTTGTAAAAGATCTTAAGGTTGAAAACATTTACAATAGGCACAAGATAGAAGCAGTAAATGGGGGCAGATATGACAATAGAGTCTTTGATGTTGATAGAAAGGCAAACTGGAAAATATTCACCCTTCAGAAGCTCAAATCCACCCACACTGGAAATTGTCACTAACGTACTCTCGCCCAGGAATAACACATACCCTGACTTGTGAAGCTTGTCTTATTCTTTTATACTAGAAAGAGGTCAAAGGGCAAAGAGAGGACAACATAGTTCTAACAAAGCCAGGTTGAAATATATTAGAACTTAACTGGGCAAAAAATTCCAAACTAATTCAGACACTAAAACTGGGAGAAGTTATGTGGTTTAGATTTTAAACAGTCTTGTCATCCCTCTGATATTCCAAACCTCCATCAGGAAAGCAGCTTGGCTTTGAAATATTTTATATTCATTCTGAGGGATTGGGCAATTTTTCCTTCATTTAGTTACACTGGTTGGCTTGTAATAAAATCTTCTGTATATTTCTCAGTAACAAAATATAACAGCTACTTTATGATAACTTCCTTTTCTGGGTCTCATAAACTATTGGTTGTTACTTTGCAAGAAAATATGGAGCTATGGTCATTTCTCAAAGGATGAATTTTTGCTTTACCAATGTGGTAAGCAAAACAATGGCCTCAATTATTGTCCAAATCCTAATCCCTGGATGCTGTGAGTATGTTGGTTTACATGGAAAAGGAGGACTTTACAGATGTAAAGATGTAAAGGTTAATGTTAAGGACCTTGAGATGGGAAGATTATCTAGGTAGACCCAACCTAATCACATGACTCTTTAAAAGCAGGAACCTTTCCCAGCTAAGGTCAGCATCAGAGGGAGATGTATGGAATATACAGGATAGAGAACTGTGATTTGAGGAGTCAACCCCCTGCTGCTGGTGTTGAAGATGAAGGAAGAGGGCCATGAGCTAAAGAATGTGAGCAGCCCCTGGAAGCTGGCAACTGATTCTCCCCTAGAGTCTCCAGGAAGGAGGACAGCCCTACAAACACCTTAATTTTAGCCCGATAAAACCTGTGTCAGACTTCTGATCTACACTAAGTTTGTGTAAACTTGTTACAGAAGCAATAAAAAGTAGATACAGCAAATATCAAATGTATGCCCCCCCACTGCTCTGTTTGCATGCCCTTTTTGGGGTACCTACTTACCTTGACCTTCAATGCCAAATAATAGCATACCCTTTTAAAAGACGTATGACAATGAAAATCAATACATGTAGTATCAATAATGCATGTGATTAAATTGAATCGGCCGTGACACAAACAGCTATGACCAAGGTCATGCAGCACAGGCAATGACCACTACATTATAACGGCCACCTCACTGATGGCGATAGAGAACTGTAAGATGCAACCCCATTTCAGAAACTTTAGGATGTGAACAAATAGGAGCTATGAAATGCGGAAGACACGGATTGTGCTCTTCCATTCTTCATAGACCCTACCATTCTCTTCCGCCAACTCTTCACGCTCATTGGCTTTTACTTGCCTGGCCTCTGAGGGCCCTGGTGTAACCTTTCAATGTCTTCTCTTATGGACAGGAAATGTGGTTCTAAACCTAACTGCTATTTCTCTTCTCCTTCAGTCAGTTTTATAAACAACCACATGGCTAATTTTTCAAAAAAAAAAAAAAACCAAAGTCTTATCTATATCTGTCTTTCCCGACTGGAAACTCCAAACTCTTAATGGTTCTAAATTTTGACGGAAAAAGCATAAACCCTGGCATCCGAGGCCCATCACAATGTTGCTCTCTAACAAAACACACCTAAACCCAGCATGTTTTTCCCAAGAGCATTCTCCTGGTTTCACTCTCCTCCTCTATGTATATCTAGTGCTAAGATTTTGTTAGAATTGAGCTGAAGAGGGGCGCCTGGGTGGCTCAGTCTGTTGGGCGTCTGCCTTCGGCTCCGGTCATGATCCCAGGGTCCTGGGATTGAGCCAGCATCAGGCTCCCTGCTCAGCAGAGAGCCTGCTTCTCCCTCTCCCACTGCCGCTCCCCCTACTTGTACTCTCTCATTCTATCAAATAAATAAATAAAATCTTAAAAAAAAAAAAAAAGAATTGAGCTGAAGATTCAACTCCTCCATGAAACCTTTATCAACCACTGCAGTCCTTGATCGCCCCCTCTGACTCCTTGTATTAAGTGGCTAAGGCCTCCGAATTTGCTGACTTTGTTAGCACCGTGCCCTAAATCATATAAGATGGCAGTTGTTAATGATTGTGACAATGTTCCCAGACTTTTTATTGTCCCTTGACTCTGCTTTGCTCACCTGTCTATTGGCAATTTACTGATGCACTTTACTTTGCCTGAAACACCTTGTCTTTACATGTAACCTGCCCAAATCCTACTCACCCTTCAAGGGTCATCTCAAGTTCCCTACTTTGCCTAAAAACTGAACCACTCTAGCTCATGCCATCTGCACAGTTTGAATTATTTAGGACAACTGAGTCTGTTCTGCGCTCTATCTCTGTCTAGTTGGTGCATGTAACTCATAGTTTTTCCTCCAACAAAATTTTAAACTCTTTAAGACAAGAACCTTTATCATACTTTTTAGATATTAGAATTCCATCTCTGGCACGTACTTGCTGTGGGGCCTTGGAAAAGTCGCTCAATCTCTAAGAGCCTCAATTTCCTCATTTGAAAAATGAAGAAAATGTATGAGAAGGAGCCTATCGAAGTGCCTGGCATGTAGTAAGTCCTCATTAAAAATTTATTGTTTGCCTAATATTAGTTTATAAGCTTCTATCCCATCTCAGTCCCCGCCACTGTGTCCATGTTTACATAAAGGCTACTGGTTAGACTAATTATTTCATCCCTAAACTGGTGTAATTCTAATCTTTGGAATGGTTTGCTGCTCACCACAATGACCACAACTAATGATATGCTATCCAGAGGACAGACACTCCCAGAGGTCGGTGCTTTGTTAGTGAGATATTGAAGGAAAACACTGTCATCTTTGATCCTGTACCTTATATTTTCCAACTATAATAACATCTGCCTCCTTAACAAGAGTTTTGTGAAGTTCAAATGAGATAAATTATGTGAAAATGTTTTATATGTTTTATAAAGTACCATTAACATAGGTTATTATTATTCCAGTGTCCTTATTTATAATGTTGTTCCAATTAAATCACTTTCCCAAATACAAGTGAAAGAGGCTACAAACTATACTCAAGGATTACTCTTTTATCTCTTCATTCTCTCTATCAACAAATATTTATTAATATTCTATTATGGGCAGAGTACGTTAATCACCAAGGGGGATATAAAAATGTAATACGTCTACCCTTGAAAAACTTCATATTATCCTTTTTTCCTTCTCACCTTTCACCTTAAGCCATCCTGTTTATCAACTGAACATTTTACGTGTCTGCACATGCGACAGGATGGAGTGGAGAAAGGAGCTGAGTGGGTGACACTGAAGGGGATTGTATGAACAACTCTGTTGTACCATGTGAACCACAAGAACTGTATTTATAGTGTAGTGAATCTTCTAGAGATGAAAAGTCCCAGCCCCAGAAAGCAATGCCAAATTATGAAAAATCCGGAGGCAGAAGAAAACCACCAAAGGGTATTCTTTAAAAAAAAAAGCAAACCTACTAAAGACTCTGACCACATATCATTATGACTCATAGTAAAATGGTCCTTGGTGATTCACTGCTACTTATTTTTTTTAAGCATGATAATTATCTTTACTGCTTAAATTAAGTTTTCTTATTTCCAAAAACAATTTTTTAAAACCTTTGAGGCTTTGTTGGATTTTTATTCCATTGTTTAATGTAAATAAGATTAAATACTCTGGGCCTTTCAAGTCTAACATGAGACTTGGTTACACTTTTGTAATACAGGATGTATTTGGAGTTTCCATTCTAGATCATTTTTTGAAAGAATAAAAAGATTTTTTTAATTGTAAGTTAGTTATGAAGTAGAATTTTAAAAATATATACTATGAAAATGTTATTTCAAAGTATTCAAACACTGAGCACTTAGAGATAAGCAAAGGAAGAGAGAGCAGGAGGGTGGGAAAAATCTATGAGATATTTTCACTGCCTATACTTAAACAAGTATTAACCTACTTCAAAACCAATATCAGTTTCATAGTAAATGAGTTTTGACACGTGCATGATTATGGTTACATTTCAAGTGAAAATGGCCTGGCCTGAGGCTGAAAATCTTCTGAGATACTAACCACTTCATGTATTCTTAATACATTTGTTCATCAATGAGTGAATTCGTGTGATGGGTAGATTAGATGCAACTGAGCTCTCCATTAAGTAATTGAACTTATATATATTTTTAATGCGTGGTCATTTGTGAACAAGGAAATAACCTGAAATGCTCTAAAGAATTACAAAATCGTATCCTCCAAAGGCCAGTTTACCTCCCGAGCTTGGTCATTGTTCTCCTGTACTTCTCTACATCTTCCATGGTACTTGGCACACCATAGTTGGTTGTTTGATATGCTCTTTTTTTTTTTTTATTGCAGTGAATTCATTGAAAAATAAACCATGTTGAGAGAGGAAGTGTGCATTTCTACATATGTATTTTAACAATCGAATCTGGTTTAGTGGGCAGAAAACTACTTTGCCAAGAATTTCATTATTTAACTAGCACTGTTACTAATTCACACACCAGCTGCTTAACCAAATCACTTACTCTTCTGTTTCCTCATGTTTGTTTGTTTAATAATTCTTTTATTATTTGTGAAATAGGACTGTCTTTTCTGACTTTCAAATGTATGAATATATTCTTTGTATATGCCAACCTAGGCAGGGATACATAATAAGAATTTCATATGATGTCACAAACTCAATAAAAGTGTCCAAGCATAGTAAAATATTAAAGCAAGACTTAAGCCACTACCTACCCCAGAATCCTGTAAAATTTTAGAAAAACATATATTCATATTGTCTTGTGTGTCTGAAACATATTTAAAAGAAAGAGTGTCTCAGACACTTAAGAACTATCATGTTATGAGAGTTAATTCTATATTTGACCCAAAATATGATTTTTAGTCCTTTTATTTTCTCTTAAACTTCTATATTTAAAGAAAGCTACTGAGAAGACAACTGATCCATACTAGTAATAAATATGCATTTTTAATACACAGTCTTTTCAAATACCTTCAACCTAGCCAATGAACTGATGAGTTTGGTAATATTACTGATCCTGTTTTTCGGATTCTGTAATCAAGCAGAGGACCAGGTAGTAAAAAAGGCATCAATTACAATTAGTTCAATATATACACAGGGGCATTGCTCAAGAGATATAGATGTAACTAGAAAGAATGACACATGCACAAAATTCAAAGTAGGCTAGTAGTTCTATCAGCGAACACTATCAACATTACATAATTAGGCACCAGACTGCTTATTTATTAATTCTTCAATAAATACATATTAGTACTTTAGTAAATACCAAACACTATTCCAAGCCCATCACTTGTAACTCTTTTTGTCCTCCTAAGGCGTTTTGAGGCAGGTATTGTTATTGTTCCCATTTTATAGATGAAGAAGCTGCTGGGATACACAGAAGTCAGAACCCAAGGTCCACACAGCTAGTAAGTGAAAGGCCTGGGATCCAAAAACAACGCTCTGGATTTTAAGCTTCTACAAAGCAAGGAACATTTCCAGCCATAATTAACCTGGTACATGGTACTTAGGGGCATTTATTCAGTACTTGCGGAATTTGAATTATGACAGGTTTTGGTCAATGGAAGGTTTGGGTCAATATAAGTTACTGAGCTTTTCTTTGCAAGCCACTGCCTCCAAAGTAAACCAAAGCTACTACCTTTAATTGATGTTTATTGGGTCAAAAGGGCTTTAGCGAATGAAATAAACTGGAAGTATCATTGCGGCTTGCTCTGCAACTTAGAAGTTGGGTACCAGTCAGCAAGCTCTCAGAACCCCAGTTTCTCTCTTCTTCAGGAAAATAGGGAGACTTAATACCCTGAGAAAGAAGCTACGAGAATTAGAGATAATACAGTAAAGTGCTGCAGAAAGTAATGTGTAGTAATCAAGAGCTTAATAATAATAATGCGAGCAATTATTACTATTATCTCATTAGCTCTAAAGCACACCTCAAGCTGGTGGAACAAATGGAACTAGAACCTCGGTCTTCAGATTTCTAATCCAGCCTGTCCAAACACTCACTGTTCTTCTCCTTTATGGCTATTAGGGGTAAATTTAATAACGAACACTCACTGAATAGCATCATCATATTTTCAATGCACACCATTTTGAAGCGCTGTTTTTCAGCCCGATTGTGAAAATAATTTTGCATTGCTGCAGGAGAACAAAGCAATTTGGTCTTTCTGATTAAGGAACTCTACTGACACTACATCAGGATTAAATTCACTCTGGAAAGCAGATGTTATTATATCAAAACCACAAAACGTTATCAGGGCGGTTCCCTCAGGAGACACTTACTGGCAAAAACTTCTGACACTATCAAAAAATTTAACATTTTTCTTTTTATAAGAGTTTATGGTAGAAAATTTTAGAAAGTACAAAGGAAAAGAAAAACAGTAAAAAAAAAAAAATCTCCAGAAATGCCATCACTGGGAAAAGCACAGGCCTGTGGGAAAAAATGGAACTGTTCTAAAGTGTATGCAATATCTGTAATTTCTATTTTACTTCTGTAATAGACATTGTTTCATGTCATTAAATATTCTTGTATAACATTACCTTAAAAGGCTATGTGGGGGAGCGCCTGGGTGGCTCAGTCAGTTAAGCGTCTGCCTTCGGCTCAGGTCATGATCCCAGGATCCTGGGATCCAGTCCCGTATCGGGCTCCCAGCTCAGTGGGGAGCCTGCTTCTCCCTCTCCCTTGCCAGCAAATAAAAAACCATCTTTGTCCATTTGTTTGCTGTTTTTCTTTAAATGACATCTTGCTAGCCCTTTAAAACCTAAAATTTCTTTGCCGACTAACGATAGCCAAATTAAAAATATATTTGTCTTTCATTTTATATTCTTCTCTTGTGAAATGCCTATTCACATATTTAATCACTTTTATATGGACATTTTTTATTATTTATTTCTGTGTACTCTTTATGTAATAGTCCTTTGCTATAAAATAGCAGTATTTTCATTAGTTTCTTTTCTTTTGATTTTTTTGTTTTTAATGTTTTTACAAAAAAAACCCTTCACATTTTCATTTTTATGTAATTTAATCTGCTACCTTTAGCACCAAGCTTAGAAATGCTCATTTTACCCAGGAAAAGAAAGAAAGACTGTAAAGATATTAACAGTTATTCTCTGGCACTTAAAGGTCTTAGTTTTAACATTTAAGAACATATTATCCCTGAGATCTGATTTTGGACCTTCCTGGAGGTAGGAATATGCACATACATAGAGACTCCTGTATAAAAGGATATATATAATATACATTTTATATTTTCTCCCTCAAATAATTAACCATTTGCTAAAACACCATTTATTGAATTACCATCCTTTCCCCCAGGATTTGAAATGCCACTTTGTTCACATACTACATTATTTTTAAGATTTTATTTATTTGAGAGAGAGTGTGAGAGAGAGAGCATGAGCAGGGCGGAGGGGCAGAGGGAGAAGCAGGATCCCCACTGAGCTGGGAGCCCTATGCGGGACTTGATCTAAGGACCCTGGGATCATGACCTGAGCCAAAAGCATACCCTTAACTGCCTGAGCTACCCAGGTGCCCCCACATACTACGTTCTTGTTTCCAGTAGTGTTTATGGACTTTTCAAACTATTGCTCTGTCTGATCATTCCTATGCCAATTCCACATTACTTTAATTATGGTGACTTGTGGCTCAGTCATTGAGCGTCTGCTTTCGGCTCCGGTCATGATCCCAGGGTCCTGAGATGGAGCCCCATGTTGGGGTCCCTGCTCAGCAGGAAGCCTGCTTCTCCCTCTCCCTCTGCTTGTGTTCCCTCTCTCACTGTGTCTCTCTCTGTCAAATAAATAATATCTTTTAAAAAAACAAAAACAAAAAACTCAAAGAACAAATCTCTCCAATTGCTTTTCATTTCCTAAAATTTCTAAGCAAGTCTAACTCAGATTTTCTTCCAAATAAATTTAAAATTTATTTCAACATACTTTTATTGCTAAGGATCCTATTAGTGATCTAGTAAGACATTGTTCTTCCACAAGATGCTTAAAATTGCAATCCTTTTGACTAGTAGAAGAAAACAAGGTTGTAGATTATAGAACACAATACTAGAGAAAGCTGTGAATTATTTTTCCCATGTCTTTAATTTTAGGGTAGCCCTTCAGATGAAGATATACATGAAAACAAGGTGTTGGACTCACTTCTACTTCATCGTAAAGCTGCTGATTTTCCTCCACAATATTTCTTAAAGCATGACCTATGTGATTTAGGCCCAGAATCATGGTATGTTTAAAATAGTGCAATTTGAAAAAAAAATTGTGCAATTTGAAGCTAAGAATAATTTTTTCTTACTTAAAAATTATGAAAAGGGACATATGAGTTCTGTTTCCTTTAAGATTCAGATCACATTCACTGTCTTACAGGAAGCCTTCACCATTCTCTCCAGATACTGGAGGCCTCTCTTCACTGAGAACTGCTATCAGACTGTCTCTTGATGTCTACCGCCTTTTGCTGTTGAGGAGGGTGTGTGTGTGTGTGTGTGTGTGTGTGTGTGTGTGTGTGTGTGTGTGTGTTTTACTGCCGGATGTAACCTCTCTCTATAGCGGACTGCAAACACTATTATTAGCCCACTGTCCCAGAGCCAATACACTCAGAATGTGACTTTTGAGGGGTCATTTCCAATCCTGCCATTCCATGTTTGTGTTTTCATTTCTTTGGTGCCTCATAGTCTGGCACTGGCATTTGAGTATTATACTACTTATTTGATTTAAAATATCATAGCCTTTATAATTAACCTACACTGGTTAGCATTATGTTGGTGTGTAGATCATATATGAATTTTTACTGTGAAGATTTTTTTTAAAGGACTTCTGAGGGAAAATTATGGAATAAAGCAGGATTGTAGAATCTCTCTTCCAAACATAGTAGGAAAAGCGAATAAAATTGAACAAAATTGGACAAAAGTTTTAGATGGGACACAACATGACACTGCATAGGTCCTAAATCTTTCCCAGACATAACCAGCAAGGAGTAAAAAAGATGAGCTAAAAATCCTGCAGAGTAGGGTTAGAGTACCTACTGGTAGCCGTGGGAAAAGTCTAGAGAAATTCCTCAAAAGTAGAAGCCCCTAAAATTAACTTAGAAGTTCGACTGAGACAGAAGGCTATCAGTACCTGTCACCCTACAGGGTGCTATGCTGTCTTAGGGTGGGAAGCCAAAACCCATACATGGGATAGGCCTCTGGCTAAGTGGACTGAGTTACAGGACAAGACCTTTCACACCCTAAAAAGGCTGCAAAACAAGATTTCCCAGCAAGGGCTGCATGAGCTCAGATTAAGTTTGCTCTCTTTCTTTTCCCTTACCTCTTTAAAAAGTGGGTTGAAAGAATAAAAATACCCTCAAATATTAGTTCAGAGGGGAAATAATAAATAGGTCCCAGAGGTAAGTGAGAAGAGAACTAGGGAGAACACACCTACACTGTATTATAAAAGGCAGAGTGTTTGAACTAAGCCATCTAAGTAAAAACATGAACAAGAAGGAGAAAACATCATGACAACTAGACAAACGCACGAAAAAAGGAAGAAAGGAAGGAAGGGAGGAAGGAAGGAAGGAAGGGAGGAAGGAAGGAAGGAAGGGAGGGAGGGAGGAAGGGAGGGAGGAAGGAAAAGAAAGAAGAAAAGAGAGAACAGGGAGGGGTAGTGGGAGGGAGGAAAATATTTTAGCAGCAAAATTAGGTGAAGAACCTTTTTGAAAAAAAATAATAAAGAAACAGAAGCAGATTTCTCAAGCACTTTATTATATAAAATAATGTAATAAGTATACAGATTTAATAAAAACAGAAGGTCAAGCTACTAAAAAAATAGAAAGAGATAATAAAGTGATTCTAAGACCAGGAGTCCACAGACTACAACTATTTTTGTATGGCCTGTACCTGCAATTTAAGATTGGTTTTCACATTTGTAAAGGATGGTAAAAGCAAAAAGCAAAGAATATGTGACAGAAATGATATGTGGCTCACAAAGCCTAAAATATTTACTCTCTGATCCTTTACAGAAAAAGCATGCTGACTGCTGCTCTCAAGCAATGAAATAAATTGAGAATAAAAATTATACTGTTAAAGAAAAGATTTTAAAATCTATAGGCCACAACAAACGGGATATATTTATGCATGGATATACATAGGATACATATGAATATCTAGTTACCTGATATTTGAATGAAAAAAACTTGAAATATTCCTTGTGAATCCAAAATATAAAGAAAGAAATTAAAATAATAGGGAAATAGAGGACAAAGATAATAAGGTAAATTGAAGACAGAAATAATTTATCCAACATATAGATAATTTGGGCCTTGAAATACCCCCTCGACAAACCTAATGAAAAAGTTATTTTAAAACATAATTCAGTAATATTCTTCTGAAATGAAGGAATAGCTAATTCTGCAGTCACATGGATACACCACAATGGAACATATACAGGGTAAGTTACTGAGCTTCAAAGCTGAAGAAAGACTTCTTTTGGAATCCAAGCAGAAGAAAGAAGTCATCTACAGGGGAAGGGTGGGGTGTATCAGGCAGGCCTCTGGTACCTTCTCTCAGCAACATTCGACACCACAGGACAGTAAAGCCGTGCTTACAGTGCTCTGCGAAAGGAGAATGTGACTCAAGAATATCATACACTGCCAGTTTGATGTTCAAATATAGAGATACAGGCATTCTTCAGTGAGAAGGCGTTCAAGGACTAGAGCTCATCCTGAAAAAGCCTCTTTAACAATGAAAGCTAACCAGCTTTACGGTGAATCGAAACCAAAGTCTCAACAACAGAAATAGGAGGGGAAAGACTGATGATCACTAAGTCCATTTATTTTCTCAAAGCCTTTATTATTTATTTATTTATTTATTTATTTATTTGACACAGAGAGAGAGCACAAGCAGGGGGAGCGGCAGGCAGAGGCAGAGGGAGAAGCAGGCTCCCCGCCGAGCAAGGAGCCCGATGCGGGACTCTATCCCAGGACCCTGGGGTCACGATCTGAGCCGAAGGCAGTTGCTTAACCAACTGAGCCACCCAGGCACAAAGCCCATTTAGATTTAAAATTAAAACTAAACAATTTGGGGGGCTGTATTTTTCAGAATAGGGTGTAAATGTTCTAAACTCCAATAAAATAAAAATAATAGCAGTAACAGAACTTGGGAGACTGGTGTGGAGGAGATGGAAGTATAAGAGTGCTAATCATCTTTCTTCCATTGCATGGAGTCAGTTTACATGTTGTCCAAAATTGAGGCATGTGGCTTTAAAAAAATGTATGATCCAACCTAAGTTGGAACCAGTCTTAACTGCCTTCTTATGGTTAAAAAAAGAAAAAAAATTCTGAATTTCAATAATTCAGTTTCATTTTAGTTTTTTTCCCCTGGGTTGTATTTAGGTCAAATTAAATATAACATCTCCATTTCTAAAATAGTATGTATAGTATGAACTCATTCTTATTAAATTGTTTATGTTCTGTATCTCAGTCCATGCAACTGTCAGTCCATGTAGTCATTCATTCAACTGTCTTAAAGAAATGCACAGAGAGATGTCTAAAGACAATCAGAAAACCTGCTGCTTTCCACTTGGTAATTTTCTCTATTGCCTAAAATTCATACGCACGTTATCACTTAAAAAAAAAAAACCCAATAACACCTGAAACTAATGTAATAATGTGTGTCAACTCTACTTCAATTTAACAAAATAAAAACTATTCTTCTTTTTTTTAGGGGGGGAGGGGCAGAGGGAGAGGTAGAGAAAACCCCAAGCAGATGCCCCGCTGAGCGTGGAGTCCAAAGCGGGGCTCCGTTCCAGAACCCTGAGATCATGATCTGAGCTGAAACCAAGAGTCAGACGCTTAACAGACTTAGCCACCCAGGTGCCCCTAAAAACTATTCTTTTTAATTTTTAACAAAATTTTTAAAAATCATTACATTTTTCTGACTGATGTAAAGATTTCTTTTTTAAAGTTGCGATAAAATGTACACAATATAAAATTTGCCGTTTTAACCATGCTTAAGTATACACCTGTGTGGTATTAAGTATGCCCACAACGTTGCGCAACCATCAGTGTTACCCATCTCCAGAACTTTTTCATCATCCCCAACAGAAACTCTGTACCCATTAAATACTAACTCCCCGATCCCCACTTCTCCAGCCCCTCATAACCACTATTCTACCTCTGTCTCTATGAATTTTCCTATGCTAGGTCCCTCTTTTAAGTGGAATCAATCATATGATATTGGTTCTTTTGTGTCTGGCTTACTTCACGTAGCGTAATACTTTCAAGGTTCATCCATATTGTAGCATGTGTCAACTTCACTTCTTTTTAAGGCTGGATAACATTCTATTGCATGTATATACTACATTTCATTTACTCATTTATCTGTTTATGGGCATTTGGGTTGTTTCTACCTTTTGGCTATCAGGAATAATGCGATTATAAGCATTGGTGTACAAGTATCCGTTAGAGTCCTTGCTTTCAATTCCTTTGAGCGCATACGTAGAAGTGGAATTGCTGGATGACATATAATTTTACTTAACTTTTCTACTTAACATTTTTGCTATAATGTTTTCCACAGTGACTATACCATTTTACGTTCCCACCAGCAATGCATGATTCCAATTTGTCCACTTCCTTGACAACAGCTTTTGTTCTTGGCTTATTTTTAATAAAAGCCACATTAATGGATAAGCAGTGATATCTCATTGTGGTTTTGATTTGCATTTCCCTAATGATTAGTTTTGCTGATTATCTTTTTATGTGTTAATTGAACATTTGTATATATTCTTTGGAGAAAAATCTATTCAAGTCCTTTGCCCAGTTTTGAATTGAATTATTTAGTTTTTTGTTGTTGTTAAGTTGGAGGAGTTCTTTATATATTGTGTATATCAATTCCTTATCAGATATATGATTGGCAAATGTTTTCTGTACTCTGTGGTTTGCCCTTTCACTCTTTTGTGTTCTTTGATATATAAAACTTTTTAATGTTGATGAAGTCCAGTTTATCTATTTTGTCTTTTGTGGCCTATCCTTTTGGTGTCTTATAGAAGAAATCACTACCAAGTCCAATGTCATGAAGCTTTTTCCTGGTTTCTTCTACAAGTTTTATAGTTTTTATCTCTTATGTTTAAGTCTTTCATCCATTTTGAGCTAACTTTTGTATATGATACAAGGTAAGGGTCCAACTTCATTCTTTTACATGTAAAGTGATTACTTTTTCATAAATGTTATCATCCAGCAATTTAGCCTCTGACATTGAAGACTCACCCAGGAGAAAGTGCAGTGAGCACCTAAGACCCTGAGGCACCTCTGTGAGTTAAGTGACCCAAAGCTGCTGCTAAGCCAGTCTTCCCATTGCTCCCAGTCATCACTCCCTGAAGGCCACTGTAGACTGGTACAAGAGCTGCTTTTTCTTTTTTCACCATCTACAAGCACCTGCTCTTTGAAGTGGGTGTCAGCTGCAGATGCAACGCCCATCATCCCATGACAGCTGGTTTTAGTTAGTGGAAAATGCTGCAATACTTTACTTACTT
The DNA here is from genome assembly GCF_964656455.1 of Halichoerus grypus. NCBI lineage: Eukaryota > Metazoa > Chordata > Mammalia > Carnivora > Phocidae > Halichoerus > Halichoerus grypus. The sequence goes on along the minus strand of NC_135720.1, from coordinate 29,088,274 downwards.
GCCACCCTGCTTAAAAATCCACCAACTAGAATTTCTCACAAGGGATAATTATTTTTTTCTCAAGTAACTTTTTTTATAGGAAAAGACTTTTTTTAGTATTTAAATGTACCATTTAAAATATTCACTATTTCAGGGGCGCCTGGGTGGCTCAGTCCTTAAGCGTCTGCCTTCGGCTCAGGTCATGATCCCAGGGTCCTGGGATCGAGCCCCACATCGGGCTCCCTGCTCAGCGGGAAGCCTGCTTCTCCCTCTCCCACTCCCCCTGCTTGTGTTCCTGCTCTCACTATCTCTCTCTGTCAAATAAAGAAATAAAATCTTTAAAAAACAAAAAAAAATTCACTCTTTTAAATGGAAATAAACAAAATGGTGTATTTTAAAAATAGTATCTTATAGGCCAGTTGTCAGACTGGAAATATCAAAAATTCTTGGCAGCCTTCCAACTGGAAAGGCAGATGAATGATCAATTAAAAAGTCACCAGCAGCAAATAGGACACACATCACAAAAACAAAATACTACAGGTCAATTAAGATGAAAAATATGATCTTTTTGTAAGTATTCCATAGTGCTTTTTCTAACTCATATCAATTGTATCTTTTCTCTGTATAAATCAACCTATAAGTAGTAATATATATTACATCTATCCAAAAATGTTTTAATAATTTATACCAAGTAACAGTATCATGAAATATTCTTAGATCAATTATTTCTGCTTTCAAGGCTGCTATAATTATCTGAAATAAGATATGAGCCCTCTTAATTAAAGCAGACTATGGGAAGATCCTTAGAATTTCTACCAGAAGGAAATTCTACCACCTAGCTCTATAAAGTCTATTTTTCTCATACCAAACCCTTGATATTCTATTCCTCTGCCTCAACTATTATGAGAAACTGTGGTGTGTACCTCAGGTTGGCTACATAATTTGTGAGGCCCCATGCAAAATCAAAGTGCAGGGCTCCCTGTTAAAAAAAATTAAAAAACACTTCTTAGAATTTGAAGATGGCAATAGCAGAGCTTCAAACCAAGTACAAGGTCATTCTGAACATGGAGCCCTGTGCAACCACATAGGCTTCACACCCATGAAGTCAGCGTTACGTGTATCTGTTTCTGTGTTCAGCCTTGTAGATTTCTGAGGCCCCAGTTGCAGATACTGATTCTCAGATGCTGCCAAGAATTCCTTTTCTTTACTTTTCTTGTTTTCCATAATATAAAACACCTTGTCTCTCCCTAGGATATGGTAGCCCCATCTCTTGGTTGCTGAGCTAACTTTCCACCTGAAACTATGCTGCAACTGTCCCCCCTCCACTCTTGTTTCTAAACGTATATCCAGAATCCACTGTGAATAATTCATTCAACAATAACAAATAATTATCATCTTGGTTCAGGTTGCTCCAAACAGATCCTGAGACAAGAATTTGAGGGTAAATATTTACTTGAGACATGCAAGAAGGGAGGGGAGTGGGGAAACGATCCTGGGAAGGGAAAGCAGCCAATAAACAGTGTGTTGTTAAGAAAGCTACCTCGGTCCCAGAAGTCCTCCCCCCATCTCCTTACTCTGAACCTCCACAGAAGGACAAGGAAACTGGAGTATTTGTACAGCAAATGCTGAAAATTATCCATTGAGGGCTGCTCTTTGGCAGAGGTTGGGGTTGTAAATCCTCAAGCCTGATGCCTACGTGGGCAAAATGCCCTTCTACAGTTTCTGGAAAGCATCCTTTAACCTGAAGATGCAGATACTGGCAGCTGGAACTGGGCTTCACTGATACAAGGGCAGGGCACTGACAACATCTGCTTTGTCTGAGTGCCTGTTTTTTCCCAGGTACTGTTCTAAGTGCTGGGAATATAGGCCATCAACAAAATCCAAACTCATGAAGTTTATGTTCTGATTGAGGAGATAGACAATACACAAACATATACCAAAAGATGGTAAGTGCTATAAAAAAAATAAAACTTATTATGGGAATAGGAAAGGGGAACTGGTTTAGAAAGGCGGGTTGGGGAAAGTCTCTCTGTAAGGTCATGTTTGAGCAGTGATCTGAGCAAGTGAGGGGAAAAACCTCGTGGGTATCAGGGGTAGGGAGATCGAAGCTGAAGGAAGAGTAAGTACAAAGGCCCTGAGATAAGAGTACACCAGCATGTTCAGGAAGGAGCAAGCAGGCTAACGTTGCTGGCTAGATTGCAGGAAGAAAGGAAAAGAGCGCTACAGTCAGAAGAGTAGGTAGAAGTGAAATCATGCAGGGCTTTGCAGACCACACAAAGGACTTGGTATTTCATTTTGTTCTGTTGTGTTCTGTTCTGAAATGGAAAAAATTGGAGGCTTCAGAGTAGAGAAGTGATTTGATCTGTGGTGTCACCAATCAGAATTCATAGTTGCCATATTGTTTCTGTTTTTCACCCTCTATATAATAATAGCTAGTAACAGACATCTGTAGGCCAAAGGCTGCCTAGCTTTTTTATGCTCCCTGTAATCTAACTACAGAAACAAAACACTAAAAATAGTAAGGTAAACACATGATCACTCATCCATTCATCCATATGTTGAAAAAAAACCTTTCAAAGTTGAGTAATTCCTGCTCCCCCGGCCCCCACTGCCATCTGGGACAAGCTGCTGTTGGGTGTGGCAACTGGGAGACATGACCTATTAAGGAGCATAAAGCAGAATGAAGAACAAAGACAAAGGTGTTGGCCAACCTAATTATTGCTGCTTCTCATTTTTCCTTTCCTTTCTTTTCCCCGTTGCTTTTCTTCGAATATCTACCAAAAAAGAGTTCCAATCAAACATACACCATAGTTCTTGATAAATACTGGTGAATTATAAAAACCTGTACTAATTTTTTAAGTCATTATAAATTTTTATTTTAAAAATTAAAATTGTTAAAAATAAGTATAAAATGCACATTAGCTTAAGCAGCAGAATATACACAGGTTCACCCCCCAAAAAATTAGGGGTTTGCTTGTGCCCCAGGAGGCTAAAGCTATAGGCCAGGGATCATCATGGTGAGGAAATTAATTTCCCTCTTACTAGAAGATTAAACTATTATGATTGTTGAAAATGGGGGTGGGGAATCAGGATAGGGAATCGGGGCTCCTCCTGCTGAATTGAAAGGTGTAAAACATTGCTCTCTCTCAGAGGGCGAGCGGTGGGTCAGGAAGAACAAGAAGCACATCTGCCAGGAGGTCTGCCTCCTGGCTACCTCAGATTTTCATGCGGCGAAATGGGAGAAATGGAAAAATCGACTTCAGTCCTCTGTTCCATCTGCTAGAAGAAAGCAGGTAAGTGTAGAGTGTATACCCTTGAGAGAGATTTTTTCCCCCTGTTTTCTAGCATTCTGCTAAAGGCAGAAATGCAGAGAAGTCATCCTCCCATTACTGAAAGAGAGCCTCTGTTGTGGCCAGGGACAGTTTTGTTCATAGCAAAGATAGACATCGGCGGCAGCAGTTCTGGGGAAGGATAAAGAAGTTCCAGAGAGTCTCAAGATAATGTGGCAGCTGTGATACTGGGCAGCTGTCATGGCCAGAAGCTAGAAAGAGGACTGGAGGACCTCATGTGGCCCTTCCAAGACTTAGATTGCACAGAGCCACATGGGCAGTTGAAGAGCCAGGACAGCAGCAGTGAGAGAGGAGAAGGTCTTATCTGTCTGTCATTTAGGATTCGTAGAGGGAGATATTTGGGGGACAGCACTCTCCCAGATAGTTTGCAAAATGTGGGTTAAGAAAAAATTACACTCTGCTCAGAATGACTAAGGAGTCACATTTGGATTGAATATCAAGTCTTGAAGGCTAGGAAAGAGAATAATCCTTCTGAGTTTAGGACCAAATGGTCACCAAGGTAACAGAAGGAGCAGTGAAGCTTTCTTTGGTCCTCCTTAGAGTCTTCTTTTACCACTAAAAGGTGTATACACACAGTTCCATCATGAAAAAAAATACTCAATATAATGTCTGTTTCTTACGTTTATTTTTCTCAATCTCATTCAGAAACTGCAAACTTGGTGGGGCTCCTGAGTGAGGTACTGGGGTAAGCATCTGACTCTTGGTTTCGGCTCAGATCGTGATCTCAGGGTGGTGAGATCGAGCCTCGCCTTGGGCTCCGTGCTCAGCGCAGAATCTGCTTGAGACTCTCTCTCTCTCCCTTTCCCTCTTCCCCTCTCCCCCACCTGTGCATGCATGCTCTCTCTCTAAAATAAACAAATAAATCTTAAAAAAAAAAAAGAAACAAACAAACTGCAAACTTGGTGTATTTTTCCTGGGTCACAATCTTTTTGGTTTCGTTAACTTTAGCAAACTTCGTTTTAAACAGAAAACAGACCAGCATGTCTAGTCCTCAAACTGAGATCCTAAGTCCTAATTGAGATCCTAAAGATCATTCTTTGAGCAAGACTGCAAGCATAATTTCTTATTTAGAAATTGCAGTTATAATACACATAGATTGTGACTACTCTTCACCTGCACAACCATCTATCTCTGTTCTCATAGGTATTAAGATGGAGGTAGAAGGGGAGAGAGAAATTATGATGATAAATAACATAAATATGTCTTGACAGCTTTTGTAGAGAGTAGAATTGCTACTAGTAACAATAAAGTCCTGGCTAGTAATATATTTTTAAAAGGCACTGATAATCATGTAACGTAGGAAGATCATTTCTGAAACTGCCTTGGCTAAGATGTATATATAAAGTAACTACTCCTCCGTGTCACAGACATTCAGAACTTTTCCTTTTTTTTAAGATTTTTATTTATTTCTTTTTAGAGAGAGAGCACGCAAGCAGTGGAGGGACAGAGAATCTCAAGCAGACTCCCCGGTGAGCGTGGAGCCCGATGCAGGGCATGATCTCACTACCCAGATCATGATTTGAGCCAAAATCAAGAGTTGGTCACTCAACCGACTGAGCCACCTAGGCACCCCCTTTTATTTTCACTCTTACAGATAAAAAGCTAAATTATTTTAATGCTACAACAAAAGTCTCTTTTTCTTTCCCACAACAAGTTCTAAAAGAAAAAAGGAACTCAACAGAGCAGTATGAGAGAAAAATCTTCAAATGCACTCTTCATACTTCAGAAAAAGCCAACTTCCCTCTAAATTTATATCATCATTATTTGGGAAAAAATCTCAGATAGCCATAAACCTTGTTTTTCCATCAAACCACAATAATAATAGACAAGAATTTTTATGCAACTCAAATAAGAAAACATAAGCGGCCTTTGTCTAATAAAGTGCTGAAAATTCCACCTCAAATTTGCAATCGTTAAACTCGCTGTCTCCACGGTCTTGGAACAACTAGCTTTGTTGGGAATAAGGAAAAGGGATTAAGGAAAAAAAAATCCCTGACTTCCTTCTCAAAATAGTATGTATGTCATGAAAGAAATAAGAAAACGAGGCACTGTGATATACATCGGCTGAATTGTACGCTTCTTTAGCTTAAGGACCATGTCTTATTCAATTTGTTCTTTAGAGTTTCTTCCACAGTGTAGAGCTAATGGTTTACAGGACAGCAGGTTTTTATTACCGGAGAATAATTTGTCCTGGAAAAAGCTCACTTAAAATGAATCGACTTAAAATAGAGAACAAATGTCATGCACAGAGTAAACAAAAGGCTTGATTCTCTTGTTTTAAAAAAATGTAACCAAAACTTATAAAACTCAGTATTTCATCTTGTATTTTACAGAATAGAAGTTAAAATTGTAGCTATGCAGTAATTATTAGAATAAAGAATGAATCAAGCATTGGTTCTTTTTTTTAAAGATTTATTTATTTATTTTTAGAGAAAGAGAGGACACAAGCAGGGGGAGGAGCAGAAGGAGAGGGAGAGAATCTCAAGCAGACTCCCCACTGAGCATGGAGCCTGATGCGGGGATGGATCCCACGACCCTGAGATCATGACCTGAGCCAAAATCAAGAGCAGGCCACTCAACCGACTTAGCTACCCAGGCACCCCAAGCACTGGTTCTTTATAAGGTAACTTTTCTGAAAGAGATATAGACTAGCAGGATATGCCATTCCTTAGCTGTTTGATTTTTGCAAAATGATCATAGCAAGAGTCATTAAAAGTTACTCATGTGCTCTAACTTTCCAAGATGCTTTCTTAATACACTGATAAACAATTAAGTCTCTGAAATGCCTATTATGTTACTAGTCCTGTCAATTATTTCTTCTTTGGTTATTAATTGATCTAATTCCGCCAGGTCCTCATTTGTCAATAGCTTCATCTATAAGTTGGAATTTTTTCCATCACTGCTTTCATTGATTTTATTGACTTTATTGTAAGACTTCCAATTTCACTTCATAATCAATATGTATTGTATTTGATTTATATTATTAGATGTTTCCAACATCCAAAGAGTGATTAAGAAACTCATTACCAAAAATGTTGAAGTGATGGAGATCTATACTGATTTAAAGAGAGTGGGTATTCATAGAGACTGTATTGGGTTTTGATAATTTTAGCATCCCTATGCAACAATCCTCATTTTGAGGGTCAGGTACCAAAAGCAAATTAAAAAAAAAAAAAAAAAGCCCATGCCTGTTAAATTAACAAACATCAATAATATGGAATAAATACTCAAGTACATACTGATATAGAACATGTACACATAGTTTGTAGAGGTTGGTATATATGGGCTAAGTTGTGAAAAATTTCAAGACTTAGCTGTTGAAGCTCTTTTACATTGATATTTCATCATCAACAATGTACTCATGAAATAAAACCAAAAAACCTGCTGAAATTATGTGGGCCTATGGAGAAAGAGCCATTTTACTGTAGTTCTATAGATTGTATCTTTTAGAACCAGCAGCAGTTTAGTCAAATGAATGCTTTACTTTTATTAAGGCTACTTTCACCCAATGATTAGTCCATTTTCTCTTTATTCTGAAGAAGATAGACTCTTTCGGATCATTTTGAATATTTTAATCTCCCAGTAGGAGAGCAGTCTGGGATTGTTTACTGTTTTAACTACAACAAATATGTACTCTTCTCTTTTCTCAGAAAGTACCCAGGCTGTTTAGAAATGGATCAAACCATTCATGTGCTAGCCATAGGCACTCTAGGGAGGCATGCACAAAACATCAGATTAAACCTTGGAAATCCAGGTCTAATGGAGCATTCTTGATCCATGATGTGCGGTGACTCTAAACGATGGCTACTCTTTGCAAAATAAACAATAGAGAACCTACCATAAGGAGGTGCTCCTGGCTAGACCCAAGGATAGAGTATAGTAAAAGATGACTTAAATGATGAGCAAAGGGAATCACCTTTTCTGAACACATTTCTATAGACAATACAACCCGGCACTGGGCATTGCAAGAAGGTAAATGGTCCCTATTTATTGAGGGCCTTTTATGTACCCTCGAGTTCTTGACATAGCCCATTTCAATTGACAAAACAATTTATCTTCTACTTTCTAGTTCGTTTTTGTTTATATATAGCCCCTATTTCATCTGAAATTTGGGTATGTCTCTGTACCCAGCCTTACTTTTTCCAAATAATTTATTAAATTTCCCAGTCATGTTTATTAACCTTTGCCCATAGATTTAAGTTACTGTATTAATCATATGTGTATATAAATAAGATTGAACTCTGAACTATCTATTCTGTTCTATTGATCTTTATGTCCACTTTAACATCAATATCATACTATGTTCATTAGTGAAGCTTTATGTTTTCATATCTAGTAATGCAAATTCCAGTGATTATGATTTCCCCCAATCTTTTATTAAATATAAATATTTTTGGATATTTTTCTCTTTGAATTTTAGAATTATTTTCCAGAAAAATTTTAGAATTAAACTTCATTAAAAATTCTGGTAATATTTTAATAGGGGTTGCATTAAACATGAATTTAGGTAGATTTAATTTTTTTCTTACCATATTAAATCTTTCCATCTAAGAACATGGCTTATCTCTCCATGGTTTCAATTCTTCTTTGACAACCTTAAGTTTGACTGTATACTTCATATGGGTCTCATGATTACTGTTACTATTATCTTAAAATTTTTCCTTGTTATTGCTATGGTGAGTGGGATCTTTTTCCTATTCCATTTTCTTATCAGTTATTATAATATATAGCACATTATTTATTTTTGTATGTTAATCTTGTATCTGGCCACCTTAATGGACTCTTATATTAGATATTATAGTCCATCTGTTGATTCTTTTTCAATTTCCTGTATAGGTAATCACATCTCCATAAGTTGCAATTTTACCTCTTCCCTTTTAATATTTGTATTTTCAATTTATTTTTCTTAGTGTGTTTTTAGGGCCTTTAATACATATTAAATGATAGTACTTTAGCAGAAATTCTTGTCTTTGTAGGAATTCTAATATTTCACCATAAGAATGTTGGCTATAGGTTCTTGGTAAAGACCTAGTTTATTAAAATTTCTGTGTTTATGAGTTTTTCTTTGCTAGTAAAGTTTTTTTTTTTTTTTACATCTGTTGAGATAATTATATGTGTTTTCTCCTTAAAGGTTGTTAACATTACTCCCAAAGAAGTTTAAAACTGACCATTTTCCTTCCTCCACAACTCTAAGTTCAGGAAAATAATTGGAACAGGATGCATATCTTGAAGAGGCTGAGGGGGATAAACATGCTGAATGAGCCACACTGTCCCGTATTGTGCCAGGTCGTCTAGTGTGCATCGGGTGCCACTGAGACTGATGGTACACCTGACCCTGATGACATGGTTTCTCATAAATATCAAACTCTAGCCTTAGGAGAATTGCCACAGCCTTAGGTATACAAAGCAGGGCTTGGAGGCTGTCGGTTGAACTCCCAGGAGTTCTCATGTGTCTCTCACCCTTTTGGACTTCCTATCTGCACTCATACATCTGCCAGTGTCCTCTGTCTGTTATTGGAGAATGCTGCTGGCCTCTTTGCTGTGGATCCTGATTGCAGTGACTTCCTTCTGTAGCTTCTAGATAAGCAATTTTTCTTGATTTATCAGGAGGTGTCTCTGGTCTCTCAGTCAATTCGATCTTACCATTCACATTTATCAACATGGTGGGTGTGAGATCTTTCAATCTAATAAGTTACATAAATACACTTTCTAATATTAAGCGATTTTTGCATTGCTGGAATACGTTCTGTTAGTTCATGAGATTTTAATCTTTTCCTATACTATTAAACCAAATATACTCAAGAATTTATTACATGATAAAGGTTACTTTTCCATTGAAAAGATGGAATTTTTCAACAGATGGTGTTGTGAAAAGTGGGTAGTGTATAAAAATATTAAATGGGATTCATCTTTTACACTCTACACTAATGTACCCTACAAATGTGAAAATGATGAAATGTTAACTAGGATATATGAGGGTAAAGGTACAAGAAGGAAATATCTGTGCATTTCTTTATAACTCTGGAGTAGAAAAAAGTCTTTTTGTCTTTTAAGATTTTATTTTTAAGTAATCTTCCTACCCAATATGGGGCTCAAACTCCCAGCTCCAAGATCAAGAGTCGCATGCTCTGCTGACTGAGCCAGCCAGGCACCCCAGAAAAAGCTTTTCTAAACCAAGTTGCCAAATGCAGAAGCCAAGAATAAGGAAAAGCTTGATAAAATAGACTACATAAAAAATGAGAAAGTTCTATATAGCAAAAGACACCATAAGCAAATCTAAAATAAAATGACAAATTGAGACAAAGCATTTGAAATTCATAGCAGGAGCAATACTTTAAAGGTTCCTGGATACTTTCTCTAATCCTTCATTTAAAAGCCTTTAGAAATTGAGAAGAAAAAGATCAGCAATCTGAAAGAAAACCTAGTTCACAGAAGAGGAAATACAAAGAGTCCTAACGTATGAAGAGATGTTCAACCTTACTCATAACAAGAGCAATGTACCTTAAAACTACTCTAAAATAATATTGTTCACCTACCAGATTATTGAAGCTCCCAAGAACAAGTGGGGGAAGAAAGCCTGTTCACGTAATTTGGGTAGACATGCAAAATAGAGCAAAGTCCATGAAGGGCAATTCGGCCAGACCAGGCAAAATTGCAATTTGCATTCCACTTCTGCAAGTTTTCCTACAGATATACCTGTTTTATATAAAATGTTGTGTTTACTGAGTTAATCATTGTTATTGTCTATTATAGAAAAAAATTTTATTTTTTTTTATTTTTTTTTCCAAAGATTTTATTTATTTGACAGAGAGAGCACAAGCAGAGGGAGAGAGAGGGAGAAGCAGGCTCGCTGCTGAGCAAGGAGTCCGATGCGGGACTCGATCCCAGGACCCCGGGATCATGACCCGGGCCGAAGGCAGCCGCTTAACTGACTGAGCCACCCAGGCGTCCCTATTATAGAAAAAAATTTTAATGGAGCACTTCATGCTCACCCAAAAATTTTAAAAAATTAATGGGACAACCCAAGTGTCTATCAGTAGAGAACTGCTAAAATAAATTGTGGTAAACCCAGACAATTGGAATACTAGGCTATTATAAAAGCAAGTGAAGAAGATTTGCTTGTGCTGACGTGGGAAGATCTTTAGGATACATTGCTAAGTGAAAAACAAGCAAGGTGAAGATGAAGTGTATAATCAGCCATCTATAATGCTATTAATCAGCTATGGAAGTAATCACTGTAGCAGCAGTGGTTCTCAAAGTATGGTCTGGGGACCTCAAGATCCTTTCAGAACTCCCTGAGATCCAGCGATTTTCATGGCAATACTAAAAATGTATTTACGCAGTTTGCGCTACTTTCTAAAATTTATAAGAACCCATTAGTGAAAACTTCAGAAATAAAGGCAGCCTTGGACTTACTGATTCAAATTAATCTGGTTGACATTTCCCTTGCTCTGTCACTTACGCCTGTGCCATCATCAGGGGCATTTAGGTCAGGCTGTAAAGAAATGAATGACACTGCCTGGTAAGTGTAAGAAGACAGACCACAGACGCAGACCACTTGCTTTTTAAGGCTTGTTCTTTCCAAAAAGAAATTTATAAAAAGAGAAAGAGGATCACAAAATGAATAAATATGTCTGTCAAAATTAAATTCTTCTTTTTCCCTTTCAGACTTCGGGGAAAGTAGGGCAGATAAACAAGGTTCTAGGTCATAGTAAATAAAAATTTAGATTGGCAATTTATTTCTGATTAACAAATAATTATAGACCTATTAAATACAGGCTTTGTAGTCATTGCTCTATGTAGCTGGGACCAGATACTTGGTCACAGGGGAAATTAAATGAGGGTGGAAAGCCACCTCTATGTAAGACAATTCAAGAGCATATGGCATTTGCTCTATACGAATGTTTCTCCCCTGTATAAAATGTTTCTGAACCGTGGTCTCCAGGGCACATACTTTGAGCTGTTTTTTCCTGGAGTAGTGTTTCATTTACACAACTAACCCACATTTTCTTCTATGATTCTCCATATGACTAATGAAGCATAGCTCTGACGTTATGATTTAGGGGAACATTCGTGGCCATGGAGTGCATAGTGTTGACCGATCCCACACCCTGATTATAAACACACCACTGGCTGACCAGCCTCCACTCTCTTTTCTTTTTCATCCTGATTTTTAAATATGACCTATTAACTCTAATTGTGTTCCTTCTCTACCGGCTCTTAGACCAATAAAAATGTTTAGGCCACTAGTTCCTAAGGTTCTCTACAGACTTTTCCCCAAGAGATAGCTCCAAGTTGCATCACTTCATACTAACCCAGTCTATCAGCCCCTCACATGTCCCAGCTGTCCGAGGTTACAAAATTGAAGAGGTATCGCAGTATATGCCCTGACAATGCTTTTCCCTTCCTGGTCGCATTCATCTAATTTATCCATCCTTGTATAATAGCTCCTTAAGTAGATACATCTATATTTCTACGAACTCACAAATACCAGTAAAATGAGTGCATCTGTGTACAACTTTGGTTCTGAGTATGTTGATCTGCAAAATAATGAAACAACTTGAAAAGTAAATGCATTTCAAACTCCGAAATTAATATATAATATTCTTCTAAGGATATATCAAAATAATATTTGTATTTCTTCATCTCAAAGATAAATATGTGTAATAAACACAAAAGCTGATATTTCTGGGTCACCTGGGTGACTCAGTCAGTTAAGCGTCTGACTTGATTTCGGCTCAGGTCATGATCTCATGGGTCATCAGATAGGGCTCCCTGTCAGGCTCCATGCTCAGCGGGGAGTCTGCTTGGGATTCTGTCTCTCCCTGTCCTTTTGCCCCTCTCCCCACTCACATTCTCTCTCTTTTCTCTCTCAAATCAAGAAGTAAATCTTTTTTTTTTCCAAAAAGCTGATGTTTCCTAAAATTGAAGCTTCGATTAGTTCCTCAAAGAGGTAGAATGATTATAGTATCAAAAGGACCTCAGAATTTGATTTCACTGAAGGTCACATGTCAGATTTAAATAATGTTTCAATTTCCAGCATCATTCCATTTTAAACTCCTCTGTGGAATCTAGGATTTAGTATTCTTTCCAGAATTTCTTTTTAGACATAGTTTTTTTTTTTTAGACATAGTTTTTAAAAAGGTATTCAAACTGCCAACACATCTTGAATATTTGTCTGGAGGGTTTAGTCAAGACTGGATTTATAATTTGTAACCTAAAGATGGAAGTTTCTGAATGACACTGACACTTGCTAGAGGCAATCTAATTCTCACGATGAATGTGAACACTTCATTTACAAAATGTGTCAATTGATTATAGAGAATCCAAAAAATGCAAGAACAAGAAAAAATAAGCCAAAATAAACTCATCAACTGTGCTAAAGCTTATTTAATCTCATACAGTAATCCTTCCTCTTTATAAGAATATTATCCTGAAATTCTAATGTCCATAGTTTGCTCCTACTATCTTTGGATGTCACCTTCTCCAGCAAGCCTTCCGTAAATCCTCTATGTTCAGGGAAAAATAGGGTGACCCCAATTTTTAGCCCTTCCTTACTCATCAGTAAGCTGAAGGTAGAGAGTGTTGGTAGAATGTATGCATATCAAGAAGTGAAATGAAAACAGTTGAGTTAATTCTGTGAAACATTTTCACTGTTCTGGTAGGAGTGAAAAGCATACGTATGAACTACAAAATATGAATAGTGTGATTTTGGTAACCCTGCATATGAAGTCAGTGCTCTTATATTTGCATTTAAGACTGTGCACAAAATAAAGAGCAGTAAGATTCATGCTAATTTCTAATTTAAATTTTTCCTTACCTAAAATGACATTAAATAGGAAAAAAAAACACCACAAGTGGAAAGAGACTCTAGAAAAAAAGGAAAAAGACATATATAGTACCTTCAACAGCACCTTTTCTCTGCCTTTTTAACAAGGGTTTCTGAATTTTCATTTTGTAGCAGGTCATACAGATCGTGTGGCTTTGGTTATAATGATGCATCAAACAGGCTCCTTTGAAGTCTAAAAAAGTTCAATATCTTCCAGAATGCCTACTCTATAGAAAAATGATAGATAGATATTATTTATTCATCTTGTCAAAGCAGCACTATGTGAGTATTCCTGAAGTATGAATACTTGGTACAACACTTCCTTAGAATCTGCTTACCAATATTCATTGCCTTCAAGTTGTTCATAGTTTTAAGCCTCAGAGGTTTGAGATTCTTTTCAATACTGCACCTGTGCTGGGCTTTCTCAGAGGCTCTGGAGCATTTCATCACTAGCATGCCGTGTGCTTGATGACCTTTAGGGGAAGATCAGGTGGTTCCTCTGTTCTTCACACTAGGGAAGGAAAGACCTGCTTGTAAAACGCAACAAATGTTTCCTGGATTGAAGCCAATTTATTTTTGATCTTCATTTAATCTTTATTTTGACTAATCCTTTTCTTTGTGTGATTTCCTTTTGTTGATAGGCCAAAATTCTGCCAACTTGTTTCCTTTCTCAAAAAACCCCTCATCTCTGTTAAGTTTAATTTAGTATTCAGACTTGTTTGCCAAAAGTAAATTAAATCCCCTCTGCCCTAGCACCAACCCCTAACCAGGTCAGAAGCATATCTTGTAAAATGTCTTGGCAACTGGCTCATCTATAGGCTTGCTGTGCCTTTACATTTTAAGGACTGTCATATATTGGCCTTTATGAATATGTTTAATGGGGGTGAGGGCAAACTCAGGATTCTCTTTCCACTTATTCATTCTCACAAGAGAATATTTTCATCTCAAAATAAAGAGCAATCTATATAACACCAACTATCTAGGTAATGCAGACAACACATTCAGCTTTAATTTGAATTGCCCAGGCACACTGAAGTGCCCAAGATGCCTATAATCCCAATGTAGGAATGTGATAAGGACGTGATTGACCCACTCCATGGCCTATTTTAGGAACTGTCCTTGGCAATCTGGCATTATGGTAATTTGTGCACTCACCTTATTTCTGGTAATCTCTCAGCAAGACCAACATCCTCTTGCAGAGCTTTACTAAGCTATATGCTAAGAGAAACCTTCTTTTTCCAGATGAAACTATTCAGAGGTTTGGGCAAAGCAAACTAATGCACCAATTAACACTGTTAGCTCAGCATTTTCAACATGCAAGTTTGCTTCCAAAAACCTCCCTTTGAGCCTGAGTTTGCAAGAGGTTCAGATCTCCTGAGTTTCGCTTTGAGTGTCAAGTTCAAGCAGAACCCAAAAGAAAACTCAAATCAAAACCCACTCTGGACCCTTTGAGTTTCACCTGGCTTCTACCTGAAAGCACTACCTAGTGTTCCCTTGAAACTTGACCCAAGTTTGCATGCAATTCAACTGAAATCCAATTCAGCGTCGCAAAAAGGTTTGCAAACCTCCATAAAATAGGCTGTGAACCTAGGATGACCTTTGGGTATCCAAGGAGGTTTACCAAAGTTTTTAAAAAACTCAACTTCAACAGTGCTGTTAGGACCTGGTGAAGAATCTATATATTTTAAACTATAATTCACCTCCAGGAAATCTATGTATCACATATAATTGGCCCCAAGGGATGAGTTACTTCTGCTTTCTAAAATTATTTTTCATCTCTTTATGCTCTTTGAAAGAGGAGGGATTCTGGCTAATTGGTGAGAAAGTCGGTGACTATCCCTACATGCTATTTTCACCTTGCTATTGTCTACGGCAAAATCCACAAGCTCAGGCACGTTATTAAGCATTGACTATAAAGTGGCCCTGGGAATCTACACATTTCTAATGGCGAACAGTTGAGATAATCCAGTATCTTAGCACAACACAATGGGTTGGAACAACCTGTCACAGAAGACAAACTTCCACTTTTTCTAATGAAGATAAAACTGCACTTATTCTTTTCTTTGTTCTTTAGGCAAAATTTCTTCCCGTTTCAGCTCTGCCTTACCCCCACCCACTCCTCTCGCCACAAAGCCTTACTTGTGTTCTCCTGATAATCCGCATTCACTCTCCCTTCTCTAATCGTTGACCCTTTCCTCTTCTTCATTCTACATTACCTGCCCCTCATCCTTCCTCCATCTCCTTTTCCCCAAGCTCCTTGAGGGGACTTTTGGACTGGCTTTCGGCTGCCGCTCCTTTATGACAGTGTTGTCATGGGCCTCTGATAGCCCCTTCCACCATTCCTGAGCCTACAGGTGACCCCTGGGGCTTCCAATCCTATGCTTATTGTTCTCAGAGCTGGCATTTGGGGAACTCCTCAAAAGGGGAGGTTGTGTGACTGTCCTCAGAGGCTGACATTAAGCGACACTGTGCAGAAACTGTGGATGACAGAGTAGTTTTATTCCATACACCGAACACAAACAGGAGGGGAAAAACAACAAATAAGGTATAGTAGAAAAAAGCATGGATTTTGAAGTCAAACAGATGTGGGCTTGAATAGCATCTTTGCCATGGTGACCCTTTTGTGGTTGTTTCCTTGTCAGTGAAATGGGGATACTTATGACTACCTCAAAATGTTAAGGGACTAAATGAAATAAAGCACATTAAAGAGACTCAGTTCATGTTAATTTTTCACCCTTAATAGTTCCTTAAGAGAAAATACTGCATCTTACATCTTAGGCTTAAACAAGGGTGGTTTAGTGGGAAGTTAGAAAACTGCTTACTTTTAGCCTTTCTCATGCAGTGGAACTTTTCTGTTGGTGTCCTAAAGCAATGTGGTGTCTTTGCCTGGAGGCACAAACACCAGACTCAAAGAAGTCTCCTATTTTCTCTTTGGGGATGCATCTTCCAAAATGCTCGTTTTGCTGGAGCCAGGGTGATCTCAGGCTATCTGCTTGATTTAGAACACTTGTCTAGCTAAGGAGAATGTTACTAAAACTAATATATCCATAACTCTTGTCTGTATATTACTTTGCAAATAAAAACATTCATTGATAAATATTATTAGAAACAGAAACCAAATTAAAACTTAACAGTGCTTATAATTGTAAACATTATTTAATGACATTATTGCTATTCTTAACATACAAATATTAAAGTCAAAAGGATTTGGCTCAGTTTTTTAGGGTTAAAGTCACAAAGACACAGAAGAACG